>NC_053446.1:58298432-58915331 GCF_007990345.1 Gossypium hirsutum
AATTTGTGATAAAAGTGTCTAACCCCTTGGTAGATATGTGCTAGTAGACCAAGTGTGTAGAAATTTTCCTTTGATAATTAGGGTCATTATTTTCCGGCCAACCTGATGTTGTTGCCGTTTAATGAATTTGATGTAATCCTTGATGGATTGGTTGACTTTTCATAGTGTTGTAGTAAACTGTAGGAGAAAAGTTATAAGTTGAAATGTGAAGATGGAAATGTTCTTCGGGTTGGGCTAGATGAATCGAATAATTTGCTTGTTATAGTAATAGCCTTTGACTGTTGAGAAATATTTGAGAAAAGGATATGAGTCTTACCTAGCTTTTGTATTGAATACTCGAGTGCCTGAGTTGAAGATTGAATCGTACAGTGGTTTGTGAGTTTATAGATGTATTTTCGGAAGAATTACCCGGATTACCTCCAGTGAGGAAAGTTGAGTTTGGAATCGAGTTGGTCCCCGGTACGGTACCCATCTCGATTGCTCCGTATAGGATGGCTCCTACGGAGTTAAAGAGTTGAAATTCAACTACAAGAGCTAACTGACAATGGCTTTGCGAGACTGAGCTTTTTTTCTGTGGGGTGCTTCGATACTCTTTGTGAAAAAGAAAGATGGGTCGATGAGGTTGTATCGACTATAGACAGCTCATAAGGTACAGTGAAGAATAAGTATCCTTTGCCAAGGATCGATGACCTATTTGATCAATTAAAGGGAGCCACTGTTTTCCAAGATTGACCTGAGGTCAAGATACTACCAGTTATGGGTGAAAGAGCAAGATGTACCAAAGACTGCGTTTCGGACAAGATACGGGCATTATGAGTTTTTTGTCATGCCTTTTGGTTTGATTAATGCTCCGGTGAGATTTATGGGTTTGCTGAACCACATTTTTCGATCGTACTTGAATAAGTTCATGGTGGTCTTTATCGACGACATACTGATTTACTAGCGTGATGAGAATGAACACGCAAAGCATTTGAGAATTGTGTTACAGATATTGAGAGACAAGAAATTGTACGCCAAGTTCAGTAAGAATGAATTCTGGCTTAAGGAGGTCAGATTTCTTGGACACATTGTGTCGGGTGACGGATTAGAGTTAACCCAAGCAAAATCTCGTCTATTGTTGAATGGAAACCACCAAAGAGTGTGATAGAGGTCAGAAGCTTTTTGGGCTTGGCCGGATACTATAGGCGGTTTGTAATAGATTCTTTATGATAGCTACCCGATGACAAGACTGTTGCAAAAAGATGTCAAGTTTAATGGACAGAAAAATGCCAACAGAGTTTAGAACAATTAAAGGCTTTGTTGACCGATGCCCCAGTATTAGTGTAACTGGAGTCGGGTAAACAATTTGTGATATACAGTGACGCCTCCTTGAATGGTTTAGGGTGCGTACTTATGCAAGAAGGTAAGTTATAGCTTACGCTTCGAGACAACTAAAGCCACATGGGAAAAATTACCCAACACATGAGTTAGAGTTGGCTGCCATCGTGTTCGCACTGAAATTTGAGATACCACTTGTATGGAGAAAAATGCCGAGTATTCCGATCACAAGAGTCTTAAGTATTTGATGACTCAAAAGAAGTTGAATCTGTGGCGACAAAGGTGGCTAAAGCTGATAAAGGATTACGAGTTGGTGATTGACTATCACCTAGGCAAGGCGAACGTGGTTGCCGATGCCATGAGCAGAAAATTGTTTTTGCGTTGAGAGAAATGGATGCCCAACTGGCTTTATTAGATGATGGTTCGGTCCTAGCAGAGTTGAGAGCTAGACCGACATTTCTACAAGATCCGTAAGGCTCAGAAAGATGATAAGGAGTTGCAAGCTAAGAAGACTCAATGTGAGATGGAAAATGAATCTGAGTTTCATATTGGAGTTTAGAGTGTTCATGTTGTTTTCTGAAATTTTATGGAAGAAAATTAATCATGGTTGTGAAATAAATAACTTTTGTGAAGGGACTTCTCATGAAACCCTAATAGCACCATTTGGTAAAGTTAGTAAAATAGATAGTAATGTTGTGAAATATTTGGAATTTGGGGTTATCATAAGAGTAATAAATGGTCAGTTAGGCTTGGCTAACAAGGAAATTCGATAAAAATTAATTTTTGAGATTAGGGGTAAAATGGTCATTTTGTGAAAGTCTAAGGGCAAAATGATCATTTGCCCAATTATGAATTGTTGAGTACCTAGATAACAAAATGATTAAATGTGTGAATTTTCATCATTATATATCAAGAATTACAAAATTTGGGCTTCGACCGGGGAAAAGCAAAACTAGGGACGAAGCCAAAATAGTCGCCATATTTTGAATACCGAGGAAGTTGTATGTTAATAATACAACTATATCTTTATGATGTGTAATTGAGATGATATCACCTAAATTGTGTTGATTTTGAATATGAGAATACATGTTGAGATATTTACGTAGTAAAGACTTTCGTTGAACATTTGGAATAAGCTTGGATATTTGTACTGTGATAATGGGTGATATATGTGCTAGTGTAAGACATATCTGGGACATGCATCAGCCACAGCATGAGAGCCAGTGTAAGACATGTCTGGGACATGTATCGACCTCGAATATTTAAGCCAGTGTAAGACATGTCTAGGACATGCATCGGCATTGAGACGAGGGCTAGTGTAAGACATGTTTGGGACATGCATCGCCTCGCGATATACAATCTAGTGTAAAACCTGTCTAGGACATGGCTTTCAGCTTGAGGTGATAGATGGGATCCAGTGTAAGGCCTGTCTGGGACATGACATTGGTCTCGCTATATGAAAGCATGTGTAAGACCATGTCTGGGACATGGCGTCGGTATCTTAACCCATGTTAGGGCTATTGAGTATCCGGTAGTATTCCAAATGTTCAATAAAGGTTTATGATTTATATCGAAATGAGAAAAGTTATGATCATGTGATGATTGGTATAGATACCTAATTAAAATGTATGAGATATGGGCTCAATGTATGCAATATGAGTTGTATTGATGGTGATAAGTAAGTTGTACTTACATTTATTTATGGTAATCATGAATAAACTATGAAAGGTTATGAACAGAGTGCTTTATGATAAGTAGTTATTGTTTATTATCATGCAACTTACTAAGCTTTATGCTTACCCCCGTTTCTTTCCATTTTCTTATAGTGTCGCCTAATTAGCTCGTGACCAATGGACGTTAGATACATCAATCACACTATCAATCAAAGCACTTGGTATAATTAGATCTTTTATTTTGATTATAGCATGTACAGGAATCTGACTTTTGAGTTTTGTGTCATTGTTAATTGGCTAATATGTTGGCTTACTTTAGCATTTGATTCATTTTGTATAAGGTCATGGAAATGGCTAATATTGAAAGTCATAATGTATGGTAGTAAACACACGAACAGAGACAAGGTCGTGTGTCTCAGCCGTGTGGAGGACACGGCCTCTAGCCACGGGTGTGTGCATTGGCCGTGTGCCTTAAATTGGGTGCTGATGTCATAAACATAATGTCAAGGTTTTAGACACGGGCTAAGACACGGGCGTGTCATGGCCGTGTGAAGGACACGGGCTATAGACACAGGTGTGTGTCAAGCAGTGTGAAAACCCCTATAGTTTCAAATTTAGAATTTAATTCACACGAGAATGGGACACAGGCGTGTCCCTAGATGCTTAGGTCATGTGTGTCACACGGGTCATTAGCATGGCCATGTTATAATAACACAGAGGCGTGTTGCCCTTCCACACGGGCATGTGCCCTGTTTCAAGATTTATGTTTATTTAACCGGTTTAAGGACCCGAGTTGGTTCCAAGTGGTTTTCTAATGGATGTTTGGGTTCTGTAAGCCATGTTAAAGAAGTTTAGATATAATTAAAAATGTTTTAAATTTTGAGGAAGTCTTGGTGACTTGGAACATTGGTAAACATGTGTTTAAGTGTGGTAATGCCTCGTATTTCGTCTCGACGTAGGGCTCGAGTGTGAGGTGTTAAATTTAGTGGTATTAGAGCTATGGTTTAGTCGATTCTAAGATTAACCTAGCATGAGTACGAGTCTAGCTATACATGCCATAACTGTATATTGATAGTGTGACGACTTCTGACAAGATAAATTGTGTTTTTATTTATATAGTAAATGGATCTTGACGTAACTACGACGGATGACGTGGAGAGTAATGTGCCAGCTCCCACTGAAGGGACCACGCCAGTAGATGGTTAGCCCATGACGATGAGTCAAGGTGGAGGAGCTAAGGAAAGCTTACCTCCACATGATGGGACGCGTGGTATTCGGAGTTCATTCGTCCGAATCTGAATACTCCACCTCCCCTACCTCCCCAAATTCCTCAAACCGTTCACATAGCTCCTCAAGGAGCAGAGGTAGCTACGAGAGAGAAACCTCCAATAGACAGAATTTGTAAACATGGGCCGAAGAATTTCAGGCAAATATTGATGATGACCTCAATAGGGCCGAGTTTTAGTTGGAAAATACCATCAGGGTATTCGATGAATTATCGTGCACGCCGGGGGCGTGTATAAAGTGTGTAGTGTCATTCTTATGAGATTTGGCTTATTAATGGTGGAATACTCTCGTGTCAGTCGTACCGAGAGAGCGGATAACGTGGGAATTCTTTCAGGAAGAGTTCTAAATGAAGTATATTAGCCAGAGGTTTATAGACCAAAAAAGGAAAGAGTTTTTAGAGTTAAAGTAAGGCTGTAGGATGGTAACTGAATACGAGCGTGAGTTTGTGAGACTCAGCAAGTATGCGTTAGAGTGCATATCTACAGAAGCCATTATGTAGAGGTTTAAAAATAGTTTAAATGAATACATCTGTTTATTAGTTGGCATCTTGAGATAAGCGAATTTGTGGTGCTCATGGAGAGGCATGTAAGGCCGAGGAATTGGCCAAAGAGAAAAGAAAAGCTGACATCGAGTCCTGAGACTTAAGGAAAAGATAGATGGGGAAATCACAGCAGACCTCATCTAATCGAGAGAGTTTCCTACCCAATCCAATGTGTCAGTGGGGTTCTCGAACAAGAGCAAGAACAGGCAGCACACGGCATCTAAAGCTCAAACCACTTCTATTGCTAGTGTTGGTAGTGCTCAGGCAAAGGGCTAGAATGTTCACAATGTGGTAGGTGTCATTTCAGTGAGTGCTGAGGGAATGAAAGGGGCTGCTTCAAATGTGAATCACTAGACCACTTCATCTGAAACTATCTCGAATTAGAAGATAAAGAAAAAGCAAGATATGAGGGCAAATAGTGCTCTTTCAAGGGAAGACCACATAAGAAAGTGAGGGCTAGCAGTAGAGGTACACCAAGAGATGCTGCAGTGAGGTCCGAGGGCAGAGCGCCTGCAAGGGCCTATACAATACGTACCCGTAAAGAGGCAGAGTCTCCCAATGTGATCACGAGTACCTTTTTTTCCATGATATACCTGTTGCTTTAATTTATCCGGGGTCTACCCACTCTTATATTTGTATAGAATTGATACCTCGTATGAACATGTTGGTAGAGTCTACCAAATTTGTGATAAAAGTGTCAAACCCTCTAGGGACAAGTGTTAGCTGACCAAGTATGTAGAAATTGTCCTTTGACAATTAGAGGTCACTGTTTTCCAGCTAACTTGATGTTATTGTTGTTTAATAAATTTGATGTAATCTTTGGGATGGATTGGTTGACTTCTCATAGTTTTGTAGTGGACTGTGGAAGAAAAGTTATTGAGTTGAAGTGTGAAAGCGGGGATGTTTTTCGGGTTGAATCAAATAGAACGAAGAACTTGCCTGTGGTGATATCATCCATGTTGGCAGTGAGATATTTGAGAAAAAGGGTATGAGGCTTATCTCGCTTTTGTACTGAATACTCAAGTGTCTGAGTCGAAAATTGAATCGATACAGTGATTTGTGAGTTATAGATATGTTTCCGGAGGAATTACCCGGATTACTTCACATGAGAGAAGTTGAATTTAGAATTGAGTTAGTCCCCGGTACGGCACCCATCTCAATTTCTCTGTATAGAATGGCTCCTACGGAGTTGAATGAGTTGAAGGTTCAACTACAAGAATTGACTGATAAGGGTTTTGTGAGACCGAGTTTTTCTCCATAGGTGCTCCGGTACTTTTTGTCAAGAAGAAAGACGGATCGATGAGGTTATGTATAGACTATAGACAGCTCAACAAGGTGACTGTGAAGAGCAAGTACCCCTTGCCAAGGATTGATGATTTGTTCGATCAGTTGAAGGGAGCTACCGTGTTTTCTAAAGTCGACTTAAGTTTGGCTACTACCAACTGAGGTGTTAAGGAGCAAGATGTACCGAAAACAGCATTTAGGACAAGGTATGGGCACTATGGGTTTCTTATTATGCCCTTCGGTTTAACAAATGCCCCTGCAGTGTTTATGGATTTGATGAACTGCATTTTCCGGCTGTATTTGGATAAGTTCGTAGTAGTCTTTATTGACGACATACTGATTTACTCACGTGATGAGAGTGAGCACGCAGAGCATCTGAGAATGGTTTTACAAAGCTTGAAAGATAAGCAGTTATATGCCAAGTTCAGTAAGAGTGAATTTTGGCTTAAAGAGGTTAGATTCCCAGTACACATCGTGTGGGATCAGAGTTGACCCAAGTAAGATCTTGGCTATTGTTGAGTGGAAATCGTCGAAGAATGTGTCAGAGATTCGAAGCTTTTTGGGTTGGCTGGATACTATAGGAGATTTGTGAATGGGTTCTCAATAATAGCTACTCCGATGACAAGGTTTTTGCAAAAGGATGTCAAGTTTGAATGGACAGAGAAATGCCAACAGAGTTTCAAGAAACTAAAGGCTTTGTTGACTGAAGCCCTAGTTTTAGTACAACCAGAATCGGGGAAAGAATTTGTGGTATATAGCGACGCCTCCTTAAATGGATTAGGGTGCGTGCTCATGCGAGAAGGAAAAGTGATAGCATATGACTTGAGACAGCTAAAGTCACACAAGAAGAATTACCCGGCGCACGATTTGGAGTTGGCCGCCATCGTGTTAGTGTTGAAAATTTGGAGACACCATTTGTATGGCGAGAGATGCCGATTGTTCACCGACCATGAGAGTCTAAAGTAATTGATGACTCAGAAGGAGCTGAATTTACAGCAACGAAGGTGGTTGGAGTTGATAAAGTATTACGAGTTGGTGATTGACTACCACCCGGAAAGGTAAATGTAGTCGCCGACGCTCTGAGTAGAAAGTCATTGTTCACATTGAGGGCTATGAATACTCAATTAACTGTGATTGATGATGGTTCAATTCTAGCCAAGTTGAGAGCTAGACCTACGTTCCTTCAAGAGATTTGTGAGGCTCAGAAAGGTGATAAGGACTTGCAAACTAAGGTGGCTCAGTGTGAGGTGGGTGATGAACCAAATATTCAGATTAATACCGAAGGCTGCTTGATGTTCCAAGGTAGGGTTTGTGTACCCAAAGATAATGAGCTTAAGCAGAATTTACGAGAGGCACATAATGGTTGCTTGTCTATCCATTCGGGTAGTGTGAAAATGTATGACTTGAAGAAGTTGTACTGGTGGTTGGGGATAAAAAGAAACATTTCTGGTTTGTTTCTAAGTGTCTAGTTTGTTAAAAAGTGAAGGCCAAACACCAAGTACATTTGGGATTACTGCAACCTGTGATGGTTCTCGAGTGGAAATGGGACCGGGTAACCATGGATTTTATATCAGGATTGCCTTTAAGCCAAGGAAAAAGGATTTCGTTTGGTCATTGTTGATAGGCTTACAAAGTCAGCACATTTTTATACCGGTACGTACCGACTACTCCATTGAGAAATTGGCTAATTTGTATGTTTCAGAGGTCGTAAGACTTCACGGAGTGCCCTTGTCGATTATCTCGAATAGGGATCCGAGGTTACCTTGAGGTTTTGGAAGAAGTTGCAAGAACTTTAGGGAAAACGTTAAATTTTAGCACAGCTTTCCACCCGCAAACTGACGGTCAGTCGGAGAGAGTAATCCAAGTCCTTGAAGACATGTTACGATGTTGTGTTCTCGAGTTTCAAGGCAGTTGGAAAAAGTATTTACTACTGGTTGAATTCGCCTACAACAATAGTTATAGTCAAGTCTGAAAATGGTGCCTTATTGAGGCTTTGTATGGGCGTAGGTGTCGAACACCCTTGTATTGGACCGAGCTGAGAGAGAATCGAATTCACGGGGTCGATTTGGTCAGAGAGACCGAAGAGAAGGTTAAGGTGATTCGTGACTGCTTAAGAGCCACTTTGGATAGACATAAATCTTATGCTGATTTAAAACGAAAGGAAATCGAGTTTCTAGTTGGTGATAAGGTGTTTTTGAAAGTATCCCGTGGAAAAAGGTCCTCAGATTCGGTATAAAAGGCAAGCTGAGCCCGCGGTTTATTGGACCTTATGAGGTGATCGAGAGAATGGACAGGTCGCATACCGATTAGCCTTGCTTTATGAGATAGAGAAAATTCATGATGTGTGCCATGTATCGATTTAGCACTGCTACCACTCTGACCCCTCACACGTGATTTCACCGGAAGAAATTGAAATAAGCCCGATATGACCTATAGTGAAGAACTGATTAAAATTTTGGATTGAGAGGTCAAGAAATTGAGGAATAAAAGTGTAGCACTCTTGAAAGTTTTGTGGCTTAGACACGGAGTCGAGGAAGCCACGTGGGAACCCAAAGAGACTATGAGAGATCAATACCAGAACTTATTCACGGTAAGATTTTCGGGACGAAAATCCCTAAGGGGGAGAATTGTAACAGCTCGATTTTTAGGTATAGGCAGAACAGTGGTTATGAAACCACTATTTTAATGCCATAGAAATTATTTTAATATTATTTTATGTGTGATGACATGATTATAAAGGTGCATGAAAAATTTGGTGAATTAATTTAGCATTTGAGAGCTTATCGCGAAAAAGGACTAAATCATATAAAGTGAAAAAGTCCTATTTTGATACTAAGGATGTCAAATAGCTAGAAAACCAAATTAGGGGTCTTGAAAGGGAAAATAGACCCTAAAAGAGTGCTTGGCCGGCCATGGGGAGAAGAATGGTCAAAAAGTCAAATTAAGTGGGTTTTGGAAGCTTATTGACTAAAATAGAAATAAAATAAAAGAAAATGATATCATCCCTTTTCACCATTTCTTCTCCACCAAAAATTCAGCCTCTGTTGGGGTTTGAAAGCTTGAAATTTTCAGCAACTTGTAACCTTCTCAAGTAAGTGATTTGACGGTCTTTCTTGATGATTTTTGTATTTTTTGAACCCTTATTGCATAAGCTTTCAAATGAGGGGACTATTTTGTAAGATGGTTGAAAGTCGAGGGTTTTTACCATGAGAGTGTTCATGTTGTTTTCTAAAATTTTATGGAAGAAAATGAATCATGGTTGTGAAATAAGCAACTTTGTGAAGGACTTCTCATGAAAACCCTAATAGGACCATTTTGTAAGTTTGTAAAATAGATAATAATGTTGTAATATTAGGAATTTGGGGTTGTATACGAGTAATTTGGGTTGGCCAATTATGAATTTTTGAATACCTAGATTAACAAAATGATTAAATGTGTGAATTTTCATCAATATAGATCAACAATTACAAAATTTGGGCCTAGACTAGGGAAAACTAAAGCTAGTGGACTAAGCCGAAATAGTCACCATATTTTGAAATACCGAGGTAAGTTGTATGTTAATAATATAACTATATCTTTATGATGTGTAATTGAGTTGATATGGCCTAATTGTCTTGATTTTGAATATGAGAATACATGTTGAGAAATTTACGTAGTAAAGACTTTCGTTTGAACATTTAAAATAAGCTTGGATATTGTACCGTGATAATCGGTGATTGTCTGCCAGTGTAAGACATGTCTGGACATGCATTAGCCACAGCATGTGTAACACCCCGAACCCGAGACCGTCACCGGAGTCGAACACGAGGTGTAACAGACTTTAACCACTTATAAACAATTTCCCAGACACTGCCAATCTGCATACTAGTCGCTTTAAAAATCATATCTCGAGTTCAGAAACTCAGAATCCAGTTCCGTAAATTTTCCCTGAAACTAGACTCATATTCCCATCTACATATTGTTTTCTAGAATTTTTGGTTGGGCCAATTAGTACAGTTTATTAGTCAAAGTCTCCCATGTTACAGGGATCGACTACACTGACCTTTGCGCATTACGACTTGGATATCTCCCTGTACAGGGCTTCAATACTGATGTAGTTTGTTTCTATAGAAACTAGACTCAGAATCTTTTGAACACGCTAAGCCCCTCACATACTACGAGATTGAACCGCCAATACATATTTTACTTCAAATCATAGTCCAATTCACTGAACATATATATCTATAACCTCAAGCAGAAAATCTTCGCATTGCTAACACAATAGGATCAATTATTCCAAAACATTATCAACCTATACATGCCAAAGATCGAGTTCAAATATTTAACAAAATACCAAAAGAAGTCGATAGTGTGGAGGGCGGTGTTGATGATCCCCAGCTCGTAACGCGTCTCCAAAAAAAATCTATAAAACGAATGAACGAAAGCAAAAAAGTAAGCTTTTAAGCTTAGTAAGTCTACAGCATATCTAAATACATATAAAAGAATCATATAATTCTTTAGTAAATATTGAAATTACAATCATCAAATATGATTACTAATCAAACACTACTTATGAGTCATTTTGTTTAAGTCTAAAAGGAGTATATTTATCTAATACACATAAACGGACAATGTATAACATTATATGCATATAATCAAGTTACTAGATATCCTTAACAGCATATACTGATTTCTAGAGTACTTATTGTTCGCACTTCATCGAATCCATTTAAATACAACTATTCAACTACATATATCAAAAGCCAAATTTTATGCTTATCATCCATAAATGCCGAATGCACATATGCACCTAACCCATCTATGCCGAATGCATAGATACATACACTTATTCACCTATGCCGAATGCATACACATAAATATATCACACGAATGCAACATATATATACATACATCAAGTTAGACCAAATATATTAATATAATGCTCATCAAGTTAATATACTAAAATCATGTATGAACATTATGTATACATCGATTTCATATAATCAAAATCATAGAGGTATCAATTGTATATTACACATGCTTAAACGGATCACCGGCATTAGCCTGCTAGGTTTTAAAACCTGATTCAATACACCGGCTCTTAGCCGCAGACTATAGTCCGAAATTGTCACCGGCATTAAGCCTGCTAGACTTATAGTCTGAATGTGTCACCGGCATTAAGCCTGCAGACTTATAGTCTGAATGTTCACCGGCATTAAGCCTGCTAGACTATAGTCTGAATTATGTCACTAACGATAAACCGAATGATACTGAGCTTTAACAAAAGAATCTCAATTCATAGGAGTTGTATATCATATGGTAATAGAATTCACATAAAATTCAGCTCAATAATTATAAACTATCCTTAACCACATCGGTATAAAAGTTCAGTCATCAATCAACTCATATCTAAATTATACATCCGAATATATATATGTATATAATAATAACTTAACACAATGAAGCATACTATTAATATCGTACTTTCGAACACTTAGATATCCAAGCTAATATTTCATCTCTTCAACCCCGTCAAGACCTTTACAAGAACATACAACCTAATCGAATCTCCTTTTTCATATATAAGTTTCATACTTAAATTTATCACAAGAACATATAATGCATAGTTGCATAGTCGAACCCCTTATAAACTTGTATAAATGGCATACCTAAGTTCAATACGAGAACATATAGAGTAGATTTGCATAATATATATAATTCACTCATACTTTTATTATTTCAACTATCATATTTTAATTATAATTCATCCAAAAACAGCTCATATACTTATTTATATACTGATTTATGACATTAAATAGCTAATAGACTTACCTCGGATATCAGCAAACACGATCGACTATTCGATTATCTTCGACTTCCCCCGATCCAAATTCGTTTTCTTCGTTCCTTGATCTAAACATAGTCAAATTTAACCTTTTTATTCATCAAAACATTCATTTGAGTCCAACAATACATAAATGGGAAAATTACCATTTGCCCCTAACATTTTGCACTTTTGCAATTTAGTCCTTTTTGCACAAAACACAAAATACACAAAATTTGCCCATAACACACAAGGGCTGAATATTCATGGTTCTCATACAAGTCCACACATTGCATTTATTTCACATTTTAGTCCCTCAAAAATTTATTTTCACAATTTAGCCCTAAATACTCAAATTCATCAAAAATACCAATACAAACATGTTAATCTAAGACATATCTTCCATTATTCATCATCAAACATCCCAAAACACAAATATTCATCATGCATATCAAATTCATCAATTCACAAATTAAGACATGGTTTGAAGTATCAAAGCAACGATCTCAAAACGAAAAATATCAAAAACAAAAAAACAACCTAATGAAATCCTAAGATGCCGAATGCTAAGCTTGAAAACAAAGTTCTTTCTTTTTTCGGTATACAAAAATGAAGAAAAAAAAAAACTTATTTTTATGTTTAATATAATAATATATATTATACTATTACTATTATAACTTTTATATTTAATATATAAAAAGTATATATTAACTATCATTGCCGTCCACTATCTTTAAAATGGGCTAATTGCCTTTAAGAACCTCATATTTAAAAGCCACCATCAAATAAGCACTTTACACTTAATATCAAACTTCACATTTTATGCAATTTGATACTTTTGTCAATTAAACACATAAACAACAAAATTAATTCACGAAACTTTCACACATTTAAATTCACACATCATAAACACACAAAATAATATTAAAATATTTTTCAGACTCGGATTTGTGGTCCCGAAACACTATGTCCATTTAGAGTCAAAATCGGGCTGTTACAACTCTCCCCCTTTAGGGATTTCGTCCCCGAAAATCTTACCGGTGAATAGGTTTGGATAACGCTCCTTCATTGTATCCTCTGACTCCCAAGTTGCTTCTTCAACTCCGTGTTTATGCCACAATACTTTAACTAACGGAATTTTCTTATTTCGTAATTCCTTGATCTCACGAGCCAGAATGCTAATCGGTTCTTCTTCATATGGCATATCAGGGTTAATTTCAATCTCCATCGGACAAATCACATGTGAAGGATCAGATCGGTATCTACGGAGCATCGAAACATGAAATACATTGTGAATCTTTTCTAACTCAGGTGGTAACATCAATCTATAAGCAACCGGTCCGACACGTTCTATAATCTCATACAGTCCAATGATTCTTGGACTCAATTTGCCTTTACGACCAAATCTGAGTACTTTCTTCCACGGTGAGACTTTCAAAACACTTTATCGCCGATCTGAAATTCTATATCTTTTCTTCTCAAATCCGCATAAGATTTCTGACGATCTGATGCGGATTTCAGGCTGTCCCGAATCACTTTCACTTTCTGTTCGGTCTCTTTAATCAAATCAACCCCGTGTATCCTATTTTCACTGAGCTCGGTCCAATACAGTGGTGTACGACATTTACGACCGTACAAAGCTTCATAAGGTGCCATTTTAATACTAGATTGAAAGCTGTTATTATAAGTAAATTCAATCAAAGGTAAATATCGTTCCCACGTACCTTCAAACTCGAGAATGCAACATCTCAACATGTCCTCAAGTATCTGTATAATTCGCTCCGATTGACCATCTGTTTGCGGATGGAAAGCTGTGCTAAAATGTAGTTTCGTACCTAAAGCATCTTGTAATTTCTTCCAAAACCGCGATGTAAATCTCGGGTCTCTGTCCGAAATAATAGAAATAGGCACTCCGTGCAATTTTACAATCTGAGAAATGTACAATTCAGCAAGTTTATCAAGCGAATAATCAATACGAACCGAAATAAAGTGAGCCGATTTTGTCAATCTATCAACAACAACCCAAATTGCATCTTTCTTGCTGGGTGTTAACGGTAAACCGGATACAAAATCCATCGTAACTCTGTCCCATTTCCATTCAGGTATCATGATCGGCTGCAGCAATCCAGAAGGTACCTGATGCTCGGCTTTTACTTGCTGACATATTAAACATTTCGAAACAAAGTCAGAAATTTCTCGTTTCATTCCATGCCACCAATAGTGTTGTTTCAGATCATTATACATTTTCGTGCTACCCGGATGAACAGAAAATCGACTATTATGGGCTTCATTCAAAATCATCTGAATTAACTCTGGATTTTTCGGAACACATAATCGGTTTCTGAATCTCAAACAATCCTCAGTATCAACTAGAAACTCTGAATCAACATTTAAGTCACACTGAGTTCGTTTTGCAATTAAATCATCATCGGCTTTTTGAGCTTCACAAATATGTTGAACAAATAACGGTTTTGCTTTCAACTCAGCTACTATCGCACCATCATCAGACATAACCATATGTGCATTCATTGCACGCAAAGCAAACAGTGATTTTCGACTTAGGGCATCAGCAACAACATTAGCCTTTCCCGGATGATAGTCAATCACGAGCTCGTAATCTTTCAACAATTCTAACCATCGACGCTGTCTCAAATTCAGATCTTTCTGAGTCATCAAATATTTCAAGCTTTTATGATCGGAATAAACATGACATCTTTCGCCAAACAGATAGTGACGCCATATTTTTAACGCAAATACAATAGCGGCCAATTCCAGATCATGCGTCGGATAGTTCTTTTCATGCGGCTTTAACTGTCTCGAGGCATAGGCTACAACTTTGCCTTCCTGCATCAATACACAGCCCAAACCATTTAAAGATGCATCACTATAGATAACAAACTCTTTACCCGATTCGGGTTGAACTAGGACTGGAGCTTTGGTTAAAAGAGCTTTCAACTGATCGAAACTTTTCTGGCACTTTTCTGACCACTCAAACTTAACGTCTTTTTGTAGTAGCCTTGTCATCGGGGTCGCAATCATAGAGAACCCTTTCACAAAACGTCTATAATAGCTAGCGAGCCCCAGAAAGCTTCGAAATTCCGAAACATTCCTCGGAGGTTTCCAATCAAGTATAGCTGAAATTTTACTCGGATCAACCCAAATACCCGATGCTGATACAACATGGCCCAGAAAACTGACTTCACGTAACCAGAACTCACATTTACTAAACTTTGCATACAACTGCTTATCTCGCAAAGTTTGTAACACAAGTCTCAGATGTTCAGCATGCTCATTTTCGTCTCGAGAGTAGATCAAAATGTCATCAATAAATACTACCACAAACCGATCCAGATACTTCCTAAAGATCCGATTCATCAAATCCATGAAAATAGCAGGTGCATTAGTAAGTCCGAAAGGCATAACAAGAAACTCATAATGTCCGTACCTCGTTCGGAAAGCAGTCTTTGGCACATCAGAGTCTTTAACTCGCAACTGGTAGTAGCCTGATCTCAGATCTATCTTTGAAAACACAGTAGCCCCTTTCAACTGATCGAACAAATCATCAATCCGTGGTAACGGATACTTATTCTTTATAGTCACTTTATTGAGTTGCCGGTAATCAATGCACATTCTCATCGTTCCGTCTTTTTTTCTCACAAATAGAACTGGTGCACCCCAAGGAGAGAAACTCGGTCGTGCAAAACCTTTATCAGTCAGCTCTTGCAACTGTACTTTCAATTCTTTTAATTCGGTCGGTGCCATACGGTACGGAGCTATCGATATGGGAGTCGTCCCTGGTACTAACTCAATACCAAACTCTACCTCTCGAATAGGTGGCAAACCCGGTAATTCTTCGGGAAACACGTCTGAATACTCACACACTACTGGTACAGATTCAATCTTCTTTTCGGTCACTTTACTATCAAGAATAAATGCAAGGTAAGCTTCACAACCCCTTCTCACATACTTCTGAGCCGACATCGAGGATATTATTGCTGATAAACCATTCAGATCATTAGATTTGATCCGAATAATCTCATCATTCTGACACCGTAGATCAATAGTTTTCCGTTTGCAGTTTACAATAGCATCATGCAGAGTTAACCAATCCATACCCAGAATTATATCGAACTCGTCGAATGGTAACAACATCAAATCAGCTGGAAAACATAAATCTCGAATCATCAACGGACAATTCTTGCACACTTTGTCAACCAAAACACACCGGCCCAGGGGGTTCGATACTTTAATTACAAACTCAGTAGACTCAACAGGCAAAGTCTTACTGAATACTAAAGTCTCACACACATAAGAATGAGCCGAACCAGGATCAATCAATGCAATAACATTAGTATCATAAAGAGTGAAAGTACCAGTAATAACATCTGGAGAAGAAGCCTCCTCTCGAGCACGGATGGCATAAGCTCTGGCAGGTGCACGGGCCTCAGATCGAATTGTTGTGTCCCTGGTTCCTCTCTGACTACCACTTACATTACTCAATTGTCTCGGCGGTCTACCTCGGACTGGCACATTACTCGGTCTGGTATCCTGCACAGTATTTTGCTCAGCTACCATCGGACACTCTCGAATGAAATGATCTTTTGAACCACACTTGAAGCAAGACCGATCATGGAATCTGCAATCCCCAGGATGCCATTTCCCACAATGCTTGCACTCTGATCTATTTTGTCGAACACTACCAACGCTAGCAACTGAAGTAGCTCGTGAACTCACAGGGGGTCGATCTCGATCATACTTAGGAAACCCTGCAGTAGCTTTAGATTGGCTATGATCCGCTCTGAATTTCCTTGAGGTCGACTGAAATGATTTACTGAATGATCTTTTACGAGAATCTCGAGTTTCATAGTCAGCTTTCCTCTTCTCTTTCCCGAGCTCCTCAGCTTTACAAGCTCGTTCAACAAGTACTACGAACTCTTTTATCTCAAGTATACCAACTAACAGTTTAATATCTTCATTCAGCCCATCTTCAAATCTTCTACACATGATAGCTTCAGTTGAAACACACTCTCGAGCATATCTACTAAGTCTCACAAATTTCCGTTCATATTCTGTCACTGTCATACGACCCTGTTTCAGTTCAAGAAATTCCTTACGTTTCTGATCAATAAATCTCTGGCTGATGTATTTCTTACGAAACTCAGTCTGAAAGAATTCCCAGGTCACTCGCTCTTTCGGAACCACCGATACTAGTGTATTCCACCAGTGATATGCAGTGTCCCGTAGCAAGGATATGGCACATTTCAAGCACTCATCAGGGGTGCAAGACAACTCATCAAACACTCGAATAGTATTATCAAGCCAGAATTCAGCTCGCTCAGCATCATCATCATCAGTAGCTCTGAACTCTTCGGCCCCGTGTTTTCGAATTTTGTCAACCGGAGGCTTAAGTAATCTCATCGGATCACTTACTTGGGGTATAACAGGAATCGAAGATGAATTAGTCGGGGGTGGAGGTTGTTGTGTAACCGGATTAGTTCGGACATAATGAGTAAACCAGTCATTCATCATTTGGTAGAAGGCTTGTTTAGCCTCTCCCTCCTGGTTACTCGAGATTGGTCGAGAATCTACTGGCTCTGTCCCTTGCGCGGGAGCAGGCGCTATACTCTCAACATCATCAGCTACGGCTCGTTCGGGATCCATTACTATACGAAAACACATTTTTAGACGTCAGCAGTCATCACACTATCTCGATATAAAAATATGGCATGTATAGCTAGACTCATACACGCTACGCTAGTTCCGAGAATCGACTAAACCGTAGCTCTGATACCAATAAAATGTAACACCCCTAACCCGTCTCCGTCGCCGAATCAGGGTTACGAGGCATTACGAAACCAAGCTCACATAAACATAACTTTAATATCTAATTCCAAATGCAAGTCCAATTCATAAACATATATAATCAAATTCAAGCATGGAAGTTAAACTCTTTTCGCATTGCTATTTACACAATAGGATTCAAAATTATCCAAAACATTATCAAGCCTATACATGCCATAAGATCGAGTTCAAATATTTAACAAAATACCAAAAGAAGTCGATAGTGTGATGGGCGGTGCTGATGATCCCCGAGCTCGTAACGCGTCTCCAAAAAAAATCTATAAAAACGAATGAACGAAAGCAAACAAAGTAAGCTTTTATAGCTTAGTAAGTCTACAGCATATCTATAATACATATAAAAAAATCATATAATTCTTTAAGTAAATTTATTGAAATTACAATCATCAAATATGATTACTAATCAAACACTACTTTATTGAGTCATTTTGTTTAAGTCTAAAAGGATGTATATTTATCTAATACACATAAACGGACAAATGTATATACATTATATGCATATAATCAAGTTACTAGTATAATCCTTAACAGCATATACTGATTTCTAGAGTACTTATTGTTCGCACTTCATCGAATCCATTTAAATACAACTATTCAACTACATATATCAAAAGCCAAATTTTTATGCTTATCATCCATAAATGCCGAATGCACATATGCACCTATACCCATCTATGCCGAATGCATAGATACATACACTTATTTTCACCTATGCCGAATGCATACACATAAATATATCCACCTATGCCGAATGCAACATATATATATATATATACATATCTATCAATTGCTTAGACCAAATATATGTATATATATATGCTCATCAAGTTAATATGACTAAAATCATGTGATTGAACATTTATGTATACATCGATTTCATATAATCAAAATCATAGAGGTATCAATTGTATATTATCACATGCTTTAAACGGATTCACCGGCATTTAGCCTGCTAGGTTTTAAAACCTGATTCAATACACCGGCTCTTAGCCTGCTAGACTTATAGTCCGAAATGTGTCACCGGCATTAAGCCTGCTAGACTTATAGTCTGAAATGTGTCACCGGCATTAAGCCTGCTAGACTTATAGTCTGAAATGTGTCACCGGCATTAAGCCTGCTAGACTTATAGTCTGAATTATGTCACTAACGATAAACCGAATGATACTGAGCTTTAACAAAAGAATCTCAATTCATAGGAGTTGTATATCATAATGGTATATAGAATTCACATAAAAATTCAGCTCAATAATTTATAAACTATATCCTTAACCCACATCGGTATAAAAAGTTCAGTCATCAAATTCAACTTAATATCTAAATTATACATCCGAATATATATATGTATATATATAACTTAACACAATGAAGCATACTATTAATATCGTACTTTCGAACACATTAAGATAATCTAAGCTAATAATTTCATCTCTTCAACCCCGTTCAAGAACCTTTACAAGAACATACATACCTAATCGAATCTCCCTTTTTCATATATAAGTTTCATACTTAAATTTATCACAAGAACATATACATGCATAGTTGCATAGTCGAACCCCTTATAAACTTGTATAAATGGCATACCTAAGTTCAATACGAGAACATATAGATGTAGATTTGCATAATATATATATATAATTCACTCATACTTTTAATTATTTCAACTATCATATTTTTAATTATAATTCATCCAAAAACAGCTCATATACTTATTTATATACTGATTTTATGACATTAAATAGCTAATAGACTTACCTCGGATATCAGCAAACACGATCGACTATTCGATTATCTTCGACTTCCCCCGATCCAAATTCGTTTTCTTCGTTCCTTGATCTAAACATAGTCAAATTTAACCTTTTTATTCATCAAAACATTCATTTGAGTCCAACAATACATAAATGGGAAAATTACCATTTTGCCCCTAACATTTTGCACTTTTTGCAATTTAGTCCTTTTTGCACAAAACACAAAATACACAAAATTTGCCCATAACACACAAGGGCCGAATATTCATGGTTCTCATACAAGTCCACACATTGCATTTATTTCACATTTTAGTCCCTCAAAAATTTATTTTCACAATTTAGCCCTAAATACTCAAATTCATCAAAAATACCAATACAAAACATGTTAATCTAAGACATATCTTCCATTATTCATCATCAAACATCCCAAAACACAAATATTCATCAATGGCATAATTCAAAATATTCATCAATTCACAAAATTAAGACATGGGTTTTGAAGTATTCAAAGCAACGATCTCAAAAACGTAAAAATTATCAAAAACTAAAATCAAACTAACCTTGAATTGAAATCCCTAAGATGGCCGAATGCTAAAGCTTGAAGAACAAAGTTTCTTTCTTTTTGTTTCGGTGATACAAACAATGAAGAAAGAAAAAAAACTTATTTCTTTTATGTTTTAATGATATAATAATATAATATTATACTATTACTATTATAACTTTTATATTTAATATATAAAAAGTATATATTAACTATCATTGCCGTCCACTATCTTTTAAAATGGGCTAATTGCCCTTTAAGAACCTCATATTTAAAAGCCACCATCAAATAAGCACTTTACACCTTAATAATCAAACTTCACATTTTATGCAATTTGATACTTTTGTCAATTAAACACATAAACAACAAAATTAATTCACGAAACTTTCACACATTTAAATTCACACATCATAAACACACAAAATAATATTAAAATATTTTTCAGACTCGGATTTGTGGTCCCGAAACCACTATGTCCATTTAGAGTCAAAATCGGGCTGTTACAATTGAAGCGCAGATCCGGAGCAATCTTCACTCACGATTGTCTTCACATCGGAATAGAAAAGTTCCAACTACACAGACATGAAAAGAAAAGAAAACTAAAAACTGAATAAAATTGTCACTGTCTAAAACTGCATACAATTCCAGTGACCCTAAGGTTGCTTATATAGGCAACGAGCTACTTGGTGACCATTCAACCTTAGATACATTTAGATACCAATTAATGCAATATTTTGATAATTTCTAGGGTCCGAATATGGAAATATCCCAAGAGTGCCGTTCAAGGATTCAGCTCCATTTTGGCCTGCCATCGTCGCATCATCGTGACGTGGGAAGACTCCTCATCATAATGTTGACACTGTCAATTTCTTCTTAAGATCATCGCGTCGTCATGATAAGAGGAAACTCCTCGTCACGATGTCGAGTGCTTTCTCGGCCTTGGCAGCTTCGTTGTTCTATTGGGCTCCCTTGTCTCGTGTCCCGATCATCATCCATTGTATTCTTGGACCTGAATTGACATCCTACACACTTAAATAGCCCAATAGTCACTCACGAGGCTCGAGTCGGCTTTACGAGTCATCGAAACGGTAGAAAATGCATAAAAACGCTTATTTTATTAATATTTAGTTACTAACCTCCTAATATTGAAAATATAATAATTAATATTAAAATACCAAGAAAGTAAACTCATTAAGTGCAGAAATGACCTAAAACAACAACTACATTTGATGTCAGGTCAAGTTCAAATGTATACATAAAATTTTGATTTTGATTCAATTGTATACTTCTAAAGAAATAATACATCAATTTATTTTTTATATTTGATAAATGTAATTTATTGCATATGCAATAATGGTAATTTATCAATAATTGTATTAGTAATTTATGAAAAATAAATCAAATTAGAATTTCGTAAATGAAATTATACAAAAAATTAAAATTTATGTATACCATTACACATTTGACCAAATTTCATATATTTATCCCAAAATATTAAAGTCATGGTAACCAATTCAATGGTGTAAAGGACTTAAAACCAAAATTGCAGGAAAAGTCTACCAAACTAATAAATATGCACAAAAGGTCTATTAGTGTAATTCCAATTTTCTTATATCTACTCTCAAATTAGAACCTGGCAACTCATTCCCTTTCATTTATAAAAGAAAAATTGCAATGAAGAAAAGATGGGCCAAAAGCAATCAATCTCAATAATTGAACTATGAGCAGCCTTAAAAGTCACCTTGTGTTTTTTAATTTTTTAATTTTATTTTTACAAAATGGTCTAACTTGTTTTAAAATGCTAACTAGTTAAGAAAATAAAGAAAATAATTTAATGTATGTATTCATTTTATATAAAAATACAAATTTGTGTGTATATAGAATACATAAAAACTTAACATATTTTTGAAATATAAATAATTTTAACATAATTATATTTTACTTTTCATAATGTATTACTTATTAAAATATAAATATCTATACTATTAATAAAACCCATAGCTAAGTTGCTGTCAAGAGTCACCAGGCACTAACTCGATTAGGAAAAAAAATGTAAAAATGACATTACGTATTTAAAATAAGTTATATTATTTTAAGGTACTTTAATCTTTTTAATTTAAAAAATAATAAAATATATACATATTATGGGATTTGAACCCATGCCAAGTACATTAAAAAAACTTCAAAATTTTCACTCAATTAAAATTTTATTTTAATTTATTTATACATTTTAATTTTATTATGCACATTTTAACTGTATATCTATACTATTAATTAAACTTGTGACTAAGTTGATGCCACGGGTTAATCGGGAAATTACTTTAATGTTCCCTCACATATAAAATAATTTATATTATTTGGGGGCACTTTAAGTGTTTTTTTTTTGTTTAACAAAAAACTAATAAAAATAAAGATATACATATGGTGAGATTGGAACTCACATCAGTTGGATTGGTGAAATGCTAAATTTACCACTCAATCAAAACATCATTTTGATATATTTTATACATTTTTACTTTGATATGTAGTTAATTGAATTGGTGTCACAAATAAACTTAACACTAACTCATGATTGATGACAACACTATGATAAACAATTATAGTACATTTAGTATTGTTAATTTGATGTATTTACGTGTTTAAATTTTGTTCACTCATAATTTAATCTAAGTCTTTTTTTTTTAATATTGTGCATATTTCATGTGTTATTATGATTAGTTAGTTTCAAACTATATGTTTTATTATTTATTATATGTTATTTTTAAATACATATCTATATTGTATGTGTCATAATTTTCCCTTTATATAAATACAATTAATAATATTATTTTATTTTAATGTGTGAAATCCTCCATCTTTTATTTTTTTAATTATATAATTATGCGAGGTAATACTTGACACGAAAAATTTATAGAAATTTTCCTTTAACTAAAGTTTTACCCCATTAAATTCTTTTGGTAAAGGTTTAATGAGACAACTTATTGTGAGAGGTTGTATACTCTATTTCTTTCATTAGATTTTTTCCCCACGGAGATATTTTCTTTGATGGATGTTCATAGAGGAGTTTTGTAAATATTTCATAAGTGAATATTCTTCCAACTCTTATAACCCCAGTAATTATATAAATGACCTTTCAACTCCTAAAACTCTCATTATTTCATGTGTCCATTTCAAACAAAATAAAAAACTTATTTGCCTAAGAGTGTGTTTGATAAATTGAAAATTGAAGTGTTGAAAACTTACGTACGGAATTTTGAATTCAATTTTAGAAGCACTGAATTTATATTATAAAATTCTTTAATACATTAGTCAAAATTAAGTACTGAATATAATTATTTTGTTTGATAATATATAGTAAATTTTCATTTTTGAAAATTCATTATTTCATTATTTTAATCTTCTTAATATGGTATTATTTATTTTATTTTGAATAGCTTTGGATAAAAGTTAAAGATAATTTTAATATTTTAATATTTAATAAAATGAGGAAATAATTTGTTTCAAAAATAAAAATTTTGAAAAATAGAATCAAATTAATATTTCCAGCATTAAGTGTAATTATCTACTTACTTATCCTATTCAATACTTTTTTTGATTGAATCTTTTTTAAGTAAAAAGTTAATATAATTATCAAACACAACTAAAAAATAAATAAACACACATTTGCCTTAAAAATAAATCCCTACTTTGTTAGTGTTATACCTACACCACAAACCCCAATATTTGCCCATTGTGAAACCCAACACTTATTCTCTAGCGAAGTCGGCTCTTCAACGAACCACACATATCCAACTTGCTAAGTTGTGAACCTTAATCCGACAAACCTCATGTACTGCACACCTTCGCCAATCATATGTGAGGTACACATGAGAAAGCTTAGTCATTACTTACCAACTGTCCTAAGACGTCATATCCTAAGACGTTACATCACCACCACTACTAGAGGATTAAATTAGATCACCATGTCAATAGTTCCCAGGCATTTAGATAGTCCTATTCCCCACTATAAAAGAGCCCATGCAATAGCTCATAGGACTCATGAACACCTCCTATATCATTTTTATAACACCCCAAACTCAGTCTAGACATTATGGCCGAATCCGGGAGTGTTGCGAAGAAGAGTTTTGAAATTGTTTTTATTTCGACAAAAACCTTATAAAGTTACTTGTTATAAAATGTCCAAATTTTACAAAACATATTAATTTACTTGTTTATTATCGAAACTTTCATGAGTTTATTCATTCACCAAAACATAATTTGCAGCGAAAATCTTAAAAGTCATTATATTTAAGAATTCGCAAATCTAGATTGGCTAATTGTTCTCAAATAGCACCTGCTCCGGTAGAAATTTTGCGACTTCGAAATGTATCGAAACCTTGGGTAGTAAAAAAAGTGGGATACTGTATTTCCATTCGAGAAGACGAAGTTGCTCGCCTGGTTGAGAAAATATGTCGATTATCCGTTGATTCTAAGCCTGTCAACTTGAGTGAGGCAATGGTGTGCTTTTCCTATTCAATAATTTCAAGAGTGGGCTTCGGAAAGAGGTACGATGAAGAAGGAGCTGAAGGAAGTAGGTTAAATGGGCTGCTTAAAGAAAGTCAAGCCATGTTTACAAGCTTTAGTTTTTCTGACTATTTTCCTTTCATGGGCTGGGTCGATAGATTCACTGGGTTTCACGCTCGTCTTGAAAATCTCTTCAAAGAACTTGATACCTTCTATCAGCAACTCATTGATGAACATCTTAATCCGAATAGGCTAAAACCAGAGCAAGAGGACATACTCGATGTGTTATTACAGACATGGAAGGATCGTGATTTTCTATTTGATCTTACCTTAGATCATATAAAAGCTATTATTATGGTTATTTCATCTTCATCCGAAACGTTTATTATTAGCTTCACGCTTTATTTATGTATAACTTCGATTTTTTAACTTTGCAGGATGTGCTTTTTGCTGGAACAGAGACAACAGCGGTTACCGTGATTTGGGTCATGAGCTTCTTGATGAAAAATCCAGGGTGTTTGAAGAAAGCTCAAGAGGAAGTAAGGGATTTGATTGGGAAAAAAGGATTTCTAAATGAAGATGATGTTCAAGCTTTAACTTACCTAAAGGCTGTGGTAAAAGAAACATTCAGATTGCAACCAGCAGTTCCATTGTTGCTACCACGAGAAACACTTCGAAAATGCTGCATAGGTGGGTACCAAGTACCTGCCAATACCTTGGTGTATGTGAATGCATGGGCAATAGGAAGAGACCCTGAAGCTTGGAGAAACCCTGAAGAATTTTGTCCTGAAAGGTTCATTGGCAGCTCTATTGACTACAAGGGGCTAAACTTTGAGCTCATACCGTTTGGTGCGGGTAGAAGGGTTTGCCCTGGAATGAATATGGCAGTTGCAGCAGTGGAGCTTGCTCTTGCTAATCTTCTTTACAAGTTTGATTGGGAAATGCCGACCAAAATGAACAAGGCAAACTTAAACTTTGATGCCACGCCTGGTATAGTTATACACAAAAAAGATGCTCTTATCCTTTTGGCTAGGAAGATTAATGATTAATCAATGTATGCTTATAGTAACTTATTTGATGCTCTTATCATTTAGTTGTATATATTAAATATTATATATTATTTTAAAAAAATTCATTTTCATAAATATTATTTAGTAATATATTCTACCGTAAAAATACTATATACCATACAGTATTAAAAGTTTATCATTGTATAAATATTGTTTAAATTTTTAAAAATTGTATAAATAATGTCTTATAAATTCTATATAAATTTTTTTAAAAAATTAGATAATATGTTTCTAAACTATTATTACTTATTTAAAAAATAAAAATAAAAAAGTAAAATTGTATACTAATTATAAGCTTTAACAGTATTTCAATGAAAAATAAAGGTTTGCATATTTTCAAATTGATTATAAGTAAATTTTTATATTTATTATAATTTTTGTAATGAGTTGAAACTAGAATCAGAATTTCTTATAATTAAAAAAGTACATTACCATAATTTATAATGAAATCAAAGTTCAAATTTTTAGAAATTTAATTTGTGAAACAAATTTTGAAAAATAAAAATAAAACCTACTATGAGCTTCATTAAAGTATAGGTGCTTTTTAGAATTTGTAAAAATTAAAAATTTATATATCTAATTATCTTAAATTTAAATTAAATAATACGTATTTTATGATAATTTTAAATTTAATGAAATAATAAAAAGTAAAATTTTAAACCAAATTTAAATTAAATTATAATGATAATGATATTTTTTTTTAAACTTAATGATGACAAATTTAAATATTAAGATAAATCATATTTATCTTGATGATAATTTTATATATTTTAAAAATAGATAATAATATAGATAATATTCCATAAATATTTTTATTTAATTTTTCTAAATTTTAATTATCGATAATCTACTGGGTCGGGGAAATGGTCTGTCCGTTGGTGCAGTTTGCAGAAATCTCTTTGGTCATATGAATTTAGTAGTGTTCCAGTGAACTTCGAATTGATATTGGAGGGTGCTGTGCGACGCCTCTGGAGATAAGATCTTGGTTAAGTTTTTCTGTAAGATTTTCCCATTCTTTCATGATCCTTTACATGATGTTCTTATCATTGATCATCATCGTCCCATGGCTGCTACTCTTTTGCTTCGACTTGGATCGATAGTAATAATAATGGCCCGAGAAAGCAACAATTGCTTGAACTTAACACCAACTTGCTGGTGCCTTGCAAATTTTTTCATGGATACGACGAACATCATGAAGACATGATTTTGACCCTTAGTGATTTTAATCAAATTTTTTTGATAAAACGTAAAAGATATTGGCTAATGGACGTAAAAAAACTGGAATGAATTGAAAGAGTTTCAATGGCAGTGCGAAGGAATTTTCACATCAATGGTAATGGCAGCGACAGAGTGATGCAGAGAGGCAGAGGGAAGGATAACTCAAAAGTCTCTCACGACTTTTCCTCATGATGGGATCTTATCCACAACTAGCACCACAAGATTATTATCAGGACCCGTCGATTCTCTCACCGACTTTAATCCCTTATCCTGTTCTTGGTTGGTTTGGGATGTAATATTTATTTTTAATAGGTATGGGAGTACACCATTTAAACGGCGTTAAACAAGTGTTTAGCAAGAGTTTCAATCACTACTTAGTTAAGATGAAACGTAATATTTATTTAGTGAGAACAAAATAAGTAATAATATTTGATACACGGTTAATAAATAATAACATGACAGTTCACCATTAAATTAAAAAAAAGGGAAAGATTTATAAATGAATAGTAAAAATTTTATTTAAACTTGATTAAATATTAATTATAACTACTATAACTAAATACTAATAAATCTTGAGTTTAGGGTTTAGGGTTTAGGGTTTAAGATCTTCGATTTAAAATTTAAGATTTTAGTATTTATTTATATAATTAACTAGTTAATTAAAATATATTAAATTATTTTCATTTTCATTTTAAAATTAAGGAATATTGTGAAAAAAAATTATATTATTTCATAAAAACATTTTTATTTTTTAAACAATATTTTTACATATTGTAAAAGTATTGTATTCTAGTACTATATATTATACTTTTGCACTCAAATCTAAAGCACATATAAACACCATGAAAAGGTGACTATGTGTCATAACACTACTAAGTGTCGTTCTAGAAAGGTGATAACCTCAAAAAAGTCATAAAGTGCCTTGTTTCAGAAAAGTCATGTCCTTTTGGTGGATAAGTGTATTGTATTGTAATCACCGGCATTCATTTGCAAAATCTTAACAATTTGGTGACTAAGAGCAATGTATTGGAATCACCATTCATTTGTTAAGTCTTTGTTTGCCTTGTATCGAAATCACCATTCATTTGCAAAATCATTGTATTGGAATCAAGGGTCATTTGTAAAATCTTAGTACTGTATTGGAATAACCATGGTGTAATGACTCGATTTCCAGTGGTGTCAGAAATTACAGTTTTGGGATTTCTTTTCCGTAAACCGAGTCTGTAAATATTAAATAGAGATATTTATAGAGTTAGTATATAAACTAATTGAAATTCGATTAAGTAATTTAGTCGAAATTGTAGTTAATTAGATCCCAGTGGCTAAATTGTAAAAGCTTAATCGCTATAGATTTTTAATTAGGTAAAGACTTGGGGACTTAAATTACAAATATATCATGCACTAAAATGGTTAATAAACCATCTTAAAATAAAAGTTAGTGGAAGATGATGATTGATGCCACTAATTTAGTTTAATTATGATTAATTTTAATTAAAACATCATTAAAATTAAGATTAATTAAATTATATTTCATATATATATATGAAATTAGTGGAAGGAGAGATGCAATTCCATCTTCTTCAATTGGCTAAAACAAAGAAACAAAAGGTAGGCACAGCCCAATTTTTAGATTAAGATTAATTTAATCCTAATTTATATGTATATATATATATGTCGAAACCACTCTTTTGAAAACAAAATTTAGTTGTCGACTTTTAAAAATAAAACTGGAGTTGTCACCGATCCTTTATTAAGGTGTGATCGGCCCACCTTAAAAAATATTTTGGCCTACGAATTTTGAGAAGATGAATCCGGGAGTCAGTTACACACGAGGAAGGGTTAGCACCCTCGTAACGCCCAAAATCGGTACCAAATTGATTATTTAATGTCTTAGGGTCGAGGGTTTAAAAAAGATTTTAAAATCAACTCAAACGATAGAATTTGAAAATGGATAATCAATTGCTCAAGTCATGTAAAGAAATCGAGTCCCAATGCGTTAGGGTACAATTCCCCATAATTCCCGAACTTTGAATATCACTTTATTTTATGCAAAAATTTTCATTTTGAGAAAGTAACATGCCACACCCAATACGTTAGGACACAACAAGTTAAGTTCCCAAAATAATTTTTATACTCATGCATTTTGAATAAAGAATATCCTCGGTTATTTAAGATTAACAAAGAAAATCCGAACCCAATACGTTAGGGCTCAATTTCCTCGAAAATCCCAAACTTCGAATATTGCTTTTATTTAAAATAAACCTTGAATCAAGAAAAAAATGATTTTGATTTATCGAAAAAAAAAACCAAGATTTATTTTCCAAAGGGTATGTTAAAAAATTAATGTACAATATGAAGCAAATATTTTAATTTAAATTATATGTATATATGTGTTTTCAAAATATAAGTATAAAGCATAAATGAATTTTGAAAACATGCATATGCATACATTTTAAAAAATATAAGTGTACATAAAAGGGAATGAAATATACAAAACAAAACTTATAATAATATGCATGTATATATGTATGTGAAAATTGTGAAGATAAAAATAAAAAAGCATATGTATACGTGCATATATTTACAAAATAAAAATGTATGAGTATATAAGTAGGTAAATCATGAAAATATGTACGATACTTATATATATAGGTGCAATATGAAAATAATGGAATGTGTAGAACAATAAAATGTTTATAATAATTTTAAAAGAATGTATATATATATTATAAAATATGAAAAAAATATATAAATATAATAGAAATATAAATGTATATACGTATATATGTATATAAAAGCTAAAAAAGAAATAATAACAATATATATATAAAAATATGTATATGTATTAGAGAAATATTTAATATATATATCTACTAGCATACATATGCGTATATATGTAAGTATAATTATAATACTATATAATATAATAATAATAATAATAATAATAATAACAAAAGTAAAAAAAATAAACTACAAAAAAAAAACCTTAAAAAGCACCATTAAGGATTAAACTGAGAGCTAAACGAAGTTAAAAGGCTAAATTTAAAAATAGAAAACACTAGGAAGGACCAAAATGATATGCGCGCCATGAGAGGAGGACTTAAAAAGTAATTTTCCCAAATCGCTGAAGCACTGTGCAGTGACGTGGATTAAATCGTCACGCGAGCAAAATATTTGGGCCAAATTTTAAAAAACAGTGGACTTGATTAAAACACGTCACAAAAAAAGAGGGATTAGTATCGAAATCTCCCATTTAAGGTTGATATGCGCGGACCCCACCCCAAAAAACCAAACGGCCTGCTTTGTCCATCTTTTAGCTTTTAAAAGAACAAAAGAAAATTAAACAAGAACATTTATTTGTTCTTTTGGGTTTCCCTTTCCAGAGGAGAAACCAGACCCTTTTAGGGTTTCCTCGACCCTCAAACGCCGCCGCTCAGCCTCGCGCCAAGGCTCCGACTGCGACGGAGATAGCGCCGACTCGACGAATCCGGCGAGAGAGGTAAGTCCTTCCTCCCTTCTTTATATTTTAAATTAAAAATAAATAAAAAATAAAATAAAAAAGAATGGAAAAAATGAAAAAAAATACGATTCACCTTCGAAAATCTCTTTGTAATCTCAGTATTTTCTCCCTATTTTTGTATTTCAGTATTCTCTCAATACAATATTGGTCCCCCTTTTACATGATCTAAATCGGCCTTTAAATAGCCGAAAAAAGACAATAAAATAAGCAAAAAAATCTTCTCTTCAATATTCGTTGCGTTTTTTACTGTTACTCTGTTATTGCTGCGTTGTACGTCCCCTTTTTTCGCAGGTTCGGTGGCCGTGGAGTGCGCCCGTACGTGGAGGCGCAACTCGCGCGAATGGCGGCTACTGTTGCGGAGGGGGTAGTGCGCAGGCTCGCGGCGGCTGGAGAGGGTTTCAGCAAATTGATTTCGCTGGGCTAGGGTTTGAGAATTGGCTGTTGGGCCTGTTATTAGGCCTGCTAGTGTTGGACTGTTTATTTTTTTGTTTGGGTTTATTATGTGGGCCTGGGCATTATTGGGCTTGTACAATATATATATATATGAAATTAGTGTAAAGAGAGAGGCAATTTCATTTTCTCCAACTGGCCAAAACAAAGAAATAAAAGGGAGGACATTTGTAACAGTCTAATTTTTAGTGGCATCGAAAAAGGCGATTTTGGAGCCTCATTTTTGTAAATCGGGTCCATAAATATTTACGAAATTAGTATAAAAGTATATTGATGTTTGACCCACCAATCTTTTATATTAATAGTTAATTTAGGTGTAGGGATTAGATTGTAAAAGTCCAATTACTATAGGTTTTTAATTGGCCAAAGACTTAGGGACTTAAATTGTAAATAGCCAAAGGTTCAAAATGGTAATTAAATAATTTTGTAACATGAATTAGTGTTTGATGATGGAAGATTCCACTAATTTCTAATTAATGATTAGTTAAGCTAGTTAAAACATGATTAGTTTAATTAAACTAAGTTAATTAAGTATTAAACATGGTATAAAAGAGAAAATTAGTGGAGTTGTCATCACTTTAATCTTTTTTACCGTCCAAAACTTAAAAACCTAAAGAAAAAGCCATCTTTTAAGGTTTTACATTTAGTCCTTGATTGGTAAGCATTTCCAAGTCCTTTTTTTGTAATTTTTATGTTTTTGAGGTCATGTGAGCTTGATTTAGCTAACTCATGTACCAATTTGTAAAATTTTTGAAGTTCTTGAAAGTTTTCATTATTGATTTCTAGAAGAATTTGATGTTAAATTGATAGATTTTAAGCTTAGATTGTGAAAAAGGACTAGATTGTAATGTTTAATTATTAGTTTTATATATAAGGGCTAAATTGAATAAAATGTAAAATTGTTGTCAAATTTTAGTATAAATAGATAGTAGAGGGTCTCTAATGAATGTAATTGAATTCAATTTTTAATCGAGGCTCAAATTTAAAAGTTATGGTTATTTTGATTTTAGAGACTAAATTGAATAAAATGTAAAAAATTAGAGGTATCAAAAAATGAAATTATACATGTTCATTCATGTCATGGAATAATGTATAAATATTTGGTATTGATCAATTGAACGGAATACTTGTATATATCAAGAATTGGATCAAACTGGAAGTAATCAAGGAAAAGTCAAAATTGTTGATTAGTCCTTGAAGAATCAACTTATTTGGTGTTTTAGCCAGGTAAGTTCATGGTATTTATTTACTTAGGTTGTTAAGTATTTGATTGGTATATATATACACGTTTGATTGTGAATTTATTGGTATGAAAGGTGAGAATTGGAGTAAATTGAAAAGTGATGGTCATATGTGTAATATATGCTCGTGTGAACTTATTTAAGGTTAGGATACGATTGGCATGCCCATAGGGTCTTGTACACGCTTGTACGGGATTGATTATAGATATTACCGAGGTGCAACATTTGTTGTGGATTACATATGACACAAGTTTAGCGCGGACGAGTAACCTGATATGTCGTTTTTAAGGTTTAGCCCGGATAGGTAACCTGACAAGTATAAATATATATATATTCAGCTCAAACGAGCAACTGGTGTGGTGTAGTTACCTGTGTATCTGAGTCTGTTTACTAAGGTTCAACCGGCGAAACAATTAAGGTGAAAATGAAAAATTGAAATGGGATGAAATGAACTTGTTGTTCAAAAGGAGAATGTTGAATTAAGCATGAACAATGTATTGGAATAACGTCTTGGACATGTATGCAATTATATTATCCCTTGATTGATTGAGCTTGAGATTAGTTATACAAAATAACATGAATTGCCTTGTAACATATTTGTGTAATCACAATAAGGATTCGATCAATGTATGCTAAGATTTAATTATATCAATTTACATTTTCATTATTCAAATGCCAATCTCACACACTAGCTCATTTAATAACCAACTGAAACATTCCCGTGTGGAAGTGCCCGTGTTCAAAAGGCTATGTAGAGGTCTACATGCCTGTGTGCAAGCTGCACACACCCGTGTGGAGGAGACACATGCCCGTGTGACCGAGTTACATGGCTGTGTGAGTAGTCCGTGTAACTCACTATCCAAAAGTGTCAAAATAAGGTGCAGAGCAGACACAACCATGTGGAAATCTCACACGACCGTGTGGCTAAGGGACACAACCGTGTGTCCCAGGCACACGCTCGTCTGAAAATTGAAAAAAATCCCCAAATCATAGCCACACGGTCGTGTGGTACCAAAAATTACCTAAAACCCTAATTCCCAAAGTCACACGGCTGTGTGCGGCACACGCCCATGTGGCCACGAAACCACACCGAAACAGACCATAAATCGTGAATTTGCATCAGCAAAGCAATCCCTAATTACTAAATGTTCAAAAATACACCTGATTTGCAATTCCAAACACAACAAATAATTGGAATGCCTCAATCCCACCAATTCTGAAAACTAGCAAACCAATCACACTCGGTTAACAACAATTTGAATCATTACAACGATCTAACTACGAATTAATCTAAAACTCAACATGAACCGTTAACCCACATTGAAACTTACCCAATTCAAAACCCTATTAGACGAAAATGCGAGGACAATGATATGTGGAAATGGAAGAAACAAGAAAAAACAAAAGTATAATGGTTCAAAAAAATAACAAAAAAACGAGAGAGAATAGATGAGGTAACAAAAAAAATAAATGTGCAAGAGAGGGAGAAGAGAACAGAGTAACGTTGAAAAGGATTTTGGGATAACTCCCTATTTCATATTAAAAAAATAAAATAAAATAAATAAGTATTGAAACTTTAAACAAAACTAAAATAAATTAACCCCTCTAAAACACTCACAAGGATTCAAACACAAGGCCCAGAGATGAATTTCCACACCCACAACCACCAAACTAGAAGGCTTATTGTAACACTAAAACATGACAATAAACCCAATTTCTCAATCTACTCACTGACCCTAACCACAAACCTCAAAACTTCTAACCCCAAATTTTAGGATGTTACACGAACAGTTGATCCAATTTCATTTTACAATCAATTCATATATCATAATCTCATTTCAATTCATCTTCACTTTATATATGTATGATATCACATAGCATGGTTCATGCCATATGCATATCACATATCATATATCAATTATATCACTATTTTATACTATATTCAATTTAGTCCAATTTTTAGACATTCAACTTCATTCAATACGAATAGTTTCATATGACAATATAAGCTTACCTCGATAGTTAACCATGCAATCAAAATGCAAATGTATGTATATAATAATCTCGAGTCATAAAAAAACAAACCGATAGGTTAACTACTCGTCAATGACTCTCAACTTTCCTTACTCTTGCGACAGCTTGACATCGTATTTAGCTACGTTCAATATTTCAATAAATAAAACAATATCAGTTTACACCCAATTCACATCTAAATACATACATACCCACTCATATTTTACATTTTATTCAATTTAGTCCCTATACTCAAATTATGCATATTTTTCGATAAATAGCATCAAATCAAAATATGATTTCACATTCTTTCATTAGGGACTCTATACTTTCTATTTACAACATAATCTCATGATAGTTTTCAATTTATTCAATTTAGTCCCTAATGTTTCAAAATTATCTAATAAGCTTAATTAGCTTTACAATTTAGTCCTTATCATGATTTAAGCTTATTAACTATCAAATCCAATCCCAATTCATCAATGTCTCTATAACGACAACTTGCAAAAAGCTTAAAAATTCAATAAATTGATACATGGGCTAGCTAAATCAAACTCTCATGATCATAAATCTATAAAAAATTGATGAAAATAACTTGATTACCTTGGTAATTTTGGTATGGTCGAATGAATGAAAAACTTTGAGTTTTTTTCTTCTTTTATTTCTTTCTTCATCTTCAACCTTCAATCAGGTCAATCCAACCCAGTTTAGACCCAATTTTATTAATCAACCATCTCCCAATATATACACAAAAAATTTAAAACATCAAGACATAAATAAAAATGGGTCTCATATCAATTGTTAGAAAATCTATAAAAATATTAGATACCTCTAATATTTTATATAAAATATAAACATACTCATATATATTAAAACATGAAAAATTAACTAAAAGTGGAATATAAATTTAATCTCTAGTCATCGATGTTTATTTTATGTACTCTTAACGACTCACTTTGATGGTATATGTTTTTACGAATTGCTAAGCATAGGGACCTTTTCATAGCTTTTATATATATGGGCATGTATATGCACATTTTCTCATAACAAAACGTATTGTATTCATACATTTTATGCTTATTTTAAGTGAAGCATTAACATCTTCAATAAATACATGAGTTATTGAATAAACTTAAGCATGATATGTTAATTTTGGTTACACCATACCATCATTAATAATGTTTTTTATTAACATAACTTAAATAAAAAATAAGGGTAACATTTGAGAGTTTTATATATACTTAACACTTAAAAAGAAGAAAAAAAACTTACAGCTTTTGGTAAATTTTGGGAAGTTATGGACTTAGGTACGGCAGCGGCCAACAATTACAGCGACGTTTATGGTGGATTTTCTGATAGTTGTTCTTTATGTATGAACAGTAGAGACATGAAAGAGATGAAGAGAGAAACAAATGGTGCTACCTCAATTATGGTGGTTGACCAGAAACTGAAAAAAAATAAGTTATAATTTATGGGTTTAGGAGCAATAGACATTCAAATAAAAATAAAAAAGGAGATGGACATGAAAAAGAGAGAAGGGTACATGAGAGAATGGAGAGGGAAAACAAAATGGATGATTGTATAATCATGATTTAATAATATTAATTTATACAATAATATTAATTATAAAAATTAAATAATTAATAATTATATATATTTTTTAAAAATTTAAACCTGTTCTTATAAATTATTTTTTAAAAAAATTACATCTAATTATTGTTCTTTTAAAAATAACATTTTTATTAGCTTTAAGAAATTATATAAATTAATATTATTTGTTTTGTTCCAAGGGTTAAAAAGATAATTTATAATTATTACTGAACTATTCCGTAACACGTATCAATCAAACAATAATTTATTATTCTTTATCTTACTAAACATAGTATTACCTATTACTTCTCTATTCTATTCTCACGTAATTCTTGTATCTTCTACAAATCCTCAAATTTTCATTTTTCTTCTCTTCCTATGATTTTTTTATGTTCCTTTTATAGCATATTTGGTTTGTAAGTTCTAAATTGATTTATCTACGTTTCCTATAATTGTCGATAAATATTGTTTGCGTTAAACACCAACAAAGTTCTTTTGGTATTTAGTTTATTTTTTTATACAATATTTAGAACTACTTATAATTTCTCTTCAAATTAAAAAAAAAAGAACAAACGTGCTTAAACCCATGGTCTCCTACACTGATAACATTGTTGATACCAACTAAGTTAGGACTCAATTGACCCACTTGGTTGACCTTATCAATGAATGATAAATTGGTTATCATTTGGCAATTCGCGTTTTTTTTTGTATTTTTCATATTCATTTTATTGTCTATGTTCGAGATTCATGATTATCTCTCTCAACAATGTTATCTTTAAGATCATGTGTTTCTTTTTTTCATCATATTTAAAATGTTATATCTATATAACTATATATAAAAGGAAGGTCCAAACACGTGTAAAGTCCCTTTTTTTTCATTTTATATGAAAATAATTAAATATCATTTTTATCCCTCTATTATACCTACAATTAAGATGTATATACAATTTGGTCCCTATATTCTTATAATGTTATTAATCAGTCTAAATAGTTAATATCATCAACTTTTTGATTAAAACATTACGCTGTTATATATAATTTGAATACATTAAGAGTCTTAGAAACTAACACGTGGTTTCCAATTTCTTTTAAGTTTGCGTACGTCTTACCTTTTCTTTATGCAGTTTTAGAAAAATGATTAAATTTCAATTTTGGTCTCACTCTTATGCCTAAATTTGAAATTTAACTTCTACACTTCAATTTCTAATGTAGTTTGATCATTGTATTTTTATATTGTTATTAATTAGTCCAAATAGTTAATATCATTAATTTTTCGATTAAAATATTACGTGGTTATATATAATTTGAATGCCCTAAGGGTCTTAGAGATAGATAAGTAGCTTTCTATTTCTTTTAGGTCTGCCTTGCTGTATTTATTTTACATTATAAGGCAATGATCAAACTTTAGTTTAAACCTTATATTATTCTGAAACTTTAGGTTTAATCTATATACTTTATTTTTTGACATAATTTGATCTTTTTTCTTTTATAATGTCATTAGTTAGTCAAATATTTAATATTATTAACTATTTCAATAAAATTGTTGACGCCAATTTTTCTTAGGAACAATATTCTAACACGAGTTCGAATGAATGTTTTTAAGAAAAAAAGTCCATATAAACATTTTCAATGTTATTTTTGTTGTTACATGATTACTAAGTGATTTTTATTTTATTTTAAAATGTCATATTAGTGTATTTAATAGAAGAACTTTAACCGAGGTAATAATTGGTTTTAAAATTTTTAAATCCAAAAAGTAGAAAATCTAAATTTCTGAAAAAGATTAGAATATATTTTATCATTCAATTTTGTTCTCCGTATTTTGACACAAATAAATAATCAACCTAACACGGAGCGAGGGAATGATACTGATATATATATATAAATAGATGCATTGTTAATTCCAGTAATTATATAGCTTTTGATATGTTTGTGTATACATTTCTCTGATGTTTTCAATTAAACAGATATATCTTAGTTTTTGAAGGGTTCGCACCATGTGTGGACCATTATTGTTTAGCTAGGTGATGGACATGTGAGATGTTTATGGTGGTTGAAAGATAATATGTCTTCAGGTCTATCTTGGCATGTGGTGTCTTCAGTTCCAAGCCAGCTCATGCTGTGCATTGTAATTATGTGTTTTATGGCTATGTTTCTATGCTCAGAGGTTCGGCTTTACTGCAGTTTGTAGGTTTGTGGTGATAAAAACACGTGACATGTGACATGTTTATGGTAGTTGAAAGGTCAGATGCCTTCTGGTTTATGCTGCTTAGCAAATTGCAAGTGAAAGACCAATTTATCATTGCTCAGAGGTTAGGCCTTACTTCGGCTTTTAGGGTTGTTGTGCTGATGAATATGTGAGATGTCTCCACATAAACCAAAGATGCAGGTGAATGCCTACAACACTAATAATTGCACACATTCACATATAACTTACATAAAATCCAAGAGTAAAGGTGATGACAAATGCCTGAATAAGACATCACTGCCAAACAATCCACCGGATGCTCCATTATACATCATGCACATTATCCTCTAACCCCCATCTACCATCGATGTCAACCTCTAAGAACTGAAAAGGGACATGATGACATAAAATCAATATGTATGCATGTACGACAAATGTCATCTTCAAACAAAATACAAAGCTACATACAAACACATGTTTCAATTTTCTTTTTTTATATGTATTGAAGGAGTAATATTGGCTTTTAAGTTGGTAATTTTGGTTTAATAATTTTTTTAATTTAAATTAGACTCTGAATTTAATAATTATTCCGTATTGAGATTAAACTTTTTTTTATTCAAGTTAGACTCTAAACTTAACAATTGTTCTCACATTGAGACATAAACTTTTTTTGTCCAAGTTAGTCCTTGGAAACCCTAAAAATTCAAGTCCCAATGTGAAAATAATTGCCAAGTTTAAAGGCTAACTTTGATAACAATAAAAAATTCAAACCCCAATGTGGGAACAGTTGCTTAGTTCAAACCTCAATGTGAGAATAATTGTCAAGTTCAAGCCTTATTCGGACAAAAATAGTTAAGTCTCAATGTGAGAAAAGCTGCCAAGTTCAAGCCTTTATGGTGATTTAATTTAATAATATTTGATGCATTATCGATGTATAATTTCTCAAGCACCATTAGTGAATAATAACATAACACATTATCATTAAATTAAAAAAAATAAATATTCTCAAATTTAGGGTTTGAATTTAAGGGTTTAAGATTTCAAATTTAAAATTTAAGATTTTAATATTTATTTAAATTAATTATTTTTTAATTATGTTTAAATTAAATTATCAGTATTTATTTATAAATTTATTTATTATTTATTATTTTATTTAATAATAAGATATCATTTATTATTTACTCATATTTTATGAGATTTATACAGTGCATCAAATATTTAAGAAATATAAAAAGTGTGGATAAAAGGACCTACTTTCTCTCATGTTTCAGAAAGAAGTTACAATGGCAATAGCACTGTTTGTGAGTATCTTTCTTCTAGCTCTTCCCTTCTTGTTGTTCGTTCTCCTAAAACATAGGATTAGCAACAATGGCAGTTTTAATCGTCTTCCCCCAAGCCCTCCAAGTCTTCCTTTGATTGGTCACTTGCATATGTTGATTTTTGATAACTCAGCCCCTCATCTTTTTCTTTATAAACTCTCCCAAAAATACGGTCCCCTCATGTTTCTGAGATTTGGATTTAGGCCAACCCTTGTGGTTTCTTCGGCAAAAATGGCTGAAGAGGTTATGAAAACCCATGACCTTGACTTCTGCAGCAGGCCTAATCTATGTGCTGCACGCAAATTATCTTACAATGCTTCTGACTTGTCTTTTTCACCATACAATCACTACTGGCGTGAGATGAGGAAAGTTTGTGTTGTACATCTCTTTAGCAGAGTGCAAAAGAATCGACATATCCGAGAAGACGAAGTTGCACGCCTTATTGAGAAAATATGCCAATTCTCCATTGATTCTAAGCCTATCAACTTGAGTGAGGCAATAATGTGCTTTTCCAGTTTAATAATTTGTAGAGTAGGCTTCGGCAAGAGGTATGACGAACAAGGAATTGAAAGAAGCAGGTTCCATAGGCTGCTTAAAGAAAGTCAAGCCATACTTTCAAGCTTTTGCTTTACTGACTATTTTCCTTTCATGGGTTGGGCGGATAGATTTATGGGTTTTCTTAATCGTCTTGAAACAACTTTTAAAGAATTCGATACCTTCTTTCAAGAACTCATTGATGAACATCTTGATTCAAATAAACTAAAATCAGAGCAAGAGGACATAGTTGATGTGTTACTACGGATAAGGACGGATCATAATTTTTCATTTGATCCTACCATAGATCACATAAAAGCTATTCTTATGGTCATTTCCTTTTCCCTCAAAACTTCTATCGTTAACTTCACAGTTTACGTATATACAACCTTATTTTCTTTTACTTTTCCTTTTTATGCAGGATATATTTATTGCTGGAACAGACACAGCTGCGGCCACTATGATCTGGGTCATGAGCTTCTTGATGAAAAACCCAAAGTGTTTGAAGAAAGCTCAAGTAGAAGTGAGGGATTTGGTTGGGGAAAAAGGGTTTGTAAATGAAGATGATGTTCAAGGTTTAATATACCTAAAAGCTGTAATAAAAGAAACATTCAGATTGCAACCAGTAGCTCCATTGTTACTACCACGAGAAACACGTCGAAAGTGCAGCATCGGTGGGTACGAAGTCCCTGCCAAAACCTTAGTTTATGTGAATGCATGGGCAATAGGAAGAGAGCCTGAAGCTTGGGAAAATCCACAAGACTTTCGTCCTGAAAGGTTTATCGGTAGCTCTATTGACTACAAAGGGCTAAACTTTGAGCTCATACCATTTGGTGCGGGTAGAAGGGTTTGCCCTGGAATGCACATGGGAGTTGCAGAAGTGGAGCTTGGCCTTGCTAATCTTTTGTACAAGTTTGATTGGGAAATGCCGAATGGGATGAACAGGGAAGACTTAGATTTTGATGCCGTACATGGTCTCACTACACACAAGAAAAATGCTCTTATCCTTCAGGCTAAGGAGATTAATGATTAATCCTATGATTTAGTCATTAAAATTTAACATTTTAATTTTATTTATTAAAAATTAATTTTTGTGGTAGATGGAATTTTAATTATTAAATCATTTTAAAATTCGTGGACATTTCTTCTCACAATAATAAAGAATGTTATATCTGGAACTCAAATATAAATTTTTTTATTACGGTATAATGTATTTTATCATTACACTCAATACATCTTGATATTAAAAGTTGCCAAGCCATGTAAACATTGTTAAGTCATTATTTATCCAAAAAAAATAAAACTGTATATAAATTTCAAAAAAATTAAGAAATTTTTTTATAATATAATAATTATATAAAATTTTAAAAATTATATCAAAATTAATATATATATAATATAAAATGGTTGATTAAGTTGATATCACAAATCAACTCGACACCAACTTAACTGTAAATTATTGAAATATCCTTATTTTAAAGGATAATCAATATTATTATAATGGTATTTTTGTCTTTTCATAATTTTATATAATATTCAAATAAAATAACTAAAAAAGATTATTTGGGAATCGAACACAAAACCAAAAAATTCATATGAAAATATCTTACCACTCCACCAATAATTATTTGTTAAAATAATTTTATAAATATTTTTAAAATAAAATATTTCATTCGCTCACATCGTAGGTGTGATAAATTCTAGTATAAATTTAAAAGAGTCCAAAAATTATTCAAACTAAATTAGATCGGCACTGACCAGTGATGACCGATATTGACTTGTGTTGATCAAGCATTAATCAAGCATTCATCAGTCAAAACCAATCAAATTAAAATATATTTTAATTTTTTAAAAATATATTTTTTGAACTATTTAAATTTATCTAATTATTTATTGTATATAATTCATATATTATAAAAAAGTAATTTTTTAATTATTTAATTTTAAATTATTAGAATTGGTAAATGGTTTTTTTTGTAATATTTTAGTTATCAACTATTATTTTTAATTTCAAAACCATATTTTTGTGTAAATATATTATATTTAAATATAAAATGTGATTTAATTAAATATTTTTCATATAGCATATAATCAATTTATGCACTACACAAATATGCAAACTAATTTTATTTTGGTACAATGGTATCAGACTAATTCTAAAAAAGATGAACACCTGATTAATAAAGTACAACGTAAGATTAATATGTAAACTAGTTTTATGTGTGTATAAATGAATGGGTGAGAAAATGATGATACACCAACTATATGGACAAAAGAAATAAAAGAAATAATATAAAATTGCATAAACAATAATATTTGAAAAAAAAATAATTAGTATTAGTTTATGGCATACCTATATTGCTAGTGAAAAAACTATATGTATAAAAATATTTTTATAATTTTTTTTATACCAAGTGAAGTTTTGGTTGAAATGGTGAAGTTAAACCGTTCATATGTACTAAGCTCAAATTTTATCTCAATATTATTTTATATTAAATTTGTTACTTTGTAAATTTAATGGTATTTTAATAATTTTTAAATTAAATTGGTGTTAAGTTGACTCGTGACAATAATTTAATCAAAAGCTTAATATAAGTATAGATAGATATAAATTCGTAAGGTAACGAAGAAAATATTGTTAATAATTTTATTAATAGTTAGGTTATATAAATTTGATTTATTTATAATTTGCTAATTGAGTTAGTGTCAAATTAAACTCAGTAAGAAATTTTATTATAATTAAATTATGTCACGCTCACAATATGAGTGAAAATAATTATATAATATATTTATTAAAAATTGGCATAAAAATTAAATTTCGCTTTGGTTGAAATAGTAAAGTTGGGAGTGTGTATGTTATAAATAAATCTTATTGTAGGCAAGTATTTTTATTATTATTGATTTTATATAAAAAAACAAAAAAATACTCACAAATTAATATTTATTACTTTATTATAATAAGCACATTTTGATAATTTAATGATTAAGTTGGGAAGTGGAAGTTAATCTGAAATTTGCATGTTCCTCAAAGGGTTCAGCAGTTCATTTGGCTTCTATTACACAACCGACTCCTCTCCAATTTGGAACGGTGCAGAAGGGGAATGGCTGATAGCCATTTTTGCGGCTTATATGGGAGTGGGGTTGAAACACTATTGCACGCCGTGAGAGATTGTTTGGTAGCTAGAAATGTTTGGGTAAAATTTGTACCACCAGACAAGTTGGATATTTTCTTTTCCATGAATTTAAAAGAATGGTTGATAACAAATCTTTTAGATTTCAACAAGGCTATTGTTTAAGGTGTCTGTTGGAACACTTTGTTTGGGATTATAGCTTGGAGAATATGGAAACGACGAAACTGCTCGCTCTTCAATGGAGAATTTGGTGAGGTTTCGATTGAGGTGGCTGGAATTATAGTCTTCGCGAAATTAGTCACATTGGCGAACAATAGGAGAAATCAACAGAATGACCCGGCAAGGTCTTTTAATTGTTGGCAGTCGCCACCCAACGACTAGTGCAAATTGAATATGGATGGATCAAGGCACTTGATAACTGGTCAAGCCTTTGCTGGAGGTTTGTTTTAGGATCATCAAGGTAAATGAGTTACTGGTTACGATCAGAACATAGGCGTTTGTTCTACACTTGATGCGGAACTATGGGAAATCATGGATGGATTGGGTATAGCTTGGAAAAGAGGTGTAAAGCAATTACTGGTGGAAAGTGATTGTTTAGTTGCAGTCAATATGCTTAATGGTCAGATAGATGAGACAGAAGGAAGTCTGGCACGAATCATCAGAAAACTGTTAGTAAGGGATTGACATGTGAAGGTGATATTTACTTCATATACAGTAAATATGGTTGTTGATTCCATGGCAACATTAGGAAGAAATGTTTCTCTTTATCTACCAAAAAAAATTAAGTTGAGATCTAATTATGGATGTCATCAACTCAATAAAAATATTTTTTATATGGTATAGATATAGATATAGACATAGATAACTAAAATTATAAAGAAAAAAGATACAGAATATAAAAGAAGATACATACTAGATTTGGCTCAAAACTCAGCATATTATTTGGTAACTCATTGAAAAAAAAGTAAATTTATTTGAAAATTAATATTTTTAATGATTTAACTTTTTAAGTATGTTTGATCTATAATAATAATAAACACATAGAATATTTTCAATGAAATAGTGTGAAAAATAATAAGTAAATAAGGAGTTATTTATCACTTAATGTAAAAACTTTTGGCATAATGCAAAAAATAATTCCTATGGTTTGACTGTTTCCTCACTTTGACCCTTTTATCTTTCTTTTTTTGAGCACTTTAACCCCTAATGCTTATTTTTTTTATCAAATTAATCTATTTTTAACGAACATGTTAATGTGCTAACGATGAACATTAACTGCTGATGTGGCAGTTTAAATTAAATACTATTTTGTCACCAAGCCAAACTGATGAACGGCCACATGTCTCAAACCCGGTTTCACATTTCTGTTCTTGTTCATCATCTTCTTCTTCATCACAGTGATTCATTCACAGTCCATACGCCACAATGAATGAACCCTTCTTCTCAACGTTAAGCAGCAAGTGGGCAATCCACCGTCCATTTCTTCATGGAACTCATCATCTTCGCCTTGTGATTGGCCGGAGATAACCTGCACCGTCGGTTCCGTCACCAAACTCTACCTCGGTGACAAAAACATCATGACAGCGATTCCGCCGTGGATATGTGACCTCAAAGACCTCACTTTCCTCGACCTTTCCTTGAATTTCATCCCTGGGGAATTCCCTATTACGCTTTACAATTGTTTAAAGCTTCAATACCTAAACATTTCTCAAAACTATTTTGTTGGTGAAATCCCCGATGATATTCACTGATTATCAACTCTTGTTTCCCTTGATATTAATAGTAATCATTTTTTTGGGAATATTCCACCCAGTCTTGGGAGATTACCACTGTTCCAAACGTTATATTTACACCAACAACTTTTCAATGGAACATTTCCTAAAGAAATGGGTGATTTGTCCAATCTTGAAATTCTGGGTCTGGTTTATAATGGCTTTTCCGCCATGGAAAAACCTTGGGAATTTAGTTTCTTAAAGAAATGGGTGTATTTATGGATGACGATAACCAATTTGATTGGTGAAATCCCGAAAAGTTTCGACAATCTTTTGAGTTTAGTGCATTTGGATTAGTCAACAAACAATTTGGCTTTTACGTTTTTTTTTTTAATTTTTTTTAATGAATAAAGTGTGAAGTTAAACGTTAGGGATTATTTTTGATATTATGCCAAAAAAATTCATTTATTTCAACAAACTTTTTTCATTTTTTATTCTTTTAACATAAATCCTTTAAATACTTAAAAAGTAAATTTATTAAACCGTGTAATTATATTTTGTAATGTATCAAATAACACTACATAATTTTTCAATTTATCGAACATAAAATTAAGGACTAAAGTAAAAACAATGGTATAGTTCAGGACTAAATTAAGCATTAAGCCTAAAAAATTTGAAAACCCTAATAGCTCTTCTTTTCTTCTCTTTCCCACCACTATTTTCTTCTCCATTCAGCGGCCGCTCCCTCCAAAAAGAAAAAACTCGTTGTCGCTACCGTCGCCACTGTCGTTTGTCTTTCCTTCTCCCTTCTTCTCCTTTCACCCCTTGTTTTTTCTTCTGTCGACGTTGCGGAAGCTACCGCCGTCGGTAAAGCCAGTCTGTCGGCGGCGACCTTGACCTACCCTTTCCCGCCATTCATTTGTTCGAGCTTCATTTGCACATCATTTTCCATTCAAGTTTCAGAAATTCAAGGGGTTTCGTGGGTTTTGAATTCCTTTTACCAGCAGTGTAATCTAACTTGGTAATTGCTTTTCTAAGATTCCATCGCTTTACTTGTAGCGTAGTTTTTTACAATTATGTACTCCATTTCTTTTCTACATAAATTGAAACTTTTGTTCTTAATTAATTGCAGATCCTGTCCTTCCCCTTCCTTGAATATGAAGGAAGCAGGGTTGAAACTATTATCATTTCCACCGGATAGCCCTCCACTTTCCATCATCTCCGCCGCTAAGATTGCGGGAATTGATTTACCTATTCAGACTTCATCCTCTGCGTCTTCACCCACTCTGTCTTTCTCTAATGGGTACTTTCTTTTAGCTTTCTTTTTAGTTTTCATTTCATTTTTAGGATTTTGGACTTGGGATTTAGGTTTTAAGTTTTTTGATTTTTGTTTTTAAAATTTTTATCCATTCTGTTCCTTTGCAATAATTAGGCTCAAGTTGCATGGAAATTATGTAATTCTTCGTTATATTGGTCGTCTGGCTCCCATTCCTAATTTCTATGGTGACAATGCTTTCCATGCTGCCCAAGTATGTTCCTTTAATTCGCTGCATATATTCTGTTTTCTCACTATTTTTCCTTTTAGGTTTTATAGATAAAATAGTGTTATTTTGAGTTTGTTTCTATGGCGTTTCTCTATAATAATATATTTTCATTTGTTTTCTCAGATTGATGAGTGGCTGGAGTACACTCCTACCATTTCGTGTGGTTCAGAATTTGACAATGCTTGTGGATACATGGAGGTATATTTGGAGAAACGTACCTTTTTCGTTTCTCATTATTTCTCCATTGCTGACATAGCTATATGGTCAGGGCTTGCTGGTAAAGTTAAAACTTCATCCTTCTTGTTATCTTACGTAGAGCTATTTTGTTAAACCTACTTTCGCCTTTTACAATGTATGCATTGTATCTTATTTTTCAATATATTCCCTGACCATTGACCAAAAATGACATGCCGCTTTTTTTTCTTATCATTTGCCTTTCTGAAAGTGGCTTAAACTAACTAGCCTGTAACTGATTCCATCTTCTATTCCTATATACTGGACTGCATTTTGCTCAAGGTAGTCTCTTAATGCTTTCCATCTAAACATGCCTAACAAATATGACAAATATTCTGTACTTTATAGGAACTGGGCAGAGATGGGAAAGCATAAGGAAGTCGAACAAGTACCCAAACCTTGTTCGTTGGTACAATTCTATTTCTGCAGAATACAGCAATCCCTTGATGGAAGTTATCGCTTTGTATGTTGGCAAAAAAGGATTGGGAAAACCAGTGGCAGCTAAATCGAAAGAGGTAAAGAATGTGACCGGGGATAGTTCTGATAAGGCTAAAGCCGGTAGCCGGTCATCCTCCGAAATAGATCTTCCTGATGCTGAGATGGGAAAGGTGCGATTGAGATTTGCTCCTGAACCAAGCGGTTTTCTTCATATAGGGCACGCTAAAGCAGCTCTGTTAAATCAATACTTTGCTCAAAGGTACCACGGTGAAGTAATCTTGCGCTTTGATGATACAAATCCCACAAAAGAAAGCAATGAGTTTGTAGAAAATCTTATAAAAGATGTTGAGACATTGGGTATCAAGTATCAAAAGATCACCTATACTTCAGATTACTTTTCAAAGTTAATGGCTTTGGCTGAAAAGTTGATAAAAGAGGGGAAAGCCTATGTGGATGATACCCCACGTGAGGAAATGCAGAAAGAAAGGATGGATGGCATTGAATCAAAATGTAGGAGCAACAGCATTGAGGAAAATCTGAAGTTGTGGAAGGAAATGATTGCTGGCTCTGAAAGGGGATTGCAATGCTGCCTTCGTGGGAAGTTAGATATGCAAGACCCAAATAAATCTCTTAGGGATCCCGTGTACTACCGCTGCAATCCGGTTCCCCACCATCGAATTGGATCCAAGTACAAAATATACCCAACTTATGATTTTGCTTGTCCGTTTGTTGATGCTGAAGAAGGTATAACACATGCACTCCGATCTAGTGAGTATCATGATCGCAATGCTCAATACCATAGGATTCAAGAGGATATGGGAATGCGAAAGGTACATATATATGAGTTTAGTCGATTGAACATGGTCTATACACTTCTCAGCAAGCGTAAACTACTCTGGTTTGTGCAAAACGGTAAAGTAGACGGATGGGATGATCCCCGTTTCCCAACTGTCCAAGGAATTGTTCGCCGAGGTCTGAAAATAGAGGCCTTGATTCAATTCATCTTGGAACAAGTAAGTTTGCATGGCTATTTTCTTGATACAAATCAAAGCCTTTGATTGATTATTTCCTTGTTATAGGCTTAGATTAGCCTTTGTTTCATCTTCTCATACAATTTTGAATCTGCATTCTTTCTCCTAATAGCTTCATTTGCATTGTGTGACTCAATGTTCTTTGGAGTGTCATAGTTTGCTTTAGAATATAAGCTTTGTTTCCAAGGAGTATTAATTTTTTTCATCCTTTTGTTCCAGGGGGCATCCAAAAATCTCAATCTTATGGAATGGGACAAACTTTGGACCCTTAATAAGAAGATCATTGATCCTGTTTGTCCTAGGCATACAGCAGTGATTGAAGAACGACGTTTGTTATTGACCTTAACTAATGGTCCTGATAAGCCATTTGTTCGCATTATCCCTAGGCATAAGAAATATGATGGTGCTGGAGAGAAGGCAACTACATACACAAAGAGGATATGGTTAGACTATGCTGATGCAGAGTGCATCTCAGTGGATGAGGAGGTAACCTTAATGGATTGGGGAAATGCCATCGTGAAAGAAATCATTAAGGGTCAGGATGGAAACATAACTCAGTTAGTAGGAGTTTTGCATCTTGAAGGATCTGTCAAGACAACAAAGTTAAAGCTCACGTGGCTAGCAGAAACAAATGAACTGGTTAACCTTTCCTTGGTGGAGTTTGACTATCTAATAACAAAGAAGAAGGTATTGTCTTGCATTTTTCTAAAGTTAATAATCTGTTGTTGCATCACATTGAATCGGCATTAAAATATAAATTCAATAACCCTTTCAATGTATTAGATAGAATTTACAAGCCCAAACTTAATTTTATTCAATAATATGAGGCAATAATGCTAGAGAATAAAAGTATATTTTTTTAGCCATTGGGTTAAGGCTATGAATGTATCAACGTATTACCCCCTATTTTGGATACATTCTAACAGTTTGTGAGTTTCAAAATTTTAGTTGAAAGGAGAGAAAAAACCCTCTAATACATAACTTGTATTGGATACCTCTACTGGGGTTCATGTAACATGGAATTGCACAAAGCTAAATACAGGAATATTGTTCCCATGTGTGTGTAGATTTCAAAAGTAGTAGTAATGATTGCTATTCTAACTTCCTCTCAGGGTTGTTTCTCTTCCAATTTTATGCCAAAAACCATAGATGTTAATGTTTATGCATGAACTGTAATCATGCATATGTACCTGTTTGTATATGTTACTTGGACTGTGGTAAGAGTGTCGAATAGGAAAATGTTTTTGACATGATTATATTCAATTTTTTAACAGTTTTCTATGTACTTTGAGGGTAGTTTGAGGGTCATATCTCCATATCAATATCTAGATATGGGCTGGACCTCAAGAAAAATGAAGAGTTGTAGCAACATAGCTGTTTGTAATCTCATATGCAATCAACATGGCTGCACTGTAAATCATTTGCGGAATTTGTAGAAACTAACCTTACGGTTAATGTTATTTGTTGACAATCATGTGCTAAAAGTTGAACCCAAATATTTATCGGAGTCTTTCTTCTGGATTGTGGGATATTCTCTGGGGTTTTGCATGGGTGGGGGTTTCATATACTGTAGTCCTTTGTCTGGCCAGGATGATTTGGTGCCTAGTCAAAGCTTATGGTGGTTAGTAAGAACTTCATGGATTTTGGTTTATCTGTTGTGAATGCAGCTGGAAGAAGGAGAGGATTTCCTAGATGCACTAAACCCATGTACGAAAAAGGAGATCGCAGCCATCGGAGATTCCAACATGCACAATTTAAAGCAAGGAGAGATATTGCAGCTGGAGAGGAAAGGCTACTACAGATGTGATGTGCCCTTTACTAGATCTTCAAAGCCTGTGGTTTTGTTTGCAATTCCTGATGGCAGGCAGCAAAGTGTGATGAAGTAAGCATTTTACACTATCTTTCATTTTGATCCTTAAAGTGACTCCAATAGAAGATTTGAGCCCTTGCTATTCTCTCACATTTTTGGCTAACATTTAGATTGTTCTTGTTTTATACTGTCATCATGAACAAAAAAGTGTGTTCTGAGTAATAATATTATTACATGACACTTCCCTTTTCAGTTCAACAGGTTCTGTGTAAAAGATTTTCTGATATATAGGCTTTACCTTGATTTTGTGTTGGTCTATAATTGGATTTTAGCAATCTTATCTGAATAATTGTTTGGTAATCGGTATATTGACAATACGAGCGAAATTAAAAAGTCCATTTTGTTTTACACTCTGAAAGTTACATGAATGAAGTTATTTTATATCTTTTCTTTTTTGAAAAGTCATTTCAGAGTGAAATTTGGTCGAAAATATTTATCAAAATATCAATTACCTAATAATATTTTTATCGATTATTGTTTTCGATACGCATGCACTAGTGCCTTGATTACGAGGAAAAAGTTTTTTTTTTATATATGTATTACAATAGTTAGATATAAAACAATTAAAATTAAAAAGATAAGTACAAATTCTTGTAAAAAAATAATTTTTTTTCAAAATAAGTGAAATTTTTTTCTTTTTGTTAAAAATAAGTCATGATAGGTTAAATATTATCAATTGAATTAGTTATAAATTAATTCCATGTGAAAAAAAAAAATATTCAGCACCAAACATAGCATTAGTGGCTATATTAAAAAGGTTTAATATAACTTTGGTAATTGAACTTCACAATTTTTCTTAATTTGGTACTTTATTTTTTTTAATTTGGTACTTTAACTTGATGCTGTTTTCTAATTTGGTACTTCAAATTTTTTTGAGTCCAATTTGATACTTGAATTTGACACTCTTTCTTAATTTTGTACTAAACTTGTTAAATGTTATATTTTAACAAATTACCCTTAAAATACTAACGGTGTTAAAGAATTTGTATAGAGTAATGCTTAACAAATTAATATGGAATAAGAAAAAAAAACTTAAAAATCCAAAATAAAAAAATTATTATTTTAAATTGATAAAATGAAATAAATAAATTAAACCAAAAGTAATTGAATATTTAAAATACGAAAATAAAATAGCATGTCATCTGCCACATCTAGATCATACACTGATTATTTTTCTACCTCACAAAAAATAACATTATTAATATATTAGAGTAACATGTATAACATTTGACAAGTTTAGATATCAAATTAGACAAAAAAAAAGAAAAAAAATTGAGTATCAAATTAAGAAAAAAAAAGTAAAATTCCAATCCTAAATTAACCCAAAATATATTAAGTAGCAAATGAAAAAAAAAAAAGTCAATTTCATTTATTAAATATTATATTAAACCTATTAAAAACAACAAATCATATTCAAAAAATGCGAAAATTATATTTATATAAATCAATTATGTCACACTTAAAAATATTATGAAGTATAGTAAGAAAAAAGAATTATTATCTAATTTGATATTCTTAAAATAGAAAAATTTTCATTTAGGCCTTTTATAAATTATAAAATTTTAAAGTAATAATGATAAAATTACACTTTGACCCTCTTAAAAAATTAATTTAATTCTTTTAAAATTATAAATATATAAACTATTAAAATAATAAAATTATATTTTTATTATCGTAAAAATATATAATTTAATTCCGACCCCTAAAAGAAATTTTCTACCTCCGCTACTAGAAACAATTATTACTTTTATCATGCAACAAAATCATCACCATTTTTCAACGCAATCAAATTGTATAATGACAATAACAATGATTGTAATAAGAGTAACAACATACCAAAAATACTTACATTTTAAATATTTGAATTAAATTGAAATTATTTTTATTATTTAATTAAAAGGGCTTTGGTTTAAGGTTTTTGTAATGTTTGGATAATATTATATTAAATATAATATATATATCTTTTCTAAATGTCAAATTAAGGTATTTTGTGTTAGAAAAATGGGCATTAGAAATTTGAGATTATCTTGAAAATAGATGTGGAGTCTATTTGAAATTTAAAGTTTTTGGGTTATTGTAATGTTTTTTAGTTTAAGGTTTAAGATTTTTAGTCAATCTCAATATCGTGTCAAGATCATTATAATGTCATCTATGTAAGCTTTAAGATTTTCCAGTTGATATAGTATTTTGGCTAGACATCTACGTGTTGGAGAATAATTTAGAAAAAAAAGTCATATTTGACATAGCAGATTTTTTTTTTCTAAAGAAATTTTTATCATGATATCTAAAGTAATAAATTTGATCAAATTAAGTATATGTGTTTCAATGCTCGTGAGAGTGTTCAGAACGCAAAGGGGTTCTAAGAGATGCTTGGATTTTTTATCAACTCGAATTAAAGACTAAAATCTTCAAGCTTTCAATTGAATGATCTTATTTACTATTCTCAAACTTTCAAATGCTTAAAAAGTTAGTTTTAACTTAACCAACCAAACATTGGATGAAAACTAAGACTTCCGAGAGGGTATGTCTATGCCAAACCGAAAATTTAACTTCTAGACTTGAATTATAATTATTGAGGGAGTATAATCTATAATCAAAACTCAAGAAAATTAATCAAATAAAATTTTCACTATATTTTCATAGAGTTTTCTCAAGTACTTCTTTTTATATTCTTCAATTTCGACTACAGCATCGTACTTATAGAAGGATATATGCTAGAGTTATATTCTTATTTGAAGTAGCATTAATTAAATAATTTGGTAGAGTTCAAGTCAAGCTAAGACTACTTAGGACACAAAGGTGGTGACTCCACAAGGGATGAGCTCCCTATCTTGCGACACACACTACCCCTAATGGATTTATTAGGCTAACTTAGTTATATGAGTTTACTTATCTTAATTTTTTTTTTAAGATGAAAATATTAATTGACATTAAACAATTAAAAATGTACAATCATTTTCCTTCTCATTTAATACTGTTTTGTTTCATACTTGCTTTTTTTTTTTTTAAAGTCAAATCTTCATTCAAGTAAGAAAGGTAAACTAAACCTCAGCCATCAGGCTTATCTCATGCACCGAGCCTAAAGCTCCTCCACATCAGAGTTAAGCATACCTTCAGAATGTAAACCATCGGAAATACATGCTGGAATAGTAGAATAGACGAATTCGCATGAAACAAGGCTCGTGCAGGCTTGTGAGCGGCCCGATTGGAAGACCGTCGAAGCTAGCAAACGTGAGACTTTGAAAATACGTCTGCAAGAAATGACAATCCTCTAAAAGAACTCCAAATTCTGAAAAGTTTGGCGAAGCCGTACAAAGAGCAGAAAATATCTCCAGACAATCACCTTCAAGAATCACTTGCAAATAGCCCTCCGATTTGAGCCAAGATAGAGCCTCCCGAACCGTAAACTCCTCAGCTAGCCGAGGGTACAATAACGCTGGACAGGAAACCAAGAAAGCCTTGACAAATGACCCTTGAGCATCCCGCAACACATTAGCAAACTCAGTCTGCTGTTGAGCAGAATCGACATTACATTTAAAGGCTCTCGCTAGAGGTGGTGACCATGAACCGATCGACAGCATCTTGCCGCAAGGAGGGCGGCAATTGCACTTGACCGTGACCCACATGTGAAGCATGTCAGTCGGATCAAAACCGAGTGGCAAAGGCGAGGACTTGAGGGCCATCCGTAACCGCATTCTTCCAAAGGACCAAGTTTCGAAAATACCACGAACTCCACCAGATGATAGCAACATTTTCAATATAGCCGCTGTTGGAACCATGTACCAAAGCAGAAAGCCACTGAATAACCCCCGAAACAGGCAAAACAACACCCGCCAACCCCCAAATAGCCACCACTATCGGACAAGAAAGAAAAACATGGTCAACATTCTCTTGCCCTCCACAACGCACACAACTAGTCAGAACCATGCAGCCCCTTTCGGCTAATCGACAACGAGGCGGCAAGGCCACAAAGACAGCGCCAAACTAAATCTTTGACTTTGGAGGGAGGGTAGAATTCCATAATTTAAGCCATGGCCCATCGACGACAACATAACGGGTACTCTCAAACATATTAAAGGCGAGACGGTAGGCAGACTTAACGGTGTAAATACCATGCTTCTCATAATGCCAAATAAGCCTATCACGAGTGTGGAATAAACTAACCGGTATTTGAAGAGTACGAATGATGTCTGATGGAACCATCAAGCCGTCGATAATATCAACGTCCCAAGCAGAACCAATCAGTTGAAGAAGGTCGGTCACACGCAACGACTCCAAACCAGGAAGTGAACTCGATGCGACATAAAAATTATCATCATCATCATCAAGCTAAGGATCATGGTAAACTGAGATGTCGTTGCCATCACCCACTTGCCACCTAAAGCCACGAGCGAGCAAACCCTTGGCCGCACAAATACTCCTCCATACAAACGAGGGATTATGACCCTCCCACAAAGACCAAAAATCACCCATTGGAAACTATCTACTCTTGAAAATCCTACTAGGGAGAGAGTCCGGGTTGAAAATCAGACGCCAACCTTGCTTACCTAGAAAAGCCAAATTAAAACAGTGAAGGTCCCTTGTAACTCCCCGAATTTCCAAAATTTCGGGCAACTATCGCAAGGTTTACTGAAAATTAAAATTTTTGAAATGAGAATTTTTATACTGGAAATTTATTATTATTACTATTTATTTTCCGAAGTTTAGAAATTATCGGATATTAATTTGAACCAATGATTGTTTTGAGAGATGAGAAATTAGAAGTTTCAATAGTTTAAGCTCTAATAATGATGAAAGAATTAGGAAGGGTCTAAGTTGTGATTAACCCAAGGGGGCCAATGGTCAATTACCCTAACCCCAATTTGTAGTAAAATCACGTTCTCTAAAACTACAAGTCCTTCCCACCAAAATTTTCCATTTACTTCTTTTCTCTCTTTCTCTCCATTCTGCCTCCAACCTCTTTCTTCCAATCCAAAGCCTCGCTGCCATTCATTCATTGCACCATTGATGATGCTTTTAATTGTTCTCTTTTTCTTTTATTATTATTTTCTTTCTTTATTTTTGTTTTCAATCGCGATGTTGAAGCAGGCCCTTTTTACAAAATAATAAATCAAACTCTTTTAAAAAACTTATAAAATATAATATAATAAAATAATTCATTCAAATAATAACATTAAGTGAATAATAGATGTTTCTAACAAAATTAAGAAGCTTATATTTTTCATTCAATCTACTCCTATATTATCAACTACAAAAACACACCAAAAAAATTTGAGATGCAAAATCATTAATGATAACATTAACATTAATGTTTTCCGAGAAATCCTTCCCAATTTTTTATTTTAAAATTAGTTACTACTAATAAAAGGGACAAAACTTAAAATTGCGCTTGAATTTTGGCCTAATGTATAATGTTATACATGAAATATCATATTAGTGAACTTATTAGAAAAATTGGACAGAGTTAACAATTGAATCCGAATTTTAAAACATGAAATATAAAAGGATTAAATTTCAAATAAACAAAAAATATAAAGATTTAAAGTCATATTTTAAGCTATTATATATGTAGTATCTATTTTAGTTACACATAGGTCACCGTTGTACAAATCTCGTAAATTAGATTCTTTTCTTTTCTTTTTTTAGATTTTTTATATAAAAAAACTAATTATAAGTGGATATGGCATGATGGTTATCACAATAAATCATAATTTTCGATTTTAATGTGTCGAAAAATATAAATTTTGTATTCAAGTAAGAAAAAAATATCTATTCATACTATTACTATTTAAGAATTTTACTTAATGATGAATTAATCCAACCTCAATTTAATTATGAATTTATTTAAAAAGTAATTATTTTATATATTGTTACAGGAGTAAATTTTTTTTGTATAGATTGAAGCCATTTGTTTTTAGAGTATAATAAAATAATAATTAAAAAAATACTTGGCATTAGTTTAGGAGAAATGATTGTATGAGACAGAGATATTATCCATTTCTAATAGTTTTATGCCACATTAGTAATTTTATCCTGAATTTCAAGATTTTAATTTGAATTTGATTTTTTTCAGGATGAAAAATACTGATGTGGCATAAATTTACTGGAAAATAGATACAGATGACATGGCGTCACTATTTCATACAATCATTTCCCTTAGTTTAGATCTGCTTGTTGAATTTTTTACTCCATTAATATTGGACGAAATAACCACCCTATTAAAAATCTATTATTTATACCAAACAACAAATAATATTTAAGAATCTTTTTATCTGAAATAAATATTATTTTAAATATATTTTTATCTCTTGAATTCTTTTTATCATTAACGAAATAAACATTATTTGAGCCCTAAGCGATTACACCTCAAACCAGCCGCCAAGGGCCAGTACTGTTTGATTTCGATGGATACGTTGATTAATTGTTTTAATTATTATTTATTTGTTTAATTCATATTTTTTTAATTACTTATAAGTGACAGACTAAATTTATTTATGTTATAAGTGTTAGCATCGGTGAGAGATTTTAATGGAATTATTTACAATATTTCAATTCACGCTGATGTTAAATTAGTTCAAATCTTTTGATTTGTTTTTATAATTAATTTGATTTAGAATAATTAAAATGTGTAATTTTAAGATTAAAATTAATTATTTGTTATGAAATTGATAATCTAGAGTTATTTTTATTAGATTTGTTATATTGATGCGAAAAAGTTGGACAATTTTTCGAGAATGAAATTTGTTGTAGATTAATTGTTTTTAAGCAGCGAACATTTAAAAATTCGGTTTGTGATCTTTACGTTTTAAATTATTAAATGTTGTAGTTAAATTATAGTTTAGTGATTCATTATATTTGGATTTTACCTCATTATTTTCTGAAAATTATTGTTAATTTATCAATTTAATAATTAATTAAATGCTCGGTAAAGCTAGTTGGAAATTCTTCGGATATAGCCTACATGCTGTAGACAGTAGGGGCCTCCATCGTTGCTTATTGTTTATTGTGTGTATTGCTTTGAGCGTTCGGAAGTATTGTCATTGTTACACTTTGCGCATTTGATAAAGTCATGTTTATTGCGCAATGGGGCATTGTCATTGTTGGCACTTGCGCTTTTTTCATCGATCGTTTGGTGTTTCGGTTCGACACTCATATGTCCGAATGTTTTTCCTCGTGTTAATTGGACAAAATGAACCTTGAGAATTTAATCTAAACACTATCATTATTTATCAAATGTCTTGAAAGTGTTTCATTGTTATTTTGAATATTATTTTGTGACTGTTCCATGCATTTATTGTGTCTATGAAGATTGCTATATATTGAGTGTGACTTCCATTACTCGAATTATTGAATAAATATATACTATATATGTTTGTATCTGATTAGAATGTTTTTATTTTAACTATGTGTATTGGTAATTGAAAATGTATTGGATCACTATTGAGCCGTAAAAAGCTCAGCGCTTGGATTTTTAATTTCATGCATAGGTTACCGATGGTTCGTAGGTTCATGATTGAGCAATATCGCCAAAGAGTCTTCGCAATTCTTTTTCGTAAATATCTTTTAATTAGTAAAGTTTAGCATGTATTTAGAGTTTGTTAAATTGGTGTTTTTTTTTTTGAACTTATTGAAGTATTCGAATCACTTTGACAACAACAATGACAGTTTGGATAAAGTTTTGAGATGTTACATGCCACCAAACTTTTTGGCCAAACATAACCTATCCCATGAAGCCTAATGCAAACTATATAGCAAAATTACTAGACGAGTTCATCATTCATTGAAGGGCCTCACAAGTATTCAGAGGAAGCAGGAAAACACCCATGTAAGCAAACTGGCAGAGCTTGAGTGATAGTTAAGCACAACCTCCTTCCCTGGGTGAGAAAGTAAGCGATTCTTCCAAAGCTAACAAAGCTTGTCTCGGATATAAGAAAAAACTTGTCTCTTGTTATGATTGATGAGTGAAGGGAGACCCAACTTTCAACCCGTAGAAAAAGAAGCATCCACCCCTAAAACTGACAGTGCCATAAGCTTATTTGCTAGCAAAGTATTAGAGCTAAACACGATCCCCGACTTACTCACATTAACAACTCGATCCGAAGCTAACTCATATGTCGACAAAAATCTGCTTCACCAACCGACACTCATATTCTTCCGTCCTAAAGAAAAGAACGCTGTCATCGGAAAACAACAGATGAGACACTGAAGAGCTATTACGGCACACCCCGAGCCCCCACTAGGTCGCACAAAGAATAAATATGTAAAGCGAAAGTGGATCACCCTGTTGTAACCCCCGAGAAGGCAATACCGGCCGGAGATGAAATATTTAACAGTGTTAACGCACAATACCAACCAATCAACCTAACGCAAATCAAACCCGAACTTAACCAGAATGAAGCAAAGATAATTAATCATTATATTCTTTGTCTTCATATTCAAAATTCATCATTCTAAGAGTTCATCCCCATCCTTTACCCGAAAATCTATTAATAAGCTTAAGTCTCCCTCTTTCAATTTCTTCTAAACCTTTTTTATTTTATTACTTTCAATTTCTGACTTTTTATTCTTACTTGTTACTATTTAGGGTTTAGTGAAATGTGTTAAGGTTTTCCCAATGCTATCAAGCAATAGCGTAACTAGGGCCGGCATCATCCCGATCCCTCTAAAATAAAAAGCCCTTAAAATTTTTAAAATTTTAAATTAATAAAAGTAAAATAATACTTTGCCCTTCAAAAACGATAAAAATTTAATTTATTTTTTTAAATATAAAAATATAAGCTATTAAAATAATAAAATTGTATTTTTACAATCGTAAACCTCCCTAAAAAAATTTTCTAATTACACCATGTTACCAAGACAAACAAAAACATGATTAGCAATGGAAGACTCGAGATATAAGGTTTAAACAGCATTATTAGCTCAAATTGTTTTTAACATGATTTAGGGAATTAAGTATTGTGTTATTGAATTTTACTACTAAATTTGAAGTTTTAATTGTAATGATTTGAAAATATAATTTAATAAGAAAATTTCTTTCAAATATTTTATTTTTATATTTAAAACTAATTTAATTTATAAATATTAAAAATTAATAAATTAAAATTTAATTTGTACTTAATGAAATAAAAACTTGAAAATAAAAATACATATATACTAAAAGAAAAAAAATAAGTTTATTTTTATAAAATCAACACTTTTTATTTGATTTTAATATTATATTAATTAACTTATTATTGTTAAATATTAAAGTAAAATAAAAAATTATTAAATTTTGTCTTCAATGTAGTTTGAATTAAAATTTAGTAGCAATATTCGGCAAATTTCAATCAAATAAAAGTAAAGCAATAAAATTCAACGTAAAGTTAAAGTATAGTGGTAAATTTATCTTTGGAAAATATCAATCAAAGTGAAGTATAGTAGCAATTTTCAATTTCCACTTAAAATATAGTGGTAAATCTGCATATTAATCGTGAATTTGATTACAAGACATTGAGTTGCTCGATCATCTAATGTTGTATCGTTTTGAAATAGACTTTAAGGTGAAAATGGGATTAATGGTTATTGATTCGATGGAAAGGGTGGAAATGGTGTTGGATGGATAACTTGCACGGAATGGACACTTGGAAATGAAAGATCGTGACCCGATTTCTATAAAGTGAAATAACAAACAAATCTTTGATGAAGAAAAAAAAGTAAATTGTGACCCACTATTTAGCAAAATAGAAACCAGCAGTATGTTAGAACGCCACACTTCAGAACAAAGAAAGAAAGGAAGTGATAAGTTCAAAAGAAAAAGGTTTGACGCTACAAGGAATACCTTGATAAGTCTAAGTAAGTTCTTTCAAGAACAATGTGATAGAATTCTCACAATAACTCAAAAATATTCATTCAACATTTATTCATCATAGTCTTCCCTTAACATTGTCCTTTTACAAGCTATTTATAGGCACTAATATGACTATTCAAATTCGACATTCATACCAGCTACTATCAAAATATTAAAATTCGGTTATAACTCTTGATGGCAGCCAAAGAGGCATGACTTTTCAGCTATGCATGAACCCTTTCAAAATATATTTTTTGAACAATCTCATTATAGGTTTTGATAATCCCTAACCCATAAATAGGAGGATAATACGTTTCAGCGCACTTGAACCTACATCCTCTTGCATTGACAACAATGCCCATGCCAATCGAGCTAAGACTCAATTGGCAATTCAAAATATGATATGATAACATATTTGTAACTTTAAACATTTTATTAAAAAAAAAGTATAGTATTTTAATCTCTCTCTTTTTTAATACATTGTTTTAATTTGTTTTAAAATATTTTAATTTTAAAATCCATTTTAGAGTTATATTTCATTTTCCACATGATTTTAGATTAGTTTTAAAAATATTTTTTTAATTTAATATTTAAATATGATTATAGTATTTTAACCGTATATAATTTTTTTTCATTTCGAATCTTCTTTTAGCAGATTTAATTATTTTAAACAGTTTTTAAATATTTTTATTAAATGATTGCAATTTGTGGCTTGTTTAAAACATTATTTAATTTATAATTTATATGGTTTGAAATTTTAATAATATCTCAAAATTGTTTATAAATTATAATTTCAAAAAAAAATTATAGTTTTTATAACAGTTTAAATACATTTAAAAAATATTCTGGTAACGTAAAAAACACATTGTTTTGATTTGTTTTTAAATGTTTTAATTTTAAAATCTGTTTTAGAGTTATATTTCATTTTGTATATGATTTTAGGTTAATTTTAAAATATCATTTCATTTAATATTTAAATATATTATGTTTAGTAGTCTATTTCTATTTTTTATGACAAATTTAATTGTTTAAAACAGTTTTAAATATGTTTATTTCTATTCTAAAGGGCTTGCTATTTCTTTGTAACCCACCCTAGTGGATAACCGTCTTTATTAAATTTTAGGATGCATTACATGATTTTTTTACATCAATGTCTTGGGGAATTTAATTTTTTAATATATAATGGAATATATGTTAATGGGGAAATTATGTTGCGGGTTCTTTCTACCACATCATTCATGGTTCTTTCCAGTTATTTAATGATATTTTAGTAATTTTTTTATGTCATTGACATATTATTTTGGTAATTTTTTTAATTCAGGGTTTGAGTTGTTCAATATTCAGAATTCGAGGTTTAAGGTTTTGGGTTTGAAGTTCAGGATCAGGGTTTAAAGATCTAGGGTTCATGGTTTTAGGTAAGGGTCTGTTTGATTGTGGGAATTGATTTTCCGAAAATTGTTTTCCAACTTTTCCAGTGTTTGTTTGCCGGAAAACATTTTCCATTTGGAAAATGAACTCCAAAACACGGGAAAATGCCTTACATTTTTAGGGAAAATATCTTACCCTTTCAATTTCCGTAAGACATTTTCAAAGCTCTCCTCTCTATCGATTTTCCAGTCTCTCCTCCTTCATTTCTTCATTTCTGTTAGAAAACTTCCCTGAGATTATCGAATTTCCAGTAATCCCCCACTCTCCTCGTTCATTTCTTCATTCCTTCATTCCTCTCTGTCGATTATCGCCGTGGTTTTCTGTGGGTTTGAACTCGTATTGGAACCTGGACGAATAGATATCGCAGCTGCTGCAGTGCAAGCCTTTATCGGAGCAGTAGGTACATATATTTTCTTCCCCCAACGTAACGGATTTGTTTCAGATTTCTTCATTTGCGGTTTGATCTGCGGCTTTTGCCTCTGATCCATTTTTTGTTTAGTATTTTCTCTATATGGGGTCAGATCCATTTTATTTTATCGAAGACTCTGAAGGGAAAACAAAAGCAAGATAAGATCTTTGTTGAATTATGTTTTTGTTCCACTTGCTTTCACTTATATTGATTCGTTTTGTTTGTTCATTTTCTGGCTTTGTTCCATTTCTCAAGGAAAAAAGTATATATTCTTCCTGGAATTAAATGTGTTGATTGTTTTCACTGATATTGATATGGACGAGAAGATGGTGGAAGACTTGGGATTTGATATGACTAATGTTGTTGAGGAAGTCAAGGATGATGCTGGAATTGATTTTAAGGGCTACAAGACTGTGCAAACTGCTTGTATCAATTTTGGAAAGGATCGATTTGATATATTGAGGTTTGTATGTTAGCTATGTTATTTGGTTTATAATGATTGGCATTGTATGTATAATGAAATGATCCTGTTTAGTTATTGTAGTGCTATGTTGCATAGAGATAAGTTTACTTGAATTCGAGTTTGGTTTGGAAGATTATTAACATAAATATATACTTGTTACAATTTAATGTTGGTCCCTCTTTAGCAGTCTTCTGCTTCTTTGGCTGAATTAATATGTTCAATTTATGAAAAAATTGTTCATGGAAGGACTTATTTTGAACCACTTGTTTTGATTAGTGTTAGTTTGCTTGGCTTTGAAATAGAAAGTTGATTTCAGGTCATTGTCGAGACAGGATATTCAAATTTTGGTTGGTTTTGGATGCCCGAATGCTAACAAGAGGGTGGTTTTCTCTGCAAAACTCTTGAGGAAAAGTGTCCACCTTGATGAAGGAGATGTAAGTACTGATTCTTTTACTCCTTTGTTGTTTACTAATATATAATGTTGCTTTCTTTTTGGTGTTCTTCATATTTCAATTTTGCGGCTTTTTTATGCAGAAGATTGCCATTCTTTCTTTCTGTTTTTGATAGTGATAAATTGTTTTGTGAATCAAGTTTGTAGTTCCTGCAGTTTGAGGAATTCTTGCGAGAGAGGATACCTTCTGACGAACAAAGAGGATGAGGCGCGAACTATTGATGTTATGCGTGTCCTAGTGGCCTATGGTTTTGATTACGTGAATGGTTCAATGGTAAATGAATTTGTTCTGAAAAAGAAGTCTGTAAAAACTGTCGCCCGTAAGTTGCTTTATGAGGTTGTAAAGTTGAGTGATGTTCCTATAGATCCAAATTATTATGAATAGTGAACATTTGTAGAGGTCCAAATCTCAATTTTTCATATGGACGATGCACCATTGTATACATTTGATCCGTGGCCTACATGTATCAATTAGCTATACTTCAAAGGATTCAAAATTCTAAAGATAACTTGTATAACCTTTTTGCGAATAATGACTGCAGGTTCATCTGATTGAGGGCATAATTGATCAAGTTGAGGGAACAATTCATGTCTCTTTGATACGAGCCAAAGAGGTGACACTCAAGGGGTTGTTTTTCCTTGTGGTCCAATCACTCGAAGCAAGGCACGACATTTAAAATCAAAGATGAATGCTTTTGTCCAAGACTTTGTTGCTACAAATTTAAGTCATCATGTTCGTGACGTTGACAAATACGGGAATTCAATTCACTGGACCAATCTTGGAATAGTGAAAGCCCATAAATTGGTGGATTAATCTTTTATGTATCTTATTATTATTATTTACTTAATTCTCATTGGTTGGGACACATCACTTATGAGTTAAGTAATTTTATTGGTTAGGTTATTATTTATTTTATTTTCTTAGATAATTTTAAAGAGTTTTATTAGGATTCAATTACTCTTGAAAGAGTTTTATTAGGATTCAATTACTCTTGTAATTTGCCTATAAATAGGCTTGCTTTCTACATATTGGAGAGGGATATAAAAAAGAGAGTATTTGTTTTCTTCCAAATTTGAGTGAGGCAAATTTTTGAGAGTAGAGTGATTCTTCTCTTGCTATTTAGTTTGGAGTTTGTTACTTTCGAGGGTATTTCGGAGTTACAAATATTCAAATTTCTTTCTCGTTCATCGGTGTTTCTAGAGGTTCTTCTTCTAGGGGTTTCGTAGGGAGCCGCTCAATCATTGGCGTTTTTGGTTGCAAGTTAACCAAGGGTTCCATAGGGCAAATCTATCCTTTTATTATTATTATTTAACTAATTTTATTTATTCTCGTTTTTATTTCTAATTTGTGTTTCTCTTGTGTCTAGATCCGGGGTTCCGCATCACTCTTGGGTGCAGCCAAGAGTTTTAGGGATTCCACAGATCAAATCCTTGCGTGACTGGTTGGATAATTGGATGGGAAAAGTACATAATGCTTGGTTATCAATTGACGCTGAAACACCTGATCTCGTTGTATCATAAATTTTTTTCTCCAGTTCCTTTCTGCCATTGTAACAATTTTGTTATTTGAAAAAGGCAAGAAAAAGGGAAAATGAAATGATGAGCAATGAGGATAGAGATAAGCGTTTGTCATTTGTGGGTAGAGCCATCTTTGTATGATTCCTTTAGTAGGTATTGCTTGATCCTTAAATCTTTGTTCTGAAAGGAGCGGCTCATGTACTAAACTTTTAACTTTTTGGCATTTGTTGGATCTACAATGGCACTGGAATACCTAAGGATATGGTTAACATTGCAAACACCAACCTTATCTTTCATTTTATATTGGGATTTTTCATTAGATACAATCAGATATGATCCACTTTTGTGGATGAAAGTGCAATTTCATTTCAGATTAGATATTTTTCTACATGATCTATATATTGTTTGGCTTCAATACGTTACTAGACGAGCTGCTGCTACTTAGTTATTTCACTACAAATATGTTGATTAGTTTTTACCATTTACATGTGATGTGAATGAATCTTATAGGATGATTGCCAATCATGAACAATTAAACCATTTGATTGATATATTTAATTTGATTTATCTATTTATAAATAAATCATTGCAATATATGTATAAACAATTTAAAATATAAAAATTTATTAATATGTATATAAATTTATTAATATATGTAAAAACAACAGAAAACATTTTACACAGATTCATCCAAACACCAGAAAATATTTTCAGTGAATCATTTTTCAGAAAAGTAAATCATTTTCCAGAAATCATTTTTCGGAAAACATTTTACTGGCAAACAAACAGACCCTAAAAGAAATTATCAAAATTATGTGACAATAACATGGAAAAAATTTGTTGAAATGTCATTAAATAATTGAAAAATGATCATGAATGATGTGGTGAGGAAGGGACCATAAAACAATTTCTCAACGTAACGGTGTTATATAATTTGTTGTTTTTAATATGTGATGTGATGTAAATTAAATTATTTCGAATAATATTTTTTAATTTATTATTTGTAGAATGTGATAAGATAATATAAATGAGATATTAATAAAAAATAATTTAAATTGGTTAGTCACATTTCTCCTATGTTTTGATATAGTTGATTGAATGAATTTATTAAATATTATCAAAATTAAATAAATTATAAAGAAAAGAAAAGGGAAGGATGGAAGTTGAACCACCTGAAAGAACAACATTCCAATGCCCAAAAACGTTGAAGTTGCCTTATGAAAAACCGCAAATCTTATAACATATTTCTCAAACAACAATATTTCAAAAAACAATTAAAATAAATTTCTCAAACAATAACACAAAAAGTATTTTATACATACATATATATATACCCGTAAAAGCAACGTAAATAGAAAAGTTTAGGTGAAAAGATTTATTCGGTCCCTCTCAATTTTGATATTGAGCAAATTGGTCCCTCTTTAAAAACTTAAACAATCTAATCTCTATTAATTTCAAAAGTGAGTATTTAAGGACAAGTAATCACAACATTAATATTTTTTCCTCAATTTTGCATAAATTTTGTTAGTATGATAACAAATATAGTTCTTAAAGTTTACACATTCTATCTATCTATCTATCTATATGTCTATATTTTTGAGGTTAGACCTAATTAGGGTTGTAAAACTCGCACAGAAAGTGGAAAGATTTAGACAAAAATATAGGCTCGAAAAATGGGCTTGGATAAAAAAATAAAGCTCGTTTAGAAAACGGGTCAAGCCTTAAGTAGGACATTTTTTGCTCAGGCCCGACACAACCCAAATTTGACAAAAAAAATTGTTATTGTTTTGTTACTATTATGTTGTTGTTTTGCTACCATTTCGTTATTATATTGCTATTATTTTGTTGTTATTGTTTGGATATTATATAATTTTTGTTTTAGTACTGTTACTATTTTAGAGGCATTTGGTTATTAAGTTGTAACTATGTTATTGTTATTTAATTATAAAAACTTTTTTTACATGTATTTTCAATTTGTTGGAAAATATTTATTTTAATATTTTTAGTCTATTTGATGCATTATATTTTTTAAATTTATTTTTATATAAAAATAATCTAAAAACAATTAATCCGGATGGGTCGGGCTCGAGTTTAACATTTTTTATCCAAGTCAGACTTGGACAAAATTTTAGACCCATTTTTTAAGTCGGGTCAGGCCCGAGCCTAGAAAACGGACTTGATTTTTTTACACTGGCCTAACCCATGATCATTTCTATTTGAGTTGAAGTTTTTTATATATCAATAAAAATGATGTACAATTAAGTAAAAATATTAATTGTGTTTTATTGTTTATATTTATTCATTTTCGAAATTGACAAAAATTAAATTATTCTAATTTGTTTTAAAAAATCGATTTGCTTAATATCGAAATTGAAAGACACTAGAATCTCATGTGTTGGCCTAATGGTCAGGGTGTTCACCGTTTCAAGTATGACCTAATTTTGAGTCGCGCTAATCGCGTTACTATTAAGATTTTGCCCTTCTCTTGTAATTAATTTTTTTTTTGAAAGACACCTGTTTTTAGGAAATTAATTAAATAACATTAATTAGTTTTCTTTTATTAGGATCTAATTATCTCTATTTTTGGGAAAATAATAATTACTTCGAAATTTTAATAAATCAGTTTTGTACATACAAGTGATAAATTTATTAGATTAAGAAAAATATACTCAAAAGGTCAAAAAATTTAAAAATCAATAAATTTATATTAAAATTTACTGTTATTAATTTTTTATATATCTATTTTTTAAATATTTTATTATATCTTATAAAACATTTGTCATCATCTTTGTGGAATCTAAAAATTTTACTGTGTACCAAATATTTTGTTATAATTTATAGTTTTTAATATTTATAATATTTTATTGATCAAAATTTATTTAGAATTTTTTAAATTTCACAAATGAAATTAAGAAATAAAAATATATAACACAATGATTTCTCAATTCGCGTCTATTAATATATTAAATGATAATCCATTTAATTTGAGATTAGAATTTAGCGCATTGACATTGTATTTTTTGAACTCCACAATTAGAGTTAAAAATTCGTCACTTGTCTCATTTCTTTTATATATTTATTTTTAATGTTTTATTATGCTCTATAGGATACTTGTAATTACCCCGGTTTAAAAACTATCAGTGTACCAAATATTTTCCTCTTAACTTTAAGGAAAATTATCTTATACACAACTCGTGGAGTTTTTTTTTATTCCACGAGTGAGTTAAAGCTGTAATAAATATCAAATGTATTTTTTAATTATTTTATTATGATTTTATTAGACCCTAAAAATAAATAACATCAACCCAAACCCACTTCCCAAAACTTTTTACTCTATTAACTGTGTATGTGATAATTATACATTAAAAAATAATATGTAAATAAAACATATTTTTAAACATATCTATAAAAATCCAAAATTTAGGTATAAATAAATAACTTAATTATAGTAACAAACTTTTCATAAATCACAATAAATTTATAGGTGGCCCATTTTATCCTAACAAATTATTATATAAATAAAAATATAAATATTTTTTGAACATATTTATGTAAATACCTTTCAAAAAATTATAGGGCAAATTTTCAAAATTTAACTTTTTTTAAAAAAGAAAAATAATTTATAAAATATAAAATTTTCACACTCATAATAATATATACTAAAAAAATCTTTACCCTCAATTACGATATAAATCCTTTTTAATTTTTATCTCTAAATATACTTGACTACTTATGTCATTTTCAGATTTCAAATTAATTAGTTTAACATCGATTGAGTTTTAACTCAATTGACATGAGTATTATTATTAATACAGGACGACCTAGGTTTGAGTACGCTGGAACATATTATCCTCCTATTTATGAGTTGGGGAGGGATTATATAGATAATTCTAGATATTATATTAAAAAAATAGATATGATTATAATAAAATTATTTTAAAAAATTAATTAAACAAAAACTTTAAAAGGGAAAAACTTGAAGAAAGGTGAGATTCTTTGAAACCATAATAATACTAAAAATTGCCAGCCTAGGTAAAGAAATCTCATTGGCAGCATGGCTGCACACACAAGCCAAGTGTTAGGGGTTTAGGTCCATTTTTTCTAACTCAAACAGTTAAAATTTAACCCAACCCCACCAAACCCCTCTCCCTTTTTTAACCCCATTCAATGGTTTGCTCCATTTTTTCCTTCTTTTAAAACCTCTCCCAATTTTCTTTTCTTCTTCCACTCTACCCTCTTTTGGTAAACAACTCTTAGCCACCCCCTCCCCCCATTCACCTAAGCTCACCATCTTCCATCATTACTTATATATATACATATAGAAAGAAAAGGGTTCTTATTTATGTTGCCAAATTAGCCATTTTTATATACTTAGTGGGGAGAAGAAAAAAAAATGAAGAGGTCACCGAGTTGTTCTTCTTCTTCTAATTCATGCTTTGCATTGCCATCACCATCATCATCATCATTATCAGCATCACCATCTTCATCATCATCATCATCTTCATGTGAGAACCCTCATGATCAATCAGAGAAACCCAAGGCTAAAAGGGCTAGAAAACATCAAAACACTGATAATAATGCTTGTTTGAACAATGCTAACAACAATGGCGGTAGAAGGAGCTCTATTTACAGAGGAGTCACCAGGTTTTCTTTCTTTTTTTTTAATGAATTTTGATTTTGGGTTCATTTGCATTGCATGTATGAATAATTTAATCACATTGATTAGTATTTTTTTCTTTTAAAAAAAGGCATAGATGGACTGGGAGATTTGAGGCTCACCTTTGGGACAAGAGTTCTTGGAATAATATTCAGAACAAGAAAGGAAGACAAGGTTAATTTTTTTATTTTATTTTTTAATTTTCAGGGGAAAAAATAATCAAAAAAAGGGAAATTCAAGTAGATCTATACAGTTTTTTTTAAAAAAGTATTTTAATTTTTATATTTTCTTTATTTGTTTGAATTTATATTCTGTGTGAACTGACTGTGTTTGTCCTTTTTTCAATATTGCAATCTCTGGTCAATCTCAACCTTTATTTACGCTTTCGTTGCCGCCTCCATAGTTTATTTAGGTAAGTCCTTCAAATCTCTACATATTTCTTTTTCTTTTTTTTTATATCTAAATTTTTTAAAAAAAAATAGGCCTTGATACAGTTCGCAAAATCTAGCCTGCCTGGCTCGGTTTCGAGTCAGGTAATTTATCGGACATGCATTTGTATTTGTACTTGAAAATTGTACTGTGTTAAATATATTAAAATTGAATTTTTTTTTATGGAAAACAGGGGCTTATGATAGTGAGGAGGCAGCGGCTCGAACCTATGATCTAGCGGCTCTCAAATATTGGGGGGCGGAAACGATACTGAACTTCCCGGTATGTAATATAAAAAAATAAATAATTAATTAAAAAAATGGTGGATTTGTGATATAATATGATGATGATGCAGAAAGAAAGATATGAAAAAGAGATGGAAGAAATGAAGAAAGTGACAAAGGAAGAGTACTTGGCGTCTCTACGACGTCGCAGCAGTGGGTTTTCTAGAGGAGTTTCTAAGTATCGTGGGGTAGCTAGGTAGGTAATTTTAATTGATTTTATATTTGTGTAAAATGGACCATTTTATGTGATTCAATGAAATAAAAAAAATTAGTCTTTATGTTGGTTGTGTTAAATCCTAAATCCCACGTGGGTTAGCTAAAATCAATTAATTTCCTCTTCTGCATTTTAGGGTTTAGGAATAAGAGAGGCCTTTAATTAAAATCGAGATTATAGATTTTGATTATATTTTTTTATAAATAAAAATAATAATATGTTTTAATGGATTCAAACTCTTGCCCTCTTGTATTTGGTAATAATATCCCTGCTAAGCGAGAGATATGATTTTAAATGAGTGGAAAAATGTGCTAAAATGAAACAGATATTAATATATTATAATATTATTAGGGAAGTGAAAGAAGTTATTATTAAATTGTGTTTTGACTAATATTTATTTGGTTAATGGCAGGCATCACCACAATGGGAGGTGGGAAGCCCGAATTGGTCGAGTTTTTGGAAACAAATATCTCTATTTAGGGACCTATAGTAAGCTCTTTCTTTCTCTCTCTTAAAAACTTCAAAATTTAGGTAGTGAGACTAAAACTAGGTGCCCCCTCCCCTGGCCAAATGGCCAAATTGTTCTTTAGTCCTTCCAAAAATTTAAAAGTTTCAATTTTGTCCTTTTCACCTTTGATTAGATGGAAAATTTGAAATTTTAGACCTTTTTCAACAGTTAATAATTTAATTTAAGCCTTTTCAAATACAAAAATTTTAACTCTGACCTTCAAATTTTATAATCTTTTCTTTTTCCTAAACAAAACTTCTAGTTTCACCCCGAATTCGAACATGGGCTTTCACTCAAGCCTTTATTAAACACGTTCACATTCACACACACACTCTCTCTTTACATGTTTCGATTCGAACTTTTTGTCTAATGTTACAGTGTTGTTACAATATTTAATCTTGATTGTCTTAAAATGATTTTTTTTGGTTTGCATCCATAATCTTGGCATTTAATATAGAGTCCTAACTTTTTTTAATATTAGGGTCCAATGTCATTAATCACAAGACACCATGAGCCATTTTGATATAACTGCTATGTATTCAATTGATATGATTTAATATTTTCTTTATTTCTAATTTGGGAAGGGCATTTCTGTGATTACATAATGTATATGTTTTTTTATTTTTAAAATTGCATGAAAAATAATGGCAGAATGGGCACGTGACCATTACTCTCCCATTAAGAGATTCTGTTGCCTTTTATATAATTATATATTATATTTTGCTGAGTAAGAGGCAGCAGAGATCACGTGCCATTGTGATAAGCTTAGATTGTGGCTTGCTTTAGGTCACCTAATTGCCTAACCCCTTTAGGTTTGCTAGCTGGCTATTAGTGATTAGTATAATTGTGGGAAGATTTGCTCCAACTTGCTTAACTTGGATTTTTATATTTTTTTTAATAAAATTAGGTTAATAGATTTTCTCTTTTTAAATTTTAATAAATTATTATTTTTTAAAATTACTCGTAAACATTAGATTCAAAATCCGAATCTTTCTTGTGTTTGATAAATTTAGATTGGTTGAGATTTTGTTCACTAATTCTTTTTTGAGTTGTTATGAAATGAAGTTGGACCTTCCCCCCCCCCCTTTTTTTAATCAACTTTTCAACTACTAAAAAGCTAGGGTTGAAAGAAAGACAAGGAACCCATGTGTCTCCTTTGTTTTTTCCCCCCTAAAGGTGTCTACATTCTCCCTGTTAACAATGGGGAAATCTAGGTTTACTTAATTTGTACAGCTTGACAACGTCATTGAGCAGTTAGGATTCAGGGTTTCATTTGAGAGTACAACTGGACGTACCTCTCACCATGTTTTGAAACATGGAGTGGGGTTGATCCGGTTGATGCGAAGCGGAAGGCCTTGGCCTCTCTGCCCCAAGTTTATAATAGTACAATTGCATTTTGACGCTTCGCCTTTGGCCTTATGTGGTCAAGTTCCTTGTATCATGCTCCCCAATGCTGGTATTAGGTCACCAACCATATCAACAAAATCGTTCATTGAGATGGTTACGTTTTCTGTAACAAAACATGATCTTTGCACTCTCCCCTGCAATTATGCCAACAAGTTGCCTCTTAAAAAATTGTCTGGATTTGGATGATACATATTCAAACTCGAGGTTGAACATCGGATCATGTGTCGAACACGGATACTTTAGGGGTAAAAAGGAAAGGAGTGCAGACAATGTTTTCATATTTTAGTCTGGAAAAAGCTTAATACAAATTGTCAGTACAGTAACTAATTAAGATCTAATGTCAGCATGTGAATCCCTAATCTTATCTTTTCACCTGCAATACTTTAAAAGTTTGATCTACTTTATTTAATTTATTGTTAAATGGTAAAGTTTCTTTGTTCCCTCAGAATTTGTTTATTTATGCTCTGTTGTATTCATTTATTTATTGAAGATACACAAGAGGAAGCAGCAGCAGCATATGATATGGCAGCTTTGGAGTATAGGGGGGCCAATGCCGTGACCAATTTCGATATTAGCCATTACATTGAACGCTTGAAGCAGAAAGGAATTTTGTTAGTAGATCGAACGGAAGAACAAATTCCCAACCCTGATGAAGCTCGACGAGTAGAATCCGAAGAAAATGGACCACAGCCGCTGCAGGAGCAGCAAGAACGGCAGGAAAAACAGGAACAAGAATTGAACCAAGAAGAGGCCGAAAAATCTCAACATTTTCAATACATGCAAATGCAGCTTCCTCTATGCATTGATAGTCCGATGACAACAATGGCCGGTATTGAGCCTACTGATAGTAATGAACTAGCATGGAGTTTCTGCATGGATTCCGGATTGACATCGTTTTTGGTCCCGGACATCCCTCTCGATGGCACCGCTGAATTGCCAAACTTGTTTGATCATGATACGGGATTTGAGGATAACTTCGACTTGATATTCGACGTAGGGCCGCCTAACAAAGAAGAGGCTAATCGGAAATGCGTGATGGATGATGATGTGATTGGAGTCGGTGTTTCCATGAGCATGGAAGACAATAATAGGAAGGAGAGATTGTCATCACCGTCTTCAGACTCTCCATGTTCATCATCGACAACCTCGGTTTCTTGTAACTACTCTGTTTAATGGTTGATGTTTCGGGTTAAGAGTTTCTGATAATTCGGAGTTTGTTGTTGGAAATATGTTGTGGGGTGGATGGATGCCAAAGATTTAAAATATCTTTGGTTTTTGTTGTTTGTTTTTGTTGTTTTTAATGCATTTTCTTTTGTTTAATTATATTGAAAAAAGGAAAAGACTTAACCTGTTTTTGTTTGATCCCATAATCCAATCAAATACATTTTGATACATTTGCAATGTCCTTAAACTTGTGAAGGAATTAAACAATATATTACATAAAACGAAATTAAAAGGGTCTCTTCTACCTTAACCATTCTTATCTTGAGTACGGAGCAGTTTTAAAACTCGTGATTAATTATCTATCTCTTTAATAAATTTACAAAATACGAAAAATTAATTACAAGGCCCGCTTCGATGGATACCTTTAAGAAATATGAAAAAAATTGCAATTACAATTAATGTATTCAATTAATGTACAATGTACTAATAATTGAAATATATTTGGACTATTAGTGTTGGTATATTCCAGTTGCACCATATGTTACTTAGCATAATCTTTTTTGCTTTTTTAAATAGGATTTTCCTCACTTAATGGATAAGCATTTGCTACTAATGGGGGATTTTTTTTTTCATTTTAAATTTCAAGATTGGATTTGTGCCAATGAAAACCATAAATTTCATACACAATAGAAAGATACGGTAGATCTATCTTTTTTAGATAGTGAACGGACGAATCCCATTCTATTCAGGACTTTGGATATGAATGTTGGACACAATGAAGATCCAAATGTAGAACTTGTCAAGTCTCGAAAATTCGGACATGAGGATGTTGTCCGAAACTAGACACAAATACTTAGATTTTAGTGTGAATTATTTATAAAAATTAATTGGTCCAAGCATCCCCAAATTATGATTTTCATTTTAAATTGATTTTTAAATTTTAAAATGTTTTAATTATATCCCTAAACTATCAATGTTATATCAATCAAATCCTTCCATTATTGAAATTGTTAATTTAACTATTAAATGACACGTAAAATCTTATATGATATAATTTAAAATTAAAACTTTAAATTAACTTTTAAAATTAAAAGCTAAAGAAAAAATAAACTGTAAAAAATAAAGGGAACGATAATTTTTAAAAGTTTTGAAAACCTCTAAACCAAGATTTTTACAACTTCCATTTTTACAATATTCATTTTTCTTTAAATTTTTTTTATTTTAAATCAGTCGCGTAAGATTTGACGTCTCATTTAATGGTTAACGATTTTAGTAACAAAATGATCTTATTGATATAACATTGATAGTTTGAAGATATAATTAGAATATTTTAAAGTTTGAGGACTAATTTAAAATGAAGGTCATAGTTTAGGGGTGTTTGATGCAATTAACTCTATTTATAATGCCAACTTTTAATGAAAAATGTTGGAATCATGATATTAAATGATTGGGTAATCTACCTAGTTGGTCACCCAATTTTTAGAATGTTTTTTTTTGGTCACCCAAAATAAAATATTTGCAATTTCGTTACCCAACATTTAAGGCGCTTTATTTTAGTCATCTAAGTATTAACTCTCTAATGGCGGTTGACTGTACACAGCATATCATACTTATACTTTCATTTTGCTCACTTAACTTCCCCAAAAAAGTATAAAAAAAAAGTGAAGGGTTAACGTGAAAAGGTGCTAGAAACTAAAATAATGCATTAAAATTTTGTCAAATTATACTTGTTTATCCCATTTCCAAAAATTCTAATTGTTTTTCAATATTGAAATTTTAAATTCCAAAACATCAAAATCAGTTAAATAAATTATTGGATTTTTTATCTCTTAATATTGTATGTTGATGTGTTACTATAATATTAAAATTAATTAATTTAACCTCCTTAAAATTTTAAAATTTTATTTTATATTTTCAAATTAAAATCAACTCACATAATTCATATTTAACAACTATCTACAAAACCCAAAATTTTTTTATTATATGATCTTGAATATTCCATGCTAAGCTAGAAGTAAAGAAAATTCCTTACAATTAATTTAATTAATTAATTTTATCTTCCATTCCAAACAAACCTAAGATTAAATCAATTAATTTAATTAATTTTAATATTATAGTACTAAATCGACTGACACTATTAGGGGATGACAAATTTTCAATAATTTATTTAATTGATTTTGATGTTTTGAATTTTAAAATTTCAATTATATAAAAAAAATAGAAATTTCAGCAATGGGATAAACAAGTACAATTTGACAAATTTTTAATGCATTATTTTAGTTTTTACTGCTTTTTCACTTTAACCTTAATATTTTTTTTTACCTTGATCAATACTTACAAAATGATATTTTTTGTTTGACCAAAATGAAAGTGTAAACATGATGTGGTGTGTATAGTCAATCGACATCAGAGATTTAACACTTGGGTAACTAAAATGAAAGAGCCTTAAAAGTTGGATGATAAAATTGCAAAAATTTCATTTTGAGTGTTCAAACTAGAAGCAGCCTAAAAGTTAGGTGACCAATTAGGTAGTTTACTGTAAACAATTTTCAATGATTTTAGTGTGGATTTTTTTATAGTACCAACTCTTTCTTTTAATGATTTATACATATATATATTATTCTCCATGTCCGTTTTACCATCCATATTTGAGATTCATTGTCATCTCCCTCGATAATGTCATCTCAAGGTCCGAACTTGCATTCTCTTATTGGGAGTACAATATATTTTATAATTAACATCTAGAATGATCCTGGACAAATTGATGTCTAGATTCACTAAATCTAGACATCCTTTTACCTAGATTCATCTTGGACATGAAACAATTCTCATAATTTTTCATAAAATTAAGATTTTTAAAGATTTTTGAGATTTTTTTATTAATACATGCTAAATGTCATAATTTTGGATTGTCACGTGTTATCGTATTATTAGTTGTCAATGCCATTATAACGATCCGAAAATTAGTGGTGTCGGAAGCGGTGGTTTCAAACTCTATTTTTCATATTCGATTCTATAACGAGTATAAAGTTTAATTAAAATTTTGTCTTCTAATTTTGTCAATCTGATAGTTAATTAAGGTACAAGTGTTTCGACCCTAAAGTTAGTAGTGTTGGAAAATGAGATATTGAGACCTTGTTCCCGTTAACTAAGCTCGTATTAAACATTTACAGAGTTATTATATAGGTAAATTAAAGTTTAGATAGGAAATTTCATTAAATTAATGACTAATTGAGGTATAAGGATTAAATAGTAAAAAGATTAAAATGACTTATATAGTAATTAAACAAGGTTTGAAGTGACAAATTAACCTGTTTACCAAATTAGTGGACTGTTTGGTGGATAGATAGAATATTATAACTTTTTTAATTAAACTAATAATATATGTATAAAACATAAATGGAAAAAGGTGGTCATCCATGCATTTTACTTTTTTTCTCCACCGAAATTAAAGAAGGGAGCCATTGTTTGAAGCTTTAAAGGTTTGGTCCTATGCATGGTAAGTTTAATTTGGTTCGTTTCTCGTAAATTTTACGTTTTTAAGATTGTAAAAGCTCGATTTAGCTAACCCGAGCATAAGTTTTCAAAACTGTTAAAGTTTCTAAAAGTTGTCGTTGATGAATGCTTGATAAAATTGATGTTAAATTATTAGATTTTAAGCTTAGATATGAAAAGGACTAATTTGTAAAGAGAAAATTATTAGTTTTGAATATAATGATTAAAATATAAATATTTTAAAATTGACATGAAATTGCTATAATTATTGATAATAAAGGGTTGTTGAAGAATGAAATTGAAATCAGATTGTAAATCGAAGCTCAAATTTGACTCCAATCATCATATACTATACTTTTAATGACTTCGAATCCAAAGTTCAATCAATGTCTTATAGATGACTCTCAATATGAACAGTATACATGCAAGAGTCAGCATAGAACTCACCTGATTCTCACCTAATGCAGTTCAAAGCTCTAGATCCAAATATCCATCACGAATCAACAGCAATCACCTAATGCAAAGTAACTACTAATCATAAAAGAACCTTAGCTTGTAGATCATCGAGGTGGGATACATTCAGATTTAAGGAAGGTTTCAGTATATACTACTTAAGGAAAAGGAAGAAGAAGAAAGAAAGACCCCTTTCAGAACACATTCTCACATATAAATATGACTCATCTTGCTTAGTGGAATTTAACAAGTGTCATGCGTATTAGAACTTGCATTCTTATTGGCCTACAGTTTTTGAGAAAAATATAAATAAGTTCCCTTCATCAAACTTACCAGGCTAAACTATAAAGTTGGTTTCTAACCAGATTACTTAAAATCTAATTAGCACAATATTTCATACAATCTAGGCATACTATACTTTTGGCGAATACTCATCCCATATTTCTCTTTTATCCCTTAACACAGATGTTTCTTTAATACATGGTAAAATATTAGAAAATCAAATTCTTACTTACTTTAGTGGCTCTTATTACATGCCCACTCATATACGCCAAAATAATCTTTTAGGCGGATAATGCTATGTCTAACAAACTATTTACTACTAGTCATTGAAATTTTAGATTCGCCAGATCTAGGATGTTACATTAATATTGTATTGAGGTTACCAGATTAGGCTAAAGTAACAGTACATATAAACTGAGAATCCATAACAAATGTTGGATCTCATATAACTATGTAAATCCCTAATTATTTCCATATTTGACTCTAATGGTATGTGTAACACCCCGTACCCGAGTCCGTCGCCGGAGTCGGACACGAGGGGTTTGCAGACTTAAATCACTTCTTTGCACAATCCATTTTAAAATTTTCCAGGCAAGCTGGCTAACTGCGTCACTGTCACCTTAAAAATCATATCTTGAGTTTCACAACTCGAAAATCAGCTTCGTGATTTTTCCCTGAAACTAGACTCATATATGCATCTACAAATTTTTTTATAGAATTTTTGGTCAGGCCAATTAGTACAGTTTATTAGTCAAAGTCTCCCATGTTACAGGGATCGACTACACTGACCTTTGCGTATTACGACTTGGATATCTCCCTGTACAGGGCTTCAATACTGATGTCGTTTGTTTCTATAGAAACTAGACTCAAAAAGGAATCTATTCATATATGGCATGACTTCTAATTATCTCTGGTTAATTTATAATGAATTTCCAAATTCGGAACAGGGAATCCAGAAACCGTTCTGGCCCTGTCTCACGAAAACTTTAGCATCTCATAATATACTGTTCATATGAACGTTTCGTTAATTTCCTATGAAAATAGATTCATCAAGGTTCGTTTGCCTAATTTATTCACTATCTAATTCCATTCCTACTATTTTTAGTGATTTTCCAAATCTACATCACTGCTGCTGTCAGCATCTGCCTTTAAGGTAGACTTTACCTATTTCATAGTTTCCATGATTCAACTAGCCCTTTTAGCATAAATAGCACAAATTATGATAGTGATTAACCATTCCCATGGCCAATCCTTGTTAAGCATATCCATACCAAATGAGTATAACATTATGCTCAAACATATATAAGCCATTTTCGCATGGCTATCCAAAATTATACAAATCCAAAGGGTCCATGACCCACAACAAAAAGGGTAGTCCTATACATGCCATTTCGAAGTTCAACCAAAATTGTACCAAAAGGGGGCTTTGATAGTGTGGGCGACTTCGACTTCAAAATCCCGAGTCCGATAGCTGAAGAACCAAAATCTATAAAACAGAGAATCAAAGAAACGGAGTAAGCATTAAATGCTTAGTAAGTTTGAGCAAAGAATTTAGACACAACCAAAGTATAGCATTCATGTAGCTAAACGGATAATTTCATATGCACAAATTTTCAATATCATACTTACTTCACATTACCAACCCTTTTATTCATACACAAAGATCAACTTAGCCAAAGGCTGGTAGCTCATTTATCAACTGAGCGAATACTTATTTGTAAGGGCTCAACTAATTCAAAGCACATACGAAACATACCTCAATGTTGGGATGTTACAAGCGTATTAACTGAAATTTTTACAGCAAGATCATTCATTCCCAAATCACGTACCTTCGGAATTTAACCGGATATAGCTACTCGTTCAAATGCCTTCGGGACATAGCCCGGTTATAGTAACTCGCACAAATGCCTTCGGGACTTAACCCGGATTTAGTAACTCGCACAAATGCCTTCGGGACTTAACCCGGATTTAGTAACTCGCACCAATGCCTTCGGGCTTAGCCCGGAATTAGTATCTCGCACAAATGCCTTCGGATCTTAGTCCGGATATGGTCACTTAGCACAAAGCCTTCGGGACTTAGCCCGGACATCATTTGAATAACCATGCACATTTAACAATAAATCATGACACATTCATATTTCATTTTCATTAGCAAAACTCAAACACAAGACACTTATCACTCTTGCCATTTCGGCTCAATAGCCACACACAAAGAGCACGATTTTGATTTGCTTAAAACATGATCTAATCAAATAATAATTTAAGCTCTATTACTCAAGAACTTACCTCGGATGTTGTCGAACGGTTTCGACGGCTATTCGACCACTTTTTCCTTCCCTTTATCGGATTTAGTTCTCCTTTGCTCTTGAGCTTAATTCAAACAAATTTAACTCATTAAAGTCTCATTTTGCTAGCTTATGGCCGAATATGACAAGGAGTTTGATAGGTCATATGGCCACCTTTTAGCTCAAATACACAATGGTCATATGCATTTTTAATCACATCAAGCAATTTAATACAATTCATTCGAACATCAAAAGAGAAGCTCAAGGTACTTAGCCCATATATACATTAGACACTAGAGTCACATATGTACGAAATCACGAATCGAATTCAACATACTAGCTAATATTTCCCCTTAGCCGAATTTTCTAAGTCAAGCTAAAGCCATCAATAGGCTACCTATGGCCAAACATACACATAACTTATGTACTTATTCATGTGGCCGAACATACATGTCTATGTTGGGGCCGATTGCATCACAACACCATACCATTTCAATTTTTGGTCATGGTTAAACAAAGAACTTAATGTCTCACTCAAAAATGCTAAAAAGAAGATTCAAGAATCATCAATCCACCATCACATGCACCATTACAAAGCTTCACTTTTAGCATGCAAATGATATCAACACCAATCCACCTTGGCCGAATATCATCTCCATGACATAGTAAAGATTTGAACCATGGGCTATTTAGAACTCAAGCTAACTACTAAAACATGCATGCATCTCATGGAACATCATCAAACATACCTTAGTCTATCAAACCACCATAGCCGATTTCCTCAAAACTCTTTTTCCTTCTTTTTCTTTCTCCTATTCGGCCAAGAACAACATGAGAGCTTTTCTCTTCTTTTCTCTTTTTTTTTCTTTTTTTTTTGGTCATGCATGAGAATGATGAACACATTTTTTTCTCTTTGTTTTCTTCCTTCAATTTCTTATTAGTTTATTGCCCATGCTTCTTATTTTATTCTTCCATTAACACAACATGTTTCATGACATGTTTTGCCCATGCTTCTTATTTTATTCTTCCATTAACACAACATGAAACATGTTTCATGACATGTTTTGCCCATGCTTCTTATTTTATTTTTCCATTAACACAACATGTTTCATGACATGTTTTGCCCATCATCCCTTGTCATGGCCGGCCACTAGTACTTAAATGGGGGGAAATTGACATGCAAGTCCACCCCTTTGATTACATGCACTATTAGGCCACTTGCATTTGCCTAGCACATTTCTAAATTTTCTCACATAAGTCCTATCAACTAAATTCACATGCAATTAACTAAATCGAAGCTTAAAACTTTCACACATTTATATTCACATATTTTAGGCAATAATTATCACATTCAAATAATTTGGTGACTCGGTCTAGCGGTCCCGAGACCGCTTTCCGACTAGGGTCACTTTAGGGCTGTCACAGTATGCTATACGTATCCTAATCTTTTACTAAGTTCACACGGGTATTATTACTATAATCATACCATTTCAATCCTTGTAACAGCATATACATGTCATACCAATCTTATAAGCATTCCATTTCCATTTTGGTACCTTGTACCTATTCATAAATAACATACTTTTTTCATACTTTGCAAGTTTAGCCAATTTGATGCCAAAAATCACCAAATTCACATTTATATAAACTAATAAACAAAATGAATACAATTCATTCATAACATGAAACAAAATAATGAGTTCCATACAAACTTACCTTGTAACACCCCTTACCCAATACCGTTTCCGGAGTCGAGCATGAGGCGTTACTTGACTTAACTTAAAAGTTCGGGGCATAAAAATTTACTTTCAAATTTAATTTCATCATTCATAATAAAGCTGTCCACCTGTACAGCAGTCACTAAAATAATTATAATTCAAGCTACAAAACTCGAAATTTAGATCCATAAATTTTCCCTGAAACTAGACTCATATATCTATTCACCATAAAATTTTCAGAATTTTTTCTTTAGCCAATTAGTACAGTTTATTAGTTGAAGTCTCCCCTGTTTCACTAATCGACTATCCTGACCACTCATCACTAAAATTTAATTATCTCTTATTAAAGGTTTCATATGGTGATTAAACTTATTTCTACTGAAAATAGACTCATTAAGGAATCTATACATATAAATTATAACTCATAATTCCTTCTGTACAATTTTTAATGAATTTCTAAAGTCAGAACAGGGGACTTCAAAAAATTCTTGCCCTGTTTCACTAAAATTCAAATATCTAAAAGTATATAATTCTTTTGCTTACTCCACTTCTTTCATATGAAAGTAGACTCTTTCAGCTTTAATTTAATATCTCACTCAACTTCTAATTCTATTTCCACTATTTTTTGTGATTTTTAAAAGTTACATCAATGCTGCTGTCCAAGAACTGCTCCATTGCAATTTTTTTAAAAAATTCAATATAACCCCTTTATAATTGTCTAACCTTCCCTGCAAATTTCAAATCACAACCAATTCCAGTATTTCATCTACTTCATTTAAATACTAATGAAGTTCAACCAATCAACCATTTCAAACTAAAAACATGTATATATTTCGATATCTAACGCAACCATAACATTCAAATTTACTTTTTACTTCAATTCCCTATACATGCCATATAAATCCAAAAAGTTGCTTAACATAATCTACCGGAGTATATCTGGATAGTGTGATTCTTGATGTAGATCCGATCATCCGAATGTATAAATACGTTAATCTGGGTCGATTTGCAGAATTTGCAAAAGTTCAGGGACTAATCAACTACTTTTTCTTTTCCTCGGCTTGCTTCGGGTTCTCGATATGATTCAAATATATGAAAAACCAGCTTGTTTCAGACCTCCTATGGCGTTTTTGCTGATAAATTGTGAAGAGATCTCTAGATTTTTCACTTTTGTCTTTGTTTTAAATGTTTAATTTGTTAAGTTTCCAATTTTGCCCCTATTTCTACTTACATTCTGCTGATTTTTCTTACCCAACCGTCCAGCCCATAAAATTTGGGCCTAATTGCCTTTTAAATCCCTCCTCATTAGTCACTTAAGCTATTTAATCACAATTTAACAAATTTTACACTATTTTCAATTTAGTCCTTTTTAGTTAATTAACTATCCAAACGTTAAAATTTTCTAACGAAACTTTAATACCAACTCAATGACACTCTATAAATATTTCTAAAAATATTTATGGCTCGGTTTAAAATCTTCGAGGTCTCGATACCTCGTTTTTTATTTTAATTATTTTAATATTTATTCCTAGTACACTATTCACTATTTCAAAAATTTTTCTAACTTCACATTTAACTTATACTTACTAAATTTATAATATTTTCTACTCGTTTGTCAGATTTAGTGATCTCGAATCTCCATCCCGACACCACTGAATATTCAGGCTATTACATACCTAGCAAAACAACAAACAAACAAGTCTTTAAGGACTAATCAACAATTTTGCATTTTCCTTGATTATCTTCGGTTTGGTTCAATTCCCGATCTATACAAAAATTCTATTCAAGTTATTAATTCCAAACATTTTGTATCATCCTATTACATGTATGAATCAGTCCAATTTTATTTTTTGAATGCCCCTAAAGTTTTGCATTTTATTCAATTTAGTCCCTAAAGTTGAAATTATCATAACTTTCAATATCGATCTCAATTACATCCTTCTAAGACCCTTTATTATCTATTATTGTATAAATTTTACATTAATTTTGAAATCTATACACTTTAGTCCTTATGTTCAAAAACTAACAATTAAACATTACAATCTAGTCCTTTTTCACATCTAGGCTCAAAATATATCAATTTAATATCAAAATATTCAAGAAAGAAAATACAGAAACTTTTAAAAACTTTAACAATTTTGCAAATTGGTACATGGGCTAGCTAAATCAAGCTCTCACGATCTTAAAAACATAAAAATTACAAGAAAATGACTTGAAATCACATGCCAATCAAGGCCAAAAGTTGAGAAATAATTTCCTAGGTTTTATTTCATTCTTGTACGATGGAGAAGGAAAAAATTAGAGAAGCTGAATATATTTTTTAACTTATATAGCTTAATTAAAACCTTAATTAACCGAAGTTAATTAATTAAACCTTAATTAAGTATATACTAATCATAATTAACAAAATATAGTGGATGATAACATCATCCCTCACTATTGAATAAAAAGATGGTTTAATTACCATTTTTAGCTTTTAGCAACTTAAAAATCTATAGCGATTGGACTTCTATAATTTAGTCTCTGTACCTTAATTAACTATCAATTCGACAAAATTATTGAACCAAAATTTAATATATTTCTATGATAACCTCATAAATATTAAATATTAACACTTATAAACTCAAGTTATGAAAATGGGGTTCCGAGACCATATTTTTCGGTACCACTAGAAATCGGGTTGTTACAATAGATTTCAAGTTTAAATAGCAGTTAGGTCTAAAAAATTTTCAAGTTCTAATTAAGTACAAGTATTCAAGTTTAGGGGCAAAGCCTACATTAATTCTTCTATAAAATTTCAAATGGTGACTGATCTTTGTTTATTTCATGCCTTACAGAAGTTCAATTAGAGTGCAATTACTAAGACATATTTCGTTCAATCTAGCTTGAAGATTTCTGTGATAGCCCGAAATAGGGCCTAATCGGAATAATGGTTTCGTAACCACAAATCCGAAGTGAAATAGTTTAATTTTATAAATTTTTATTAGTTACTGATTGATTGAAATATTGTGTGAAAATATGGATAGGAAATTTTAATGCTTTAGTGCTTAATTGAATCTTTAGGACTAAATTGAGAAAAATGCAAAGTGTGTCTAATTAGTGATTAAATGACTTAATTGAATTATTGCATGAAATTGGAAGTGTTTATGTGGCAATTAGACCATAAATTAGTGTTATGGACACAAAAGGGTATTTCTAGAAAAATATCTAAGTAATGGGTCAAGGGCATTTTTGTCCAAATTGAATAAAAGACAAAATAAAGATGAAAACAAGTGTCCATCTTCTTAAAATCAGACGTTTGCTGCCAAAAAAATTCATGTCACCATAGCTAGGGTTCTTGATTTTCCTAAGCTCAATTGTAAGTGATTTCTTGCCCCGTTTTTAATTATTTTCGTATTTTTATGCTTATTGAAGCTTGAATTTCATGTTTCTACCATTTAATTTAAATGAAATTAAAGTTTAAAAAATTGACCCCTTCATGATATAATTGTAAATTGATTAGTGATGTTAGATAATGAATGTTTGAAGTGTTAATTACAAGTTTTACTAGATGAATTTCAATGAAAATGTTGAAAAAGGGCTAAATTGTGAAAGATGGTAAAGTGTGCATAAAGTTGTGATTTTGTGAAATTGAGGGCTGTTATGAGCATGAAATATGATTTAGTGAAGTTTGAAATTTAAGAAATTTAGTAAATTTGATTTCTACGAGCTTAGGGACAAAAGTGGAATTTTTGAAAAGTTATGGGGAAAAATGTAAATGTGTCAAAATGTTGTGTATGAATTGTATTTGAATGGAATATTGATAAAATGTATTAAATTGTGTTAATATAGATCAAGAAAGAAGAAATAGTGCAAGTGATCGGGGAAAAGAGAAAGTTATCGACTAAATTACAAAAATAGTCGTTTTGCATCCGAGGTAAGTTATATGTAAATAATAGTTATATTTGTATAAATTGTGAATTGTATTTGATATGTGAATTAATATTGAATGTGGAAGGAAAATTGTTCATGAATTATTCAAGTGATAAAGTGTTGAAAATAAAGTGTTAAGTGTAAATTCCCGGTTGAACTTAGGAATAGAATTGGATACAAGTGACATGTCACTAGAGACCAGTGTTACAGTGTTACAGTGAGTCCCGAGTGCTGGGTGATCTAGCATGTGTTGCAGACACCTGACAGCTTGTGTGAACAGGCCCGTGGACATTTCCAGTGTTATTGATCAGTGGTAGCTTCGGCTACATTTCAGTGGTAGCTACGGCTACATATCAGTGGTAGCTTCGGCTACATATCAATGTGGCACTTATGTGCTAAATCTCTACGTATCCGTATATATTCCAAGTGTTCAACGGGATTAATAATTAATTAAAGTGAATATGAAATGTTAAGTGTGAAAATGTATATGCAAGTGAATTGGTAAGATTGTGCATGTGTAAGTGATTGAAATTGCTAAGAAATGTTTTGATTAGTTATATGTTAAACGTGTTAATTATTAAATGAGTAATTATTGTTTACATGTAACTTACTAAGCTATTTATAGCTTACACATCTCTTTCTTTCCTTTGTTTTATAGTGATTTGAACTTGATCGAATAGTGGACCGTCGGAGCTCGTATCACACTATCATAGCCATCTCGGTATTATGTGCTTTTCAAAATGTTTAAACTATGGCATGTATAGAGTCTTAATCATTTTGAGCATGTTCAAATGATATGGCTAATGTTAGCTATTGAAGTAGTTATTAAAGAATATGTTTTGGTGTTATGTATGTTTAAATGGTAACTAATTCAAAGAAGCAGTTTCTTTGACAACAGCAGTGACGTGAATGTGAAAAATTACCATAAATAGTAGAAATGGAATTAGAGGGTGAATGATATATAGAATTAAATCTTATCAAGTCTATTTTTACATGAAAGAAACGGTGTAGGCAAATGAATTTTATATTTTGAGATATTTGAATTTTAGTGAGACAGGGTCAGAATGGTTTTTGAAGTCCCCTGTTCTGACTTTAGAAAGTCATTATAAATTGTATAGAAATAATTATAGGTCATAATTTATATGTGTAGATTCCTTAGTGAGTATATTTTCAAAATAAATAGACTATAACCTTATATGAATTCTGTACAATGATATAATTGATTTTTAGTGGCAAGAGGTCAGATCTGTCGAGCTGTGAAACAGGGGATACTTTAATGAATAAACTGTACTAATTGGATAAGTCAAAAATTCTGAAAATTATATGGTAAGTGGGAATATGAGTCTAGTTTTAGGGAAAATTTACGGATTTAAATTTCGAGTTCTATAACACGAGCTATAATTAAATTAGTGACAGTCACGCAGGTGGACAGTTTTGTTGTGAATAGTGAATTTAATTTTAAAAGCAAATTTTTATGCTCCGAATTGGTAAGTTAAATTGGATGACATCTCGTACTCGATTCCGGCGACGGTCTCGGGTAAGGGGTGTTACATTTAGTGGTATCAGAGCTACGGTTTAGTCGATTCTCGGACTAACGTAGCGAGTGTAATAGACTATCTATACATGCCATAATTGAATAATGATAGTGTGACGACTCCTGACATCTTAAAATGTTTTTTTTATAGTAATGGATTCTAACCGAGATACAGCTGATGATGCTCAAAGTAATGTGCCTGTTGAAAGTCGATTCGAGACTCAGGGTCAAGGAGATGAGGCTCGAGAAGCTTTTCTCCAAATGATGAACAATTGGTACACTGAGTTTGTTAGAACTAATCCTAATGCTCAACCTCCTCCGCCCCCTCCTATTCCTCAAGCTGTTCCCATAGCTCCTCAACAAACTGAAGTGTTAAAATTGTCAAAGCCTCCAGTGGACAAAATTCGAGAGTATGGAGCCGAAGAGTTCCGAGCTAATGTAAATGATGATCCTGAAAGAGCAGAGTTCTGGCTTGATAATACTATCAGAGTGTTGGATGAATTATCTTGTACTCCAGAAGAAAGTCTCAAATGTGCTATCTCATTGCTGAGGGATTCGGCTTATAATTGGTGGAAAACTTTAGTGTCAGTGGTGTCTAAAGAGAAAGTTACATGGGACTTCTTTCAAGAAGAATTCCGGAAGAAGTATGTGAGTCAGCGTTTCATTGATCAAAAGAGAAAAGAGTTTCTTGAATTGAAACAAGGGCGCATGACGGTAGCCGAATATGAGCGAGAATTTGTCAAATTAAGCAAGTATGCCCAAGAGTGTGTATCTAATGAAGCTACATTGTGTAAAAGGTTTGAAGATGGATTAAACGAGGATATCCGATTGCTAGTGGGAATTCTTGAAATTAAAGAGTTAGTGGTACTAGTTGAAAGAGCTATCAAGGCTGAAGAATTGAGCAAAGAGAAAAGAAAGGTGGAAAGTGAAGCAAGAGATGAAAGAAAAAGATCAATGGGCAAGCCATTTCAGTCTCAAGCGAAGAAGTTTAAAAAAATGAATACTCGATTGAATGTTTCTAGTGTGAATTTTCAAAGAGATCGAGGAAGACAATATTCAGGTTCTAAAGCTCAGGCAACTTCTATGGCAAGTACAGGTAGTGTTAAACCTACTAGACCGGAATGTCAACATTGTGGAAAACGACATTTGGGGGAATGTTATTTAATCAGCCGAGCTTGTTTTAAATGTGGATCTCAAGATCATTTTGTGAAAGATTGTCCGGAAACAGAAGAGATAGAAAAGTTTCAGAATGTGAGATCGAGCAGTGTGACTTCTAGAGGAAGACCACAGAGAAATGTGGGGATTGGAACTAGTGGTAGAGGCGTAACAAAAGACACGACTGTAAGATCTGAAGTGGGAGCTCCAGCAAGAGCTTATGCCATCCAAGCTAGAGAGGAAGCATCTTCTCCTGATGTGATCACTGGTATATTTTCTCTTTACGACACTAATGTTCTTGCATTGATTGATCCTGGTTCTACTCACTCGTATGTATGCATGAATTTAGTGTCTGATAAGAATTTGTGTGTTGAATTGACTGAGTATGTGGTTAAAGTGTCGAATCCTTTAGGCAAGCATGTGATAGTCGATAAAATATGCAAAAATTATCCTTTGATTATACAAGGTCAGTGTTTCCCTGCCAACTTAATGTTGTTGCCATTTGATGAATTTGATGTTATTTTGGGAATGGATTGGTTGACATTACATAAGGCCAAGATAGATTGCAGTCAGAAAATTCTTGAGTTGAAGTGTGGTAGTGGTACAGTTCTTCGGGTTGAAACAGATAAGTCAAATGTGATGCCAATTGTGATTTCTGCCATGTCTGCTTAGAAATGTTTGAAAAATGGTTGTGAAGCATATCTTGCTTATGTGTTGAACACAAAAGTGTCTGAAATAAAGATCGAATCAGTGCCAGTGGTATGTGAATATGTAGATGTGTTCCCAGAAGAGTTGCCAGGTTTGCCTCCGATTAGAGAAGTAGAGTTTGGTATTGAAGTAATGCCAGGTACTGCTCCAATATCGATTGCTCCCTACAGAATGACACCAAATGAATTAAAAGAATTAAAAGTGCAATTACAAGAGCTGACAGATAAAGGATTTGTAAGACCAAGTTACTCTCCGTGGGGTGCTCCTGTGCTATTTGTGAAGAAAAAGGATGGGACATTGAGATTGTGTATCGATTATCGTCAACTTAACAAAGTGACAGTGAAGAATAAGTATCCATTGCCCCGAATAGATGACTTGTTTGATCAGTTAAAGGATTCCACAGTGTTTTCCAAAATTGATTTGAGATCCGGATATTACCAATTGAGGGTTAAAGAGTCAGATGTGCCAAAGACTGCTTTCAGAACCCGGTATGGCCACTATGAATTTCTTGTAATGCCTTTTGGTCTGACTAATGCTCCAGCTATTTTTATGGATTTGATGAATCGAATTTTCCGGCCCTATTTGGATATATTTGTTGTGGTGTTTATAGATGATATTCTTATTTATTCCCGAAGTGAAGCCGAGCATGCTGAACATTTAAGAATTGTGCTACAAACGCTGCGAGAAAAGAAATTGTTTGCTAAATTTAGCAAAAGTGAATTTTGGCTTAGTGAAGTTGGATTTTTGGGGCATATTGTCTCGGGAGATGGCATTCGAGTGGATCCGAATAAGATATCGGCAATAGTTGAGTGGAAGCCTCCAAGAAATGTATCTGAAGTTAGGAGTTTTCTGGGCTTAGCCGGATATTATCGTCGATTTGTAGAAGGTTTTTCGATGATAGCTTCACCGATGACAAAATTGTTGCAAAAAGATGTTAAGTTCGAATGGACCGAGGAGTGTCAACAAAGTTTTGAGAAATTAAAGAAGTGTTTAACTGAGGCACCAGTGTTAGTGCAACCTGAGTCAGGAAAGGAATTTGTTGTTTATAGTGACGCGTCACTAAATGGGCTTGGATGTGTATTGATGCAAGAAGGAAAAGTGATAGCGTATGCTTCTCGACAATTGAAACCGCATGAACGAAATTATCCTACCCATGATTTAGAGTTGGCTGCTATTGTCTTTGCTTTGAAGATTTGGCGTCATTATTTATATGGTGAGAAATGTCGTGTTTTTACAGATCATAAAAGTTTGAAATATGTTATGACACAAAAAGATCTGAATTTGCGGCAAAGAAGATGGTTGGAATTGTTGAAAGATTATGAACTTGTGATAGATTATCATCCGGGAAAAGCTAATATAGTTGCTGATGCTTTGAGCAGAAAGTCTCTCTTTGCTTTGAGAGCTTTGAATACGAGATTAACATTGACTGAAGATGGATCATTGTTTGCAAAGTTAAAAGCTAGACCATTGTTTCTTCAAGAAATTTGTGAGGCTCAGAAAGTGGATAATGAATTGCAAAGAAGAAAGACTCAGTGTGCAGTGGACAATAATTCTGATTTTCAGATTGATTCAGATGGATGTTTAATGTTTCGTGATAGAATATGTGTTCCGAAAAATGTTGATTTAATTCAGAAAATTTTGCAAGAAGCACATGATAGTCATTTGGCAGTTCACCCCGGTAGTGTAAAAATGTACAATGATTTGAAGAAATTATATTGGTGGTCGGGTATGAAACGGGATATCTCCGAGTATGTGACAAAGTGTTTAGTGTGCCAACAAGTAAAAGCTGAACACCAAGTACCTTCAGGATTACTTCAACCTATTATGGTGCCCGAGTGGAAGTGGGATAGAATTACTATGGATTTTGTTTCTGGATTGCCATTGTCACCGAAAAAGAAAGACTCAATTTGGGTTATAGTTGATCGATTGACTAAGTCGGCTCATTTCATTCCTGTGCGAATGAGTTTTTCACTTGACAAGTTAGCTGAATTGTATATTGCTGAGATAGTCCGATTACATGGTGTATCTATGTCTATTATATCTGATAGAGATCCACGATTTACTTCAAGGTTTTGGAAGAAATTACAAGAGGCATTGGGTACTAAATTGAATTTTAGTACAGCATTCCATCCCCAAACCGATGGACAGTCTGAAAGAGTAATTCAAATACTCGAAGACATGTTGAGATGTTGTGTATTGGAATTTGAAGGTAATTGGGAAAGATATTTACCTTTGGTGGAATTTGCTTATAATAATAGTTATCAGTCAAGCATAAAAATGGCACCTTATGAAGCGTTGTATGGACGAAAGTGTCGGACTCCATTATATTGGACTGAACTTAATGAAAATCAGTTACATGGAGTTGATTTGGTAAAAGAAACCGAAGAAAAAGTGAAGATAATCCGTGATTGTTTGAAAGCTGCATCAGATCGACAAAAGTCGTATGCGGATTTGAAAAGAAAAGAGATTGAGTTTGAAGTGGGTGATAAAGTATTTCTGAAAGTGTCTCCATGGAAGAAAATTCTGAGATTTGGCCGTAAAGGTAAATTAAGTCCAAGATTTATTGGTCCGTATGAAGTGATAGAAAGAATTGGTCCAGTGGCTTATCGATTGTCTTTACCACCGGAATTGGAAAGAATTCATAATGTGTTTCATGTTTCTATGTTGAGGCGATATCGATCGAACCCATCACATGTGATTTCACCGACTGAAGTGGAAATTCGATCGGATATGACATACGAAGAAGAACCGATTCGAATCTTGGCACGAGAAGTGAAACAGTTGAGAAACAAAGAAATTGCTTTAGTGAAAGTGTTATGGCAACGACATGGGGTGGAAGAGGCAACATGGGAAACCGATGAGGCTATGAGGAAACAGTATCCCAACTTATTCACTGGTAAGATTTTCGGGGATGAAAATCCCTAAGGGGGGAGAATTGTGATAGCCCGAAATAGGGCCTAATCGGAATAGTGGTTTCGTAACCACAAATCCGAAGTGAAATAGTTTAATTTTATAAATTTTTATTAGTTACTGATTGATTGAAATATTGTGTGAAAATATGGATAAGAAATTTTAATGCTTTAGTGCTTAATTGAATTTTTAGGACTAAATTGAGAAAATTGCAAAGTGTGTCTAATTAGTGATTAAATGACTTAATTGAATTATTGCATGAAATTGGAAGTGTTTATGTGGAATTAGACCATAAATTAGTGTTATGGACACAAAAGGGTATTTCTAGAAAAATATCTAAGTAATGGGTCAAGGGCATTTTTGTCCAAATTGAATAAAAGACAAAATAAAGATGAAAACAAGTGTTCATCTTCTTAAAATCAGACGTTTGCTGCCAAAAAAATTCATGTCACCATAGCTAGGGTTCTTGAACTTCCTAAGCTCAATTGTAAGTGATTTCTTGCCCCGTTTTTAATTATTTTCGTATTTTTATGCTTATTGAAGCTTGAATTTCATGTTTCTACCATTTAATTTAAATGAAATTAAAGTTTAAAAAATTGACCCATTCATGATATAATTGTAAATTGATTAGTGATGTTAGATAATGAATGTTTGAAGTGTTAATTACAAGTTTTACTAGATGAATTTCAATGAAAATGTTGAAAAAGGGCTAAATTGTGAAAGATGGTAAAGTGTGCATAAAGTTGTGATTTTGTGAAATTGAGGGCTGTTATGAGCATGAAATATGATTTAGTGAAGTTTGAAATTTAAGAAATTTAGTGAATTTGATTTTTACGAGCTTAGGAACAAAAGTGGAATTTTTGAATAGTTATGGGGAAAAATGTAAATGTGTCAAAATGTTGTGTATGAATTGTATTTGAATGGAATATTGATAAAATGTATTAAATTGTGTTAATATAGATCAAGAAAGAAGAAATAGTGCAAGTGATCGGGGAAAAGAGAAAGTTATCGACTAAATTACAAAAATAGTCGTTTTGCATCCGAGGTAAGTTATATGTAAATAATAGTTATATTTGTATAAATTGTGAATTGTATTTGATATGTGAATTAATATTGAATGTGGAAGGAAAATTGTTCATGAATTATTCAAGTGATAAAGTGTTGAAAATAAAGTGTTAAGTGTAAATTCCCGGTTGAACTTAGGAATAGAATTGGATACAAGTGACATGTCACTAGAGACCAGTGTTACAGTGTTACAGTGTTACAGTGTTACAGTGAGTCCCGAGTGTTGGGTGATCTAGCATGTGTTGCAGACACCTGACAGCTTGTGTGAGCAGGCCCGTGGACATTTCCAGTGTTATTGATCAGTGGTAGCTTCGGCTACATTTCAGTGGTAGCTACGGCTACATATCAGTGGTAGCTTCGGCTACATATCAATGTGGCACTTATGTGCTAAATCTCTACGTATCCGTATATACTCCAAGTGTTCAACGGGATTAATAATTAATTAAAGTGAATATGAAATGTTAAGTGTGAAAATGTATATGCAAGTGAATTGGTAAGATTGTGCATGTGTAAGTGATTGAAATTGCTAAGAAATGTTTTGATTAGTTATATGTTAAAAGTGTTAATTATTAAATGAGTAATTATTGTTTACATGTAACTTACTAAGCTATTTATAGCTTACACATCTCTTTCTTTCCTTTGTTTTATAGTGATTTGAACTTGATCGAATAGTGGACCGTCGGAGCTCGTATCACACTATCATAGCCATCTCGGTATTATGTGCTTTTCAAAATGTTTAAACTATGGCATGTATAGAGTCTTAATCATTTTGAGCATGTTCAAATGATATGGCTAATGTTAGCTATTGAAGTAGTTATTAAAGAATATGTTTTGGTGTTATGTATGTTTAAATGGTAACTAATTCAAAGAAGCAGTTTCTTTGACAACAGCAGTGACGTGAATGTGAAAAATCACCATAAATAGTAGAAATGGAATTAGAGGGTGAATGATATATAGAATTAAATCTTATCAAGTCTATTTTTACATGAAAGAAACGGTGTAGGCAAATGAATTTTATATTTTGAGATATTTGAATTTTAGTGAGACAGGGTCAGAATGGTTTTTGAAGTCCCCTGTTCTGACTTTAGAAAATCATTATAAATTGTATAGAAATAATTATAGGTCATAATTTATATGTGTAGATTCCTTAGTGAGTCTATTTTCAAAATAAATAGACTATAACCTTATATGAATTCTGTACAATGAGATAATTGATTTTTAGTGGCAAGAGGTCAGATCTATCGAGCTGTGAAACAGGGGATACTTTAATGAATAAACTGTACTAATTGGCTAAGTAAAAAATTCTTAAAATTATATGGTAAGTGGGAATATGAGTCTAGTTTCAGGGAAAATTTACGGATTTAAATTTCGAGTTCTGTAACACGAGCTATAATTAAATTAGTGACAGTCATGCAGGTGGACAGTTTTGTTGTGAATAGTAAATTTAATTTTAAAAGCAAATTTTTATGCTCCGAATTGGTAAGTTAAATTGGATGACATCTTGTACTCGATTCCGGCGACGGTCTCGGGTAAGGGGTGTTACAATTTCAAGCCTACAACTGTTTATTTAAAAAAAAGGACTTGTTTGTGTGTTTATAAATGAATTAGGGAGAGCACATTTTTTATCGTTGGAGGAACTTGTATTAAGTGCAAATTGATTGCAAACAATTTGTTTTTCATGTTCAGTTCGTAATTAAAGTTTTAAGGAGAAAGCTTTTGAAGGAGAGTGATCTTAGTTGAAGTATAAGAGTGAGGTTTGAAACTTGATGAGTGAGTTGAGAATAAATCATGGCCTATACTATTGATTAACAATACATTACTCTTTAGGTAAAGCCAAAGTAAGAAAGAATTTCGAATTATGTAACTAATTTTTGTATCCATCTTTACTATTTTACTCTTCTAGTTGTTACTATGGATGCAACTTAACTTACAATTGATAATCAACTCAACATTAACACTGACCTAGGCCATAAAAAACCCGGATATGACCTACATATTATTTGAGAAGACTTTAGAAGACTATAGACTTGATGATATCATGCATGACATTAACACAATGCTAAAAAAACAATTAAAATAGTCGATAAGGCCTTGGCTTAATGACATGATTAAGGTTATGAGAATTTGGGGTTCTTAGAATTTAGGGTTTTTAGGTCCGAGCCTCACTTTATGTAAATGATATGTGAATTCTTAATCTATATTTTATTATGATTTAGGTTTCACCATCCACTTGTAACTTAAAAAATAAATAATAATTTCATATAAATAAAATAGGAATGGATGACCCATTTTATTTGGTTATTAAAAATAATAAAAAATTTATTCTGAATTGAATTTAAGTTATTTCTGAAGAAGGTAGACACCCGATCAACTGGCAACAATTCGAAGTTCAAATCGGTCGAGGAAGAATATGTGGAGCCCAAGTGTCCATCTTTTAACTTTGTTTATAATAAAATTCGAAAAAATAATAAAAATTGTATACACATTAAATTTTTTTACAAATAAAAAGGTGAAATAATAAATCTATTTTTCAAAAAAATAAGCTGGCCCAAAGTTGGGATACCTTCTTTGAACTGAAATAATTTAGTTGGGCTTGAAGCCTTGCAATAAAAATTCTTCTACAGGTTTAGTTGGACCGGGCCGAATATTTTAGACAGGTAAATAGAGGAACATATTTAAGGGGGAAAGAGAAAAAAATGCCCGGTTTATATTCGAAGTTCAGGCAGTTTAAGCTAAGGGGGAAAAAGAAAAACCAGTTCTTCGGCTTAGAACAAAAAGAAAAAAACAGAGGTTTGTTCGTTGGGTGGTAGGGGGCTAACCCCACAGTCTGAAATTTGAAAATTTTCGCTAAATAATTGAAGATCTGCTGTGCGAATTGATAAATACTAGACAGTGATGACGGAGGTGGAGACGGCGTCGGCGGCAGCGACGGGGATAGCCATGGCGACCGAGAAGGCGGCTAAAGAACTGAGTCCCGAAGAAGAGAGGGTTTTAATTAGAGACATTGCCCTTACTGCTGAAGCTAACACCAAAGAAGGCGATTCTTTTTTCCTCATCACTCAAAAGTTAATATCCTTTTGTTTTTTTTCCTCGAATTTCTTCTTATGACTTCATTTTTAAGCTATTTTTACTATTTTGTTAACTTTCTCTCTCTCTCTCTCTCTCTCTTATTTTTTTTTTTTGAAAAATAGATGGTGGCAACATTGGATTGATTATGTGAACCAGGATCAGCAGCCTAACAACAGCAACAACAATGAAGGAAGCTCTTCTTTGTCAGGGAACTCAGATTCAAATGGTGTGGGTATTTCAAAAAGGCCTTCTGGAATTGATAATTCTGATTTAATATCTGATGGGCCGGCGGAGGACGCGAACTCTGATGATGGTGTGGAGATTCATGATACTTTATTAGAAGGCCGTGACTATGTTTTGCTCCCTCAACAAGTTTGGAACCTACTTTATTCATGGTTAGTTGGATAATTTGGAATATTTTGGGTTCTGTAAGAATTATTTGCATGTAGAAAACTTATTGGTAAGTCTCTGTAGGCAAGTTGTATCAAGTTAAGAATGGAATGATGCTATATTGAAATCCTTGTTAACTATTAAATTTCATGTTCAAAGTATTTAGACAGGCCCGTGGAGGTTTCAACCTTAATTGTAGGTATAGATAATGAACATTTTTGTGAATTAAAATTGACATTGAGCTAGACAAGCTCCCTGGAATTGTGATAAGTATATGAATCTGTTTGTGGAGTTCTTAAGCTCTAATGCTTTACAAGATAATGATCATTTTATGGATTCATATCAGCTTCAGCACTAAGCTAAGCAAATTTCTCTGTGCTGGATGCCCTGGTTTTAGCAACTAAGGTGAAGCGTCAATTACAAAAAAGGTTCATTTATGCACTGTTTTTGCCCCAAGTTTGTTGTTATAGATACCAAAGACAGCTTTGGATGGTTGTCTTGGCTCTTGAGGAGTATCTGTAGCCGTAATTTTCATAAAACATCATTTTTTGATGCTAAAATGATGTGTTTTCATTTATACATTCTTATTATGAGGTACCTATGCATAAGAAAACTTTGAACTTTTCATCATTTTTGGAGTTCCAATATATTCTTTCGTACATGAGAAATTGTTAGTATACCTAGCTATACAGAGGTTCTGAACCTATGACTTAACTTCATATCCAAGGTTCAAGTTGATTAATGCATTTGTTAGACAAATTTATACATTCCTGTGTCCACTTATTCTTGTCATTTTATATTTTCTTGTTGTCAACCAAGCAGAAACTTTTCTGGAACCCTTGATTAATTGTATGTTTTAGGTGTGTTTATTTGTGTGGATAGGTCAAAGTTTTGGTACGGGGTTAAGGATTAAGCAGATACATGCAATACACCAAAATCCTCTCAACCATCATTCTTTCCATTCATCTGAATTTGGACAACTTGGATATCACAAAATGATCTGTCATTGAAACTTTTGGATTGTATATACTATTATTGTATAGTATATTTATATAGGACATAATTGTGGAAATAAATCTAATTTTCACTGTCCTTGGTATTGCTATATATATATGTATTCTAATTTATGAAAGTTGTACTGTACATTTTCTTATGTATTGAGTAATCAATTAAGCACATATGTTTTCAGGTATGGTGGTGGTCCAGCATTGTCACGAAAAGTAATTAATTCAGGTCTTTCTCAGACAGAGTTTGCTGTGGAGGTTTATCCACTGCGTTTGCAGCTTCTTGTGACACCAAAAGGCGATCGCTCTACTATAAGAATAAGTAAGAAGGTAAAATTTGAAACTTGGTTTATTTATGTCAGCTGTGCTGCTCTCTTTGTACTTTTTTTTATAGTAACTGATTTCTGAAGATTGAATTATCTTGGACAGGAAACCATAGGTGAGCTTCACCGACGAGCCTGTGAGATTTTTCATCTCAACTTGGAGCAAGTAATTTCAGATGCAAGATTATTTCCTTTTCTGTTTTTTGTTTTCCTCAAATTTCTCTTTTCATTTCAAGTTATTTACTGTTTCTGTTTCCTTATATTTTCAGGTTTGTATTTGGGACTATTACGGTCATCGGAAGCATGCTTTGATGAATGACATGGATAAAACTCTTGATGATGCCAACATACAGATGGATCAGGATGTGGGTCTTTTTTGTTGCAACACTTATTATGATTAGTGTGTCTGTTATAAAGAAACCAGTTCAGCGTCTGAAATTGGATCCTGCATCTTATGCTTCTGCCCATTGTACAACTGTAAAATGGATAGAAGTTTGAGTAAAAAAGTTTCATAATTTTATTAATATGTTACTTGATTAAGATTTCTGTCAACTATGCTAAAAGCAATGAGAAATTATTTCAAAATCAATGATTCTCCTGCATGTTACCATCCTTTAATATGAAGGGTTTGCTGTTTGTGTCCTTTCCTGCTGTGGTATTTGTCTACAGCCTAAGGTGGATAGCCTCTTTGATATGTTTTCTTGGTGACCACAGAATAATAACAATTATCTACTTCATATATGCGTATCCACATTCCACCCTTTTGGTTGTCATCTATTTCCTTCGGCAATATCTGTCTCAGTGACGTACAAAATTATGTGTGTATTTTATTTATTAAAAAAAGCGCCTTTTAACTCGACTGGTAAAAACATTTTCTTCTCTTTATATCCATGCACAAATAATATGTATGCTCACATTTCTTAGGGACATGAATATGCAGATACATATTGGATAGAGCTGAGAAAAAAAAACATATTGGAAGTACAGAAATGGATGTGCATTTAGGGATTTTTCTTGTTTTAGCATTAGTTATCAATCAATTTTTGTTCTAACCTATTATTTTCTTTTCATCAATTTAAACAGATTCTGGTCGAGGTTCTTAACAATGTTAATGATACTGTAGTAACCGATGGTACAAGTATTATAGACAACGGATTTGCAGATAAGGAAGCCACTTCTGTTCTTCTAGAGCCGTCTAAATCAAGCTTATCAATTGCAGGAGGTCTGTCTGCAAACAAGATTGCATCCAAAGGCTATAGTGCAGAGCAATTGCAAAATCAAACCTTGGGCTATCCTAGTAAAGAATCGGATAACAATTTTGGGAACAGTGGTGTTAGTACTAGGGGCACTTTTGGTGGTTTAACTGGGCTGTTGAATCTTGGGAATACTTGCTTCATGAATAGTGCAATACAGTGCCTTGTTCATACACCAGAGTTTGCTAGATACTTTCGGGAAGACTATCATCAGGAGATAAATTGGCAAAACCCTTTGGGCATGGTTGTAAGTTTCTAACCCTCAAAAATAGATGTGGTTTTGAACTATCCTTTCATAGTCATGATTCCTTGGAGAAGTTTTCACTTGTGAATAGTGTAATACAGTGTTTTCCCCCTTCCTTTAATCTTTTTTTTTGGGTGCATTATTAGGTCTAGTGGTACTTGTTTGTGTAAAAGGTATATGCATCAAGCAAATTTTATATGTGGATCTTCACTTTCAAGCACACTGCTAGCTTCTAACTAAAACTTAACATGTCAAGAATTGGTGTTTTAAAACACTTGAAAAGAACTACGTTTTCTTCGTTCTTGTTACTTGTATGGATGAGACAAGAGAACATTCTTGCGGAAAGAACTTGTTGGTGCCATACATTTTTGATGATGAGTTTACATGTAATCATCTACATAGATTCTGCATGATCTATGGTTAATATAGTTAAATGCACACGTACTCTTTTCAGAGCCTCTATGCACATTATTAGATTGTGAGCATGTAGAGCCAAGTGCATTGTCTAGATCATAGATGTTTTTGAGTATGACACTTGTGTGTCAATGCCATAACCTATCTATAGCCCATTATTAGTAGGTGTATAGCATGCATATTTTGGTAATGTTCGTAGGTTGCTGTAACCCAATTTTCTAGCTAACATTTTTCTTATGAGGACTGTGCTTGTTCTAGATTGGATCCAATTCAGTCAAGGGCATAAGTTACAAGAATGTGTAAAAAGAGTTTGTGCTTAAGAAAGCAAGGCTCTAATTTCTAAAATGGAAAAAGAAAAGGATGTAAACACACAGATAAATACTAGTTCAAGATGTTTGTGTGTGTTTGTACTTGTTATATCTAATAAATTTAAAATCAAATGCCCATTGAATTTTCTACTGTATAATGTATTATAAAGGTCAAGGATTATCCTAAGTCATTATTGGTCTCTAGCTCTAGCTTTCCTTCAATTTTCATATCCTCTATATGGGTATTCTTTAGTGTCCTTTTTGTAGTTTGATTGTGAAGTTCTTGGAACCACTCTTTGTTTGCTATTGAGGGGTTCTTTCTCCTTTTGAAAAGGGTACTCCCTGAAATCTAGGGCATGCTCCTCTCTAAGGATTGCGTCACTTCTACTGATTATTTGAGCTTACCATGCTTTTTTCCATGTGGTTTATTCTAAAGTGGTTATTGCAGGTCGTTATGATCACTTTGTGCTGAAATGAACATGGCACATATTTGTAGGCATCTAACCTAACTGCTAAAAACATTTTGTCCCGTATACTGATTACAGAGATAGTATGTAGTAGCTATTTGAAGTGTAATGTTCTAGGATTAAATATGATCGAATGCCTGCTTTATGAACTCGTTATGGGCCCCCAAAAGAAGGTTGACTGTGTTATTTTATGGAATTGTCCTTTTGTATTATTCCTCTCTTTATCACACACGATAGAAAATAATATTTAGTTAGAATTTTGGAATATAGGTGCATTCTCATTTTGCTGATATGTCTCAACTTTGATGTTAGTGGGCTATTTGTTATTCGAATCTTGTGCATTTTTTTGAGAGTTGAGTTCGGTTGTATAACTAATATGTTAAGCTGATCTCTTCTTGTGTAGGGTGAACTTGCTCTAGCATTTGGTGAGTTGCTAAGAAAGCTGTGGGCACCTGGGCGAACTCCAGTTGCCCCTCGGCCTTTTAAAGCAAAGCTTGCCCGCTTTGCCCCCCAATTTAGTGGATACAATCAACATGACTCTCAGGTTTGTAATTAATATTAAAGTCTTGCTATTCCTTGCTTTGCGTATAGTTCTACAGGCTTATTCATTTAAAATTATTTTTCCCCAGGAGCTTTTAGCATTTCTGCTTGATGGTCTTCATGAAGATCTGAACCGTGTCAAACACAAACCTTATGTAAACTCTAGAGATGCAGATGGCCGCCCAGATGAAGAAGTTGCTGATGAGTATTGGGCAAATCATATTGCTCGTAATGATTCGATAATTGTTGATGTGTGCCAGGTAAGAACATGTCTTCTACATTTTAATGTTGATACGCCTAACAGTTGCGGTGGTGTCTTGCATGTTAATGGTAAATCTCATAACATGGATGTTTATCTGGAGATTTAAGACTGCACTTTCTTTAGTATTGTCCTCGAAGAGGATATATGATGATGCAAGATATAATTTGTTTTGATGATGTTTTGAACTCTACTTTTAATCTCTGTTGAGAATGTTTGGTTGTAAAGTTTTTGATGCACTTAACTCGTTGGATACCAAGTTTCATTAACTTAGAAGAATTGGAGATTTGCCCCGATGATGACCAATTTACTTCAAGAATTTTAAAATGAAACATGTGAATAGTTTATGTTAGTGAGCCTTATTATTTCTCTAAAAGTTTTTGTTTTTGAATAACTTTATCATTTCTTGATAGATGTAAGAGTTAAGGACCTTCCAATACCCCTCACCCCCATGACCCAATCAACAACAACAAGAAATGGGAAGAATTTCGTTTTTGTGATTGTGTACTTTCAAAGTGCTGAAATTTAGTTCTTGCATCCTGTTTCCTAAGCTTTTAAGAAATGGAATTATAAAACCATACCTTCTAGAATTGCTTTTTCTTGAATGCTTAATTATCTGTTCCTTTTATGCCATTATGCCAATTAAAAAATTGTCTATCTTTTTTCTTGTTTTTTTCTTTGTCTGGTATCAAATTATTTAGTAGTTTATATGGTTCATGACTTCATTTATAGGATATATAATTTCCATAGGACTGGTGAACTGTAACTTTGAAATCATTTATAAGAACTCTTATCAAGGTTGCACTTATTGGAAGTATTCTGATTTCAAATTTATCCATGTAATGTTTTACATGCATTTCAAAGCTGTGATAATAAAGAATGGTGCAAATTAAAAAAATATACTTGAGTTGATGTCCAATAGCTGGGTGATTAGGGTGTGAGGTCTGTTTTTAGGGAAACTTGACGGCAAAGCAGGTAGAGAAATTCCCTGAATAATTAGGGTTTGAATTGATTTGAAGCTAAGTACAGAAATCTAGGATCTAGATAGCCACTTAGGTTGCCTTTGGATGTTTCACTCTTAAGAATGATCTCATTTCCAATTAGGACTTCAAATTTTTAAAATGCAATTACCTGGTTTGACTTAGGAAAAATAGTAGATGTTACATTGGGTATAAGTATTATTTTTTCAACATGTCTTAGGGTGCCTTTGGATTCACCATACCATCAATGAAGCAGAGTTTAACACAAACAATTTACTTAATTTCAAACGCCCTGAAATTTTTGTTTGGATGTATGCTTATTTTTCGCTGATCCCTGATTTTTAATTGGAGGGGAAGAGGTCCAGTTGATAACTGAACCTCCGGTGGGACTCTTGAAATTATTGTTTTAACGTTCAATTTATTTTATTTTATTTTCTAACTTTGAACCATGTTAATTTCATTTGTCTTTTTAAACATATCATAAATTAATTGTGTTTAATTTTTTTCCTCTAGTTAATTTATTTTAAATTCTTTTATTTAAAAGTTTAAGGTTTATTTAAAATAATAAATAGATTTATGATATAAATAGTTGATTAATTAAAATATTTAAATAAAATATTTTATAATTTAAATTGTTAAAAATATATAAAAATAATGTAATGATACATCTTTTGAGTAATGTCCTTAATTGTCATTTTCTATTCTCATCTCACTGCCACCGTTGCGTTTGAATTTAAACACATATCCCACTTCAAGTTTTAATCTTACCGTTACAAATAACTAATCTCACAGCCATCGCTGTTTTTAATCCCACTCTCTACCCAAAGGGAGTCTTAGTATATGAGTTAGCATTTAACTAATTTCAATTGGTAATAGTTATCGTTTGGTGAGGGCTCAAATTTTAAAATTTGAAAAGTACAATGACTAAAAATGACCAAATTAAAGTATAAGGACTAAATCCACAACTTTTGTAAAGTACAAGGACTAATAGCAAATTTAGCCTTTATTTTTTACAGAAGTATCACTCATCCTTCTAATTTCAAGTTTAAGTTTGTATTAACTATTTTTTATTTTATCTTTAACTATTTTAAGACATGTATTATATAAAAAATTTTCTAGTATTATTACATTAGTAACCAAATGAAGCATAAAGCATTTGAAGTGGATGTTTTAAAGGTCTAAAGTACACAGTTGAAGTATGACCCCACGATGTCAAATTTCCCAAATGCTTCATTCTTCAAGCTAATCAACAAAGGGTTATGGTATTATGGCCAAAAAGAAAGGACTTAGGACTGCAAGAGAAAATAACATATTGCTGTGTTCTAACATCCCGATTACATTTCAAGTCTACCATCTGTTTTCATGATTGATGCTACCTTGTTTGTTCTCTATCAAGTTCTGTAACACCCAATTCTTTATAAGTCACTTTCTCTCCATTTTGTCTGGTGATGTTTCCAGCAAATCTATTTCCTGCTCCCTCTCTCTGTTTCTCTCAAGCATGACCATTGAGTTTTGCTTTTTGGCTTGACTAAAGCTCAAGTATGGAGGCTAGAGAGAAGGATGTCAATGGAGAGGATGATTTGGTGGTTGTATTATGGGCAGTGGGATGTGAGTCTGCAGTGGTGTGAGTAGTGGCTGCAATGGAGTTTGGTGTTTAGGAATTTTTCTCTATTACAACTTTTAGATGACTCCGAGATGAGAACAATAATTAGAAGAAACATACAGGAAATTATTTTTCATATCTGTGAGCTGAATTTTGAGTTGCTTAATTTAAACGGATGGTAGATATAACTTCTTAATGAAAGTTGCAGAAATCTAGTAAACAGAAGAAAAGGAAATTCTAGGCTTCATAGTTTTATGTTTTCTACAATTTACTTTTAGAAGTTTATTGCTTCACACAATTACAAGATCCATAGTGCTGGAAAATCCCCAACTAGAAGTTGTCTCACAATAGAAATACCATAGTGATGCGGACCCCTAGTGCTAATGGTCCAGTATGAACTTCAGTAGAAAAGACTACAATTTTTATACATGTGGATGCAAATTTATCTTCTATAAAATCTTAGGGCTTTTTCTTTTGTTTTATTTAATTTTCTGATAAAGTAACTTTTAATCAATCATAATTGTGGTTCCGTCTGTTATTGCTTTGTTACTGATTTTATGTTACTGTTTAGCAAGAATGGGTGAATATCATAAAAGCTATGTGAATTAATTTTTAAATCAACTCTGTAATTTTTTATCTTAGTCCTATGGTTATCATATGTAAATAGACTAAGCTGAACTTGTAAAAAATGTTATGTCGTATTCATTTTTACTGTCATTATTATGCATCTGATAAATGTCTACTCCATTGTGTAGGGTCAATACAAATCAACACTTGTTTGTCCAGTGTGCAATAAAGTTTCTGTAACATTTGATCCCTTCATGTACCTTTCCTTGCCACTGCAATTCGCCACTACTCGGTCTATGACAATAACAATTTTTACTTGTGATGGAAGTGCTCTACCATCAACATGCACCATAACTGTTCCGAAGCAGGGGCGTTACAGGGACCTGATCCAAGCAGTTAGCAATTGTTGTTCCTTGAAGCAGACTGAGGAGATTAAGCTTGTTGAGGCATGTTCTGTTAAGCATTCTGATTTCCTGTTCATGGAATTACATGTGTGCTAAAATTTTGCTAAGCTGTGTGAAATTATTTCTTGCAGATACGGAATCATTTGATTCATAGGTTTTTAGATGATTCTTTTGTATCATTGTCCACAATCAAAGATGATGATCATCTTGCTGCATACAAGATTCAAAAGTCAGCAAAGGGCAATGTTTTGCTTCAGTTGATACATCGCCGTCAAGAACAGTATGTAATATTTGGCTACCCTCGTACTTTTCTTTACATAGCAATGTTTGGATGTAAGCATGGCACCAAAAGGTTTACCATTGGCTGCCAGTCGAACTGGAAGTGGTTTTAGTTAGTTATTTTAACTGCTAGATTGGCATCTGAAGCGGTTGACTTCAATGCTATTAAGGTTGTAGTTTTTTTCCTATTTAAATGGTTTTATAATGCTTGATTATATTTGTTATTTTAACAGTTTAGTCTCTCTCTCTCTCTCTATATATATTTATATATATAGATAGATAGATAGATAGAAAGATTTTAATTCTTGACTAATTTCATGATGGTAAATGCCGTTTCTGCTTTAATATTCTTGCTTCGAAGCTAAGAGAGTTCCTTGGCATCGAGTTGTTTCTAAAGCAATACTACATTATTGTTGTATTGTTGTACAGGGAAACTAGCGATGCTCAAAGATGGAAACCTTTTGGAACTCCTCTTGTTTCATCTCTCTCGTGTGATGATGTAATAAGAAGTGGTGTTATTCAGACAATTGTTCAGACAATGCTTACACCGCTGCTGAAAGAGGGTATAGAATATTCTGATGATTCAGATCCAAGCACCTCGGGCATGGCAAGGGATCCATCTGATCATGGTTCTGGTGAAGTGGATACTAACCGTGCATCAACTTCTATAAATAAGGTCTTACCAAAACTACCACTTCAGTTGGTCGATGAAAGTAAGACATGTATTGACCTGTCTGCGGGAGACGAGAAAGCTATTAATCTGTCAGCTATGTCACATGTAGTTGTGTATCTTGATTGGAAATCAAAGCTTTTGGAGAAGTACAATATAAATTATCTTGAAAACTTGCCTGAGGTCTTTAAATATGGGCCTATTACCAAGAAAGCTCGTACTGAACCTCTTTCTTTGTATACTTGCCTGGAGGCCTTTTTACGAGAGGAGCCATTGGTGCCAGAAGATATGTGGTTAGTTATTCTCTCTTTCTTGTACTGAAGTGTTTCTTCTCATTGTTTATATACATGAATATTTTGTGAACCATTGGTGTGTTGTGTGTTTTCATAATCCTTTGGTAGGTGGTATTCCTGCCTACAATAAATATGTCAACCATTGGTGTGTTGTCTTTATCCCTAATAATTTGTTCGGATGGGCTCATGAGTGGCTATAGGCACTAGTTAAATATTATTTAACCATTTTAGGAAAGTCTTTGCAATGTCTGCAAAGCATGAGCCTGGGTTTGCCTGCGCCTTGCCCCTTAGCACTAGACTGTAAAGCGCCGCAGACCCTTTTGGGCAAGGCTCATTTGATCATGTGCACACCTGGTAAACCTAGGTATGCTTTTTTGAGCAATAACATAAATAAAATCTGCTTGATGAAGTTCTCTTTAATTTCTTTCTATTTTCCACTTTTTTCATTGGACATCACTTTACTAGTAAAAAAGGGATAGCTGATGCTCTATGCTTCTTAATATTTGAGTATTCAACAACAAACATGGACCATAAGGAAATTATTCACTTTGACCAATGAAAAAATTGCATGTTTTGTAGATAAACTAGTCCACGTTTTAGAGTGTATCATATTTCTTAAGCTTAAATGTATATGAAGTTCTAGTGCCTTGACAACATTGGTCTTTGCACATAATTTATTACTTTCACCAAATTCAAGAAGGGGAAAAAAGTAATTTCTAATTCCTTATCTTAGATAAAAAAAAGTACCTAAAGCAAAAACAAAACCTTTGTCCATCCTCAGTCTATCTTTTGAAGACCATCTTTGCTATTTTGGAGCAGCACTTGTGAAGATTAAAGAATGTCCCCTTCAACCAGAAGATAATTGTTGTCTTATTTTGGTTTTAACCTAGTAGTCTGTTGCGATCTCCATAAATTTAGTGGAAGACCTTTGTGAATTTGCAAAAGGAATGGCTAGATACAGTCGAAGCCAGGAATTTGTGTTAGGAGGGGCAGGATAAAATTATAATTTTTTTAAGGGGTCTAAGCCAAAAACTCTGTTAAAAGGGCTTAAGTTGAATTACTAATTTTTGTGAGGGTCCAAAATACAATGCTCCATTTTAACAAAAGGGGCAGGGCCCCTTCTTGACCCCCTTTGGATCCACCATTAACTAGACATTATAGGGAGCAGATGTCTATTATTGTTTTGTGTTTTTATAACTACTTCTTGTTCTCAACTCTGAAGGCTTTGGAATGTTTTCAGGTTGCTAGATTCATACTCTCTGTTTGGTAACTGTTACACCATAGTTTGAATGGCTCGAGCAAATATTTGCTGTTTGCTTGACAGTTTTAACAATCTTTAGTGCTAAGTTGTACTTAAGGAAAAACTTGGGTTCCATTCCTGCAATATTTTGAATTACCAGAGTTATTTGATGTAGGTACTGCCCTCAATGCAAGGAACAACGACAAGCGAGTAAAAAGCTTGACCTGTGGAGGCTTCCTGAGGTTCTAGTTATTCATCTAAAAAGATTCTCATATAGCCGGTCAATGAAGCATAAAGTAGAAACTTTTGTCAACTTTCCTATTCATGATTTTGACTTAACCAATTATGTAGCTGACAAGAGGAGTTCCCGTTCTCAGCTCTACGAACTCTACGCCTTGACCAACCATTATGGTGGCATGGGCAGTGGCCACTACACCGCGCACATCAAAGTAAGTTAGAAGCATCTATATCCTTACTGAAATGGAAGTGTGCATTATTTGCTTTTCTCTTCGGGGTGCATCCATTTCATTTTTTTATGACTTTTCAGTCAAGACCATTTATTTTTCTGCTCTTTTGGTCTGGCTCTTAGCTTTCATCACATTTGAATCCTCTTAATTAGAGTTTAGATTTATATTGAGACACAAATCTATGTTATTTAGACTGAGTGTGTCATATAAGATACGTGTCCAGTTCAGGCATATTCAATATTTTCTGGGTTTTTTTTTTCATGTATTGAATTTTTCCTTGTAACCATGTCCAAATGTGCATCGAACATGAATGTCTAATACAGGTAGTTACATAAATTGGCTTCAATCGTTGTCGATGCACATGTATCTCATCATACTGTTTTATGCTGATTTTGTTGTTTGCAGCTTCTAGATGAGAATAAGTGGTACAACTTTGATGACAGCCATATATCACCTATAAATGAAGAAGATGTAAAGTCAGCTGCTGCATATGTCCTGTTTTATCGAAGGGCAAAGTCCGATACCTCAGGTACCAGTTCTGCAGGGTCTCGTAGAGCTCGGGATAAAACATCTTATAAGCATTGAAGTGAAGGTACATGCCTAAACTATTCGCTGCCATGCATGTAAGTTCACGACTGTAGAGTGCTAAAGCAACAAAGAGTGTTGTGTCTTTGCAAAATATTAATTTAGTGATCTGTTCAATGTGCTGCTTTACTTCAATCGCTAACCTATTGCCTGGACAAAAATATTTTGTGTCAAGAGTAATATTTGATCGAAAATGAGACATACTCAGATTCGGCTTAGTCATTGTCAAGTCAAAACTCAAGCATGAGTGGTGAGTTATTGAGCATCTTAACACGCAGCTCAAGTGGCTTGCCAACCAAATCGAGTATTTTTAATATGTATTTTTACTATTTTTAGTAATGAAAAATCTCAATTCAAATATGAATTCTTGTATTTTTATTTCTGTTATCTTGGTTTACAAGCTATTTGAGAAAAACTTGAAGTATGCTTGGTCAATATCAAGGCAAAGGTCAAGCTTGAGTAACAAGTTATCGATGGAATATGAGTATTTTAACACCCGGCTCAAGTGGCAGCCAACCTAATTGAGTCTTTATTATTATTATTATTATTATTATTATTTGAAGTGATGAAAATTTTTTATTGTATCAAGAGTAACACTATATCGGAAATGAGATATTTATGTTTACAAGCTACTCGAATTTAACTTGATTAAGATGATACTTGAGTTTGAGTGGTGAGTTATGGAATGAGTTTTGAGTATTTAACGTCAGGTTGAAGATCCTGCTAAGTTTTTAATACCTATTATTTTTATTTGGTAATGAAAAATCTCAATTCAATCATGAAACTGTTGACTGAAAACCATAGACCCAGACCACCACCTTGATGATCAATCTACCTGGAACTAAAATGTAAATAAAGGGGAAATTCAAATGAAAAATTATGTTTATTAACAAATATTATGCTATATCTCCGGTGTTGATTGGTCCAATATTGCCATATCACTTTTTGTAATAGTTTGGGGTAAAGTGGTGAATGGGATTAAACTATTGGTGTCAAATTAAGAACAAAAAAAATCATAGGTACGATGAATGAGGTATTCTATGTAATTTAGTTATATAAATAATATGTAATTTAGTCAAATGGTTAATTGGTCAAAATAAAATTGTTAAGTCTTAGACATTATTCTTGTAACAACCTAAAAGTTTAAATGCGCTAAAGCATCTAATATCTTCCACTTTGGAGAGTGAAGGGTTACTCTTAGTGTAGGCATTTTATCAAAAGAAATGCATGAAAAATTTTAGTATAATTATCTGTAATTGCTTATGGAATTATTTTAATTCTTACCAATCACATCCATGTTATTATTCCATTCTTGCCCACTCTTTAAGAATTTGAGTAGTGTAATCCAATTACAGTCATGAGATTTACTAATTGCAATGATTATCAAAACATGTAAATACGTGAAATTATAAATAATTACATTCAAATCTAATTATATTCTAAAAAAATTTGAATTAACCATTTATCATGAAAGATTTAGATAAAATATTATACTTATATTTTTTTGGGTCTTAAGTCGAAATTAAATAAATAAATATATATTGCATAAATTTGAATCATCCCGACTCCAAGGGGAAATTCTAGTGAGCTCTTTAAAGCGAGCTTCTTATAAGCTCCAAGTAAGATATTAAGAAACATGCATTACTAGGTTATAAGTAACTTTGTAAGAGAATTATAAATTTTGTAAGAATTTCCATAGTTTTGTGAAAGAATCAATAATTCATATTGTAAAGAATTTTATACTATTTTTGTAGAAATCATTACAACATTATAAAAAATTCAATAATTTTAAGCAGATGATGTCCTTCAAAATTACTGAATTTTTAGTAATTACTGAATCATTTACAAGATTGCCAAAAGGCTTAAACAATGATTGAATTCATTATCTTTTATTATTTCCCTGTTCTCCAAAGGGAATACATAAGTAATTAAGTAATCTTATAAGAGCTTTAGTAAATTTTATAAGAAAATTCAGTGTTAGATAAATATTAAAATGTTGTAAGAATTTTAACAAATTTTAAGTGAAAAAAAAGAACTAGTAACTTCTAACAGATTCATTAATCTGTAAAGGAATTCAGTTTAAGAGATTCAATAATCCTGTGAGAAATTAGATATTTCTGTAACAAATTGAGTAACTGTGTAAGAATTTCAACAATTTACTTTGTAAGAAATTTAGTAATCATCAAAGAAATTCTGTTAAGTTATAAGAAAATTCACTAATTTACAAAGTGATAATAAATTAGGCAAATAGTAAGTTATTGTAAGATATTTTATAATCTTTTGAGGCATTTACACTGCATTTGATTCGTTGTAATATAATAGAGCTGTAATGGAATAAAGCGGTAATCAGTAATTTAATTGTTTGGTTGAATAGAATAAAATAGAAATGTAACAGTATTTGATTGAATGAAATGATGTTGTAATAGCATAAGGTAAAAAAAACTGAAATGACGAGGGTACCTTTAGCAGAAATCTTTTTAAGTAAATGATTATTATTATTGCTATAAAATTTTACTCGGACTATTATTAAATATAAATTAATAAAAATAATATATAATTTAATAATATTTTTAATATAATTATTTTTAAAATATTTTATTTTTATATTTTCTAAGTCCAAGTTTTAAAGGACTAATCTGAAAATTAATTTTTTTTTGTTATTCAATGTTACATGGAATAATCACTTTTTGGTGATACCAAAGAATAGCTATTACGGGAAGACAAGTAATAGAGAAGTAATGGTCATTATATTAAATAAATATTACGTTCAACCAAATAAAAGAATGATTTACCATTCAATGAATAAGAATAACGGGGGAATGCTATTCCATTCCCTGATGTTAGTAAAATTTAAAAAGTTAAAGTAAATTGTAAAGTGTGGACAATTATTCAAGAGATTTAGTAATTCTAAGTACATGGAAAAAGTATTCCAACCTTTTCATACTTCCACTTACCTGCCTTGAGGTTAATATTCTCCAAATCAGACCAATTGGTTGGGTCAAAAATTGGCGATTTTAAAATGAACCGCAGCTAAATTGATTCAATGAATTAACTTTAGGGTTAATATATAATAAAATTATTATTTTTCCTCTATCTTTCTATTTTTCTATTTTAATTATTTTTTAGGGCATTCAAAATAATGATAACTAATTAATCTTACATCAAATAATTTAATAAATTCATCTCAAGATTAATATATAATTAAATTAAATATACATTTGGAATATTTAAATTTAGTTGAAGTCAAATATAATTTTTTAATGAAAAAGTAAAATATATTTAATTTTATGGCAAGTAATTATAATTTGGGTAAATTACATCAAGAGTCATTCAACTTTGATGCAATTGACCAAACAGTCACTCTGATTTCAATTCAGTCACTCAACTTTTGAAAAGTAACAAATCAATCCTTTTAAACATATAGACGTAACGGAAAAGTGACATGTCATCCTAATGTGTAAAGGACCTCAATTTAAAACCCTAGTTGGGTTGGGGAGTAAAAGAAAAAGAAGAAGAAGAGGAGGAGGAGGAGAAGAGAAAAATTCTAAAGTGGTTCAGCAACAGCATAAGGTTGTGGATCGGGACGAAGGCGGTGGGACAAGCTTCACAAAGAATAGTTCCGGTGACAAGAACAGTCGAGAGCTTTTCTTCATTGTATTCGGCCAAATGCACCATCTCATCTTATCTCATGCCATCTCCATTTCTTTTTCTTCTTCTTTTACTGTTAACTAGCCATGTCGATAGCTCGAATCGTAGAGTAGTCGTACTAGATGCTTTGGACGTAGAATCTGCCATGGTTTAGGGATAAAATGGTGCAGATGTTGCTGTCGCAGTTCCGTTCAAATTGATGGTCGTTGCATTTGGGAGTTTGGGTTGGTAATCGAAAAGGGTAGCTCATTGTAGCATTTCCACAAACAATTGGATTCCAATATTTGTTTATGGTTTTAGCGACACAAGATTGGAAGTTGTAGTTTTGTGACACAACAATGGCGACCACGAGGGCATAGTTTGAAAGTTGTGGTTTGGGTTTTGGCATGGCAGAATTTAGATGGGGAGAGATTGGAAGGTAGAGGAAACAAAAGAGATTGATGGTAAAGTGAAGCAGATCACCATATTTGGAAGTAGAGATTGTTGGAATAGAGAAGAAGTATAAACATATTAAGCCATTTACACAAAAAGTAAAATATTGGGTCATTTATTAAAATTCGGAAAAGGAAGGACGAAAAAGAAACAACCACTCAACTTTGACTCGTTCAACATGACAAGTTAACTGACCATATCAACTAGTTAATTGCCTACGTCAGCGGTTCCGTTAAGCCTATGAGGAAAAATATTAATGGGTGACTGGTTTATCACTTTTCAATAACATTAGGGGTTGATTTGTTATCTTTCAAAAGTTGAATAACTGAATTAAAATTAAAGTAAATTTTTATAAGCTGTATGAAGAGTAAGTGTTGATGTAATTTACTCTCAAAATTTCACTATCATATAATTAAAACTAAAATAAATAAATAAATGAAATAGAAAATAAATAAATAAATAAATAATAACAAGGGTCTCTCTATTTAAAAAAAAAAAAAAACTTTGAAGACTGCCTACGACACTCTTTGATTCCAACAGAATATGTCCTTGTTTTTGGGTTCAAATCCTTAGTATTTCTTTAACTTTCCGATACTGCAGGTTTATAATGAAAACTACGAGTAATTCAATCAATTCAAACCCAGAAGCTTCTCAAAGTTTAATCAACAAAATCTACGGCGTTTTCTCAAACAATGACGCCCGATTTTCGTTCCCGATTTCGTCTTCCAGGACTACCGAAATGGAGTTGGTTCGAGGCGTTGTTCGAATGTTGCAAGGCTTCTCGGGTTCCTTGTTTTCTTGGGACGAAAAGGGGCGGCGATTTTGCGTCAGAAATGGGATTTACGTCCCCCATTTGTCTCAGTCAAGCTTGGCCGTAATCCTCAACCAATTCATGTACGCCGCTACGTCTCTTGAACTTGTGCAAATTGCGGTTTCTAAAGTGGAATCGCAGCTTAGATCTCCTCCTCCCACTTTGAGAGCTTTTGCTTCCTCAGTTTCTTCTTGGCTCAAGGTCATAATTTGCACTTCTTTTTCTTTTATTCTTGTTTTATTGATGAAAATTGATTTCAATTCGGTTTTCTAAGCAAATGTAACATTCGATTGTTGACCCAATACTTTTTTTTTAAATGTATAATTTTTCTGTATATATCCAAATGTTTTTGTTGGAGTTTCTGTTTAGATAGAATACATACATTATAGTTGATTAAGATGGACTAGTGAGTATAATATGTAATACCCATTATTAACATATATATATTTTTGATATAGAAGTAATAGCCATAACATTAGGATTTTTTTATGTAACATTCAATTATTAATCCAAACTTTTTTAAAAAAAATTATGATGTATTTATCCAAATGTTTTTTGTTTGAGGTTCTGTTCGGTAATGATAGAATCTTAGTAAGAAAACACACACACACACATAATTGATTAAGATGGACTTGTGAGTATAATATGTAATACCCCGTGATTAACATAATTTCCATATATAGAGAAATAACCATAACCGTTGATTTATCTTCTTCTAAAAAGTTACTGCTACATTATTTGATTTTGTATCTAGAAGCGTATTTAGTTAAGATGTTTTTACCATCATATGGAAAGGTTAAATTGTCTTGTGTTGGCATGAATTCTTTGAAAGCTTAGTCAAATTATTATGTCTAGAGCAGAGGTTGCGTGATATTGCTTTGAACGAAGAAACGAAGATCAGTAGTTCAAATGCGGGATCTACGCTGACCTTGCTGGGATTAACAAGTTCTTTATCAAGGTTGGTATGTTTTGTCTTACAAACTTTCACCTTAACAAACTCTAGGCATTTAGTTTTGTTTTTCATTATTCTCATTTTTTTGAGTTGTTGCCATTATGGTATTTGTATTGAAGAGCACCTGTGGTTTAGAATAATTTTGAGTGTTAGAGATAGACATGTTTACAGATAAATTTAAACTCCATCTCCAAGATTATTTTCATTCTTTTTGTCCAGTCATTGCATTATTTGTCTTATTATATTGAAAATTTCTGATTCTTTTTCGATGATATTAGCCTTTGTTCAGGTGCTGAATATCTTTTGCAAATAGTTCATGGAGCCATTCCCCAAGCATACTTTGAGCCCACTTCAAATATTTCAGCTGCTGACATTGCTACTTATATCCTTGACTATCTCTATATAAAGCTTGATGAAGCATGCCTCGTACAAGGTGGTGAGGTTGTATCTATTTTCTCATTGTTGATTACTGTCCTTGATTCTCCCCATTTGTATGAACATCTGACAAATACAAACTTGGAGCTCATGCTAATTTCAGGGGGATGAATATAAGATGTTGATTCATATATTTGTCGGAAGCTTACTACCATACATTGAGGGTCTTGATTCTTGGCTTTTTGAAGGGACACTGGATGATCCTTTCGAGGAGGTAATTTTGATTCAAGCTGAAATTTATTCTAAAGCCTGAAACAATTTCTTCAATTTAATATCTCTCAGAAATTCTTTTTGGCACATGAACTCATTCTTTTTGTGAATGATTATGATAGTTTGCAATTAGAGTTCCATTTTGCATTAAATGTTAGCTGGACTTTAGTATGCTTCATGTCTCTGACATATGTACTGTTGACATAATAATACGAAGTTGCAATATCTTTACACAAGGGAGATTAGGTGGTTTTCCATGATGCGTTTCTATTTTCAGGTTCAAATGCATTTTTGCAAGTTCCTCACTGAATTCCCAGTTATTGTCTTTTGTCTCTTGTGGCAGATGTTCTTGTATGCTAATAAAGCAATCTCAGTTGATGAGCCTGAGTTCTGGGAAAAGAGTTGTTTACCAAGGATAATGCAAAATTACAATCTAAAAGTTGACCCCTCTGCCCCAAATTATAGCCATGATTATGTACATGGGATGAGTAACAAAAAGGAAACTACTGAAAAGGAGTTTGTTTCTACATCTGGTTCTGTGAAAGGAAAAGAACAAAACAGTAGAGACCTTATAGTGTGTCCTTTATTTATTAAGGACATAGCAAAGTCCATTGTTTCTGCTGGGAAATCATTGCAGCTGATCCGTCATGTTCCTATGGCATCAACAGTCCCTTCTTGCAAAAATAGTGATAAAGTAGATGATGGTTCTGGGAATTATAATGATTGTGATATAAATAAGATGAACCATTGGCGGGGCATGGCAGGGGTAACTTTAGCTGAAATCTTTTGTGTGTCTTTAGCAGGCCTTTTAGGCCATGGTGATCGTATCTCTCGATATTTCTTCGAAGGTGACCAATGCAAAGCAGAGACTATTTCTTCCTTGTCTGCATGTATGAAAGAACAGATTATGGAATCTGGTACTGATGGAGCCTTGCCACCTTCAACATACTCAGAGAAAATCTGGTATAAGTTCTTAGTTAACTCATTGTTAAAGAAAGAGGTTTTAGATATAGAGCCTGCAGATGAGGATTCTTGTTGTTTCCCTGATATAAAAGCAGAAAATGTGATTGTCGGAATTGAAAATAAATATTTGTCCCAAAGATCTTTTTGTCCTGAAAATCCAGTCATTACTGTTTGTCAAACATTGCTCGACAAGAACAGGAATTCATGGGAGGCACTGAACTTATCACAAAAGTTTTGCTTACCCCCTTTAAATGATGAATGCTTAAGAAAAGCTGTTCTTGGAGAAAAAAGTGAGAATGTTTCTGGACCTCATGGAACCAACTATATGTTTGGTTTCCAGTTTAGTGAATCTGAACATCTTCGTGCCCAGCATGACACTAAGTTATTGGAAGTTTTGTTACCCTTTCCTACTCTTCTTCCTTCTCTACAGGTATTGCTAGACTGATGTTTTTTAAACTCAATATGTAATGCAAACCCCATACAAGCATTTTTCAAATGTAACTGAATCTGGAAACAGGATAATATCAGCATGTCAAAGCTCTTGCCTTTCCAGAAGAATAGCACCCTTTCGTCAAGTGTACTTAGCTGGATTCAAACTGTTCAACCAAGAATTAGCCCACTTCCTACAGTTATTATGCAGGAATGTCTCAATGTGTACATCAAGAAGCAGGTAAATTGTTGAAATATGCATTTTTTATTCACATTTTTTTTAGTGTGAACATTTTCATAAATCTAAAATGTTTGGATATGTCATAGATGGATTATATTGGCAGCCTTATTCTGTCAAAGTTAATGAATGATTGGAGATTAATGGATGAGCTCGCAGTGCTGCGTGCCATATACTTGTTAGGTTCAGGTACTATATGGTTTGTTGACTTCTTATGTATATTGGTCGCCTTATACTTGTTTGTGCTGCATGCGGTATACTATTTCTCTGACATTTCCTTCATACCTTCCTTTCAGGTGATTTGCTGCAACACTTTTTAACAGTGATATTTAATAAGTTAGATAGAGGAGAAACCTGGGATGATGATTTTGAGTTGAACACAATATTACAGGTGAATACTTGGCGTAACAATTTAGTTTTTTAGAATCCTTCATATCTTTTTGGATGCCTAATTTGTTGCTTTTGTGCACATTGCAAAGTTGCCAATTGCCACCCTCGGTCATGCAATGTACAATTATCTGCTTTGCAGTTCAATTTCTATATTACTTCTATTGGGATAATGTTATACATCCTTATAAACCACAGGAATCTATTAGAAACTCAGCTGATGGTTTGCTATTGAGTGCACCGGAGGCTTTGGTGGTGTCCATTTCCAAGACTCATGGTTTTGATAGTGATGAGCTAAGTAATACAGCTACTGTTGGTTCAACTCCTCGTAAAATTCGTTCACAAAGCTATGGAATTGATGGCCTTGATTCTCTGAAATTCACTTACAAGGTCCATTCCTGAGACCAATAGTTTCTTCCCCAATTTTAATCCATTCTCCTTAACAAGTGTGTAATGGCCTTTATATACATGCACTGGATGTGGCAGGTCTCTTGGCCTCTTGAACTGATAGCTAATTCAGAGGCAATTAAGAAGTATAATCAGGTACTAATCTCATTTTGGTTGTAAGGTGTTTTTATCTAGAAATATGCTTGTTCCTCAAATATTTTATGTAATGTAGGTCATGGCATTCTTGCTGAAGGTCAAGCGGGCAAAGTTTGCACTTGATAAAGCTCGGAGATGGATGTGGAAGGTTATTTTAAATTTTTTTGAGAGTGTTCTTCTATCAAATATTCATTGTTTTCTCCATGTTAGTGCATTTTCACAAAGAACACATAGACATGTGCTTGTGAGAACCAATCATGCAGTTGTCACTATTTCTTTGATTCATGAGTCAGTCTTTGATAATTCTATTTCCAGGATAAAGGCACTGTAAGAAACAGCCGCAAGCACCATTGGTTAGTGGTGCAAAAACTCCTTCACTTTGTTGATGCTTTTCACCAATATGTGATGGACAGAGTAAGTTCTCTTTTTGAAATTGGTAGAGTAAGATATCGTTTATTTTATAACTTTTGTCTACTGTTTTTTTTTTTACCTTAAAGTTTTTTCCTTTTTCTGGTTCTCTCTAATTTTTTGCGCTGATTGATTGTCCAAGAAATGTTATGGTAGATTTCCTGTAATTACACAAATGAAAAATGAAAAGAAAGGACAAGTAGCAACCATCTGGTCGAATATAAAAAGAAACATACAGTTAAACCATGTTATTCACAAATGGCTCAAGGCATAACTTGAATGCCCATAAATAAGAGATCAAGATAGCTAAGTCTGAGCCATAGCTTCCAAAGGATTCAGGTATTAGTAACTTAGCTGATGTAGAAGTTTAGAAACAAGCTATAAGCTTAAAAGGGTAGATAATTTCATTTCAAAGGCTAAATGGAGTTAGCTTTAACCTTTGTTCTTTGTATAATGGAATCACTATACCACAAGTATCATGCTTTCGTCACTCTTCAGATATAAATATCCTCAATATCACTTCTCAAAATTTCCTCAAATGAAATATGACCATCCATTCTTGGATTGAGTTTCGAATTAAGTATAAATTTATAAAATTATGAGCTGCAGACTTGATAAATCATTGACTGTATGGCTCCCAGAAATAACTGGAATATGTCTAACATTTCACAACATCAAGAAAACCTTGTAAGAAAAAATAAAACCTATATCTTACTGTTGCATCATATCTGTTTGTAGAATCCTCTTCGCTTATCCATATGCCGCAATTGTTTGGTGCTTTTATAGCAGGATGTGGTTTCTATAATTTGTCTGTGGCTCCTCTCTGTGATGGATGAAATGAGTTAACTCAATGTTTAGCAGACCTCTCTCACACTGGAGATCCAACTCTTTTATTTTAACACAACGGAATTGCTAGTTTTGTTGCATTTCTATTGTGTTCCATTCTTAGGAATTATACTGTTACAACATGGATAGATAATTGAGAACCTAAATGCGTGTATCTATCTTTTGGGTTTCAAATTAAGTTTCATATATCGATGACAATATTTGATACCACCTCGGTCGGTTGATCACGAAGGCTTTTCATGTTGTAGCAGCTGATTTCTGTAGAAATCAGAGTATTTTATACTAAATAGAACATAAATCAGAGTTTTTATATACAACCTATGACACTACTTTAGGAAACTCTAAGTTAGGAAAGATACTAAATAGGAGATATGATCCCTTAAAATAAGGGATTTTAATAAAAAAATATCTACAAAATATTCCTAAAATATTTACAGAATATTCCTACACTCCCCCTCAAGCTGGAGAATATACATTGTATAATCCCAGCTTGAATAGGAATTTATTGAACACAGGTTTTGGCAAAGCCTTGGTAAGAATGTCTGCAATCTGTCCTTCTGAAGGAATGTAAGAAAGAGTGGCTGTCTTTTTGTTGACTTGATCAGCAATAAAATGCCTATCAATTTCAACATGCTTTGTTCGGTCATGTTGAACTGGGTTCTTGGCAATCTGAATGGCAGATTGATTATCACACAAAACTTCAAAGTGATCCTCCTGATTTGTGCCAAGTTCTTTTAGTAATTTAAGTAGCCAAATTCCTTCGCATATCCCCAAAGCTAGTGCTCTAAATTCAGCTTCAGCACTACTTCTTGAAACAACAGATTGTTTCTTACTTCTCCAAGTTGTAAGGTTACCCCAAACAAAAGTGCAGTACCCACTAGTGGATCTTCTTTCAGTGAGATCTCCAGCCCAACTAGAGTCTGTAAAAATCTTAACAGTTCTGTCTTGTGTCTTCTTAAACATTAAGCCGTGTCCTGGAGTTTTCTTCAAGTACTTGAGAATTCTATTTGCTGCTGCCATATGCTCTTCAGTAGGATTAGTCATGTGTTGACTTATCACATTTACGGGAAAAGCTATATCTGGCCTTGTCAAGGATAAGTAGATTAGTTTCCCAACTAACCTTTGAAATTTCTCTCTGTCTACTAAGGACTCATCTTCTTTATTGAATCTCAAGTTTGCCTCCATTGGTGTATCAGCCGGCTTACAGTCAAGAAAACCAGTTTCTTTGAGTAAATCAAGTACATACTTTCTTTGGTTGATCACAAGTCCTTCTTTTGATCTTGCCACCTCCATTCCTAGGAAATACCTTAGCTTTCCCAAGTCCTTGGTTTCGAATTCCCTGTTTAACAACTTCTTCAAATTGCTAATCTCTTCCTCATCATCACCAGTAAGAATGATGTCATCCACATACACAATTAGGATAGCTTTCTTATTTGTAGAAGTTACCTTGATGAAAAGCGTATGATCGGCAAGGGACTGCTTGTAGCCATTTTGAAGAATGACTTTAGTGAACCTCTCGAACCAAGCTCTGGGTGATTGTTTTAACCCGTATAGAGACTTGTTGAGCTTGCAAACCTTGTTGCTACCTTCAATAGACTTTGAGCCAGGTGGCAATTGCATATAGATTTCTTCCTCAAGCTTGCCATTAAGAAATGCGTTTTTTACATCAAGTTGGTGTAATTTCCAATCGCAATTTACAGCCAAACTTAGGAGTACTCGAATAGTGTTAAGCTTTGCCACAGGTGCAAAAGTTTCTGTGAAGTCTATCCCATATGTTTGCGTGAAACCTCTGGCCACTAGTCTAGCTTTGTATCGTTGGATACTGCCATTGGAGTTATACTTTACAGCAAAGATCCATTTACAGCCGACAGCCTTTTTTCCTTGAGGAAGGTCTGTAATGGTCCAAGTAGCATTTTTCTCTAGTGCACAAATTTCCTCTTCAACAGCCCTTCTCCATTTTGGATCCTTTAGAGCTTCAGCTATGCTTGTGGGAACCTGTTCTTTATCCAAAGTTGCTGTAAATGCTTGAAAAGACGGCATCAATGAATTATAACCAGTAAATTTTTCAATAGGATGCTTGGTGCACTGTCTAACCCCTTTTCTAATAGCAATAGGAAAGTCATCTAGAGTAGTGGACTTACTGATTTCTTCTTCCATTTCGGCAGCTGGACCCAAATCCAATTCTCGGCAAGAATCAGATTGCAAAACAGTCTCAGGGATATGTCTTCTTTTTCTTGTGTAGACACGAAGCTGTTTGGGTGATGGTGTTTTTTGAAGACTGTCAATTGGAGTAGGTGTATTTTCAGGAAGAGTGTTTAAAGTGGGTGTAGGTGAATTAGTCATAGGTACTACAGGAGAATCAATGGGAGCATTCACAGGTGACAGATCTGCAGGTAATGGCGAACAAGATGGCAATTTTGAAGGTTGAGAATGAAGATTAGAAGGAGATACCTGTTGTGGCTGAAAATCACTCCATGTTTCCCCCTGAATTTCAGCCTGAGTGAAATAGGAATCCTGTTCATAAAATGTTATATCCATAGTGGTGAAAAATCGTTTAGAAGGAGGATGATAGCATTTAGAACCCTTCTTAAGTGAAGAATACCCAACCAATACACATTTTAAAGACTTAGGATCTAACTTGGACTTATTAGGAGCGATATTTTGGATAAAAACAGTGCAGCCAAAAATTTTAAGTGGCAGAATGGAGGAGATAGGCTTAAAATGAGGAAAGTGCTGCAAAAATATAGATTGAGGCGTTTGAAATTTTAAAACCTTACTAGGCATCCGGTTGATTAAATATGTGGCAGTTAATAAGGCTCCCCCCACAAATATTTAGGAACATTAGTGGTAAATAGAAGAGAACGAGTAACTTCAAGAAGGTGCCTATTTTTCCTTTCGGCAACGCCGTTTTGCTGTGGGGTTCCAACACAAGAACTAATCTGAACTATGCCCTTTTCCTTAAAAAAATCACCTAAAGACCTAGCAAAAAATTCACTGCCATTATCAGATTTAAAGAGCTGGATTTTAGACCCAAATTGAGTGAGAACCATGTTATAAAATTGCACAAAAACACTAGCAGTTTCAGATTTATCTTTCAGCAAATAAGTCCAAGTTATCCTACTGTGATCATCAATAAAAGTGATAAACCACTTACAATTATCAGCATTCTTCACCCGAGAAGGGCCCCAAATATCACTATGGATCAAAGAAAAAGGGTAAGAAGGCTTGTATGTAGAAGGAAAATAAGATGATTTAGTATGCTTGGCAAGAGAGCAAACTTTGCAAGAAAAAGAATTAGGCCTTTTATTAATGAATAGAGCAGGAAACAATTTTGCAAGGTATTGGAAACTAGGATGGCCTAAACGAAAGTGCCATAACATAACAGTATCAACTTTTCCTAAAGCGGTAAATGACTTGGAGATCTCGATTTTAGGAGAGGTAGGGAGGATGTAGAGACCATTATGCAAGCTGGCCTTACCAATCATCTTCTACGAGTTCAGTGCCTGCAAAGTACAATCACGATCATTAAAAATTACAGAGCAGTGCAAGTCTGTGGACAATTTACTAACAGAGATGAGATTGCACGCCAGATTTGGTACAAAGAGAACATTTTTAAGTGCAATCTGTTCATTGAGAATAACAGTGCCATGTCCCTCTATTTTGCACAAGGTACCATCAGCCGTTTTGACAGCTTTACCAAAGGTATGGAAAAAATTGTGAAACAATGCCTTGTTACCAGTCATATGATCCGTAGCACCAGAATCGAGGATCCAATTAGGAGTCAACTGGGAGGAGAAAAATGCAGTAGAAGAAAGGTTACCTTCTGGATCTTTTATGACCAGATTACCTTCACAAGACCCTTGAAACTTTCCAAATAGTTTTTGAAGTTCAGCAATCTGTTCTTTAGTGAAACTAGTGACAGAGGTGGCAACGACAAGGCTTGATTTATTATCTCGAGAGTGCTTGGACTTCCAGTCCTGAGGCTTACCATGAAGCTTCCAACACTTCTCCTTAGAGTGGCCGGGCTTTTTGCAATGATCACACCAAGGTCTCCCCCGTTTGGAAGAGGGAGATGATTGATGGGTCAGTAAGGCAGATCTTTCAGAAGTGGAATATGGTTCATCAGACAGCATCACACACCTTCGGCTTTCTTCCTTCTTGACCATAGAGAAAGCCTCTCGAAGGGAGGGAAGAGGAGAAATAGCCAGGACCCTGCCGCGAACCTCGTCCAGGTCCTTATTTAAGCCTTGGAGAAATTGAAAAAGTCTTCGTTGAGTAACAATTTGCTGATAAAGAGCAGCATCTCTTGGATCTACCCAATCATAATGTGCATACAAATCTAATTGTTGCCAAAGAGCAGTAAGGGTATTGTAGTAGAGAGTAACAGGCATGGTTCCTTGTTTAAGGGTGGCTGCTTGATCTTCAACATGATATAATTCAGCAATGTTATCCGTGCTAGAGTAGGTTTCGCGGACTGCACTCCAAATTTCAGCGGCTGTGGTGTAAAGAAGAAAGTTTTTTCTTATACTCGGGGTCATGGAATTAAGGAGCCAAGTCATAACCTGACCATTGTCACGCATCCACTTAGCAAAACCAGCATCAGTCACAGCAGGCTTCTTGATTTCACCAGTAACGTAGTCCAATCTTTCTCTGCCCAAGAGAAAAATCTTAACTGATTGGGACCATTCAAGAAAATTGTTGCCATTCAATCGATGGCAGGTGATAGTCAGACCAGACGAATCTGATGGAGCATCGGAACCAGAAAAATTTTCTGGATTTGAAGTAATCTCCGAAGTAGGAGAAGGAGTTTCGGACATGGTCTAGGTTGAAAAAGAAATCGTAACCTAAGCTGATACCATGTAGAAATCAGAGTATTTTATACTAAATAGAACATAAATCAGAGTTTTTATATACAACCTATGACACTACTTTAGGAAACTCTAAGTTAGGAAAGATACTAAATAGGAGATATGATCCCTTAAAATAAGGGATTTTAATAAAAAAAATATCTACAAAATATTCCTAAAATATTTACAGAATATTCCTACAATTTCCATATATAGATTTGTTTGAATTAAATAACAACTGTTCAAGGGTCACATTTTATTTCTAGACAAATATTGTTAGCAGGTCAATTTCCAATGTATCATGATGCAGAAGTTGTAACAACTGTTAATAGTAAGTTTTGCCTCAGGAGAGAGAAACTTAGTGTGGTGGAACCATAGGGTAAAACAAGTAAGAAAAATACTGGCAGCAGATGGGTCTCTGACTAGCTTTTGGTAATCAGGTGTATCATAGTGCATGGCGTGAACTTTGTGAAGGAATGGCAGCAGCTGGGTCTCTAGATGAGGTTATAGAAGTACATGAGGCCTACTTATTATCAATTCATCGGCAATGCTTTGTGGCTCCAGATAAGCTGGTAGGATCATATACTTTTATATTTGTAATCTTTTAAAAATCATGAATACTCTTTGTAGGTTGAAAAGGTTTGAGGTGTTACATTTGATTATTGCTTAATGATCTCATTGATTTTCAGTGGGCTTTGATTGCAAGCCGAATCAACAGCATTCTTGCACTAGCTCTGGACTTTTACTCCCTACAACAGACTTTAAGCAGTGCTGGAGCAGTTTCTGCAATTAAGGCCAGATGTGAAATGGAAGTAGACCGGGTTGAGAAGCAGTTTGACGATTGCATTGCTTTCCTTCTTAGAGTACCCTCTAACCCTTCCCAGTTGCTTTAGCCTTTTATTTGAATTCAGGGTTTCTATAGTTTGCATCTCATTCATGTTTGCCGAGAATGCTAAATATGCATTCAAAGAGACCAACATGCATCCTTACTTGTGAATACTATGTTTTTTTTTTTCAGAAAGCATGAAGAAATTTTAGTTTAGGGAGCTGAAAAATATAATATCCTAAATTGGATTCTCTAATCCAAAGGCTTTGTCTTCAAAATGCAGGTCCTGTCTTTCAAGCTCAATGTGGGGCACTTTCCTCATTTGGCTGATCTGGTTACTAGAATTAATTACAACAATTTCTACATGTCTGATGGTGGAAATTTGATGACTGCCCCTAGCTCTGAAACTGCCGCTGCAAGACCTGGGAAGGCCTTTGCAAGTTGAACAAAATACAGTTGATTCTGTTACTTACGGTGGTGCCTGATCTCCAAACCAGGTACGATCAAGGCAATTTGAATGATAAGTCTCTAAAGCTGCTCATACATATGATCTTTGAGTTTGTTATATACAAGGTGAGTTTAAAGAAATCAATTAGTTCGGCGGTGGGGGCTAAAGTCTTTGCATCTAAATTTGGAGTTGATCAACCGTCTGCCTTTGCAGTCTGATTGTTCAGTTTGTAATTGAAATCCTGGTATAAAAAGTACCATGTTTCCGTTATATTTCAGGTTGATGATGTTGTGGAAATGGTATGGTGTGGTGTTTTGTTGATTTTAGGCAGTTGGCAACATGTTGATATTAGGTCCTGATTTTACTTAATTTTACATGTTCATGATAATTGTTAACGTCATCATGAATGTGATATCTTGTTAGGAATATATATATTTGTATTAAAAGAAAGAAAGCAAAGAGGAATAGTAAGTGAATATTTTTGTGTGCAATGTTCATGTGATATGAGTATAAGGATTTTTCGTATAGGAAAATATGAACATTCCAATTTGAGAAACCTATTATCAAATATCATCTCAAGATAATCCATTGCATGCCGTTGACTTATGTTGGTCTTTATCCGTGCTTCACACTTGTGTTGTCCAAATATAATGCCATAACAGCTTTACAATGAATGGTTAAACCAGAATGATTTAAATCTAGCACTCCTAAATTAACCAAAATATCATTCTATAAAAATTAAGATTCTAACTTTAGATTCAATGATGAATGTATTTCAAACAAACAAATCCATTAAAATGAAAAGTTAATTTGTTTTTAATCCAAGAATTTAACTCTAGATAGATGTGTCAATTAAAGTCTTTTGCATATGGTTTGAATTCGGTAAAAAAAAGTGAAATTTTATAAAAGCTTAATTCATGGGTTTTATCCCTAAAGTATACCCATTTTGTACGCTTTTGTTACATTCTTTAGTAGGGGTGAACATTCGATCGAATCGGGTGAACATTCGATCGAATCGAAAATTTTCGAGCTAATCGAGTTTTCGAATATCATTTTATCATCTTAAATTTATTTGAAGTTTTCTCGAATCGAGTCGAGTGAGATGAAATTCGAATCGAATCGAATATATTTGTTCGAGTTAAATTTTAAAAAATAATTTTGGGTCATTATAACCGCTGTCACCCATCGTAAAAAAATTTGTCCACCTTAATCAAAATTTTTATTAACTTTCATCACCTCATAATTTATTTATTAATTTTTTATATATTGGTTAGCTTCTTTGCTTGCTTAGTTGTTTCAGTTATCTTCAGATTCTTGTCACTATGTATTTTGGAATTAAAAAATATATTAAATGTAAAAATATGATTTTTTAATAAAAGTTATCTTAAAAATAAAATGTGAAATTGATCCCAATATAAAATGTTAACACGAATATTTTATGGCATAATTAATAATTCAATTTTAATATAAATATTCAATATGATTAAACAATTTAATAATATAAATAATATAAAATGTGAAATTTAATTTAATAATATAAATAGTAGATATAAATAAAATTATTACTATTTATGTTTAGTGATTTTTTTTGGATAATTTTGATTTTTTATTTGAGAGTAAAGGGTGAGAAGTAAAAATATAGGGGGAAAATAAAAAGTTTTGGGGAATAAAAGTTTGAGGAAAAGTAAATAGGGGAGTAAAATTTTAGAGGAAAAATATTTAAAAAAAATTAGAGGGGGAGGGTTTGAGGTAGACGGGAAGTGAGATGGGAAGAGAATAAAAGTTTTAGGGAAAAGTGGGAGGGAGTAAAAATTTTAGGAGAAAATAAAAGGTTTTGAGGGTTCTTAAGAGTAAAATTTTAAGAAAAAGTAAATGGGAGAGTAAAATCTTGGTGGAAAATGAATTTTGGATAGATTGGAGGGTTGAGAGGGGAGGGGAGTAAAAGTTTTGGGGGGAAAGTGGGATAGAGTAAAAGTTTTGAGGGAAAAGTAAAAAAGTTTGGGAGTTTGAGGTAAAAATGTAAAATATTATAGTTTAATATTCGAATTATTCGAATTATTCAAGTTATTCGAATTTAAAAACTCAACTCGATTCGAACTCGAAATTTGAAAAAAAATTCGAGTTGATTCGAATAACTCGATTCGTTTAACTTGAAATTCGGATTTTTTTTTATTTTTTCGAATCGAATCAAGTTTTGCTCACCCCTATTTTTTAGTTCATTCTTCGAAAACGTTAAAAAAGCCTTATAGCCAATCATAAAATGCCACATGGCATCCTCAAGTAATTCTTTTACTTTCATTAAATGCATACACGTTAAAAAATATATAAAAATGAAAATAAATATATAAAAAGTTCAGAAAAATATATATAATCTAGAAAAAAAACATAAATTATAAAAAATTATAAAAATAACATTTACAAAAAAATATGATAATTGAAAAGAAATTAGTTGAAATTAATAATATCATTACAAAAATTGTAAAAATTGTAAAAAAAAATTAAAAAGGCTTTAAAATAAATGATTTTATAAAATTCTAAAACATATAATTATAAAATTCTAAAAAGGTAATTTAAATTTCAAGTTTTTTTTTGCAATTGTTTGAAATTTAAATATCTTTTTTAATTTTGATATATTATTTTAACTTTTTAGATAATTATATATATTAGAAAAATAAAAATGAACAGTCGAACACAGATGAGGTGAATGTCAAAAACTAATGATTCAATCTTCTTAGTATGAAATTAGTGACATTTGTGAAGCTTATAATATAACTGGGCAAATCAAAGAACATAGAAAACAGGGTGAAGTTTACCTCCTGTATGGCTTAAAATGATAATCCTGAAATTCAGAACCAAAAGTTATTGATTCTTCATCAAGTTTCTTCTTTATCCTTCTCCAAGTCCTCAACATATTAGACTGTATTAAACCCTTATACAATGTCTCAAATGTTACTTTTTGAGGAAGTAAACCCTTCTCAATCATTTCCACGAACAGTTGGCATGCATCTATCCATTTTTCCTTCTCACAAAACCCATTAACCAACAATGTATAAGAATCTAAATTAGGCCCTGGTGTACTTCCTTTAACATCATTCCATATTTCCTTAACGACGTCGATTCGATCCAGCTTCATGAACATCCCTAGTAAGATATTATATGTATGCAAACTCAAATCACATAATTTTTCTTCCTTCATCTTCCTATACAAATTCAAAGCACCATTGACATCCTTTCTCCCTCTATACTCCTTAAAGAAACAATTATAAGTTGCAGCCGTAGGGCTAATCCCATTACTCACCATCTCACCAAGCACCTTCTCCGCCTCTTCGAGTCTCCCACAGGAGCAAAGACACTTGATAACTGAAGTATAAGTAACCACACTAGGGCAAATACCTTTCTCCTTCATATACTTTAACTTATCAAGCGTTAACTCAGGCTTATGTGCTCTGCTGTATACATGTAACACGATTGAAAAGCTGGTCACGTCAGGTTCGATCCCTCGTTGGCGCATTTCATCGAACAGTTTCTCGGCATTCCTTATTGTTCTATCAAACCTTTCATCTGGATGCAAACTGGCTCTTCTACAAATCCCGTTTAACATCACGTTGTAAGTGACAACATTGGGTTCCATTCCTCTTTCTATCATCTCCTTTAAAAACCTCTCTGCCTTATCGATTCTGCCTATCTTGCACCACCCGCTTATTAAAATCGTGTACATTTTCGAATCAACACGAAACCCAGATTTCCTTTTGTTAAAATCCTCAACCGCCACCTTCACGTAGCCGTATTTACAGAGTGTATCGAGAAGGAAACAGAAGCAAAACGATTCGTTTTGACTGTCGGTGTCAGTGCCAGCAGTAACGAAACACCCAATATCATCGTAAGCGCGAATGGCTTGACGGGTAAAGCCAGCGGCGATTAAGCGACGGATTAAAATCATGAAAGTGGAGGGATCGGGAGAAACGTCGGATTGGTCCATTTCGAGGATGAGCTGCCAAACGACGTCGAATTGGCGGACCTTGCCGAGAATGTCGATGATGAGGTTGTAGGAGGATGTGGAGAGGAGAGGAGAGGGAGAAGGAGGGAGGGATTTGGAAAAGAGGAAAAAGGAGAGGGCAATTTTGGAAGAGTGTTGGAGGCGGAGGAGAGTCTGGTGGAGAAGGAAGGGGGTAAGGGAGACGCCATGGATTTGGAGGGAAGATTCCATGAAGTGGAAAGGGTTGTGGTGGGCGAGGAGGATTTGGGAAAGGGTGTCGGCTTCATTTGAGGGTTCTAGTTTGGGAAGGTTGAGGGAAGGAGATGAGAGGAAACGGAGGGAAGTGGAAGGAAAGAAACGGTAGCTAATGGAGGAGGTGAGACTGCATTTTGCTGATAATCTAAACGCCATTTTTGATCCTCAGCCTCAACAAAACACCATCTCTGGTTTTTGATGTTTGCTTTGCGAGAGAAAAAAAGGGTCAATTTCTTTACAAGGTCCCTGGTATTTTCAATTCTTAGATCAATATATATTTTAATTTCATTAAATAATTTAATGCGACGTGATTCATATATATTACCTTAGCATTTTTTTGTTATGGTATCGGATTTTTCGAGTAAAAAATTGATTGAATCAATTAAAATAGATAAAAAAATTGGTTGAATTAATTGAATCAAATTTTATAATTTTATAATAATTTTAATTTTATGCATTTTTAAATGATTTATTTGATTTAAACTAGATGTATCCGACAAACCGAAAACAGATCCCTTACTTAATTCAACTATGAGTTTCATCATTTAAAAAAAGTACAATATCTATCCAAGAGTAAAAAACCTCAAATAAATTATATCAAATTACTTTTAATGAAATCAATGGAAAAAGTTAAGCTAAGGGGTAAAAATATACTGTTCAGAAAGAAAAAAATATAGTAAAGGTGCCAAATCCGTGAAAAATGGATAACACAAGGATCTTTTATAAATTTGGCCAAAATGGGCTGGCTTTCCTATGTGGCAGCATGTGAAGCACGCCACGTGGGTAAGGATGAAGCGGTTGCAGATATAGTATAGCCCACAGCGCTTTGAAACTAATCAATCAAACACTGGAACTCAATCATCAATGGCGACTGCAACTTCTTCTTCTACTTGCCAATTCTTGACTCATTTTGGGTCTCCAAGACCTCATCCAATTATCTTCTCTCCCATCTCCAAACAGACCCATTTTCAACCTTACAGAATCATAGCTAATGGTTCACTCCGAAATAACTACTTCTCTCCAACTCCAACAATCTCCTCCAATTCTCCACTGCTAGTAAAAGCTCAAGCTTCCGTCAACGGAGAAAGAGAACCCATGGTTCCTCCTTACAATGTTCTTATAACTGGCTCAAGCAAAGGTTAGTGAGGATAATCTGTAGAATGAACTTAAATAAGCAAATGTAGAAGCATTTAACTATTCTCTCTGTGAGAAAAACTATGAAAGTAATTTATTGGTTTCAGGAATAGGGTATGCCTTGGCGAAAAAATTTCTGATAGCAGGTGACAATGTCATAATTTGCTCAAGATCTGGTAAGACTTCTATTGCTTTATCTCATTTCTTATCAGCAAAGCCATTATGCTGTATTGCAATATACCTATTATATAACTGGCTAAAGTTGTATACTTTTTGTTTCATGTGATTAATATATATGTAATGAAAAAGTATTTGTTACCTTGAAGATATTAAAGGGTACCAAACAGCTATGTTGCTTTGATTCTTATTAGAAAAGTTGAATATGCTTGTGTTGGATAGCCAGAGAGAATTGAAATTTTTTTCGTGTATTATTTTTCCTTGAACATATTGGGGAGAGCTTTATCTTCTGGTTGGAGGAACTACTAATACAATTGGTCGTTTCTCCCTTTTGTATTTTGTCTTGTCCTGTTGGTTTTCCCAGCCTTCAGTTCTATTGCTGGAAATCATTGGTAAGGAATAAGAGTTGAACACAAAGTTAAATTAGAGTATAACTTTGAACGTTTGTTTAATGATATCAAATTTGATGCAGTGGAATGTTTGCTATTCTTGAATAATATTTTTATCATCTTTCCACCAGTTAATTAGCTTTGTAATACTGCTTGAAATTATGTGTTGAGTTTGCATCACTTGTACTTGATTATCACGCTATGTGATGAATCATCAGAAAGTAGAGTTATGGTCAGAAAGCTAATTGGAAATTGGAATTGAGTGACTAGTTTTGCACTGATATTTTGACAGCTGAACGGGTGGAATCAGCTGTTAACAACCTCAGAGAAGAATATGGGGAACAACGTGTGTGGGTACATCTGCTATGACATTTTCATGACTTCCAATTCTTCATGCATGCTTGCGACTTCATTTTCCATGCATAAATTTTCTCTAATTTAAGCTTGTTGCTGCTTTGAACAAATCTCTTTCACAGGGTACTCAGTGTGACGTTAGAGAGGCAGAGAGTGTGAAGAATTTAGTTTTATTTGCACAAAAGAACCTGGGGTACATCGACATATGGGTATTTATGTCTTATCTTGGTCCCTCTACTTTATATTTTGGTGGAAAATTTCCATCCGGAGAATAACTCTGATATCTCTGGAAACTCACAGTCTAGCTTGTTACATGATGATTTATGAGATCTGTTAGATGTTCTTGATGAATAGGATTCAACAAGCAGCTGCTTAGGAGAATTGTGTTGAAGATGAGTTCTTATCTGGTCTTTCACTTTTTAACAAAATTTTTTGAATTTAATTTTAAGAATAGATCATATTATCAGCGAACAATAATAAAGTTTGTAATCAAGGAATGAATATTAAAAAAAAATCATGACTATGAGTTGATGGGTTCTTTTAGTTCTGCCACTGGAAACAGCCTTGAAAATTAACGTCTACTGTGTCACAACATGCAAATATTTGTTTGTTTGGTTTAAGCCACAGAACCTTCCATCGATGTTTGTTGCAATAAAACATGATGCTTTTAAGATCAAAAGTCCACTGCTAGGACATTTTCCATTCGAACTTGTACTAAAACATTAATGTTTGCTGCTGCACATGTTTTTCATTTACCTCAAAGCTGGGTTTTATATCATGGCACTTATTTGTGTGACATGTCTTTATCAATCCCCAAAGAGATTTCCTTTTTTCATTTGTTGCCTTAATTGATTTTGATGTCTTATGCTCTTTTCTGTACAAAGCTTTGCATATTACTCTGGCAATGCTTCTCTTCCTTTGTTATAATCTTGCTCTACGTTGAGAATGATGCAGATTAATAATGCAGGATCCAATGCCTATAGTTATAAACCATTGGCAGAAGCATCAGATGAAGATCTTATGTGAGCTTGCATATACAATCTTTTTTTTCCCTTTTTGTTCTGTATCCGTTTTTGGTATGTTGTTCCAATGATTTATAATTTGGGTTGTCCTTATGCAGTGAAGTTGTTTCTACAAACACCCTTGGGTTGATGATTTGCTGCCGAGAGGTAAAAACAAATTTTCATTTTTCTTGCTTGGATTGTTTTAGTTCTGTTCTGATGCATATAGTTGTCTCTCAGGCCATCAAGATGATGTTGCAGCAGCCTCGAGGTGGTCATATTTTTAACATTGATGGAGCTGGTTCAGATGGAAGACCAACCCCTAGGTATTCCTCTTTTACTTAATTGCTGTACTGTAGCCCGGAAATATTGGGAGCTGTTTTGTTTAATTTCTAGTTAATTCTTCTTGGATAAAGTGCAATCAATTTTCTGGAAGTTGTTTTATGGCTTTATCTATCAAATACAGTTGCATTTACTAGTTAAAGGGGCTTTCCGAATGGGAAATTTCTACTATCATAGTTGATGTCCTGATTACGTGTTCTTGTTGAGAATAAATACTGCTGGTAACAATTTTATGGTCATCAACATCAGAGGAAGCGGTGTGAATGAGTATTCTGCTCATGCTTGATCCTTTATCTCCTGAATTTCTTTTGGGTGAATTCCTACCTGAACTTTTTTTTCCCTTTCCCGAGCTTGTGTTTGTTGTTGCCTAGAATTTATGCGGCTTGCATTATTGCTGCCGAAATGAGTCAAAATTTGTGCTGTTTCTTCCAGTAGTTCATGAATACATTGATAGTTACCGTGTGAAGTTCTTCATCAGCCTATTCAACTTGTTCATTAAGAGTTTAATTTGATGAAACCAGGTGAAAAATGTGAGTGCTTTCATTCTTTGTTTTCTTTATGTTCTGATGGAAAAACCAATCTTGGATCTTCATTGATGCTTTAAATGGATAATTCAGTTCTATGTTTCTTTTGGTTATGGTTAGTAAGGTGACCTTAAATGTGGTAAAGGTAAGAGGGAGGATGCTCAAAGGATGAAAAGTTTTCCTTTAAAAGATAAGCAAATGAGTATATCTATATCTTGCATGTGCAGTGCCATAACATTGTCTCAGCTTCATACCTTCTGGTATTCCAACCCAGTTTTCGTGGTAATTGTAAATTACCTGATCACTGCACTCTACTTTCCAATTGCCATATGTATTGCCTTTTGTTCACCATCATCTTGCTTTATCACAACCTCATAGCAGGTTTATGTTGAATTTTTATGCTTCATTTAAGTGATACTGTTTAATCGAGCATGACATCTGTCAAGAAGGATTGTACAAGTCTTTCCTAGCATGTCGTTTCTAGGATAGGAAAATTACATTAAAGTGTTCTGTTATGTTCTCTGGTTAGGCTAATAGAGTCCTCTCCCTGTTATTGCAGCTTAAGAACATAGGAGGCTGTATTAAATATCTTAACTTCCATTCTTCCATGCATATGAATTACATTGTGTATCTCAAATCATTATGTCATATTTTTGTTCGGGTTTTTACTTCTTTGATTATCTGTCTTCTTTTTACACAGGTTTGCTGCATATGGAGCAACCAAACGTAGTGTTGTGCATTTGACAAAATCGCTGCAGGTAATGTTCAACTCGTCTTGCATAGTGTCTTGCATTCTATAACTTCTTGGGAGGAAACAAATTCAATTGTTTTCTTTTTTGTTCATGTTTGCAATTCGGTATATTGTCTATTTTCCTTTTGAAACAACTCAAGATTCCTTTTCTTTATGGCATATTTTCTGAGCGGTATAAAAAGCTTACTGTAAAAAATCAGGGTGTGATGGGTTAAATAAGTACCTTAAGTCAGAAATCCAATTTTGTCTGGTTATTTGCTTCTTTTGGACATGAAACCATAACCATTCAAGTTTTAAGGAGGACTTTGTTTTCCTTTTTATAAGTTTTTATGCAGAGGCTCAAAGTTCACCATCCTCATTGTCAGAATTTATAATATTTGAGGGTGTGTAAATGCACCTATTATGCATGCATGTAGTAGAATTCTAGATAAGGAAATAAAGTAGGATCCAAGTTGTATTTTATGCATGTAGGATAAGGACAAATCATATACCATTTGTACTTGTTATGTAGAGGCTGGCAGAAAATTGAGCCTCAAGCTGACATAATGTCTTTGGTTAAAATGATTTCCTTGCATCTTTCTCCCCCAAAATGATTGTATAAGTGAGTACAATTTGGAATCTTGGGAGTTGCTCTCTTCTAATGATTTGAAATAGGAATAGTTTAGTTTTTGACAAAATGAGCACAATAGGCATCATAGTGACACATTTGAGGATATAAATGCATTGGGACCTTGTCAACAGTTTATTATTCTCTCTTATTTTTCTTATAATATTTTGTATGTGGTCAGTCAAAAAAACTAATGTAAACAATCTTCTCAATGACTATAATTTTTATTTATCTTCTCTGGTAAGGACATTTCCTATGGAAGTTCATCTGTAATGCTGGTTTTCTTACCTATTCACAGGCTGAACTGCAGATGCAAGATGTTAAAAATGTCGTAGTACATAATTTATCGGTATGTTTTTACGTTAAACAAATCATTTAATTTCCATCTCTTAATGTTAAGCCTGGCATACTGAATGATGCTTGTATATTTCTCTTCTCTACTTATCTTGTTTTTAATCTTAAATCTGCCTGATGCATTTATGCTTTAGGCTAAATTTTGTTGCTTTCGTATTAGTTCCTCAGGATTTCCTCCAGATAAATTATGCACACACAAAAATGCTTAAAACAAAAAATCAAGGAAGCTAAACAGTATTGGAGTTTTTTACACCAACTGTATTTTCTAAATTTCCATCTCAATATGTGCCTCAAAAATTTAGACACACTATCCGATTACTCTCTTTCAGTCAGAAGGACCTTAGTTTCGGAGAATTAAATTGCAAATATCACCCAAGGTTTCAGGTCTAAGGTATTAAGCTGATCAACAAGATCAGAGGATGATTAACCTTTCCATTCAATACGAACCACTGGAACTGACTTGGAGCAAAATATTATATCAATCACAACATTCATCAAATCATGACATTTAGAAGTTTTAGATAGTCCCAAGACATAGTTTAAGGTTCATAAGGCAAAGGAAAAAAAAACCATTCTTTATTTCTTAGCCTATGCAACAAAGCTAGCAAGTACGACAGTAATACACAGGCCCTTTAATATCATTCTTCTGTGAAGGTCTAATAGTAGCTAGCCTATGTTGATGTTGTGGGCTTATCTCTTCCAAAATTACAATCTAACCACCTGCATACATGTTTCTAGCTAAAACTTCTACCGAAACGACTGTTGTTCATGGTCCTTGAATAGGGCCTTCAGTCCTCAGAAGGTCACGGTTTTATATGTACTCATTGTATAGCAGAAGTATTCTACATGAGCCAAAATGCCTTGGTGGTTAGTTTAAATGTTACCACTGGTGAGATAAAAAAATGGGTTCTACTGATTAAGACATTAAGTATAAATTAGGCGTACTTCTTTCGACCTTTCAAGAGAAACTACGATTCAGAGAATAAGTAGCTCCATTTGGATTTGTATGCTTGTGGGAAGCAATGCCAGACTGGTGAATACATAGTGCTCCTCCAATCTTGTTAACAATATTCCTTTCAAGACCAATTTTAGCTTTGTTCAATCTTCATTTTTAATCCCAGTTTTGATCAAGCAGTGACCAGATAAGGATTTGATTTTTGGAATGCTTTAACAAAGACTGTTTTCATGCAATTCATGAAGGTGACAATACATGCATTTCTTATTAGGGAAGGCACCTATGCATCATAAAATTGTTAACAGTTTATTGTGAAGTTAGCATATCCCTTGAAGTGGGAGAGAAAAATGCGCAGCTCTCTCACTGCTGTTAGGTAAATGGCGTGCCTTGAGTGAAAAGATGCTCTGGTGAAGAAGAATGTACATGATAGTTTTAAGTTTTATCTCATAATTTGGTTTACTGTGCTAACCTAAAGTATACCTTTACTCTCCTTTCATTCTCCATTGTTAAATCCACGCATTTTAGCTACTTGCCCCTTCAGTTTTGTTTGCTTTGCAAGTTTTAGAAAAGAATTTATGGACCTCATGTGGGGTTCCAGAGGTGAGATGTCATCTGAGTGCTTGTTGTAATTGATTATTTGAAATGCCTCCCCTTTCTGTGAAATATGTCATTCCAACTCTTCATTTTTCACGAAGGATCTATATCTCAAGCACTCGTGAACACATATCCAGTAGTAGGTATGAGGATATGGCCCTCCTAGGACCCTTCAAATACATCAAAATCTTTTTAAAAAATTAAACATACCCATATTGGATATATACAGGTGTCTAACACCCATCTGGGTCCGTAAATGCTATCTGTATCTGTTATATTTTTAAACTTTTTTCATACTGTCATTTATTTTTCTTTTCCTTTTCAGCCTGGAATGGTTACAACTGATCTTCTCATGTCTGGTGCAACCACAAAGCAGGTTGACCACACATCATATCCTTCTCCTGTTAGTTCAGTTTTTAAAAGAAATTTTCTAATTTTTTGTCATTTTCAGGCCAAGTTTTTCATCAATGTTTTAGCAGAACCTGCTGAAGTGGTAAGACTTAGGGTAGTAATCTACAAGCTTAATCTATGGTTCTTTATTTATAGCTTTTTAGTTTTGACATGTCGAGATTTCACTTGATCAAATTAAAGAAAATATATGGGCTCGAAGTCTCTGTCTAAATATGGTGAAGACCTGAGCTGAAATAAGATTGCAGTACCTTAATATAATAAATTTATTGAAATCTGGTCACTTGCGGAATAATTTTGCATGGACAGTGTGTTACTTGGTAAACTTGATCAAATTAGTAATTGTTATCTAAGGGTCAACAATTTGTTCCTTATTTTTCCTCGTTGTTCACTGTTTTGTGGGTGGGGTTCATAGGTTGCAGACTACCTCGTGCCGAATATCAGGTCGATCCCAGCAAGTGGATCATGGAAGCCAACTTATATTCGGTTCCTCACGGGATTGAAAGCTTACTCTCAAATATTTTCAGTTAAGAAATGAAAGCAGTTTCTCTCTCTCTCTCTCTCTCTCTCTCTCTCTCTCTCTTTTTTTCTTTTTAATCATTCCTGAACTTACTGGCATCAAATATTTAACCTTTAGTGTAGTAAAATAGATGTCCACTTATTTTATGTGTTTTTGGGCTGCCTTCATGATGCAGAGACTAGCATTCGGTGCAAGACGAAACCGATACGTGCTTGAAGATTGAAGAACATCATCCGATATGAAAAGTTCCTAAATCTTTAAGATCCCACCCCCATTTTTCTATGCCAAAATTGGTGTGTAACATCCGCAGAATTCATGTACATATTGTTTTTTGTTTAGCAAGAATTCCATCCCTAGTGCTTTTTAATGCTTCACTCTTTTATTTTCTTTAATTTTCTATGCCAAAATTGGTTGTTTTAATATTAAAATGGGCTCTAGGGTTAATCTGACCCAACTTGGACTTGGAAAGCAAATAAAAAGAATTTCAAGAATGGACAACAAAAAGTGTAATCAAACTGTATCATTTCATTTTCATTAAAGAATTTACATGAAATAATGTTATAAGATATATAACAACATAAACACCAACCTAAGGTGTACTAATTCTATCCTTCGGATAGCAAACAATCATGTGATGACCATTTCCATGTGCAAATATGAGCCGGACATATGTCACGATTGCTTCAAGAAATAATGAAGAGTCTAAGCAACGTCCGCAACGGAGAATAATGCTCTGCAAAGCCTAACGAACATGATAGAAAGAGGGGTGAAGAACAAACTCATCCTTTTCATCTCCTAGGAACCTCCAAGATTGAATTCATTTCTATTTCTACAGCTCCAGATTCACACAGAGTCCGAAACTTCTCCGCTTCCCTTGCGATCTGAACATCGCATGGTGCATACAACTGATAAAGAGCTTTGACAACAAAACGAGGAATTAGTGCGGCTACGATGATTGCCAGCAAACACAACCAAAACAATCCGGTCTTCGCGATTTCAAAGATGGCCCTGTCAAAGCACATCAGTTGGTAAGGGTCAAAACATATCATACAATGGACATTGCAAAATATCAATGAATCATTTACTTGGGAGTACCAATATATTGCAAATCATTAGCAGCATAGAATCAACTAAGTAAATCTTTTACCATGAATAATTATTTCCATTTTGCTAAGGTCAAAAGATCATAATTGAGAATTTGAGATGTTCTAATCTCGAGATTGCTGCTAAGTACATAGATCTCTAAACTCGAGGATGATCATGCTGACGTACGTTATATGCACGTTCATGAGAGCACACACACGTGCACATGCATACATGCATATCTATTTGATATATAGAAGGGAAACTCAAAGAAATCTGAACATAAAATGACTCGAATACAAAGTCGATCCTATATTTACCACCTCTATATGTACTTATACGTACTTGTAGAACATAGGCCTTTGTGTTAGCAGGAAATGAAAAAACCTAATGTTTTAAGGTATTTCATGGGGTAACTGTTGAAAATATTTCTCAATTCGCTCGATTAAAGTAAATAAAACTAACAGAAATATATATACTATATGATGATAAAAGAGGCTTACCAGTAACCGACTAAAAATGGTAAAGCATCAATAACCATAACGCAAATGAAAGTTGCAATTATAGATCCCCAAATAGCTGCATGAGTTAACCAATTCCACCGGTTAACATCCATGGCCAAGTGTAAATTAACCAATATGACAACCGCAAGAGTCCAAAGATCTCCTATGCTCGATGTATCAATGGTGCTGCCCCAGTACGCAAGAAGAGGAATAAAGAAGGCGACTGCACTCTGCCAGAAAGTATCGATCATTGTAATCCAGAAAAGCTTTTTGTTGTAGCATTCTTGATTTTGACCAGCCCTATACAGCTGAGGGTACTTTAAAAGAGTCCTTCGGCTCAGGTCGTTGTCAAGAATACCAACCACAATCGTAGGCAATGCTGTATAGATTACAGAATACAACACACTGCTCCACTCAGTGATTGCAGTGGTCAATGTGAAACTAGTAAAGAGCACATACCTGCAAATAAACATAGAGAAGTTTAAAAAGTAATCTACAAAAGAATTTCATTTTGTTTGACCAAAATGTGATTCAACTTCTATTTCTGAACCCAACATAAGTAATGATTTTGAACCAACGGCGATCAAAATTCAGTTATCTTAATCCAAGTGAGCACCGGAAGAATTATACTTTTTCTTTGTTCAGTGGGGAGGTAAGGTAGTCTAAATCCCTAGTACAAGAGGGGTGTACAAGTAAAAGATCAATACTTGCATGCAGCTATTGATTGAAATGCCCTAGTAAACTGGTAGGAATAGATTTAGATATAGTTGGCATGCCAACAAAACCTTACTGGTACCCTGTATTATAGTGTACGGGGTATGGAAGAGTACGGGATTGATGTCTATATATTTGTATTATTGCACTATGTGCATCTGGTGTGATGGAGGCTATTTGATACATTTTTTTTATACTATTGGTGTGATGGAGGACTATGCAGTGAATCTAAGGTGAAAATAATGTTGGCTTAGACCACCAACATGCTCAAACACCTAATGTAGGTTGAATATATGCATTTACTAAAAATTGTAACTCACCAAAATAAAACAAGGACAAATACTGCATTCCTGTAAAAATTGTAAAGTATCATGTAGCCCATCCTCTGGTAATTCCAATGGCCATGGACCAACAAAAGAGGAACTAAGAATCTGAACTGCCCCATTGCGAAGTCAGATGCCATTACAGCTTGCCTACCCTCTTGGCCACTGATGCCAACTCCGACATCCGCCATTTGGATCATTGAAACATCATTGGCACCTGTCAAGCATTCGGCAGTGTGAAATAATTTAGCCCAAATCACCAATAAGAAAGCAGCTAATTTTTTGCTATATTCTAGATCATAAGATGATGATGATGATGATGATGACGATGATTAGAAAATAAATTGATTGATGATTACCATCCCCAATGGCAAGTGTCTTGTCTGCAGTCCTCTTCTTTACAAGGGAAACAATTCCGGCTTTCTGTAGTGGGGCAACCCGACAACACAATACCACAGAACAGTTACAGGATAACTGGAAGAGCTGCAAGCAAAGATGAAAAACTAAGTCAAACCAGCATGCAGAACATCATAAGTGTAAAAAAAAAAAAACCAAAAAGAAACATGAATTTATGACTCCTTACCCTTTCTTCCAGTTCACTGTCAAGAATATATACAAGACTAGTGCCATCCATAATCAAGGCTATAGGAGTTGAACCAGCTCCTGACGTTCCTCCTGTGTTATTTGTAGTGCCTGATATAGCCGATGTAGTTGTGGGTTTCTTAGACATAATGATGGCATCTTCTAAACTCTTTCTACATGACTCCATAGATTTGCTGTTAATTATGATTTGTGTCATTTTACTAGTCAAGAGCTTTGAGGAATACCCAATTGATATGGCAGTTTCCTGCTTGTCCCCAGTCAACACCCATACTTTTATCCCCGCTGTTCTAAGAGATTCAATGGCTTCTGGCACTCCTTGTTGCAGTTTATCTTCAATACCAGAGGCACCTAGTATATGGAGATTGTTCTCAATATTGTTCGCAACCTTCCGAAGTAAACTGGCTCTACCTATTAGAGCAGTACTTGCTGCTTCAAATGTGGAGTGCCATTGCTTGAATTCTGAAGTACTCAGTTCTCTCATCCCAACAACAAGTGTTCTCAAACCTAAAGAGGAGTAAGAGTGAAGATGGGCTTCAGTAGTACGTATTACCTTCATATCCATGGATCTATCTATGACACTAAAGATTGATGTGTCAGCGCCTTTTACAAACACTTTTACAGATCTGTCGGGGAACCCCAATATAACAGACATCCTCTTCCGATCACTATCAAACTCGTGCAAACCAAAAACATTGAACCTGCATGGCCCAAAATATTTTTATTCATCAACAGAAGAAAAATATAATTAAAATCCAGGAGTACAACACTGGCAAAACTAGCAGCACATCTCCCTTTTTTTTCTCCCAAACCATGAAAATTTCAATGTCAATTCTTAACCTTACGTTATCTCAATGTCTCAAATTTTCAACAATAAAAGGAAAAGGAAAGTGACAGCAAAAATAAGACAGGTTTTCACAGACTTTTCACCTACCTTAGTACTAGGTAAATATGCAAAGAATAAGTAGCATAAATAATGATAATAACCTCAACTACTATAAAAACTATATTTGAACCATGAAAGATACAGGTCATTCCACTTTTACAGGTTAAGAGTTTAGTTCAAAATCATGATATTCGTGCAAAATTAGTTGAGGAAAATTCCAAAGACTCATATTTATGTATGTACGTGCGTATGTATGTATGCTGAAAATAAATTCAAGAATATAGAAGTCAGCAATTTGGATTACCTTTGCCTTTCTCCTTGAATATCAATCACAATATGGCCAGAGGTTCGTTCTATCAGCATAAATCCATATGATGCAGCAGCATAAACCAATGCTTGTTCATCTGGAGACTCTCCTTGGTAATCTATCAACTTTACGGTAGGATCAGGCGTATCTACAATTAGAGGCACAATTGTATTGCAAGCTGCCAATGCAAGGAAGAAATCATATACATGACTGCCTTCTTGTGTCTCTTTTCTGTTCCTTGCGAATTGTAGAAGCTCCGGATCAGTCCTAACCTTCATCTGAGGCCTCAAAACCTTTCCATCCACTGATTAGAAAGAAGGAAACAAAGTCAGAAAATGCTAAAGAGACCTCAAAAACATTCCTTTCTATGAAAAAAAGTATTAGAAACATATTTGTTGTTTACCTTTGACAAAGTAACCATCATTCTGATCTAGTGAAATGGCATTTCCACCACTGTAATCTACCCCCCAAATGCTTGCACACTGAAATTCCATCTTGTTCTCAGTAAGTGTACCCGTTTTGTCAGAGAAAACATATTTTATTTGTCCTAGGTCCTCATTTATATTCAAAGCCCTGCACTGAAATCTCGAATTTGAAGACTCATCGTACATCTGGGTATCTCGAATCATGAAGTAAGCTTGACCAACCCGGACTAGCTCCATGGAAATATACAATGAGATGGGAATCATGATCTGGAACACAATTACTGACATTAGGAATGTGAAACATATTTCCAATCCCCATCCATAATAATTATAATTCTCTTCTTCTCCATCAGAGAATTCCTTTCTTCTATAGAAAGGCAAGTAATCCAACTGCTTCCTGTGGCGCCTCAACCAAACAGCGGCACAAATAGAGACAACTGTACACAAAGCAATAAGAAACAGTGAGAGGAAGATGATCTCCAAGTTCATATGAGTCTCAAGCCGGCTCCTCTTAGATGGGGCTCCTGAGCTGTTAAGCATAGCTTTAGTCTCACGACCAGCATAGACAGCAACCCCAACAGCCCAAGCAGTATTTTTTAGCTCACAGCCACGAAGAATAATATTGGAGGGACCAAGTGACAGTTGTTTCCCATCCACTTCCATATTCGCCTGAAATCCATATATGTTCCTGTTGGGTTTCTCACACTTGATCAACCCAATAACCTTATCATTTTCAGGAATCTTCATAAGGGTCTCTTGTTTTGCATAGCGTGTCTTCAAATTGGATTCTCCATCCAAATTAATAGTCTGCACATATGCAACCCCAGTTGGATCGCTAGTTGAGAGCAGAACCATATCACAAGGAATGGTTTCATTTGCATAAATCTTGATTATCTCACCAACCTGAATGTTCTTCCATTTCTTTTCTTGAAATTGGTCATCTACCAAAACTGATGCTAGCCTGTTATTCTCAATCCGGTCCGACCTATGGCGCCTATAGTCCTCATATGCATCTTTAACTGCTGTAACCAAAAGGACAAATGCCAATGGTAGAATGGAAGCTCCACGACCAAATACTGCGAGCTGAGGCAGCTGATTAAGCACAGCAATGAGAAGGAAGTATATATAGGCAACTCTATGAAACTGCTCAAACAAGTTCCTAGGCAAAAATGTTAGGATCGAGTACTTCCCGGTCCGAATCGAATTCCCAGAAAACTCAAACCTCTCATTTGTCTGGACAGGATCATTTATCTGTACCAACCTAGCATCTTCATCGTTGATCTCTTTTTGTGACATGCTAATGCTATACGTTTCTGAATCAGCACCATGAGATCCATATCTCACAGGCTTAGTTCCCAAATCACCAAAATTCACTTCCCTAATCGAATTCCCACCCGAAGCTTTGGACTGAACAGAAAAATTGCTCCTTCTTGATGAGGAACTGAAGGCAGATTCAATACTATAAAAATCCTCAAATGAGGTTCTTGAATCCATCCCAAAAACAAATGCAGGATCCCCTCCAACTTTCTTCTTCTAGATCAGAGGACTATAATACAAAAACCACTATCTATGGATCAAATACATCTCTAACAGCTCAAAGTCAACAAACCAACAAAAATCATGAAAAAAAAGGCACAGATTATGGTTTCAACCAAATTTGCTGGTTTAATGCTCAACAAGAGATCTCAAAACTGGGGTTTTTAAATCCATCCCAGAAACAAATGCAGGATCCCAGATCAGAGGAATATAATACCCAGCTTACGGTTTGCTAGAAAACCAAACTTCAGCAACAGATAATAAGAAACAGAAAACAACCCAGAATTCCAATCAGCCGAGTAAAGCCAAAGCTACTCTCCCAGTTCAAAAACAAATTCAACTTATACAAAGTACAAAGCAGAAAGGAAGGAGAAAGCAGTAAGAACCTTTCAGTTTATGATCCTTTGGTAATATAACTTGAAAGCGAGTACGTTCAAGAACAAGACAATGGAATATGAGTCATAATGATGGTAGATGTACCACTCATTATGGAGCTTGGGGTTTCGAGGTTTTCGATTCTGTTGTTGTTTTCTTTTAGCTGCTGAGAGATGAAAATGTCCAAAAGTCAAAACGCATTGCAATGGAAAACCAATAGGAAAGAGAGAGCGGGTTTTTCAAGAAAAATTTTTGTACTAACAAAGCAATCAATGAAAAAGTTGAAATCAAGTCTTTTTCCAGAAAATTTCAATCCCGAATTATTATTTGACCATTAAAAATAAATAAAAATTCTTTACATGGTGAGAGAAGAAGGTTCTTGGATTCTGATTAAAAAAACAACCATTTTTAATTCCTGTTTCTAGAAGCTCTGGACTGTCGTTTACTCGTTTAATCGTTCATAACAACTCATCACTGTCGTATTCGTATGCTGTTCGATCTTCACACAGTAATTGGAAAAATAATAATAATAAATTAAATTACATTAATTATTGAATAAATTTATTTTTTTATCTGTGTTTGAGTTGGATACGAACTTTTAATAAAATAAATTACAACTTCAAAAAAAGTGAAATTCATCTTGGCTAAAATTTGATTTGATTAATGACCGAAAAATTAAATTAACTGGAAATTATTTTTGCGATTTACTAATTAAATTTTCATGAATTCAATTTTTTTTGTTCTTTTATTACCGGTAAAACTTTCTTAACGTATCAACTACCATACTGTAGGAGGAGTTCTATTAGACAATCCGTATTTTTTTCTTCTAATTTTTTACAAAGGGAGAATTTCATTACTATATATAACAGATAACTCATATAAAAACTTATCACTTAATATACAAAAATTTCTAATTCTTTTAATATTATCTTTTAAATCTTTTACCTATAAAATTTACATTTATCAAATAATTTTACTTAATTTTGAGTATATACTCAAATAAATTTAATATTAATTTTATAATTCTCTATCTTTTCACAAAAATTGAAGCCAGTAATTGGAAAATTGGGTTTGGTATATATTAAATCAATGAATATAATAAAATTGTTGAAGCCAATATCCAATATCCAAAAAAGCAAAATATTAATTTTATAAATAAATAGATCCCTCCTGTTAAGAAAATGTGAGGAAGGGAAATGTATATTGAAAAGAGCCTATAATATGATGCGACTGTTCCATTCCATATTTGTATACATAATTGGTGCTTAACCACTTCATACAACTCCACCCCATTTCATTTTAATATTTTTTTATTCATCAATATAATTTTGATACATTGATAATCAGGGAGGGGCCAATCCCCTAAATATTTTTGAGGTAAATTATTAAATGGCCATTCTCAATAATATTGGATGGAGTCGGGAAATGAGATCACACGATTCAAATTTATATTAAATGCGTTCTGTATAAGTTAAGATAACGTCATCTCACTATTATTAAGTAAATTTTTAAAGTCGTTTAATTATGAAAAATTATAATTGATTAAGTTTTAATTCGATTGGTATTGACATTATTGTCGGCGTAGGAAGATGTGGGTTTAGTCACTTAACCGATGATATGGCATGTTAATTTAAGGATTAATTATATAACTTTTAATGTTTTAGGCACTTAACCGATGATATGACATGTTAATTTAATGGTTAAATTTTAATTTGACATTTGAATTATGGCTAAAATATTAATTTAGTACTTTTAGATTTTTTTAATAATAATTTCAAAATTATTTTTAAAATTCTAAAAGAATGTTTAAAGGTTAAAAAATAAATAAATGAGAATATCATCCATTATCACAACCCAATCCCACCCAGTAATGCTTTTCTTTTTCTCTCTATTTTTCATTTTTTTGTCATATTCTTTAGGATCATGTATATATATATATGCAAAGATTATTGAAATTATTTAAGGTTTTTTTAATGTTTTAAAAAAAAGAATAAAAAAAAAGAGAGAAGTTAACACATGATTTTTTACTGTATTATATATAGCTTTTTTTTTGTATTTAGATAAATATTAAATAAATAAATTATCTATTTAGTTTAAATTAAATATTTATTTTATTATCTATATTCTTATGCATTTTAAAATTTGATTTCAATATAAAAATTAAAAAATTAATTACCACATTTAAAAAAAGTATTTTTTAAAATTACGTAATTTACCCATTCCTTAGGTTTTATCATTATTCTCAAATAACTTGTTATGTTATCTTAAATATTTAATTAGATAATCAGAATTTTAAAAATTAATTAGATAATTTATTTATCTAATTTAACTTAAATATTTATTATCTTTTTTTAATTTCGATTTTAACAAAAAAAACTAATTATCACATTTTAAAAAGTATTTTTTTAATTAGATAATGTATCTATTCCTCAGGTTTTATCATTATTTCCAAATAACTTTAAAATGAATATTAGATATTTATATTATCTTAAATATTTAATTAGATAATCAAAAATAAATATTTAATTAAATAAAAAATAGATAAGTTTATCCATATGATTTAACTTAAATATTTATTTATTATCTATTGTTAATTTTGATTTTCACATAATTTTTAAAAAAAAATTAATTATCACATTTTTATTAAATTTTACTTACAATAAAATAACTTAAATTTATTTATAATATAATCATAAAGTTATATTTATACAAATTATAAAATAATTTTAATATATTTTAATTGATATATACAACTAAACCCGTAATTTTTTCGTCCCTACCAAATTTGAGAAATTCCTTCTTAATTGTGGGCACATAAATTTGGTAGGGGAAGAACAACGCCCAAGAAACTCAACTGCTATTTTACCTGGCCAACAGTATCAACTCTCATATCTGATATTTTCACCTATTAAACTCTTATTTGGACATAAATACTGCATATGATTTTCTAATATATAAAAAAAACTTTAAAAGAAAAATCATATCCCCATATTCAACATTTTTTTTATTTTTTATTTTTTTGTGAAATAAATAAGATTATTATTGCTATATGAAAAATCTGAAATTCTAAAAAAATAATAATAAAAGATAAGTACTTCACCAAAACATTGAGATTTGTCAACGACAAAAACATCATTAAATTGGGGAAAAAATTATTTTAGTTTCTTTCAAAATTTTAAGGTTTTTCTAGAGTTTTATGGTTTTTTTTGCATAACTATATTTTAAAAATATTTTTATAATTTTAGAAAATAAGTTATGAATTTTTAAATTTTTGTTATGCCTCGTATAATGGACCTTACAACTTCCCGTGATTAGTTCGCGAACCTCAACCTGGCGAACTATGCACCTCCTCATTTATGATTAGTTTGCAAACCTCAACTTAGCGAATTATGCATCTTTATTAAGGCTATATGAGGATCACGTGAAAATCTAGAGTAGTTAATTGTTAGCCACCCTAACATGTCTCGTCTTAAGATATTACATCATTGCCACTATAAAGGATATCAAATCAAACTTCCACGTCAATAATTTTAGGACACGTAGCTAAATTTGTCATTCCCTATAAAAGAGCCATGCAAATAGCTCACAAACTCATGTAGACAACCCACCAAATCTCCTTCTCTCCCAAGAGAATTTAAGACTTCCTCCCAACCTTTGTTTCTTCTCCCTTCTTCACCAAACCTTCTTCTTCTTCCCTTTGTTCACCTCATTAACAATTGGTGCGGTGAGCGTGGAAAGATATGGTGCATTCACACACTAATGATCCTCCTAGTATTGAGTTTGACTCAGCCAATGATCAAGTTACAGGCTCTATTGGTCATAACATTAAAGCAAATATGGAGTAGACTAGGAAATGGAACCAGGACCCATTGCATGTTGGTTAACAATGTCCCCCACAAAACCAACCAAACTACAAAATCAAAATCTACAAAATTCATGCCACTAGTTTTACCAATATCCCCCATGGTATTATAACCCACCTAAAACTAGCACCAAGTTGGAGCATCACCGACGAGTCAAGGCTGCTAACATCACTAGTCTAGTAGTTAACAGTATTTTAACATGCAAGAGAAAATAAGAGTTATGAAAGAGTAAATGTCCTCTCAACAAAAGAGATACCAAAAACAACAAAAAATTATCCAGGAGCAGATGGAAAGGCAATGATAGGCGGATGAGAGAAATGAAAGAAATGAAAAACTCATTAGGAAGCTTAGAGCAAATAGGATGAATTAGGGAAAAAAAACCCAGGAGTAGAAGGGAAGAACCCATTCATTCAGGGTAAGATCAACAGCATGCAGACCAAGGTATCGAAAATTTAGTAGATGAGGATGTCGATATGGATGATTGAGATTATAGCTATGATGAGGATTATGATGACAGTTATAGTTGTGCTAGTCAAAACACCCAAAAAGTAGAGAACTTAGAAAAACAATGGGATCATTTAGATTAGTAAAGAAATATAAAAATGAACCCTTAGCTAAGAAGATATTGCGACATCTTGTTTCTTTATATTTAAATTTTTAATGTATGATGGTGGAGGAGACCCTCAAGATCATTTAGCACATTATCTAAATCATATGAATTTAAAATTTTTAATTGAGCCTCTTTAGGATTAGATTGATACTTTACACACACGCACTCTATATTGTAGCACAAATCTTGCTTATTTGTAGTGAGATAAAAAGGGCTATCAATCATACTACAACAATTGTTAAGGTTAGTTGCAACTCCCTCTACATCTGAGCTTGGTTCCTTTAAAACTCTCATAAATGTCTTAATTACTGTTGATCCTTTCAAATCAAACTTCTTAACTAAGTCGCGAGCATACTTTTTTGAAGATAGAAAGATTCCATCTTGATCTAAAAACTTGAGAAGTAGGATAATTCTTCTACCATCCTTATCTCAAACTCTAACTATATCATTCTAACAAAAGCTTCTTTTTAGCTTGCTCAGATATTAATCCAAAAATCTATCATCCATATATACATGTGCAACTATCATCTCACATTCCTTTTTCTTTATAAACAAAATTTCTATACATTGCCCTTCATTTAACTTTATTCAAGCATGAATTTTGAAAGTTTCTCATAATATACTCTGAAGCTTGCTTTAAACCATACAAGTCTAGGGTAAGTTTATAATCATGATTAGGATATCTTGGATCTTCAAAACCTTTAGACTACATACAAAGATCTCTTCATTGATAAGTTCATTTGATTATTAAACTGTTAGGATCGTCCCGATTAAGCAACGAACAAGTAAAAATAGTAGAAGAAATTGAGAAGATGAACACACAAATTTAACGTGGAAAAACCCCTCAAAATAGGATAAAAAACCACGGGCAAAGATAAATTTACTATAATGGCAAAAGAATGAAGAGTACAAAAGATGGAGATAAAAACTAAACCCCGAAAACCCGAAAAACAAAGAACCCTCAAACGTAAACACAAAATTCTCTGAATGTGTTATGAGTTCTAATCTAATGGGTGTCTCTTTTATTCTAAGATTGTAAAGGAGCCTATTTATAGGCTAAATTAGTAAGTCAAATAAACTATACTAATAAATGCTAAATATATTATACTAATAAATACTAAATCTTCTAGAAAGAAAATATATTTTTGTTTAACTTGACTTGCAAGCAATCTCTTAGAATTTGGGTCACACAATTCTAACAATCTCCACCTTGACACAAATTCTTTCAATGCCATCTTTGCCAAAACCCGCCACGGGCCTATCTTGAACTATGCAGGGAATTAACTGAGTCGAATCTATGCTTAGAAGCTGGAAGACTTCTAGCCTTCGACTTGTGCACTGCCAAATCAAAACTAACCCGGGTCTGATTTTCACGAATACAGTGCCCTAACTTTTCAAAACCTGCATCCAAAAGAGAACCTCTCTTCAACGAAACGGTCATACCTTTTTCCCTCCTATGACCAAGTTGCCTCCGCTTCAAATGAGTTGACTTTGACTCCGTAACGGACGAAGGACGTCCGATTTCACCAGTCACTGTAGAACCTTCCAGAATATAAAGACTGCCGGTTCTTTTACCTTTTAACAAAACGAGAGCTCCACGAGATACTTTAATGTTGCTCGACTCGATGTTGATTCTGCATCCTTTCAAGTCTAAAATACTCAAGGAGATGAGATTCTTTCGTAAATCAGGTACATACCTGACATCTGAGAGTGTCCTAATCGTCCCATCGTGTATCCTAATTTTAACAATACCAATACCGATTATTTTACTAGATGAATCGTTTCCCATGTGCACAACTCCACCTTCAACTGAACTGTATGTGGAGAATCATTCTCTATTGGGACACATGTGGAAAGAACATCCTGAATCTAGGATCCACTCAGACGTAAGCTTGGAGTTTTCGCTCGTTGACACTAACAAGAAATCATCACCGCCTTCATCGACCAAATTAGCACTAGCTACATTTTCCTCGTTACTCTCAGCAGCTCTTTTATTTCGCAGTTTATAACAATCTGCTTTGACGTGACCTAACTTTTTGCAATAGCGACACCTTTTGTCTCGTTTCTTTGATGCTACCAAAACGGAAGCTTGTCTATCTGCTTTGCTATTCAAATCAAACTCATTGTCGAGTTTGTCTCTACTCAACAAATGACCCTTCACATCTTTGAACGAGAGTTTGTCTCTGCCATAAATTAGGGTCTCCCTGAAAGATTTGTATGAAGAGGGTAAAGAGCACAATAATAGCATAGCTTGATCTTCATCGTCAATATGAACCTCAACATTCTTTAAATCATTTAAAAGAGTAATGAATTGACTGATGTGATCTTTAAGAAGCTCACCTTCGTTCATGCGAAACGTAAATAGACGTTGTTTCAACACTAAACGGTTAGCCAGAGACTTAGTCGCATAAAGAGTTTCTAACCTTTTCCACAAGGCGAATGAGGTCTTCTCCATTAATACCTCCTGCAATACTGTATTCGCGAGGCACAACTGGATTGCAGACAAGGCCTTTTCATCAAGCTCTTCCCATTCTGTTTGATTTAGATTCTCAGGCTTTTTCCCTGTAATAACCTTTTTCAAGCCATTTTGAACTAGAATTGCCATCATCCGAACTTGCCACAGATTGAAATTTGTCTGACCATCGAACTTCTCAATTTCAAACCTTGTTGCTGCCATCTCTGACCGGACTGATCTATGAAAGTTAAACTAGCTCTGATACCACTTGTTAGGATCGTCCCGATTAAGCAACTAACAAGTAAAAATAGTAGAAGAAATTGAGAAGATGAACACACAAATTTAACGTGGAAAAACCCCTCAAAAGAGGATAAAAACCACGGGCAAAGATAAATTTACTATAATGGCAAAAGAATGAAGAGTACAAAAGATGGAGATAAAAACTAAACCCTGAAAACCCGAAAAACAAAGAACCCTCAAACGTAAACACAAAATTCTCTGAATGTGTTATGAGTTCTAATCTAATGGGTGTCTCTTTTATTCTAAGATTGTAAAGGAGCCTATTTATAGGCTAAATTAGTAAGTCAAATAAACTATACTAATAAATGCTAAATATATTATACTAATAAATACTAAATCTCTTAGAATTTGGGTCACACAATTCTAACATAAACTTTTAATAAATATATTATTATATAATTTCTTTTTCTCGCGTTATAAGTGTACTATAATTTAATATATTTAAAAAATATATAACATGTTAATATAATTTTGTATATTTAATAAAAATATAAAAAAAGATTGTACAATATTATAAGGGGCTAAAATGAAAGTTTTTAAAAGTGAAATGAGATGGAGTAAAACAATAACTTAACCAAAATTGCCTCTCCATTACACAAATCCACTTTAAAAAAGAACTCCTCATTTGAAGTGAATCAATACAAAACATATTGACGACTTGAGTTTTTATTATCATTGCAGAAGGACGTAGGTTCGAGTGTACTAAAACGCATTATCCTGCTCTTTAAGGGTTAGAGAGGAACTACGGGGGTTGGGGAGGGATTATTGCTAGACATACTATCAAAAAGAGTAGATATGATAAAGAACTTATAATGAGATTAATAAAAAAAAAGTATTTCGATATTACATTCAAAGACAAAATTTTACATATTCAAAGAAAAGTAAAACATTTAACACTAATTTTTTTTATTTGATACCTTATATTAAATTTTAGTTAATATGAATTTTTAACAAAAGATGCTGAATGTTAAATTAGAAAGTATTAAATCAATTATATTTCAAATTTATGAAAAAATTATTGCTTTTATATAAAGCTTTCAAAATAAAAAAATATTATATTAAAAAGGTTAAAAATATTAAATGAATAATTTTCAAGTTTTACCATAATAAAAAGATAAGAATATTGTCGATTAAATCTTAGTTCGATTGGCATGGACATTGTTACCAATGTAGGAATATGTGAGTTCGAGTGCGCTAAAGCGCATTATCCTCCTATTTATGAGTTGGAGTGGGACAACAGATATGATTGGTACTAGAGGTGCTCATGGGTTGGGCCGGGTCCAACCAAAATTTTAGGCACGTTTGCTAGGCCTAGGCTCGGTTCGAAAATGAGCCTAAAATTTTACCCAAGCCCAGCCTGGATAAAAGTATTAAAACCCGAGCCCGACCCATATTAATTATATATATTTAAAAATATAATACATCAAAAATACTAAAAATATTAAAATAAATATTCCCAACAAATTGAAAATAAATTTTAAAAAAAATATGTATAGTTAAATAACACTAATATAGGTGCAACTTAACAAGTAAATGCCTCTAAAACAGTAACACAATTAACAATAAAACAAGAGTAATACAATAACAACAAAATAATAGCAATATACTAGTGAAATGATAGCAAAATAGTGAAAAACAACAAAAAAGGCAAAAAATTGCATTTTTTTGTATATTCGGGTCGGGCCGGGCTTGGGCAAAAATACATTACCTGAGGTCCGACCCTTTTTCTAAGAAGGCTTTATTTTTTTGTCCAAGCCCTTTTTCCAGGCCAATATTTTTACTCAAATCCTGTCACTTTTCGGGTGAGCAAGCATGTCTAATCAGTACTTATAATGAGATTATTTTAAAAAATATTTAATACTTAATTTTTTCCTAATATATCAAATAATCTTTTCATATAAATTTACTAACTATCTTAGTTTTTAAATTTATTAAACATAAAATAATATACAAAATAATAAATGAAATGAATATTATATAAATAATTTAAAAAAAAAATTACCTTTCATTTTCATTTAAAAAATTACTATTAGACTTTCAAAAAAAAAGTATTAGTTTTGTTTAAAAAAACAATTTATAGCTCAAAAAAACAAATAATTATCATTTTTCTAATTGTTTTTTCACTTAAATTATTATTATTATTATTATTATTATTATTATTATTATTATTATTATTATTATTATTATTTTTGACCCACTTTTGCTGCCTCCCATAATCTAGTTATAGTTTAAACCCTCGTTTTATCGGTTATCAAACTAGCTTTTGTTGCACGCAGCCTCAACCTCAGCACTCTGCTCCCATTCTTCAGCTACTCTTTTTCTTCATATCCCATCTCCGCCACCGTTATCTTCTCATCTTCACCGCACCGCCACCGTCTACTGGCGACAACCCTGCAATTAAGTATTCTTGATACAATAAAGCAATCTACGCATTGGTATGTTTGGTAACCTATCAGTGTAGAGTTCTTTTTCTTTTCCGCTTATGGTTGCAGTTCTAAGTATCAAAGCTAATCATATGGAGTTTTTTTTTTCTCCAGTGGCAGTTTTCTTTGCGAAGGACGAAAGGCGGTAAAAGGAGATAATGGATGATAAGCTTGTAAACTCTGTACGCTCTACTGTTTTCAAAGACTCAGATTCCCTTGAAGGGACTTGCACTAGAATTGAAGGTTATGATTTCAATCAGGGTGTAAACTACTCCAGGCTTCTCAAATCCATGCTTTCCACTGGATTTCAAGCTTCCAATTTTGGAGAAGCTGTTGAAATTGTCAATGAGATGGTTGGTTTTGTTTATTTAGATTTTTTCCCCTTTTAGATGGTTTTTGGGAACTTAAAATTCAAAAAGATAGATTTGGATTTTAAAAGTACTTAGCAATGTAATATTTATGATTATTTCTCAAAATAATAGATATATTGGGTGCATGTTTAGTAGTGAATTTGAAATTCTTTTAGATATTTGTGAATTTGAACTTCATGCCTTTTAAATAAATTATATAATCGTATTGGATCTCTACTAGTTTATACCTAATGTATACTATTCATCCTTACAATTTATATGTTAAATGAAATCCAAATCCGAATCTTTCTGATTTATGTTCCCAAACGTAGCATTGTTTTCTTAATTCATAAAGGTATTCTTGATCAATGAAGTTAGATTGGAGGCTTTCTGATGAGCCTATAGCTGAGGACAGCAGTGAAGAGGAGAAGGATCCTACCTACAGAGAATCTGTGAGATCCAAGGTGTTTTTGGGGTTCACATCAAATCTTATTTCATCTGGTGTTCGAGACACTGTTCGATATCTTACTGAGCATCACATGGTGAGTTCCAAATCAGACTTTCTTTTGTGTAGAATTGGTATTTTTGGAATACGCATTTAGTCTTTGGCTTCATTTAAAAATCTGTCATGTTCTTGATGCCCTAGTGCCTCTGGATTTTGAGTACTGTTACTTTTGAAATGATTTTAGGTAGATGTAATAGTTACTACAACTGGTGGCATAGAAGAAGATCTTATAAAATGTCTTGCTCCAACATATAAGGGTGATTTTTCGTTACCTGGTGCTCAGTTACGTTCAAGAGGATTGAATCGCATTGGTAACTTGTTGGTTCCTAATGACAATTACTGCAAATTTGAGGATTGGATCATTCCAATTTTTGATCAGATGTTGAAGGAACAGCATGAAGAGGTACTTTTACACAAATACACACACCGATTCTGTTATGTCATAGATGTTGCTCCACTTTATTTTTGAAGTACTGGCATTCAGCATCCATGTCAATTACATATCTAGATATGAGTATGAGATATGACCCTCCAAGGACTTTCCAAATAAATGGAAAAGTGTTGGATAAAAAAAATTTGAACATATTCAAGTCAGACTCACACATATCTGGTACATCTGAATTTGAGTTACATAGGTCATGCCCTCTAGTCAGTCTGATATTTTTGAATTGTCACAATGATTTTGGGACCTTTTAGTTTTCCATAAATGTTGAAAGGATGATTGATTTCTTGAATCTAATTATTGTGTATGGTAGAATAGCTCAGCTTTCATTTGTAGTCTTTTCCAGTGATTTCAGTTACCATCAGTACATGTTTCTCTTGTGTCTGGTGGTTTCTATTATTTCTGTTAATTTCCTCCTACCTCATGCTTTTGGTCTGTACAGAATGTGTTGTGGACTCCATCAAAGTTAATTGCACGTTTGGGACAAGAAATAAATAATGGAGATTCATACCTCTACTGGGCATACAAGGCAAGTATCATTACCAGTTTAGCCTAATGCTATGAGCATGTAACTACTTTTTCGCCTCTGCTTTTTTGTTGGTGTCAATGATGATCTGTACAGCTGTCCATTCGTTAACTATGCTCATTTTTGTTATTTATTTGTATTTTCCAGAACAATATTCCTGTTTTCTGTCCTGGATTAACAGATGGCTCTTTAGGGGATATGTTGTATTTTCATTCTTTTCGCAACCCAGGTCTGATAATTGATGTAGTGCAAGGTAGGTGCTCTATGTTCCATCTACATTGCTTGTTAACTGCTCCTGTTCAAGAACTGGGGACGTGAATATCTAACTTGATTACTTTTTGAGCAGATATTAGGGCCATGAATGGTGAAGCAGTCCATGCAAGTCCTAGGAAAACAGGAATGATTATTCTAGGAGGGGGATTGCCGAAGCATCATATCTGTAATGCTAATATGATGCGTAATGGTGCCGATTATGCTGTTTACATAAATACTGCTCAAGAGTATGATGGGAGCGATTCCGGAGCCCGCCCAGATGAAGCTGTTTCATGGGGGAAAATACGAGGCTCTGCTAAAACAGTTAAGGTATGCCTTTTGTCTACCCTATTGCTTTTCATCTTCCATTGTTATACACTCTCTTTTCAACTTTTGCTTACCCTATATCTTTTTCCTCAAATAAACAAATATATCATCTTAGTTCCTGACTCCTTCCATGATTTGTATGGAATCAGGTACATTGTGATGCAACTATTGCTTTCCCTCTTCTGGTAGCTGAAACATTTGCTTCGAGGTCGAAAAATTTTGTGGCCTAGTACCATTTTTTTCAACCGCACAGATTCATCTAAATATCTTATTATTTATCTCTGTGGTGGCATCCTAATGAAGACAGATGATTTCTCATGATATTATTTATCAGGTAACTTGTACTTTTCCATGGTAACCAAACCATGCTGAGAGTTGTCGAAATTTGTTTTAAAGGGAGAGTTTATTATAGTGTAGAAGAGTCAGACGAATCTGTTATCACTCTTTCTAGTTCGTTGTATAAGAATTTTGGTTGTAGTGTAGATGCTATTGATGAAATTGCTTTCATTTTATGGCAATATGTCACCATTATCCTCTCCTAATGCACCCATCTGATGGTTGAAGAATTTGCAGCAATTTGCTTGTTTAAATGCACAGGGAGAGTTACTAATGCACCATTCATTGTTAAGTTTTGAGTCAAACTCGAACTATTTTGAGTTATTAAAGCATTCATAAACTCTGCAACCTCTTTAAAAGCTTCACCTTGGTGCATGACGGTGAAAATTACAAATTTGTTTATTAAAAAAACAATATAAAATCAGTGTCTACATTTTTTACGAGTAATTTCTATTTTTCTAATATTATTAGTTAGGAAATTGAGTAAAACCCAAACAGAGAAAACCAATGCTCTCAGCCCAGTGGGCCATGGGTGGCCCACATCAATGGTTCTCAGCGAAATTGAATAGTTATATGTGGAAAAAATAAAACCCTCCTGCGGGTTACAGACTATCCATACTTCCACTGCATCACTCTATTTTTTGACATTTAACTGTCATATATATAATACCATTTAAACACAATATTTTGTAACTTAAATACTGTTCAATATAACACGAGAGTGTATCCTCTTCTTTTAACACCTTGCCCACCCCCGAAAAATAAGGGAGTTTAAAGAAAATATAATGTCCGAAAAATTAGTTTAAGTAAAATTTAAGATCTGTATTTTATATAGGTCGGATCTTGGGCAGAATCTTTTGGCTTGAGTTTCATTCGGTTCGAATATAGACTATGTTATAAAAAGATATTATATTAATTATAAATGTTAAATAATAATTATATATATTTATATTTATATTCAATACTAACCCAATAACAATTAATCTCATTATCTAAAACCTAAAAAAAAACTTACTCAACTCAAAATATAAAATTTTAAAATTTATATTTAATATAATAAAAATATTTATTATATTTATGGTAGTGTTTTTTGATATAATAAAACATTTATTATATTATGGTAGTGTTTTTTAATATAAATATTTTTAATGTACTTTTAATGTGTTAGAAAGATTTTATTTTAACGTTTTTAGTGCATTTAGTGCACTTTATATATTTTTAAAATTTTATTTTTAAATAAAAACTAATCTAAAAAAAATCAAATATGGGCAAACTAGGTCCAAATTTATTTTTCTTAAATTAGACTAGGCTTGTGCTTGAAAAATTGGTTTAAATATCTTATATGGGCCCGATCGACCTTGTCCATGAACACCTCTACCTCGCACCAAAATGCTTACTTGTGATCACATCTTGCCGGCAAAATGCTATATAAGTTTTTTTTAGTTAATATCCCTAATTAAGTTTGGCGAGTTAAACAAATATCAAGATAATTACATTCTTAAACTATTGACCTTATATCAATAAAGTCTTTCCATTAATAAAATCATTAATTTAACCGTCAAATGAGTGTGACATAAATAAAGATGGAAGTTTTAAAGAAAAATGAATATCATAAAATAGATGTAATAAAAGTCTTAGCTTTGAGGTTTTGAAACCTTTATTGAAACTATCTTTCACACTACCTTCTTTAAAATTTTCAATTTAAATTATGTTACATGAAATTTTATGTGTCATTTAATGGTTAAAATTAACGATTTGAAGGTGTAATTAAAACGTTTTGAAGTTTAGGATCTAATTTAGAATAAGGTTTTAAGTTTGAGGATGTCATGTGCAATTAACTACTTAATTAATTTTTCATATAATTAATGTTGCGCTAAAAATGGTAATATATTATAACTGTTACAGCACGTTTGGTTAGCTGTATTGGAATAGAGGCGTAATGGAATCGAGGCGTAATAGTAATCTTATGTTTGGTTGAATGGAATAGAGGTTTAATAGCATAATGGAAAAAACTAAAATGACTAGAATACCCTTAGCATAAATTTGTTTGGGTAAATGATTATTGTTATTGTTATTTAAATTTTAATAAGATTATTAATATCAATAATAAATAATTTAATCATATTTAAACATAATTATTATTAAATATATTATAATTAAAATATATAATTTAATAAAATTCTTAATAATCAATATTCTTATATGAATTTACTCAAATCATAATATATGATACTATAAAATATAAATTAACATAATTATTATTAAATATATTATAATTAAAATATATAATTTAATAAAATTCTTAATAATTAATATTCTTATATGAATTTACTCAAATCATAATATATGATACTATAAAAGATAATTTAACATAATTATTATTAAATATATTATAATTAAAATATATAATTTAATAAAATTCTTAATAATTAATATTCTTATATGAATTTACTCAAATCATAATATATGATACTATAAAAGATAATTTAACATAATTATTATTAAATATATTATAATTAAAATATATAATTTAATAAAATTCTTAATAATTAATATTCTTATATGAATTTACTCAAATCATAATATATGATACTATAAAAGATAATTTGAAATAATTAATATTAAATATATTTTAATTAAAATATATGATTTAATAAAATTTAAAATAATTATAACTAATAAATAATAAGTGAGTAAGAATCGAACTCTAAAAAAAAAAAACATAACCATATCGAATTATCATCAACAACTCGATTGAATTTACAACAATTTTGAATTAAATGGAAGTACTGCCTCAATATCTCACTTCAACTAAAAATATAAAGCAAGCATTCAATAGAAGAAATTCAAGCCGATAGAATATCTCTTTCACCCTGCTCTTAACTCCAATTGGCCTTCCATGAAACCAATTCTTCACTTCAAACAAAATAGCTCACCAATCTAGCAGGAAAACGAATACTGTCCAAAGTTGCCATTGAAAATAACCTCCAACTTCATGTGTCCATTCCACAAGTTAAGGGAAAAAGCAATCTCTGCCAATTCTGGATTTATATGATGCATTGATAAATCAGGAAAAAGAAGGCCATGATGTAAGGTTGCTAAAAAATCACAATGAATCAAAAGTAATTTACCTCTCCAGGAAGGCTAAATTGCCAAGAGCACATGTTTCCTCTAAAGCACCAAAAACCAGAAGGCATATTTGTTGACAAGTTGCAGTACTGCCTCAAGATCTTAGTTCAACTACAAAATAAAGCAAGCATTCAGCAGAAGAAATTAAAAGCTTACTTGTTCCTCGTTTTCAGCAGAAGGGAATCTGCCATTTATTCCCTCTACACTCTTTGTTGTCTTCATTCCCCTGATAGTAGCAAATTTCTAAAGTCGAAGCTTAAACTCTAGGTTTTGGCTTACTTATACTACAATTCATTAAACCCTGTCACTGAAAAGCACATCTATAATGTTAGATAAATTTTGTCTTGCATTGGTCACAACCTTGACATTGAGACCAATAGAGATCAAAGTTATATAATTCTAAAAGACAATGCACAGAAAATACCAACCACCTAGTCTTACATCAACATAAAAGCCTAAGTTATAAGAAAAAAACAATATTTCTGATTAACATTAATAAAAATCAGAAATCAGGTGATCAATCACTAGCTTTTAAATGAAACATGAAATGTATATCAATGAGTCAATATACCATTGAATGAAAATGCAGTGAGTATAGAGATACAAGATGATCAAATCTCTACTTACTCTGCGTATGTCATGAGCACCAATGCCAGAAACTAAACAATGAAGCTGAATGATGTCCATCAATGATCCTATGAATTAAAACCAAGCAATAACAAGTCAACTGTCAAAAAAGAATTAAAGTATGAATCTTAATATCTGAATTCGGGTGCCCACCATGTCCTCCTATGGATACTTTTATGAAATCCAAAGCTTTCTTGGCTTTCTTGATTTTCCTGGCGTTGAAGTACTATCTTTTCCAGTAGAGCAATTTGTATCGTCATAACATTTCATCTTGGCTACCACCAGTCGGACAATGGTGCACCGACAAAAGGGTCAATGGTGCACCATTGGAAATAATGCCTCTCGAGGTATACTTTTTGACCCCCAATCACACCAAAAGGATAAGGGGAGAGTAGCTACTTGAAATGGTACATTTTAAAGTTGCAGTAACAAGGAAATAATATTTGTCACTTTAACTTACAAGGAAATTAACAAGTATGACAGATAATATTCCCAAGTAAACACATATAAAAGTGAACATGCTAGTGTGGCATAGGCAAACACAAAAAACCAGAGAATAAGTCAATGATTATATACTTACAGTAGATAAAGATTGATATGTGCCTTCCTTCCAACATCTTTCTCGACGAATGGCAGGATGTGCACTCCCACTAAAAACACAATAGATGCGGGTGTCCCACAATCTAAGTAGCACTCCATCAACCAGCAAGTGGCTGAAAGGGGAAATCAATTCAGGAGAGAAAAAGAGTGCAGTGGCTTATGTATTAAGAGTTTTTCAAGCAACTAGATGAACCTGAAATTAGCATTTCTTCCAGGATACAGAGTGAAAAAATGAAGAGATGGTTAAGAAAATGTCAACCACATAGATTTGCATAATCAAAAGCATTTTGTAGTCACCCACTTACCCAAAATTGTAAAAGAAACCAAGAACTTGGCATGACTCTTTAGACAAAAGAAAATAATGCAATCAGCTGCCTTCCATTCTAACCTTTCCAAGATTATACCCATTGAAAAAAACCAAAACTTGTCTAAGTTACCACTTTCACAGTTAGAAGTGACACCTAATTATCAGTCAATTCATCTTCATACAAAACTACCTGCGTAACAAACATGAATACTTCCCTAAATGCAAACTTAAGAATGTTAAGAAAAGCATACAAAATACAATGTATCGTCTTTCATACCATGTTTATAGTTTAAGACGCTGACCTCATCATAGAAAAGAATTGGTTCTTTTCATGTAAGCGCAGCGACATCAAGCCGTAGTGTGCAATCCTCCAAATGGAGGCCTGAGCTCCCCTCTAAAATTTCTTCCCTTGGGTTCTGATTGCAATTTAAAATGACAACAAAATCACCATCAATCACTATCCTAAATATCCTGGGACACAAAAATAAACCTTTGCAAAATTTCCTAGTCTCTAAATTCTCAAACAAAAATTGCTAATGCATGACATAGAACAAAAGCCTAATTCTAGCAGCTCCTTTAAAAGAAAATATACCTTGTCTGAATCAAGCTCAACCATGTCACTTCCACAATCATAGTCCAATATCACCTGCCGGAACGGTTTACTGAAACATCCAAACAATCAATTTTGCTTCACTTTTAGTTTAATATTCAAAAGTAAAATAAAATCAAACTAAATGATCGTAAAACTGAATTTAAATCACCAAAAATGTTAAATAAAATAATCGACATTTCTTTTTACCTTATGAATTTCCATTGAGCAGCAGAAGGAACTTCAACAGGAGGTAAACCTTTATGCTTCCAACCGGAAAAAGCATCTAATGCATTGAAACGAATATCGTTGTCGCTTTCGACGCCTTTAAGAGAACTAAACAACTTTCACCGAATATCATTTCCGGTAAAGTGGCGAAGTTTGGAGTCTCTGTTCCCATTGTTGGAGAGCCAATAAGTTGAGAATCAAGCGGTTACCACCATGAAACAACAATAGGGTCGAGCGGATGAAGAAGAAGAAGCAGTCTGCTGATGAGTGATGAAGAAGAAGCAGTTGTGGCGGCCGAAAGGAAGGAAAAAGTTATGGAATCAGAAGAAATCAGAAGAAGCAATTAGGAGGGTAAAACAGGGTAGAAGAAATGGGGAGAACTTAATACGCAACAAAACTGAGCTTTTCTTCCGGAATAGAAATCGGTGGATTTTGGGATTAGGTCTGTAATGTATTAGACCTGTAATAGCAATACACTAAACCAAACAAATGATTAAAGGGGGATTAAGTGGGGCCCACCGATTAGGGGTTTAATGGCTATGCCAATACACCCAACCAAACATGCTCTATTCTTGCAAGGTATATAACAACTTGATTTCATTTTGTCATAATTGTTTATAAGATAAACACGTTTGTTTGTTGATTATTATTTTTATATTTCATTTTATTTTAATTATTAAATGTTGAGTCGAAAGACAAAAATTGATTTCGTTTTAAGTGTTTACCATCAAGACTTTTATTATTTGAACAATCTCATTATAGGTTCTGATTATATATGCTCTTTTTGACACAATACATAGAACTACCCATAGTCTCTTCTTAACCAATAAATAAGAGTACTTATTCTTAAATAATAAAAATACTAATGCTTTTAGAATTATATAATATTTTACATAATTACATAAATATTTAAACTGTTCACAATTCTTAATATGTTTCAATAACAACGATGTCAATCGAGTTAAGATTAAATCAATAATTTTTTATTATAATATTAGGAGAGAGGATGACATGTAATTTAGTTACCTGGTCGAAACTCTAATCACTCTTCATTACAAGTATAATAAAAATAAAGCTTATATGAAGAATAGATACTCAAATTATACAACTTTTCTCACTTTAGGTACTTAAAATTTTATCCGTTATCACTTTAGGTATCAACCGTTAACTCCGGTTAAAAAAAATCTCAAAACCAATTAAATTATGGCACATGACATTTTTAATTAAATAATCACGTGCCATAATTTGATTGGTTCAGAGGTTTTTTTTAAACCAAAATTAATGTTTTAAAATTTTTTATTTAATTAAAAATATTATGTCTCATAATTTGATTGGTTTAAATATTTTTTTAACCAGAGTGAATGGTTGATGCCTAAAGTAATAATGGGATAAAACTTTAACAACCTACTTTGACAAAAAAAAAAAGTAACCTAAATGAGAAAAGTTGCATAATTTAACTACCTACTTTTCATATAAACTTAAAATATTAGTTACAATAATGTTTTTTCCTTCTAATTTTTAAAATTTTTCATTAAATAATGTAATTATTAAATAAATGAACTCAAAGTTAAAATTGAATATTTGAATCATTATCATAATTTATATAAAATATGAGATGATTTGAGATATAATAAAAACGAAAGCGAAAATTAATTACAATTATATTTATTATATTAATAATTTTTGTTAGTAATGTTATAATTATTATCACTTAATTAAATCTTGTATCAATATTAAATTATATTTATTATTTTAAATTAATTATCTTTTAATTAGTATTATAGTTATATCCTATTTAAAACTAAGATTTAGCGCTATTAATAAGTGGATTAAGAGAGTTTCATTCTGAGTAGTATCTAAAGAACCCAAAACTAGTTTTTAATAATATTTGATAATGTAACATTACTATATTTTTTTGAATAATTTTATTATAGGTTCCGATCATATTTTTCTCTTTTTGACATAATATCTAGAACTATCCATAGTTCCTCTCAATCCATAAATAAGAGGATAATACGCTTCAATGCACTCGAACCCATGTCCTCTTGCATTGGCAACAATGCCCATGCCCATGCCCATTAAGCTAAGACTCAATCAACAACATTACTATATTTATCTGTTAAATTAAAATTTTATTCAAATTATTTTTAATAATTTAGTGTTTAAAATTTCCTGTCTTACTAAGCATGTCAATGCTTACCTTGTTTTATTTTTCTGTCTTCTGTAGTTGCATCTTTGCGGAACTTGGCTATTGAATCACTTCCAAGGCTTACACTATCCAGCGTCTCTTTCGGTAATCTTTGGTTTATCTTGATTTGGTTATAAGTGACATGTAATAGATGTGATTTATATATGTGTGCTTGGTTTTCAAATTTATGAACTTGCTCATTTTGGTATGTTTATTTGAGTAATGTATTAAAGCAAGTTTATGAGATCTGTGAGATTGTGTTTGGTAAATGATGGAATGAGATGAATAGTTGATAAGTATCAATTTGTTATGGAATGAATTGTAGGTGAAATCTTGGTTGAAGCATATGACATAATTAATTGATCTTTGATTTGGAGATTATAGAAATGCTATGTATAATAGTTCTTTTGATGGCAAATAAAATTGTGAATACATTTCTATACATGCTTGGTATTTGGTGATTCTTGCGGTATTTGCTTAGCTATGCTCAAACTTGTGTGAAATAGGAAAACATTTTGGTATTGAATGTTGTTTGTGATGTGCCTTATGGCATATTGGTTAGGCATATAGAATTGTGTTTTAGGTTGTGTTTTGCAATGCTATTGGTGTGTTTTGAATAGGTTTATTGAATGGTATAAAGCATGCTTGTTGCATAAATGAACATAGGGTTTAAAAGCTTATTTTGTAAGGTACATGTGAATCACACACGGCCATGTGCCACACATGGGCATGTGAAACAGTCGTGTGGTCATTAGTTTTTGGGATGTGATTGTTGTATACGGTCTCAGTATCTTACACAACTTCAGTCTATTACATTGTCTAGGACACAGCCGTGTGACTTTTGTTAGAAATTTTGCATTTAGGTCCACACGACTTTAATCTGTTACACGGCTTGGTGACATGACTGTGTGACCTATTAGACACGTTATCAACCTGTTGCACGGCCTGACCACATGGCCTTGTGACCCCTGTTTTGCCTTTTTTTATCTTTTTGTAAAAGTTTCAAATTAGTCCTGAATTATTTTCGAGTTGGTTCAAAAGCTTCGTAAGCTCGATTGAGGCTCGGTTTTGGTTGTAATTCATATTATAGTTGAACTATAAAATGTTTTGTTGATTTATTGAATATTAACGTAAAAAATTTATGTGAACTATTCTGTTAACTATTGTAACATCCTGTAACTCCGGTTCGACGACTAGATCAGGTAAAAGGTGTTACATTCGCTATTACTTAACTTGTTACTTATCAACTATTTTTAGGTCAACACGAATAGTCTCAAGAGTAATATATACTTTGTTGTACTTCCGACATAAAATTTAGAAGAGGTTGACATGATTCAGTTTCATATGTCACATTGGTTATGAGTTTTAAATAGGATTAAAATATTTTATATTATTTTAAACATATATGTTTTGTGGAGATCTAAACATATTTTGTTGAATTAATTGATTTTAAGAAAGGTTTTATTCATAATTTAGCCTTTGAATTATACCGGTTTTTTCATTTTAGTACCTAATTTTTTTGTCTCATTTTAGTGCTTAAAACTTTACATCGTTACCCATTTTAATACCTAAAAGCTAATGATGTTAAAAAAGAACTTGGCCAATTAGAACATGACATGTCACCGGTGACAAGGTAGATTGATTGGTTAAGTGGCATGTTAATTGGCATAGCAAGTTGACTAGTGACGCGATATATTGACCAAGTGGATCGGATGTTGACCCATGTTGATGGGTCATTGACCTATATTGATTGATGTTGACCAGTCGTTTACCAAAAAAATCATTAAAAATTGTAAAAGTTATAAAAAAAATTATGAAAGTTAGCAAAAAACATTATTTGGAAAATTTTTAAATTTATTTAAAAATATAAGAATTATTTAAAGACATTAAAAGTTGTTAAAAATATTTTAAAAATGTAAAAACTTGTAAAAATCATTGATTTTTTAAAGAAATGATTTAAAATTACAAATATTATTTAAAAATTGTGAAAATCATAAATATATATATTTACAATTTTTCTTAAATATAGCTTCCAATATTCAAATTCAATTCTTGTTTTCTAATTCAAAGTTTAGTTCATTTGCTAAAATTTTCTTAACTTTTTATTGGAAAATTTCAATTAAACAGTAAGGCCTAATTAACCTAGTAATACATGAATAACTCATGTGCATAGGGATGAATCTGCAAGCGCTTTATTTGAACAATATTGCTCTCTTTGTTATAATAATTTTTAATTTTTTTTAAAAAATTCTTATAATTTTTAATCATTTTTAATGATTTTCACAATTTTTTAAAATTTTTTACGTTTTAAAAAAAATACAATTTAATAATTTTTTAACAATTGTTTACAACTTGTTAAATTTTTTTTTAAACATTTTAATATTTTTAAATAATTATATATTTTTATATAAAATTTAAAATTTTCTAAATAATTGTTTGGTAATTTTTATAATTTTATTCATTTTAAAATAATTTTCTATAATTTTAATGATTTTTTGTTGATGAACAACGGTCAATGTCAACCAACTTGCCACTTCACCACTCAACTTGTCATGTCACTAATGATGTGACATATTATTCTTCTATTTAGATGTTGGGGAAATATTATATCAAAAATAGTAAATATGATTATAACCTATAATGAGATTAATATTTAAAAAAGAAAAAAAATTAAACCAAATTTTATTTTATTTTATTATTTTGAATTTATTTCATTTCATATTTGGAGTCACTAATTTTTTCCCCCCAAATCCTATATAGAATTTTATTTTATTTAAAAAGAATCAGTCCCAAACATGCAAATAACTTTTCCCTTCAGATTATTCTACCGGCTGAGAATCCAACGATTTCCGATTTACGATGGCGGAGCAACCGTACGTGATGGCCGAACAGGTTTTTATTTTCTTTCTTAAACGAAAAGAGAAATAGAATATAAGAAAAAGTAAAGATGATGTTGAATTTATGTTCCAAATTTACTTCTCCTCTGCAATAGTAGCACTTGGACTTGTTGCCAGAAATAATGTTAGTATTTTGATTCAATTATACACATTTAAATGAATGAATACATATATTTATTTTCATATTAAATTAATATAATTATTTATTTATTCAATACATCAATGTAAAATTATGCTAATTCGACAGTAGCGTTAGTGTTTTTTTTTGTTGTAAAAATCGAATTAAATAAAAATTTCATGTATAAAGTCGCACAAAATAAAAGTTCATGTATAACATTGCGCATTAGATCAAAGTTCACGTATAATTTCAATATTTATCAATTTCCATTTATATTGAATATATTTTATACTTATCTTGAATTTAAAATAAATTTTATGTTTTAAATTTGAAATAAAAAAATAAATGCATTAAATTTTAAAAGGGAAATTATCTGGTTCACTGCTAGTAGAGTTAAAAATGCAACACCCCAAAATATAGAGGATTAGATAAAATAAATAACCAAGAAATAAGCCTTAGGCTTAATGGTTAAATAGCTAGTACTCTCCTTAGAGCTCCTAGACTCAGACCTCATCTCTCTCATTTTTTTTTTAATATCAACAAACTAGAATGAAGAACATCCTAAAATAAATGTTAAATGGATTAAAAAATAAATAAGTATAGGCAGTGGCCTAATTATTTAAGCATCCTCCCTTCCCCCTTGGTTTTCTAAGTTCAAGTCACGCCAATTTCCCCCATTGGTTTCAAGAGGATGTTTAACCAATTGGGTTATTGCCCACACTCGTTTATTTTCTACTTCATTTAATATTTAAACAGTGTGGTTGCTCATAAACGTTTTAGTTATATGAAAGAATTATTAGGTTTATTTTTATAATTTATGTTATTTCAAAATTGTAATATTTTATCTAATTTGTGGCGTGAGACTTAGGGTTTCGTTTTCTTTTAGTATACATGACATTTAAATTGATTTTAGGATATTAATATGAATATTAATTAATTATGCATGAACTTTGTTTTTTATTAAAAATATAAATTATTATCACTTTTTTGTTGCTAGAGTATAAGTAAAATTCTGAATAATAAATAAAATAGAAATTAACTAAAATTTTAAAAATAGTCACCTTTACAAAAAAAAGTTAAAATTAATTGGTTTTTGTTAACTCTTAGGTTTTTCTAAAAATAGGCTAAGTTTTCTTTTAAAATAAATAAAATTTCTAAAATAACAATTTTATAAAACTCCGATCATACTAGGTCATATTGGTGACCGATGTAATATCCCGAATTCAGGTCTAACGTCTAGGCCGAATGGGGGAGGTTAAAAAAAACTCCACTAGTAGGAGTTTTTAAGGAATATTAAAAAATTAAAAATAAATTAAATAAACACGTGTCATGTACTAAACATTTGTGGAATTAAAAAACTCTATTGACAATGGACAGAATATTAACCCATTTTAAATTTAATAATTAATACACTGTCAGTGGAGTTTTTAAGACTCTACAAATGGATTGAAAGTATCACAAGTGTCATATTATTTATGTAATTAATTTAAAAATATACTTATCAAACCTGCCCGTAGAATTTAAAAACTCTAATTGATTAATAATTTTCCTTTTAAATTTTGGTATGTGATACCAATCCTCATATCATTTTAAAATTAACAGGGTGTATTATAATTTAAATATTATAATTTTAAATTATCTTTATATCTTTAAAAACAAAAAAGCTCATGTAATATAAGATTTTAGAAGATTCACCATGTGAAAAGATTTAGTTTTTATTAGGCAATTTGCCTTTGTTTTATTTTGGTCATCAAATCATTGTGGGGTTTTTTTGTAATTAGATTTATAATTAATTTAGCCCACCAATATCAACATCTTTTATTAAATTCAGTCCTCAAAATTTATAAAAATTATCAATTTAGTTCTAATTTAATTATTTTTTAAATAACAATTTTTAATTACTATAAATCTAGTTCTAATTCTAAAAAAATGTGATTTTAAAAAAAATCATTTCACTTTAGTTAAGTGTATAAATATAATATTATTTTATACATTGCGAATTTATATTTATATAAAAAAAATTGATGTTGGTGATCGATGTACGTAAAGACATTTCCTTGTTATTGCTTATAACCAGAACATTTATTATTATTAGAATTTATATTTGGTGAATTAATAATTTATAAATATATATTATCCATTAATTGGATGATGGCATTTGATTAAATAAATAAAGAAAAAAGATGTGATTATTATTGGTTTGTTCAAAACAAAATCCTCCATTGAAAAGATATGGCCAATCTTTGTTGATGGTAATTAAAAGATTATATTTAATGACTTTTTTCTTAAATTTGAGTCCTTAATTATTAAAATTTTTAGAATTCAAATTTAAATGATAAAATTTGTAAATATTAAGAGTTAAATTTGTTGATTATTTTATATTTAGGATCAAATTAATAGCATATATAAATATTAGTAGACTAAATTTGTTACTAGACTAATAAAAAAACTCACATCAGCTTCCACTTCCGAAAAGTTTAATGACTGAATTGAAAAAAAGTTAATAATTCAGTGATCAAAATAAAATGAAAGTAATACTCTAGTGACCGTTTTTATAATTTACCCTTGTTATTAGAACCACTTTGATTGCCTCCCATAATCTATAGTTTAAACCATCGGTGTATCGGTTATCAAACTAGCACCACTGCCCCGCCAATTAGCATTCTTGATACAGGAAACCCATCTACGCATTGGTATGTTGGGTAACCTTTCAGTGACAGTGTAGTGTTCTTTTTCATTTCCGCTTATGGTTGCATTTCTAAGTCTTAAAGCTAATCATATGGAGGTGACAGTTTTCTTGGCGAAGGACGAAAGGCGGTAGAAGGAGATCATGGATGATAAGCTTATAAAGTCTGCACACTCAGCAGTTTTCAAAGGCTCAGATTCCCTTGAAGGAATTTGTACTAGAATCGAAGGTTATGATTTCAATCAAGGTGTAAACTACTCCAGACTTCTTAAATCCATGCTTTCCTCTGGATTTCAAGCTTCCAATTTTGGAGAAGCTATTGAAATTGTCAATGAGATGGTTGGTTTCCTTTCTTTTTAGATCGTTTTTCACTTAGAAATGTAATATTTATGATTATTTCTCAAAATTACATAAGCGTATTGAATCTCATAATTTATATGTTCCCAAACGTAGCATTGATGTTTTGGATGTTGGGTTGTTAGCTAAATTCATTAAAATTATTCTTGATGATCAATTAAGTTAAATTGGAGGCTTTCTGATGAGCCTATAGCTGAGGACAGCAGTGAAGAGGAGAAGGATCCTACCTACAGAGAATCTGTGAGATCCAAGGTGTTTTTGGGGTTCACATCAAATCTTATTTCATCTGGTGTTCGAGACACTGTTCGATATCTTACTGAGCACCACATGGTGAGTTCCAAATCAGACTTTCCTTTGTGTAGAACTGGTATTTCGGGATACATATTTTATTCATAATCTTTCGTCGTGTGTTTCTGGATTGTAGGTAGATGTCATAGTTACTACAACTGGTGGCATAGAAGAAGATCTTATAAAGTGTCTTGCTCCAACATATAAGGGTGATTTTTCGCTACCTGGTGCTCAGTTACGTTCAAGAGGATTGAATCGCATTGGTAACTTGTTGGTTCCTAATGACAATTACTGCAAATTTGAGGATTGGATCATTCCAATTTTTGATCAGATGTTGAAGGAACAGCATGAAGAGGTAATCACACACACACATAGATTCTGTTATGTCATACCATATGTTGCTCCACTTTTTTTTTTGAAGTACTTGCATCCAGCATCCATGTTCTATCCATATCCAGATATGGATATCCTCCTACCTCTTGTTTTCGGTTTTACAGAATGTATTGTGGACTCCATCAAATTTAATTGCACGTTTGGGACGAGAAATAAACAATGGAAGTTCATACCTCTACTGGGCGTACAAGGCAAGTTTCATTACCAATTTAGCCTCCATTCGTTAACTATGCCACCCATTGAAGTCGTATATGTGTAATCTATTAAGCAATATTGCATTGTGAAGATATTGTGTTACTGATTGAATTACTTGCATTGGGAAGATATGATGATCTGAGCAGTTATCCATTCCTTAACTATGCTCATTTTTGTTATTTATTTGTAATTTCCAGAACAATATTCCTGTTTTCTGTCCTGGATTAACAGATGGCTCTTTAGGGGATATGTTGTATTTTCATTCTTTTCGCAGCCCGGGTCTGATAATCGATGTAGTGCAAGGTAGGTGTTTCATTGCTTGTTGACTGCTCCTGCTCGAGGATTGGGGATATGCATATCTAACTTGATTACTTTTTGAGCAGATATTAGGGCCATGAACGGTGAAGCAGTCCGTGCAAGTCCTAGGAAAACAGGAATGATAATCTTAGGAGGCGGATTGCCGAAGCATCATATCTGTAATGCCAATATGATGCGTAATGGTGCCGATTACGCTGTTTACATAAATACAGCTCAAGAGTATGATGGGAGTGATTCCGGAGCTCGCCCAGACGAAGCTGTTTCATGGGGGAAAATACGAGGCTCTGCTAAAACAGTTAAGGTATGCTTTTCCATCTTCCATTGATAGACACTCCCTTTTCAACTTCAATAAGTTCTTGACTCCCTTCCATGATTATATGGAATCAGGTACATTGTGATGCAACTATTGCTTTCCCTCTGCTGGTGGCAGAAACATTTGCTTCAAAGTCCAAAAATTTGGCATAATAATTAACATTTTATATTAATAAATCAGAAGCGTGGTGAGCCCATAACCCACAGCTATGATAAGTTTGTATTGTTTCTTTTTGATGTGGCTGTGCAAAAGTCTAAATGATAATATATGATGACTGTTTGTTGATTGTGTTCATATTCTTTTTTTATATTTCATTGTATTTAAATGCAACAACAACCATCCAATTAAAGCTAAGCCAATAATTATATAAATATCTTATGATAATATAATATTAAAAATCTACGTATCATAACTTTTTTATTATAATATTAGAAGAGGGGATGACGAGTTATTTAGTTGCATGGTGAAAACTCTCATCACTTTTCATTACAAGTGTAGTAAAAATAAGATTTACTGTAAACAACTTTTAAACTTTTTAAAAAAAAATTAAAAAAATTAAGTCTTTATATTTTTTGCGCTTGATTAGATACTTGAGCTTTTAAAATGTATAAAAAAGACCCTCAAAATTTTTCAAATAAAACAATTAAGCATTTTTTTTTTATTTTTGCACTCAATTGAGTATTTGAACGGTCAAAATGCATCAGAAAATCCTTTTACCCATTAACTTATAATAACAAATATTTAAAATTATTTATTAAAAATTAGAAAAAATTATAAAAATCGTAAAAGAAAATAAAAAAAACTGTAAGTTTTATAAACATCATAAAGAAATTATAAAATGCATAAAAAAGGCCCTCTAACCATTAACTTTAATGGTCAATTTTTTTAATTAAAGCCATCACGTGTTGCAACACAGCGTGACATTTGGCGGAAAATGATAAAAATAAAAATCATTAAAAGTTATAGAAAAAATTATAAAATGATTTTTTTGGTACGATAATTTTTATAATTTTTTTACGATTTTTATATTTATTTACATTTTTTTATAATTTTCTTATGACTTTATTAAATTTGTTATATTTCTATATATTTTATAATTTTTTTACGATATTTATAATTTTTCTATTTTTTCCTAATTTTTATTATTAAAACTTAATAATTTTTAACTTTTATTGATTTTTATTTTTATCATTTTTTGTCACATATCACATCATGATTGTGACACGTGGTAGCTTTAACTGAAAAAAATTAGAGGCAACTAACTTTAACTGTCAACTGTTAAAGTTAACGGTCAAAGGGTTTTTTGATGCATTTTGGCGGTTCAAGTACCCAATTGAGTGAAAAAAAAAGAACTTAATTGTTTTTTATTTAAAAAAGTTTGAAGACTTTTTATACCCTTAAGACTAAAAATAATACTAGAATATACTCTCTCTACACTTAAATTAAAGTTTAATATAATATTAGTTCCAATAATATTTTTTTATAATTTTTTATTTTTTTCATTAAATAATGTAATTCTTAATTGAATGAATTTTAAGTTAAAATTGAATATTTAATGATTATAATAATTTATACAAAAATATGAGATGAACTAAGACACAAACACATACGAAAATTAATTACAATTATACTAAATATATTAATAATTTTTGTTATTAGTGTTATAATTATGATCACTTAGTTAGATTTTGTATCAATATTAAATTACACTTGTTATTTTAAATTAGTTATCATTTAATTGTTGATTGAGTCTTAATTCGATTGGCATGAGCATTATTGTCAATGTAAGAGGATATGGGTTCGAGTGCGGTGAAACACATTATTATCCTCCTATTTATGAGTTAGAGAGGAGTTATGCGTAGTTATATGAAAATTGTTGAATATATATCTCTTAATTAATATTACAATTATATTTTAAATTGATTTTTTATTCAAATTATTTTTAATAATTTAGTGTTTAAATTTTAGAAAACCAAAATTGAAGTTGTGATGTGGATAACACTTCTTTTTCTTTTGTATCTTTTAGCATATTTATGAGACTTTTCTTTTGTTTAAGTTTGATAAATTAAATTGACCTTTTATTTTTATTTAAATTTGATAAATTGAAATGATATTTTTTTACTTTATCTAATTACCTAATATTTAACATATCCTTTCCTTCTTATATTTATCATTATTTTCAAAATCTTATTTTATTTTCCCGATTATTTTTAAAAATTTAGCCAACTTTATCTAAATAAGTTATTATTAACACACTCCGTAAATCGAATTAAATTTTAAAGTATGATATATATCATCAAAATTGAATTTCACATGAACATATCATGTCATAAAAAAATTTAGGTCCAGTTGTTAATACTGTTAAAATTCTTCTTTTAAAATTTTTTGTGTGACATTCTAACATTAAAAAAAAATAGCCACTCGATAATCATGCCACAGAAAATGACATTACAATGGATTTGAATTTAACAAAAAAATTGACAATGTTAACAATTCTTTAATTTACATCAGCATTTTATCTAAAAGTAAATATTTATACTAACTAATGACATTATAAACGTTGAGGTACCACATTATATAAAAATTCAATTATAAAAATAAAAATTTAAATTTTAGCATAATATAGGGATTAGAATTGAAATTTTGACTATTTTTATATAGTTAAAAAGTAGAGAAACCAAAATTACAAATTAACAATTATTGTTAAAAATATAAAAGAAAATAATCAGGCCTTAGGGCTTTCATTATATACAGTAGTATAGATAAAAAGTAGAGGGGCTAAAATTGAAAATCAATCATTATTGTTAAGAATATAAGGATAGACATATAGATATGGGTTAATATCTAAACAGGTACTTCAACTTAATAATTTATATCTATTTGGTATATAAATTACTTTTTGGACTTAAAAACTACTTGATTGATGGCGGTTAATTTTTTTTATCTCATCCAATCAAATCATGCCACATATATTAATGAACCAAATATATTGTGCCATTTGTATTAAAAAGGAAAATTAAATTAAATTAAATTAAATTAAATTAAATTCAATTTCATTTTCAATTTCAATTTCCATTTCCATTTATTTTATTAATTAAAAATCTTTTTTAATTAATTAACCATACAATTTTTTTTAATTGATTTCTTCTCCATAGTTTCTTTTTTCGGTCATTACTTCTTCCCCATCTTTTCTTCCCATCCCCGGCACCATCGCCTATGCTTGATCAACATTTTTGACCACCGAAACGAAGCTCTCTTCACCACTTTCAACTTCCATTTTAAGGGCTCAAATCCGTCCGACCCAATAAATAAAACAACAAAACAAACAAAATAATAACTAAAGTGCAAATTACAAGCCCAATTTACCCTGACCCAAATATGCTAACATAAAAAACCCTAAAAGCCCAAAGCCCAAAACCTAAAAACTAAACAAGAAACCCTAGCCACCTCTAAGCCTCCGGCTGTTGCCGCTCCTCTGCCTTGGTGTAACATGTAACACCCCTTACCCGTATTCGACGTTGGAATAGGGTACGAGGCATTACCGAAACATACACTTGTAAACGTATTAAATCGAGTCATAAAATTTCATTAATTATTAAAACTTTCAAATTATTAACATGCCTTTATAATTCTTCAAAATATAAATAATGCAACATTTCCTGCCAACCACAATCGAGCTTCCGATAATCATTTCAATACATCTAATAATTGTACATATTACCAATAATAATTCAATTACGATAATAAATCACATATCTATATAATATTCATTACCAAATAGCATTCACTGCAATTAAAATTATAAAAAATATAGTTCATACGAACTTAACAGGCTAAATTGCAGAAATACCAAAATTCAGGGACATTTTGAAAATTTTCTATTTTTCTCGAATTTCCACCCAATCTTGATCTAAATTAATATTTCATTCAATTTACTAATTTAAATAATAAAACAATTCACTTCATGCAATTTGGTTACTTTTTGACATTTTTATAAATTTACCCATAAAGTTTCACATTTGTTCAATTTAGTCCCTGAACCTAAAACATGTAAGTTGGTCATTTTTAATGAAAACTCATGCTAGTTGAATAATCATATATTTTCCTCCTCCTCCTCTCCATTCCACATCCTTAATGTATATAACATGCTTATAGGTAACATTATCTATAATTTCACCATTTACTTATATATTCATGGAAAGCTGTCCACTTGAGTCATAGTCACTAAATTATTTATATCTTGAGCTACAGAACTTAAAATTAAGATCCGTTAAATTTATCTGAAACTAGACTCACATATCTTCTTACCATAAAATTTTCAGAATTTTTGGTTTATCCAATAAGTAGATTTTATTCTTTAAAGTCATCCCTATTCTGCTGTCTGACAGTTCTGACCCTTCTTCACTAAAAATTAATTATCTCCTCGTACAGAATTCAAATGATGTTACCGTTTGTTTCTATTAAAAATAGACTCATTAAGAATTTAAAAATATAAATTTAATCCTCTAATTATTTTTCTCCAATTTTTTATAATTTTCCAAAGTCAGTACAGGGGAACCCGAATTCATTCTGACCTAGTCTCACAAAAGTCATTATATCTCATGATTTACAATTCCATTACTTACACCGTTTCTTCTATGAAAAACTAGACTCAATAATATTTAATTCCATATTTTTCTCATCCTCTAATTCAATTTCCACAATTTATGGTAATTTTTAAAAGTTAACCTACTGCTGCTGTCCAAAACTGTTTTAGTGCAAAATGGTGATTACTAAATTTATAACACCCTTATTCCCTTTCTCTATAGTAATTCCCATCACTTTCTCTTATTTTTCTTCACTAACATATCAAGAACATATAACCTTATATAATAAAACCCTACATTAACATCAATTTCATACTTTTTCAATAACATCAAACTCAAAAATATATTGAAATATTGATGTTCTTACCTTGCTCTATTGATTTCAATCTTTAGCTTGATTTTCTCTCTCCTCCAGCCTCTATTTCTTGAATCTAACTTGACATTCTAGCTCCCCATAGTCTCCTTATCAATTTTCTCTCTTGGTGATTATGGAAATTTCTTTGAATTCTAAGTGAAAATTGTGGATTTTTGGTAAAAAAGACCAAATTGTAAAGAAAAGAAAACATTCTTTCTTTCTTCTTCTTCTCAGGTTGGTGCATGGAAGATGATGGGTTGGTTGGTTTTTCATCTTTCTTTCCACACATATATATACTAAATAAATTAATAATAAAATAATAAAATAATATTTTTAAAAAAATCAAATTAAAATATTAATAAACTATTTATTTATTTATTAATATAAAATATCTCCAACATCATCATTATCTTCTAGATTTCTCTCCCTTCTAATTGACCATTTTGCCCTTTATGATCTTTTAAAATTCCATCATTGAGTCATCACTTAATTTGGTAAAATTATGATTTAGTCCCTCAAACTTCTTCACCTTTTTTAATTTGGTCCTAATCCATCCATTTTTCTTAGTTTCTAGATCATTCCACCCTTAAAATATTTACACTATTGGTCTTTCAACTTTTCATATTTACACTTTAACCCCTCAAATTTTGATTATTTACTCTTGGGTAATAAAATTTTCTCACTTTTGCAATTTAATCCTTTGTTGAATTAATATGTCATAATATACTTTCCAATGTTGACATAACTCAATTACTCTTTTTATCACTTTATTTCCTTAATTTACCATATCAGGGATATTATCTCACTTTCTTACTATAGAAATTTTCGAGGTATTACAATTTCATAGCTAGTTAACCTTTCTAGCTTTTCGAATTCAAATTCTACATTTTATACAAATAGGTCATTTCCTTAATTAATCACTGATTCAATAAAATTTTCATATCAGTATTTTCATGCAACCTTCTTATCATAATGAAACCCATGTCATAATTTTAAAATAAATTTTCCTCGTCAGATTTGTGGTCCCGAACCACTGTTCCATCTAGACCCAAAATCGGGCTGTTACATAACACCCCTTACCCGTATTCAACACCGGAATAGAGTACGAGGCATTACTAGAACACATACACTTATAAACATGTTAAACCGAGTTATAAAATTTCATTCAAATTTAAACTCTTCAAATTTTCAACGTGCCTTTATAAATCTTCAAGTTATAACTTCAAATTACTATATTTGTAACAAATAGGGCATCTAAGACCTAATACATACTCATACAATCCAATACTTCATTTCCATTTCATTTAATTCACGATTCTTATGTTCACGATTCAATTCAATTTCTCAATCCAATATACATTTCAATACCACAATAATTCATTTAATTCACGTACAGTTCAATTTCATAAAGTTCTATACTAATACATATTTATCGTTTAACTTAACGTCATTTTACACTTCAAGTATGAACTTAGTATTTCGTTTCTTTTCCTCTCCCGTTTCCTATGCATATCACACAAGACATAAATATATCTTTCAACCATAGTCACAAGCTAATGTATTTAATCACAGTCTTTTTCGAATTGATCACATGATAAGTCATTTCATAAGAAATTGCATAATCTAAGCCTTATCACTTTTTAGTGAGTGCTAGCATATTTTCACTTAAATACTTTCCAATTCGATGCATTATATAAATAATCATAATACCATTCAACTAATAGCTTGGCACTTGCCTAAGCATAAACCAAGAATACTAGTTAGTGTACTTGCACACGTTACATATAAACTCATCATGCATAATTTTCTTGTATCAACATATTAAAGATAATCATACATTTACATGTCATGATACATATTATTCTCTTATCGTTTCTTCGTAGGCATGTATCATTCATTTCATTATTTCGATATTTCATATACCGTCATTTTCATGAATTTCGCGTACATACCGGTAATAGTTCATTTCCAAACTCATGTTATCTCACTTTAGAACTTTACCCGTTATATCATTTAAACATCAATGGTTACATTTATTTTAGATCAATACCAATAATAATCTTTCAATCTTTCAATTCAACCACAAAAGTCTTTTACCGTTTCTTTCTGTATCGAAGAACGACTTACGGATATGAGTACATCGTTCTCAGAAGCCCGAAGGCTAAGCTTAAGCTCATGAGAGCTAAACAGATAGTAAACTCGAAAGTCCGCAACAAATGCTGAACCTCGGTTTACTTGGGTAATTTGCCATCAATTCATCCTTTAGCACAGAGCGATTGTACTCAATCCCGCGTTCAATCTAAACTGGATATTAAATTCGATAATATATTTCCAATAATGGTTCAATTCCATGTTTTCTACTACCCTTATTATTTACCAAATTAATCCCGTTGAATTTTTTGGAAATTCGATGGATTTTCAGAGGTACACTTTTAGTGTACAAATCCGGGTCCGTCAATTCATATTCATGTGCGCACATTTCCATTTTAGAGAGCACACTCCCGCGAACCTCATCCTTACAGCAGGATTACCAGTCCAGGCTAAATCCCCTACAAGAGAGCACACTCCCGCGAACCTTATTCCTTACAGTGGGATTACCAGTCCAGGCTAAATCCCCTGTAATATAAACTCATAGAGTATTGTCGGGATTACCAGTCCAGGCTAAATTCCCTGCAACGACAATTACTCTAATGAGCTTGGGTCTGAATTACCAGTCCAGGCTAAATTCAGACCCTAATTCGGATTACCCGTTTGGGCTAAATCCATTTTCCACATATTCTTCGGGAGTGCCATATCAAGATCACCCATCTGGGCTAGATATTTTTCACACATATTCTTCGGGAGGCCTATATCAGGATAGGATCACCCGTCCGGGCTAGATCCTTTTTACCGTCAATTCCTTTTCAGAGATCCATCGAATTTTCCTTTCATTCAACCGGGATTTCTTCCCCTTTTTATCAAATATATCAATGTTTTACCAATTTTCATACAATGAACATTCAAATCATATTCACATCAATAACAAACATTTCAGGCATTTAAGAATATAATTCAAGTTACACGAACTTACCTCGTTACTTGTTCGTGTTTACTAATGCGATGTCTTTTCTTTTCCACGTTCAAGTCTCGTATTTGAGTCATTCGGATCTTTCTAAACAAATTTGATCATCATTTTCATTCATTTCATATTATGATATATTCAATTAATGCTCTATGCAAGATTACCATTTTGCCCCTAAACTTTTAATTAATGATGATTTTAATCCTTGGGATTAGAAAAATAAATTCTTGTACTTTTAATCTCTTTTTTTAGCCTAATTATTCCCATACATATTGATAACAGCCCATGAATTCTATAAAATATTAGAATTTTGTATAATTTTAACACTTTTCAATTTAATCCCTAAAACATGTTTTCACCTGATCTTGTTCTAAATTTCATTCAATTTTGTAATTTAAATAAATAAAAAAATCCATTTCATGCAATTTAGTCATTTTGACATTTTTACAAATTACCCATAAAGTTTTACTTTTATTCAATTTAGTCCCTGAGTCTAAAACGTGCAAATTATCCATGTTAACTGAATATTCATATATATATATATATATATATATTTTCCTCTCCTCCTCTCCATTCCACATCCTTAATTTATATAACTTGCTTATGAGTAACATTATCTATGATTTCACAATTTACTTGTAAATTTATTCAAAGCAGTCAATTTGAGTCATAGTCGCTAAAGTATTTTTATCTTGAGCTACGGAACTCCAAATTAGGATGCGCTAATTTTTCCTGAAACTAGACTCACATATCGTCTTGCAATAAAATTTTAAAATTTTTTGGTTCAGCCAATAAGTACAGTTTATTCTTTAAAGTCACCTCTGTTCTGCTGTCTGACAATTCCGACCCTTCTTCATTTAAAATTAATTATCTCTTTGTACAAAATTTGGATGATGTCCCTGTTTATTTCCCTTGAAAATAGGCTCATCAATGATTTTAAACATATAAATTATAACCCATAATTATTTTTGTACAATTTTTAATGATTTTTCCAATTTAGAACAGGGGAACCCGAATTCATTCTGACCTTATCTCACAAAATTTATTATATCTCATAATTTAAAATTCCATTACTTACACCGTTTCTTTTATGAGAAACTAGACTAAATAATATTTAATTACATATTTTATTCATACTCTAATTCGATTTTCATAATTTATGGTGATGTTTCAAAATGAGCCTACTGTTGTTGTCCAAAACTGTTTTAGTACAAGATGTTTATGACCATGTTTATAACACCCTTATTTTCTTTTTCTACACCATTTCTCATCACTTTCTCTTATTTTCTCTTCACTAACATATCAAGAACATAGGACCATATATACAAAATCTTTACATTAACATCATTTCCATACTTTTTCAATAATATCAAACTTAAAAATATATTAAAATCTTGATGTACTTACCTTGTCATATTGATTTCAATCTTTAACTTGATTTTTTCTCTTCTCCAGCTTCTATTTCTTGAATCTAACTTGATATTCTAGCTCCCCATAGTCTCCTTTTTATCTTTCTCTCTTGATGCATATGGAAATTCTTTTGATTTCTGGAGGAAAATAATGAATTTTTGGTGGAAGGACTAAATTGTAAAGAAAGTAAAACTTTCGTTCTTTCTCTCTTTTCCTCAAGTTAGTGCATGAAAAAAATGGTGGGTTGCATGATTCTTCATCTTTCTTTTCTTATATATATACTAAATAAAATAATAATAAAATAATAAAATATCATTTAAAAATCAAATTAAAATACTAATAAACTAATATTTATTTATTTAATCTAAAATATCTCCAATATCATCATTATCTTCTAGATTTCTCTCTTCTAATTGACCATTTTACCCTTCATGATCTTTTAAAATTCCATCCTTGAGTCATCACTTAATTTGGGAAAATTACAATTTAGTCCCTCAAAATTCTTCATCTTTTTCAATTTAGTCCTAATCCATCCATTTTACTTAGTTTCTAGATCTCGTATTTATACTAACTAATGACATTATAAACGTTGAGGTACCACATTATATAAAAATTCAATTATAAAAATAAAAATTTAAATTTTAGCATAATATAGGGATTAGAATTGAAATTTTGACTATTTTTATATAGTTAAAAAGTAGAGAAACCAAAATTACAAATTAACAATTATTGTTAAAAATATAAAAGAAAATAATCAGGCATTAGGGCTTTCATTATATACAGTAGTATAGATAAAAAGTAGAGGGGCTAAAATTGAAAATCAATCATTATTGTTAAGAATATAAGGATAAACATATAGATATGGGTTAATATCTAAACAGGTACTTCAACTTAATAATTTATATCTATTTGGTATATAAATTACTTTTTGGACTTAAAAACTACTTGATTGATGGCGGTTAAATTTTTTTATCTCATCCAATCAAATCATGCCACATATATTAATGAACCAAATATAATGTGCCATTTGTATTAAAAAGGAAAATTAAATTAAATTAAATTAAATTAAATTAAATTAAATTCAATTTCATTTTCAATTTCAATTTCCATTTCCATTTATTTTATTAATTAAAAATCTTTTTTTAATTAATTAACCATACAATTTTTTTTAATTGCTTTCTTCTCCATAGTTTCTTTTTTCGGTCCTTACTTCTTCCCTATCTTTTCTTCCCATCCCCGGCACCATCGCCTATGCTTGATCAACATTTTTGACCACCGAAACGAAGCTCTCTTCACCGCTTTCAACTTCCATTTTAAGGGCTCAAATCCGTCCGACCCAATAAATAAAACAACAAAACAAACAAAATAATAACTAAAGTGCAAATTACAAGCCCAATTTACCCTGACCCAAATCTGCTAACATAAAAAACCCTAAAAGCCCAAAGCCCAAAACCTAAAAACTAAACAAGAAACCCTAGCCACCTCTAAGCCTCCGGTTGTTGTTGCTCCTCTGCCTTGGCCACATCAGTAGGCACGTCGCCTGAGACCTACCTCTCCCATTCATCGAAATGGCAAGGCACAACTCCCTAGCACCTTTGACTTTGCCACGAATGCCTCCAAAGAAAAAAGAAATGAGATAGAGGACAGAAATAGCAGAAACAACGAAAAAGAAAAGAAAAAATATATGTAATCGACTATAAAAGCTATAACAACAAGGTTGTATTTTTTGACACAAGAGTTGAAATTGAAAGAATAGAGAAAACAAAAAAAATGTAGTTTATTTTTCTTATTTTTTATTTAAAAAACATAAAAAATAAAAAAATAAAACTTCCTTTTTTACCTGTCGTTTCGCTTCTACTGCTGTTGGAGACCATCTCTGGCCCCCAAATACCTCAAAACCCACTAAGGTTCTGCTGAGGGTTCGATGAACGTGGCAAGGTTGAGAGTTTTTTTTTATTTTCCCTTCTTTTTTCGAGTTTAAAAGGCATTAGCCTTCAAATCTAGGCTTTGGGAGTCAAAAGGGCTAAAAAGAAACAAATTTTTTTTTACAACTCCAGCCATCGGAGGCGACGGTCGTCGTTGCCGATGACCGGTGGCTGCAGTGGAGGTGTGGTGACCCTTGGCTGGACGGAGGGGGAGTTGAGAGAAAAAAAAAAAGAAAAGGGAAAGATTTTTTTTAACCAGAGAAGAGAAATGATTTTTTTAGGTAATACGACGTCGTTTTAGGGTGTAGCATAAATGTCCAAAATGGCGTCGTTTTGACACATAACCCAATGATCCGACATGAACTCCTTTAGATCTTCGTGTTTTTAAATGAATGGGTTATTTTTCATTTTGACCCTTTTGCTTTTTAGCATGTTCTTAGATTAGTCCTGCACATTGTTTATTTTATTTCATTTTTACCCTGTTATTTTGATTCCCTTGCAATTTGGTCCTTTGACCTACTGTCAACCTAAGGGAATGACACGAATCAGATTAATTGCTATCTGTGCCCCAAACTTTTATATTCCATTTTAATTTAATCTTTTATGTTTTGCATTCTTATAATTTAGGCACTAGATTTTGTTATGTTTTCAATTTAGTCTTTTATTTCCCATTTCTTCATTTATTTCGCAATTCATGCTTTAAGTTTTGTTTAAATTTCAATTTAATCCCTTATTTATTTAATTTTGCCACTTTATTTACTATTTCTTTTAACACTTGAAATTTATGTTATTTATATTTCTTTTTAATTTTTTACTATGCATTCTTATTTTTATCCTTGTTATTATTATTATTTTATTTATTTTTCTTTTATTATTTATATTAGTATTAGGGTAGTAATTATGACATGATTATTGCTACTATTACTATGAATTAATGTTCTTTTTACTATTGTAGTTGCATCATTATCATTTACTAGCATGACAATTTTTTTATGTTTTTTTTTTATTTTTATTTTTTTATTCTAATATCATTGTTTCCTTTTTTACACACTACCATTTTATTTTATTTTGCTATCACCATCCCACGTATCATGTTTAAATATATTTATCCATTTTTATACTATGTCCAAATAAATCAAATGTACATCACTTTAAATGTTATATTTGTTTTACCCGATGCATAGGAAATAATTAAAATCAAGGCAATATTCATTATTTTTGAAATTTGGGGAGTTGTGTTCCTAACTTACGGAGTATGACCTCTTTCTAAAACCGAAGTAATCGAATATTCTATTTAAAAATTAAAAAAAGCGAGACTTAAGTAATGATCAAATGGTGATTTTTCTTGTTTTCGAGGATTCAAAGCATCGTGTCCTAACTTACGAGGTATGATATTTTCTTCTCGATTAACTTGAAATAAGGCATTTTCGTAAATTTTAATTTAGTTAAGCGATATTTTAATAAATAAAAAACATCATGCAAGGAGGGATCATATTTTAAATTCTCTTTGAATTTTCAATTTTCGATATCAAAATATCAAGTAACCAACTAGGTACCAATTTTGGGCGTTATGAGGGTGCTAATCCTTCCTCATACGTAACCGACTCCTGAACCCATATTCTTGAATTTTGTAGGTTAAAAATTATTGTTTTAGTAGAATCTAATCTTTTATTAAGATGATTAAATTTTAAGGTGACTCGATTACACCTAATAAAAAGGATCGGTGGTGACTTCATTCCCGTTTTAAAATAAAAAGTTGAGCACCAAAAAAGGTTTCAACATCCATGGTTTGAGTTTTAATCGAACCTTTAGCCTCAACCCGCCTATGCCCCGATCGCTTAATCCGGCTGTTCTCCTCGACTAGGCAAAGGCTTTCACTATTCATATTTTGAAGAAGATACCTCAAAACCATCCAAGTTTGGATACCCGAAATATTTCAATATGGGTTCCCTTTTTTTTTTTTTTTTGAATGATGACTTCTCTCTTTTTTTTTTCTTTCTTTTCTGTTGTAGGTTGTTAGACTTGGTTGGGAAGTCTTCTTCCTTGTCTGCCGGTTTTCTTTTTATTATTGCTTGTTGGTATGATGATTGTTGTGTGATAATGATACGTGGGTGAAGGGTCAATGTTGGTGAGTGTAGGGTGTACAAATTTTGGGTAAAATCAATTTTACTGACTGAACTAAATTAATTCAGTTAATTGGTTGATTAATTGAATTAATTCGACCGAGGTTGGTTAATAATTTTTTGAAAGTTCGGTTGACAGATAATTTAGTTTGAAATCGGTTAATTAACTGAATTAATCGAAAATTAATATTTTTTATATACATTTTACATATATTAAATTCAGTTTATTTTTAATATATTTTATACTTGTTTTTACAAAAAAAATTCAGTTAATTAGGTTGACCGACCGAATTAATTGAAAAAGTTTGGTTTGGTTAATTTTTTTTAAAAAAATTTCAATTTGGTTAATGTTAAGGGTTTAAAAAATTCGATTAATTCAGTTAATATTAATTCGGGTTAGTTAACTGATTGAACGCCCTTAGGCGAGTGGGATAAGCGGAGAGCTAGTGGTAGGTGCTTATGTGGTCTAATTTGGGTGTTGTTTGGATGATGGAGAACAAATCGGGAGTGTTGTTCCGAGTTCTCTCTCCAGTTTATTCAAAAGGTTGAAAATTTATTATTTGTTTAACTTATAAAAAAGGGATAAAATTATACTAAATTACTTTAGATTTAAGTTAGTATTTTTCATTAACCACAAAATTTAAAAAATTGATTTTTAAGATCTGATGAACATATAATTTAGTCTGATTTAAAATAATGCTGTTAAATCTTATATTATTTTTATAAAAAACTCATGTATTTACATAAAATGTCGTCCTAAAGTCAACATTAGTCGGCTATATAATAAAGTGAAGTTATGGATAATTAGATAATTGTCTTTTTCATAATACTTTGGACAATTGAAGTCCATCAAAGAAGAAAAAGGTTCTGCCTGGACTTTTCATCCCATTTAAGTGTCCCACAATAATTGCATCAACGCTATGTACATGTATTCATGTTTCCATTTGAGCAAACTTGCTGAGGTGTAACTATTTTTTAATATAATTAATTGTCATTTAATATTATAACCAAAATTTATGTAAAAAATTTTAGGTACAACTCAAAATTTCAACTACTTCATATTCATAATTCATATCACAAATTATATCTACTATATTTTAAGTCAGTTCATTTTAATTGCTCTACTATTAAAAGAAACATTTTAATCCCTGAACATTTGAAAAGCTGATATTTTATTATCCATATGTTAATGGAATGCATTGTTTAACGGTGATTGATGTGACATTAAATTCAAATATCAAATCAAATTAAAAATTTACTAATTTTAAAACCAAATGGAATACCGTGTCTTAATAATGATTGATGTGGATCAAACTACAATTAATTTAAACACAACAATTATTAACAAGAAAAAAATAATTGAAAACAATTTGGGGTAAAATCAAAAGCAATTTTTTACCTCTACTCATTCTTCAAAATTGTTGGTTAATTTTTTAATTTGATTTAATGTCACATCAATCATGATTAAACATCACGTGATGAATAACACCATTGAAAGGTGGTGAGGCCCCATATTGACTATCATAAGGTCTTTTATGTAGTTGATAGATTCGTCAGTTTTTTCTCGATTCATTCTTATATAAATTGTTGAAAATGAAAACAAGTACATTAAAATGAAAATCTAATAAATCGACTAATTTAAAATGTACAAATTTTTTGATTCCTGAATATTCAACTCTCCAAATAATTCTTTATAACATATTTTATTTGTCTTTGGTAAATAAGATAACAGTAGTTGACGTTTTCTAGGATTTTATATAGAACTCTCAGAGATAAAACACATAAAACATAAATATCAAGTTTAAAATTTATGTTCTGGTAAATTTATGTTTTGTCTGCCTCGAGAAATAAAGAAAATGAAGTAAATACCACAAGCGTGTACAACAAAAGCTATTCAAAACCGGTCACAGTGGCGCAACCAAGGACCATAACAACCAGCCATTAAAGCCCTTCGAGGCAATAATCCAATTCAAGGCCAAACAAGAAAAAAACTCCAATTCACGTTTATGCCAGTGACATATGGAGAGTTATATTAGAATTTGTTCAACGTGCATGTAGTATCCCCGTTTTACTTAAAGCCCATGCAACCTCCATTCCCAAAGTGGTATGATGTGAATGCTTAATGCGAGTACCACGCAGGAATAACGTGACACTCTATTAAGAACTGCACTGCATTCAAGAAGTTGATCGAGAGGTTCATTAAGATGGGGATTGTAAGGTTCGATGATCTCTTAGGACCTAATGTGGCCGAAAATCTGTTACCCAGTCATCCTGACCAAGGGGTATACGCGATAATAGAGAGTGGGGGGCAAGAGGACCAAAACTGATGTTGCGGAGGTGAAATCTCCACTAAAATGGGTTTGACAAAAAATGATAAACGTGAGATTAATCATTCAAGATTCAAAGGAGACACCCAAAGGAGTGAGGAGCTACTTTGAGTTCTACGCTAAAGAAGGTCATGAGATCCAGGAGTGCACCGAATTCAGAGCTCTAGTGCAAAGTTTGATGGATAACAAAGAATTGGAATTTTTTGAAGATGTCAAAGGCTCAGAGGGAGGAGATGTTTGCACCTCAGAGGAAGGATCAACGTAGAAGGTTTACAAGGTCAACCACCCAGTGGTGATTATTTCTCGGCCGAGAAATAATGAAGTGGAAGCACAAGTTACGCCAAGAATCATAATTCAAAAACCCGTGGCTTTTTCCTACAAGGATAGCAAAAAGGTTTCATGGAATTATGATTGCAACATGATTATCCCCGGAGAGGAGATCTCGGTTGTCACTTCAAAAGGGAGCTAGGATATTGGTTTCTTCACACGCAGTGGGAAGTGCTATGACCCTACAAATGCAAGAACCGAACCCCTTAAAGAAAAAACCCTAGCAATTGAGCATAAGAAAGAAAAAATGGCTATACTTGAATCACCTGTCAATGAGCCAGTAACTGAGAACGAGGCTAAGGAATTCTTAAAGTTCTTGAAACATAATGAGTACAGTGTAGTAGAGTAGCTACACAAACAACCAGCTCGCATATCAATATTAACCTTGCTCCTGAGCTCAGAGACACATCGTAATGCATTGATGAATGTGTTAAATAAGACTTATGTCGTTGATAATATCTCTATAAAAAAGCTAGATCGTTTAGTTAACAATTTAAGTGCCGAAAATTTCATATTCTTCAATGAAGATGAAATACCTCCAAGGGGTATGAGATCCATAAAGGCTCTACACATCACTAGACACTGCAAATGATATATGTTGTCAGGAGTGTTAGTTGACAATGGATCTGTGCTGAACATCTTGCCTCTATCCACACTGAATAAGTTGCATGTGGATAGCTCTCACATGAAGACGTGTCATAATATAGTGAGAGCATTCGATGTTACAAAAAAGAAGGTGATGGGTAGGATTGAAATTCCACTCTTAATTGGTCTACACATATGAGGTAGACTTTTTGGTAATGGATATGAAACCCTCCTATAACTGCTTGTTGGGTAAGCATTGGATTCATTCGGCTAGGGCAGTGCCGTCATCACTGCACCAAAAATTAAAGTTAGTAACAGAGGGTCGATCGATAATGATAAACACTGAAGAAGATATCATTGCATCTGTAACTAGTGATGCACCATGCATAGGAGCGGACGAAGAGGCAATAGAATGTTCCTTTCGACCACTGGAATTTGTTAATGCAACTTTCATTGTTGAAGGAAATAAGATCCCAATGCCAAAAATATCTAAGACCACGAGGATGGGTTTGCAGTTGATGGTAGGGAAATGATCCTTGCCTGGAAGAGGGCTCGAAAAATATCTTCAAGGAAGGGTTAATGCACCAATGCTGATGGACAAACATAACTGTTTTGGCTTAGGGTACAAGCCAGATGCGAGACAGAAGAAGAAGGAATTGGAAAAGAAGCAATAAAGAAGAAGAGCACAACTTAGTGGGGGATAGGTCAAATGGTTAAGGAGAAATAGTTTATCCTTAACGAAAAATGGTAGAAAAAGAGAGCCCGTTAACCAAACTGTGGAAGGAATGTTGGGAAACTTGAGCATCAATGCCATATCCGAAGAAAGAATTGAAGAAGAAAATCGATCAGGAATTTGTCCTTATATCCCTAGAAGTGTTCTGAACAATTGGACTGCGTAAGAGATCCTTATAATTTTTAGAACTATTTCAGAGTAATGTTCAAAACACACTTATTGCTCTAAACTTGGAGCAATAGGAATGTTTTTGTGAAAAAGACACATGTCCACTATTTTTATTTCAATAAAATAATGCATCCTTGTGTCCCATTTGGCAAATATTCTTCTATTTTTTTTCATTTCATTCATACTCATACCACACAGATAATTATTCTTAGATTTATTTGTTCTCTAGGTTTTTTTATTCCTATAACAGGCCTCCAGATATCAATGATACAAGCGACGCTGTTGCTGACTCAGAGTCTCCTTTTGAGTAGGATATGTGTCCAGAAGAACCTCAAGACTCTGAAAATGATCAAGATTGTAACTTATCTCCTGATTTGTTAAAGATAATAGAACAAGATAAGAAACAGATCCTACGCCACAAAGAGTCAGTGGAAATTGTGAGCTTGAGAGATGAATAAGAAAAGAAAGAAGTAAAAATCGGAGCTTGCATCACTGTAGAGACAAGGCGAGACCTCGTTGAATTGCTCCAATAATTCAAAGATGTCTTTGCATGGTCGTATCAAGACATGCCTAGTTTAAGTATTGATATCATGGTACACCGGCTTCTCATAAAAGAAGAATGCAAGCCGATTCAATAGAAACTTCAAAGGATGAGGCTTGACGTCCTGTTGAAAATAAAAGAAGAGGTTAAGAAATAATTCGACGTTGGTTTCCTACAAGTGGTTAAATACTCGGAGTGGGTAGCCAATATAGTCCCCGTCCCTAAGAAAGATGGGAAAGTACGAATGTGAGTAGACTACAGGGATTTAAACAAAACTAGGCCGAAAGATAATTTTCTATTGCTCACATTGATACCTTAGTGGACAACACAGTAGGTTATTCACTGTTCTCCTTTATGGACGATTTTTTCAGATACGACCAGATAAAGATGCATCTTGAAGATATGGAAAAGACAACATTCATAACCACGTGGAGAACATTTTGTTATAAAGTGATGCCATTCAGACTGAAAAATACGAGAGCAACATATCAAATAGCCATGGTAACTTTGTTTCATGATATAATGCACAAAGAAATCGAGGTTTATGTCGATGATATGATCGCAAAATCCTGAATAGAAAAGGAGCATGTAAAAGTCTTGAGGAAATCATTTTTGAGGTTGAGAAAATTCCAGCTAAAGCTGAATCCAACAAAATGTACTTTCGGGGCCACGTGGGGTAAATTGCTAGGATTTGTAGTCAGCGAGAAAGGGATTGAGATAAACCTAGATAAAATCAAGGCTATACAGGAGTTGCCCCCGCCACGTACCCAAAAGGAGGTCTAGGGTTTCCTAGGGAGATTAAATTACATTGTCCGATTCATTTCATAACTAACCGAGAAATGTGACCACATATTCTATCTCCTTAAGAAACATAATCCAGGTGCATGGGATGAGGAATGCCAGAAGACATTCGACAAGGTTAAACATTACTTGTCCAATGCCCAAGTGCTGATGCCTCCTAGCCCAGATAAGCCACTAATACTGTACTTGGCAGCATTTGAGAATTCTATAGGATATGTGCTTGGCCAATATGATGAGTCAAGGAGGAAAGAAAGAGCGATATATTACCTCAGCAAGAAGTTCACTGAATGTGAGACAAGATACTTGCCAATTGAGAAGTTGTGTTGCGCATTAATCTAGACAAACCGAAGGTTGAGACAATACATGTTGTACCATACGACTTGGCTCATCTCGAAAATAGACCATCTAAAGTCAACATTAGTATTGAATCAAGAGTGATGGGCGGCGATCTAATAAAGTTTAGTTCTCGCACTTATATAATTAGATAATTGTCTTTTTCATAATACTTTGGACTATTGAAGTCCATCAAAGAAGAAAAATGTTCTGCCAATTTGGACTTTTCATCCCATTCAAGTGTCCCACAATAATTGCATCAACACTATGTACATGTATTGTTTCCATTTGAGCAAACTTGTTGAGATGTAACTATTTTTTTAATATAATTAATTGTCATTTAATATTATAACCAAAATTTATATAAAAAATTTTAGGTACAACTCAAAATTTCAACTACTTCACATTAATAATTCATATCTTTATATTTTGAGTTGTTTATGTGTTTATATATAATTTTTTGTTTGTGCTATATTTTAAATTTTTTTATGTGTTTATATTGTCACTCAATCCATTTTTATTTTATATCAAAATTTATTCACTTAATAAACAAATTATATCTACTATATTTTAAGTTTTTGTATTATATTAAAAAGTTCAGTTTAACTGCTCTACTATTAAAAGAAACATTTTAATCCCTAAACATTTGAAAAGCTGATATTTTATTATCTATATGTTAACTTTATTTTTAATGGAATGCATTGTTAAACGGTGACTAATGTGACATAAAATTTAAATATCAAATCTAATTAAAAATTTACTAATCTTAAAAACAAATGGAAAACCGTGTCTTAATGATGATTGGTGTAGATTAAACTACAAATAATTTAAACACATTTTTCGAAATCATTTTTTTAAAAAGGGTCGACTTTTTATTTAAAAACGAAAATAGAGTCGCCATCAATCTTTTTTATTTAGGTGTGATCGGATCACCTCATAATTTGATCATTTTTAATAAGAAATTAAATTTACTAAAATGATAATTTTTTGGTCTACAAAATCCAAAAAATGGGTTTGGGAGTCGGTTACGCACGAGGAAGGATTAGCACCCTCGATATGCCCAAAATTGGTACCTAGTTGATTACTTAGTGTCTTAATGTCGAAAGTTGAAATTTTGAACGGAAATTTAAAATACGATCCCCTTTTGTATTAATGTTAATTTTACTTAAAATTTTCTTGAATAAATCGAAATAAACATTAAAGACCCTCTTGTCTCAAGACCGTAAAATGTCACACCCCGTACGTTGGGACACGACACATTGAACCTTCAAGAATAAGCTTGCCTTTATTTTTATTGAAATTTCGTAAATTTTGAAATTTAAAAGGATATCTTGCTATTTAGGTTTAACGAAAAAATTGAAACCCCGTAAGTTAGGGTACAATTTCTCGAATTTCTAAAATGCGAAATATTACCTTATTTTAAAACTCTTCTTTCTTTTGAATAATGGGTGAAAGTCGATGGAATATCTAAAAATAATACACGTGTAATTTATTAGATTTTGCTTTAAAAGAAATCGTTTGAAAACTTTGAAAGGATCATATGCGACTAATAACGATATTGCAATATATATTTGAAGTAACAATGAAATAATTTACATAATAAAATATAATGGACATGGCATTAATATTAATGAATAGTAAAGTTAATATGCATAAACGATAACACTCATGCAAATGATAATATAATAGCAATGATAACAATGATAATAAATAAGAAAACTAAAATCTGAAACTGCATAAAAAGTAGTAAATAAATGATGAGAAATAAAAAATTATAGGGGGGCAGGCAACATAAAATAAACGAGCCAATTTAAAAAGAATGAATAATACCAAAATAGTTTAAAATAAATAAGAAAAAACATAAAACAATATTTTTTTATTAAAAATAATATATGGAAAAATTTAAAAGATATTATATACAAGATATTTTAAAACAAATAATGTAATAAATTTTTTAAGTAAATATTAAGCAAAACATTTTAAAATAAATAATATGTTTAAATAATAATAATAATAATAATAATAATAATAATAATAATAATAATAATAATAGAAGAGCTCCTTTTAAAAAAAATTAATTTAAAAAAAGAAAAATAAAAAATGGACTAAGGATGAGATTGAAATCGGATACAAAATTCGGGGTTTAGATTGCAAATAAATAAAAAAAAGGTCGCCAGGGACCAATATAGGGTGTGCCCGAAGAACGAGGGACTGATTGAGAAAATGTTCCCTTCCCTCGTGCGTAGCGTTCCATCATAGACCAAAATGAAACACACAGCAAAAATATGCGACCAAAATATAAAAGTAATGAGGACCAGAATGCACTATACTGCAAAAGTGGAGGGGCTAAATATGCAAATAGTCCCTCAAAGCCAAAACGCGTGGATCCTGGACGCATTCAGGTCGGTTTTCGGGTCTTCTGCAAAATGACGTCGTTTTGGCCACTGATGCTAAGGTCCAAAACGGCGCCATATTATCCCTTATATAAATAGCAAAAAAAAAGAGAAAAAAAAGTTTAGCTTCATTTTTCTAAAAAAAACAGAAAGCTCTCAGTCTCTCCTCGGCCCCTCTTTAGTCGGCCGTGGTCGCCGCCACAGTGCCGCCGCAGCACCGCCGTGGCCGGTGGCCCACGTCGCGGAAAAGGGCTTTTTTAGCCCCCGTTTTCAACGATTTGAAGGCCAAGCCTTCTTAACCCAAAAAAAACCGAAAGAAAGGACCCCTCACCCCACCTTTTAGGGCTGATTTCGGTGACGGAGAGAAGGCCTCCGACGACGTGGCCGAGGGATGTTTCAGGTGAGTTTTTCTTCTTCTTTTTTATTATTTAGTGTTAAAAAAGAAATAAAACAAAACAAAATAAAAATAAAAATCAGAGAAAGCCCTAAATCAAAATAAAAAATAAATCACCTTCGTTTTTCTTTTTTCTTTTTATTTCTTTCTGATTTGTTCGTAAAAAAAAAGAAGAAAATTACAAGCATCAGATTAAGGCCTTTATAGCCGAAATACAAGATTCATTTTTTGTTTGCTTTTTTGTTGTTTACTTGTGCTTCTTTGTTTTTTTTTCTCATTGTCTTCTTTTGCTTGCATGTTGCAGGTGGTGGCAGAGGCATGCGACGCGTGGAGGTGACGTGCGGCGGCCAGGGGCTACACCTAGGTGCGGCGCACCTAGGGTTTCTCTTTGGCTAAAAACTTGTTAAGTTTTGTGGGCCTGTTGGGCTAGGGTTTTTGTTGGGCTGTTAGGTGTTAGTTTGGTTTGAGTAGTGGGCTGGTCTGATTAGGCCTACTGGATTGTAGTTTTGGACTATTTATTTCTATTTATTTTGGGTTTTGGGCTCAGGCCAAAATTGGCCTATTACATTATGAACAAGAAAAAAATAATTGAAAACAATTTGGGGTAAAATCAAAAGCAATTTTTTACCTCTACTCATTCTTCAAAATTGTTGGTTAATTTTTTAATTTGATTTAATGTCACATCAATCACGATTAAACATTATCATTCCATTAATATTAAAGTAATGTGCAATGATTGAACTATTCCTTTTAATAATAGAAGGATTGAGCTAAATTTAATGACACGATACTGTGACTTATAATAAACTTTAACGTGATGAAGAACGCCGTTGATAGGTGGTGAGACCCCATATTGACATCATAAGGTCTTTTTATATAGCTGATAGATTCGCAAGTTTTTTCTCGATTCATTCTTACATAAATTGTTGAAAATGAAAACAAGAACATTAAAATTAAAATCTAATAAATCAACTAATTTAAAATTTACAAATTTTTTGATTCCTAAATATTCAACTCACCAAATAATTTTTTTATAACGTATTTTATTTGTCTTTGATAAATAAGATAGTAGTTGACGTTTTCCTAAAATTTTATATAGACCTCTTTGAGATAAAACACACAAAACATAAATATCAAGTTTAAAATTTATGTTTTGGTTTAAAATCATTGACTTGAGTCAATTTGGACATTTCATACCCTCTTTTTAGTCTCTTACAATAGCTGTGAGGAATTGTTCCCACTTCAACAAACCATTTGAGGTAATTGTCTCCTACTTCTCTTGCTTCCCCTAATCTCTTACAATAGCTGTTAGGAGCTGGTTTTAATTACACAAAACTAACTATTCTTCTTTTATAAAGACAGACAAGTTTGATTTCATCTTCAAGTGATTTAAGCTCAATTTGGATTTAAATATTTGAGAGACCAAATCAGAATTTTAATCTTCTTAATTCAACTTATGCTTTAGTTTTATGCTATATATATTGTTAAAAAAAAGAACATCGGTAATGATAATATATCGTAAAGAAAAAAAGAAATAAAAATAAAGAACACACAAATTTTTACGTGGAAACCCTTTCGGGAAAAAATCATGGGCAGATGAGAAGAAAATTCACTATGTCGAATTCGAATAATTACAAGAGGAGTAGATTATATCTATTTATAGGCTTGTAAAACCATATTCTAATGGAGTGTAGTAAGATTGAAACACCTTATTCTAATCAATATCAAATAGATGGAGTTTAATAAGATTTAAAAAACCTTATTCTAAAATAAAATAAAAGAAGTGTAGTTCTATAGGGATTTTACTTTTATTTTATTTTACCACTATATTTTATTTAAATAAGGATTTGGGTCACTTAATTCTAACAATCTCCACCTTGACACGAATTCTCAATGAACAAGTTCTTCATCGTGAACTCTCAACGAACAAGTTCTCCACCTCTTCCGTAAAACCCCTTCAGGGTTTAACTTCAACGATGAACACCAATAAAGTCTAAGCAATGCTCAAACTTGATTATAGGAAGCGACTTAGTCGTCATATCTGCAGGATTTTCATGAGTACTAATTTTGCTCACAACAATATAACCACGAGCAATAATATCACGAACAAAATGATACGGAACATCAATGTGTTTTGTTCTCTCATGAAACATTTGATCTTTTGTAAGGAAGATGACACTCTGACTGTCACAAAATACTGTATTGATTTGAAGGTCTTCATTGAGTTCATTAAAGAGTCCCTTCAACCAAATAGCTTCTTTACAAGTCTCAGTAATCACCATGTACTCAGCTTCAGTGGTAGACAAATCAACTGTAGTTTGCAAAGTGGCTTTCCAATTGATTGCACAACCTTCGATTGTAAAGACAACCTGTGAAAGATCTTCTTCTATCAAGGTCTCCAGTAAAATCAGCATCAACATACCCAATGACTCCATCTCTAGTTCTTCCAAACTATAAGCAAACATCAGTAGTACCTCGTAAGTATATTAAAATCCACTGAACTACTTTCCAATGTTTTTTACCAGGATTCACTATGTATCTGCTAATTGCACTAACTGCATATAATAAATCTAGACGTGAACAAACCATAGCATACATGAGAGCTCCCACTACACTAGAGTATAGAACATGTGACATGTACTCAATCTCATCATCTGATTATGGAGACAAAGCCGATGAAATTCTGAAATGGGCTGCTAAAGGAGTACTAACAGGCTTAGCATTCTGCATATTGAATATGCAAAGAACTTTCTCAATGTACCCCTTCTGACTTAGGTACAATTGACTTGTTTTTTATCTTTGAGAATTTCTATACCAAATATCTTCTTTGCTAGTCCCAAATCTTTCATCTCAAATTCTTCACTTAGTTGGACTTTGACCTTTCTTATCTCTCCTTTATCTTTCGCTACTATCAACATGTCATCAACATAAATGAGTAGATACACAAAAGAACCATCACTATTTTTCTTAAAGTAAACACAACTGTCAAAGCTACTTCTTTTAAAATCATGAGAAGTCATAAATGAATCAAACCTCTTGTACCACTGTCTTGGTGATTGTTTCAAACCATAAAGGAACTTTTTCAACAAGCAAACATAGTCCTCTTTTTCTGAGACTGTAAAACCCTCTGGTTGTTGCATGTAAATATCCTCCTTAAGTTCTTTATACAAAAATATAGTTTTTACATCTAACTACTTAAGCTCCAAATCATGCATGGCCACAATACCAAACAAAGCTTGAATCGAACTATGCTTCACAACTGGGGAGAACACATCTGTAAAGTCCACTCCTGGAATTTGACTGTAACCCTTTGCAACAAGCCTTACTTTATATTTGGGTTCTTCAACGAACAACCTTTTTAGCTTTAGGAAGTTTCACCCATTTACAATGAACAACCTTTTTACCTTTAGGAAGTTTTACAAGATCCCATGTTTTGTTTTTGTGGAGTGATTCCATCTCCCTTTGCATAGCAAACATCCACTTTTCTGAGTCTTCACAACTAACCGCCTCAGAATAATTAGATGACTCTTAGTTTGCATCTATATCTTCAGCCACATTTAAAGAATAAGCAACTAGATTAGTCTTGGCATACTTCTTTGGAGGTTTAATTTTTCTTCTAGTTCTGTTTTTGGCGATAAAGTATTGTGGTGAAGAAGCAACTCTATTCTGAAGTTTTGAACTGGTTTGAGGAGTCGACTCTATTGTAGATTCTAGATTAATATGATGTTCCATCTACTTTTAATTTTCTTTATTGGAAGAGCCTTTAAGAGATAAGTTAGGTAGCATATCAGTTTCAAAAAAAACATCTCTACTAATCACAACTTTTTTATTTTCAGGACACCATAACTTATACCCTTTTACACTAGCTTCATAACCAAGAAAAACACATTTAATGGATCTCGGTTCTAATTTTCCATTATCTACATGAGCATACACAGGACACCGAAAGATCTTTAAATCAGAATAGTCAGCAAGATTACCAGACCATACCTCTTGTGGAGTCTTTTTCTCAATGGCAACGGATGGAGGTCAGTTGATTAAAAAATATACAGTAGAGGCTGCTTCGGCCAAAAATGACTTTGGTAAGTTGACATTTGACAACATACATCGAACCTTCTCCATGATCGTTCTGTTCATTTGTTCTGTAACACCGTTTTGCTGTGGAGTATGACGAACTGTCAAGTGTCTCACGATCTCTTCTAACTTTGTACAATTTATTAAACTCATCATAACAAAACTCTATGACATTGTCTGTGCAGAGATATTTTATTTGTTTTCCCATCTATTTTTCAGTCATATTTTTTCAAGACTTAAATACGGAAAACACATCACTTTTCTGCTTCAGGAAGAACGCCCAAACTTTTCTGGAAAAATCATCAATAAAAGTTAGCATATAATTAGCTCCACCTCTTGAAGGCACTCTGGATGGCCCTCACAGATTAGAATGAATATACTCCAACATTCTTTTTGTGTTATGGATTCCTCTAATAAATCAAACTCTCTTTTACTTCCCAAAAACGCAGTGCTCACAAGACTTCAGTTTGCAAATTCCTTGCCCATCAAGAAGTCTCTTTTGCTCAATTCTGCCATGCCATTCTCACTCATATGCCCTAGGCGTATATGCTAAAGTTTAGTAATATCATCATTTGACAAGGAAGAAGATGTGGCAGCTGCATCACCAATAACAGTAGAACCCTGCAAAACATATAACTTGACAATCTTTCTCTACCCTTTCATCACAATGAGGGAACCGTTGGAAATCTTTAAAACCCCACTTCAGCTGCGTATTTGTACCCTTTTGAATCAAGAGTGCTCAACGAAATTAAATTTCTCTTCAATTTTGGAACATGTCGTACGTCACTAAGTTTTTTGACAACTCCATCAAACCTTTTAACTTTAATTGTTTCAACACCTGCGATTCTACATGAAGCATTATTTCCCATCAAAACAGCACCTTCAGACACTATTTCGTAAGTTGTAAACCAATCCTGATTGAGACTCATGTGGAAGGTGCAGCCGGAATCAAGGATCCACTCCTCGGTCACTTTAGAATTGTTGACAGAAGCAACTAGAAGTTCACCATTGCTGTAGTCTTCTGAAACATTAGCTTTACCGAAATTTTCTGATTGTTTTTCATTTTGATTCATAGCCTCCCTTTTGATCTTGTTCTGTAGCTTATAGCACTTAGATTTAATGTGCCATTCCTTCTTGCAGAAGTTACAAATTTTACCTCTGTTTGAAGACTTTGATCTACCCTTAGATTTACCGTGAGGATTCCGTTCCTATGTCCTTCCACGATCATTATTAGTATTTCAATATTATCTTCCACAAACAATGAGACCCTCTTCCTAAGAGTCAGTTTTAACCACAAGATGCTTCATCTTATCATACGAGGTTAAAGAATCATAAACCCCATAAACTGTGAGAGACTCGCGGCTATATAAAATCGTATCTCTAAAGGTTGAATAAGACGGGGGCAACGAACAAAGTAAAATCAACCCTACATCTTCCTTATCATACTGAACCTCCATTGCCTCCAAGTCTGAGAGAATTTCTTTAAACACTGTTAAGTGTCGTGCATTGACGTACCTTCCTCCAAACAATGAGCATAAAGAAGCTGCTTCATATGCAGCTCGCTAGTTAGAGTTTTCGACATACATATTTGTTCTAACCTCTTCCATAATCTAGAAGTGGTCTTCTTCTTCGTCATGTCTTATAAAATTTCGTTAGACAAATGCAGATGCAACTCTGTTAACGCCTTTCAATCTTTACGCTTCTTCTCTTCCTCCATCAATGTCAAAGGCATCTTATCTACCCTTAGCAAGGCTTCCTCTAAGTCCATCTGTGCAAGAACCGCCTGCATCTTTATCTGCCACAACGCGAATCTGGTGTTGGGATCCAACAACGAAATTTCATACTTCAAAGATGCCACTACCATGATTAAGATAAACAACCTAAAAGATCTGATACCAGTTTGTTAAAAAAAGAACGTCAGTAATGACAATATATCGTAAAGAAAAAAAGAAATAAAAAAACACAGATTTTTGCGCGGAAACCCTTTTGGGAAAAAACTACAGGCAGAGAAGAAGAAAATTCACTATGTCAAATTCGAATAATTACAAGAGGAGTAGATTATGTCTATTTATAGGCTTGTAAAACCATATTCTAATAGGAGTGTAGTAAGATTGAAACACATTATTCTAATCAATATCATATAGATGGAGTTGAATAAGGTTTAAAAAAACCTTATTCTAAAATAAAATAAAAGAAGTGTAGTTCTATAGGGATTTTACTTTATTTTATTTTACCACTGTATTTTATTTAATTAAGGATTCATATCACTTAATTCTAACATATATATATAAATGCAGTTCAAAGTATTTTAACTGGTAAATTAATTTTGATTTCTTGCTCATAGGATTACATACTCAGCAACATAATAATTTGGGAAAGAAGATTCTTTTGAGATCATCAATAGAAGTAAAGAACTTCAAAGAAAATGGCCAATTTAGTAGCTAATATTGGTGGATTAGGATTTTCTAAGCAATCTAAGAAAGAGATTCAATGGGATGCCAAGGAAATGGACAATAAACAATCTGGGATGCCAAGGAAATGGACAATAAACAATCTGAGCTACAAGAGTCTTCAAATTCTCCTTCATGGATTGCTATGTATTTGCAAAGTACTTGTGATTTGGCAGTTATTCCCCGTTTGTTCTTTCACAGACTCCAAGTGTTGGATTTGTCCTATAACTAAGTTTGAACATTGCTTAGACTTGATTGGTGTTCATTGTTGAAGTTAAACCCTCAAGGGATTTTATGGAATAGGTGAAGAACTTGTTCGTTGAGAGTTTGCGATGAAGAATTTGTTCGTTGAGAATTCGTGTCAAGGTGGAGATTGTTAGAATTAAGTGACCCGAATCCTTATTTAAATAAAATACAGTGGTAAAATAAAATAAAAGTAAAATCCCTATAGAACTACACTTCTTTTATTTTATTTTAGAATAATATTTTTTAAACCTTATTAAACTCCATCTATTTGATATTGATTAGAATAAGGTGTTTCAATCTTACTACACTCCTTTTAGAATATGATTTTACAAGCCTATAAATAGACATAATTTACTTCTCTTGTAATTATTCGAATTCGACATAGTAAATTTTCTTCTCCTCTGCCTGTATCTTTTCCTGAAAGAATTTCCACGTAAAAATCTGTATATTCTTTATTTTTATTTCTCTTTTTTTTTGTTATATATTGTTATTAATGACATTCTACTTTTAAAAAGTTATAATAATACTTCCAATTAAGTGAACTCTAATCAATACAATGATACAAAAATATTGATGAAACTATTCAATTACAAAACAATTATTTGTCAAATTTTTTGCTTGAATTATTTGAAAGGGAAAAAAATCACATTATAATGTGCTACATATATTGCTTAAAGGAAATTAAATTAGTCGCTTATTGAAATATTTAGTACTTCTTTAGTTTAACATAATCTTGATATGTTTTTCTTTATTTTAAGTTAGATGAGGTAAAAAATAATATTGAATTGTCGATTGAGTATTAACTTGATTGACATGGATACTGTTGTCAATGTAGGAGGATGTGGGTTCGAGTATACTGAAACGCATTATCCTCCTATTTATGAGTTGAGGAGGGCTATGGATAGTTCTATGTATTGTGTCAAAAAGTCACTCTAAAAAACATAAAACAGGTTGTATATGAGAAAATTTAAATTATCAATAAGTGTGAACTCTAGCCAAATATGTCTAAATGAAACTATTGTAGAAAGCTTTTGATACAATAAATGTTATTGTTGGTAAGCTCACTGGTGTAGTGATAAAGGATTTACGTTGTTTTTTAAATTCTAATTGACAGTAAACTTAGTTTAAACTAGTGGCGTATCTAGGGGGTTGGCAGGGCCCCCGGCTTCCCTTCTTAAAATGGAAAATTATCTATTTAGGCTTTTTAGAAATTCTAAAATTTTAAATTAATAAAAATAAAATTACACTTTAGCTCTTCCTAAAATGATAAAAATTTAATTTAATTTTTTTTAAATTACAAAGGTATAAACTATTAAAAATTAAAATTTAATTTAGACCCTAAAATTTTTTTCTAGTTTCGTGCCTAGTTTAATCTCGGACGCACTTTTTATCTTTATTAAAAGCAATGGAACTTATAACCAACATAAAACAAAAAGAGTTGGTATAAATTATCCAATACATGTTTAATAATTTGATTTTTACAAATACTTTATTAATGACTAGAATTCTTGAATTATTATATTATAATATTTAAATTATCAAAATAATTATTTTAATAATTATTCTTCTTATTATTTTTATGATATTAATTATATAAATTAATTTATTTAAATATAAAAAATCGTATGTAATGCATGTGAGATTATAAATTAGAGAAATCAATTGTTATATTAGTTGACAACTATAAAAATGGACCTCACACGTGACGAGTCAAAATAAATGTGAGGCTATTTTATTAAAATAGTCCAAAAAATATTATATTTATAAAAATAACCCAGGTTTAAAAACAATCATCAAGATAACTTAAAATAAACAGTAAAATTGGGTTGTGGTCTGTCAATGGCCGGAACCCACTCATATTTTGCACCCATGATTGCCTAATAATTGTGTCAGACTTAAAAAAAATTAATTTTTTGGGTTTTAGCCTGTCAATGGCCGGCACACAGTACAATTTATTTTTTTTAAAAAAAATATTTTTTTAAAAATTGTATAATACTGATATACGAAAAAGGAAAAACAAGAAAAAGGAAAAAAAAATTTTTTTTGGGTGCCGACCATTGAACAATTAAAATTTTTTTTTTCGTGTCAGAATCAGATATCAGTATTTAGAATCAGATATCAGTATATGAAAAAAGTATACTGATATTTGATTCTTACAAGAAAAAAATGAAAAATTTTTAAATTATACTGGGTGCCAGCCATTGACAGGCCAGCACCCATAAATTTTTTTTTACTTTTTTCGTATACTGATATCTGATTTTGACACAAAAAAAAAAGAATTTTTTTTAAATTGTACTGGATGCCGACCATTGACAGACCAGCACCCAAAATTTTTTTTATTTTTTTCGTATACTGATATCTGATTCTAACAATTAAAAAAAAGAAAATTTTTTTAAAATTGTACTGGGTGCCGGCCATTGACAGACCAATACCCAAATTTTTTTTTTCCTTTTTCTTCTTTTTCCTTTTTCGTATATCAGTGTTATACAATTTTAAAAAAAATACTTGGGTTCCGGCTATTGACAGGCCAAAACCCAAAAAATTAATTTTTTTAAGTCTGACACAATTATTAGGCAATTATGGGTGCAAAATACGAGTGGGTTCTGGCCATTGTCAAGACACAACCCAATTTTACTGTTTATTTTAGGTTATTTTGGTAATTGTTTTTAAACTTAGATTATTTTTGTAAATATAATATATTTTTAGACTATTTTGGTAAAATAGCGTAAATGTGAATATAATCCACACATGATTTATGCAAAATAGGTCTCGTAATTGGACTCCCCACGTCCCACGTCCTTAACCTTATTAAAACTTTAGAAATGAGTCGTTATACTAATTGACAACTACACAACAATACTCATATATGGCGAGAACATTGAACTAAATAATTAATTCAGTAAGTTAAAATCAATTAACCCAAATAAATTTGAAAGAGAACTCGTATATTTACATAAAATGAGATTCAAACTTAAGACCTCAAAGCGTATTATTCAACCCGTTCTTAATTTAATATCCTAAAGTTTTTAAAGCAAAATCTTCAATATTATTTACATTTTAAAATTTTCACTTATAATTTCTATTTTCCTACTTTCATTTTTGAGAAAACTATAAAAATAGTCACTTTTGTTTGCCCCAGATTACATTTTAGTTACTTATGTTTGAAATGTTATGTTTTAGCCACTTACGTTATCGTTTTGTTACGAAGTGGTCACTTTACCACTAAAATCAGTTACCTTCTTAACGTCATTCTTATGTGGCAGTCCAAATGAGTTTTAAATGTCAACTTGGATGTCCAGTTGCTGGGATGAAAATAGGTTTTTAATTAAATAAATTTAATTTGGACTGCCACGTAGGACATCCAAGTTGGCATTTAAAACCCATTTAGACTGTCACGTAGGATCGTCGTTAGGGAGGTAATGGAGTTTAACGGTAGAGTGACTACTTCGTAACAAAACGATAACGTGACTAAAACGTAAAATTTCAAATATAAGTGGCTAAAATATAATCTGAAGCAAACAAAATTAATTATCTTTTTAGTTTACCCTTTGGTTTTCAACGATTATTATGTTAGAATCTTGAAACTTATACATTATTTCAGAAAGCTTCCTCGAAATTTCCCTCAAGAAGTGGACAAAAATAGGTCTTAAAAAATTAGACAAATAGATCATATGACAAGGACATATTTAGGAGTAGTTAGAAATTCCCCCCACTTCATATAGAACAAATTTTTTTGTCTAAAACCATCGACTTGAGCCAATTTGGACATTACATGCCCTCTTTTAAGTCTCTTAGAATAGCTGTGAGGAATTGTTCCCACTTCAACAAACCTTTTGAGGTAATTGTCACCTACTTCTCTCACTTCCCCTAATCTCTTGTTTTTAATTGTTTGGTTTTTATTTCGTATTTTACTTTAGTTGTTCATCTCATGTTGTGTTTATGTTCTATCTCAATTCATTCTATATTTTGTATGGTTTATCAGGTGATTTAATTTAGAATATATATAATATATTTGTGTGATATTCCAATTCATATTTTGCATAATTTATTTTGATTTAATTAAAAAAAGTATTTATATGTAATCATCCATTTATGTTCCGTAGGCTTTATCCAGTTAGCGGTCAAGTTACTGTTTGTAATTGTACTAATACAAAGAAAAATTGTTCTTATATATCACTTATCTAAAGTTATCTAAAGTTTAAACTGGTTTACTCTACCTAGATTTGATCATGACATCTGTCTAAAAAGTAAGAGGGTTTGAGTTAAAGTACTGACTCAAAAAATGAGCTTGGGTAAAAAAAGAGGCCTGTTTAGTCTCGGGTAAGCTTATTTTGACTTTGCAAAAAAAAAAAAAAAGAAAAGAAAAAAAGAACATGCTGCTTTTTGTTGCTATTTTGTCACTGTTTTGGCGGTGTTGTTTTGTTATTATATTATTGTTATTTTATTATTGTTTGGATATTGTATAAATCTTATTTTATTATTACTTTTGCTACTATTTTAGAGATATTTACTTTGTTAAGTTGCACTTATCTTAGTGTTATTTCAGTATAAAGAGTTTGTTTAATTTATTTTTAATTTGTTGGGAAACATTTATTTTTTTTAGTGTAATTGATGTATTATATTTTTAAATTTTTATATAAAAATGATAATATAAAAAAAAATTTAATACAGAAGGGTCGAGCTCGAGTTTTAGCATTTTTTATTCGGGCCGGGTTTGGACAAAATTTTAGACCTATTTTTCGGGGCAAGCTCAGACCTAAAAAATGAGCCTAAAATTCTATTGGGGCACGACCCAAACCCGGCCTGACTCGACCAATGATCATCTCTAGCTCTAAGCCCCATATATATATATACTAATATATAAAACATTAAGCTATTTAATTTCTATTATGTGTTCTACTTATAAATATTTATAATTGTTGGTGTGTGGTGATAAAATAAATTTATGAGAAATTAAAGAAGGTTTTAAGGTGTGCATCAAAAGCTACTTTCTTTAATGTTCTATTCGCCTCACTTATGTATGGTGTGCAAAAAAGTTACCGGCAAATAAACCTCAAGGATACATTGAAGCCCAATGATGTTTACATTTTGCATTGATGAAAACAGTCCACTGAACACTAAGCGGAACATAGCAACGATATCAATTTCTATAACTAATTTCTGCAGTAATTTTTTATAGAACAATCTAGGAATATAAAAGATGGTAGGAAAATAAAAAGAAACTTTTGATGTGTTTTTCTTGTGTGTCATACAATTTTTAGGAGGCCTTATGTCTCTTCATAGGACATAATTACCGAATTGAATAGTCACATCTTTAGCAATAAATATAATTATTCAAGATATCTACTTGAATAATTATGATTACTTGTTAATAACTAAGTAACATAACTTTTAATTACTTATAACTTTTCATATGTAACTATATATATTTCGGAAATGTTTGTATTATTATAATAGTAGTGCCTTGTATTTTGGATAAAATCAGTTTTAGAAATCATATATATGATTGATGATAATGAGCTAGTATTTATTTTCGTATTTTATAACTTTTGTAGTATAAAATGTGTAAATAAAACCTTTTAAAAAATATTAAAATGCAAAATCTGTAGTAAGGAGACTAGTCTATGTGACATAGTACATGAACACTATAAAGACAGACAAGTTTGATTTCATCTTCAATTGATTTATGCTCAATTTGGGTTTAAATATTTGAGAGACCAAATCATAATTTAATCTTCTTAATTCAGCTTATGCTTTAGTTTTATGCTATATATATATATAGAAATGCAGTTCGAAGTATTTTAACTGGTAAATTAATTTTGATTTCTTGCTCATAGGAGTACATACTCAGCAGCATAGTAATTTTGGAAAGAAGATTCTTTTGAGATCACCAACAGAAGAAAAGAACTTCAAAGAAAATGGCCAATTTAGTTGCTAATGTTAGTGGATTGGGATTTTCTAAGCAATCTAAGAAAGAGCTTCAATGGGATGCCAAGGAAATGGACAATAAACAATCTGAGCTACAAGAGTCTTCAAATTCTCCTTCATGGATTGCTATGTATTTGCAAAGTTCTTGTGATTTGGCAGCTATTCCCCGTTTGTTCTTTCACAGACTTCAAGTGTTGGATTTGTCCCATACCAACATCAAAGCATTACCACATTCTCTTCCCAACAGCTTGTTTGCACTAAAGAAACTCTTGTTAAGAAGGTGTAAGCTCTTCATGAAACTGTCACCACATGTTGGGAAACTCGACAATCTCGAGGATCTTGATCTTGATGAAACTGAGATAATCAGTATTCCCATTGGTATTGGAAAACTAATGAAGTTAAGAGTCTTGAAGGTATGCATTTATGGACAGACAAACTTCAGCAAAAGAAAGCAGTTGCCATCAAACATGGTGCTTCATCCTGGGATGATATCGAAGCTCTCCCGCTTGATCGAATTAAGCATTGATGTTGATCCATCGGACAAGTGGTGGCATGATTCTGTGGAAGAAGTTGTAAAAGGAGTATGCAACTTAGAGGGGTTGAGGAGCCTTTGCTTGTATCTACCAAATTACCAACTTTTAGATTATACTTCATTCATATATCCTTCATTATCATGTTTCAGATTTACTGTTGGTCATCATAAAAGGAGAACAATCTCTCGTGTACCCCATGAAGTAGAAGCCCAATTCACAAAATGGGACAAATGTTTGAAGTTTGTGAATGGTGAAAACATCCCATTGCAAGTAAGAAAAGTACTTAAGTTTACTTCGTCGTTTTTCTTGGACCGCCATGAAAATGCTTCGAGTTTATCTCAATTTGGGAATGAGAACATGGCAAAGCTGAAGTTTTGCTTGTTGGTCGATTGTAATAAGATGGAAACAATCATTGATGGAGCTGAATTTGAAAACGTTCTCGAATCACTACAATATTTGAGAATTCATTACATGAAGAATTTGAGAAGCATATGGAAAGGACCACCTCGTTCTGGTTGTATGTCTAAGTTAAAGTTCTTGGCATTGAATACATGCCCCAAGCTGAGCTACATTTTCTCACATGTTTTGCTCAGAAATTTTGTCAACTTGGAGGAGATTATTGTGGAGGATTGTCCCCAAGTGAGCAGCCTTGTAAGTCATGTACCTGCCCTACCATATTTAAAACCTTTTCTCCCGAGTTTGAAAAGGTTGTTTCTTCTTTACCTCCCTGAACTGGTCAGCATTTCAAATGGCCTATCCATTGCACCAAAATTAGAGAGAATAGGCTTCTATGATTGCCCAAAGCTAAAAGTCCTATCAAAAAGGGAGTTGTCAAGCAAAGCTCTTAAAACAATCAAAGGAGAAAAGCAGTGGTGGGAAGATATAAAGTGGAATAAAATAGATTGGGAAAATGGGCCACGTAATCTAATGCGTATTTTCTCTCCAATCAATAATGAAAAAGATGTGATGGCACAGTTGTTAGAAGACAGAAATATATTCGAAGCCCAACAATCAGGTATTTTATCTTACTTAGAGTTGTATATTCATTTCAATTAATAATTATGTTCTACACCTCTGTAGCTTTAGAAATGCAAGGATAGATGTAAAATGCACTAGTTTAAGGACATAAAAAAGTTGGATATCTTAGCTGTAGTCTCAACTATTGGTTTTTATTTTCAGATTGTATGGTGAAGTCAATGCCATTGAATGGCTTACGCATTCCTTCATCCCTCACTCTACCTCGATTAACCGTCACTCGACGGTTGAATGTAAGTATATATATGAACCGCACTCCACTGTATCAGTAAAGGTTTTCATTTTGTTTGTTTGTTTGATTGCAATTTGATCATCTCAAGCTCATGCTCAGATACAGGTTGAAAATACAAGAGGGTTCTTGAAAACATCAGGGCAGCTTTCAGATTTGGTAAACAATCCAGGTTACAACGAGCAAAAGATTAGTTCAGTGGGCGGCTCAAACAGCAAAGCAATCATCAGCGGTGCAATGCCCTCCATTCCAACTCGTTACCAAAGTCTAATGCGTAGAGATTGGCTCACATTTTGCCAGTATTTGAACAACCACAGACCTCCGATCTCTGTTTCTATGTGCAATGCTGCACATGTCCTTCAATTCCTTCGGTATCTTGATCAATTTGGCAAAACCAAAGTCCACATCTCGGCTTGCTCTTTCTTCGGCCAATCTGAGCCGCCTGGTCCTTGCGGGTGTCCCCTCAGACAGGCCTGGGGAAGCGTTGATGCACTTGTTGGTCGACTCGCCAGCTCTTACGAGGACCAGGGAGGGAACCCGGAGGTGAATCCTTTTCGAGCTGGAGTTGTGAGGATTTACTTGAGGGAGGTCAGGGATGCTCAGAATAAAGCTAGAGGTATTAGCTATAAAAAGAGAAAGAAACCTGAGATAAAGGTAGCAAGCACCACCACCACCACCACCACCACCACCACCACCACTCATTTTCGGATGCCAGCACAAGTGAGTAAAACTTTGTTTGACCTAAACAACTATATTTTCTCCTCAGTAACTTCTCCATTGTTCAACTTTGCTGTCGATATGCATTAAGGATTTGTTCTCCTCATGTAATTCCTCATGCTATTCTCAGGCGAAGACAATATCGTGAAAAGCTCGAGGCATAGAACAAACTCATAAAAGTTCGAAAGGTATGTGCACGAGAACTGTAACGTGGCCTTACAATGGTATTCTCTAAGAAGCTATTCTATAAATATGTTTTGCAGCCGTATAAGCATGAGTCTCAACGTGTTCATCCGTTAAAACGAGCTAAAGGAAATGGTGGGCAATTTCTCAACACAAAGAAACTCCAACAGTCCAAGAGCACTCCGACAAGCCACGGACCAGACATGTCCAGGTCTCCTCAGCTGCATTTGCCTGCAAACATCTCCAAACCAGATGTATATCAGCCAAAAAATTTCAAAGATTCAGGTTCGGCTACCTCTTGCTCCGATGTCAGAAGTCCCTCCAACAGTGATGAAATGTTTCAGCAGCCAGATTTCAGGTTCTCTAGCTACTGTTAGAAAACCACGAACATACTGGTGGAAATTATTAAGATAACTGCATGCCTTGCGGTACATTTGAGCTTGAATTCCATATGTCAACTCTCAATAAACCTTATACATTATAGCTTAAATTTGCATAAGTTGAATGGATCTAATATGGGACTGAAATTTCTAGTCAATAACAACACCTTGTGCTCAATACGAAAACATGGACTATCAGTTTAGTTTCCTATTATGATGCTGAAAATGAAAGCAAAAAAGAGTCTTTGTTAATAATTATGAACTTATGATTTAGTTCATTCTGGATGCGTTTCTATAGATATATATATTAGAATTTGGGTAAACTACAAAAACGGTCACTAAATTATTGGCTTCATTCTATTGTGGTCATTCAAAGCTGATTTGGGTTTTTTTATTGTGTAATAATAAATTTAGCCCTCAAAATTTACACATTATATCAACTTGATCCTAAATATAGAATATTCCACAAATTTAGCACTCAATGTTTACAAAATTTGTCATTTTAGTTCGAATTCTAAAAAATTCATATAACTTTATCTATAACTAAACAATCTATTTCCCAAAATTTTATCTTCTGTTTTGAAGTTAGAGATGGCAACTTAAGCTCACCTTTTTTTTTCTATTTCGAGTATTGAATTTTGTTTTTGGTTATTTTTTTTATTATAAGTTGGTTGGTTGTTGCAGCATCTGCCAGAGATTTATAATAAACTTTGCTTCATCAATTGTATAAGGTTTTAAATATTGTTACTATATAGTGTTCTTTTCCATCCCTTTTTTTCCCTCTTCAATATGTTGGATTGGTAAACAGGGTGTATAAAAACAGTTTATGTCAAAGACAATGTTAGAAAATTTATATTGGAGTAGGATAAAATTATAAAATTTTGAAACCTAAAGCTAAGATTTCTAGGTTAAGAAGTTTAAATTATTAATTTTGTAAATGACCAAAAATTAATTTATTGAATTTTTTAGAATTAGAACTAAATTGACAAACTTTGTAAATGTTGAAGGTTAAATTTATTGATTTTTTAGAATTCAAACTAAAATGACAAATTTTGTAAACATTGATGGCTAAATTTGTTGAATATTTTATATTTAGGATCAAATTGATATAATGTGTAAACATTGGAAGTTCTAGATTTGTTATTAGACCAATAAAAAAGCCCACATCAACTTTGAGTGACCACAATATTTGATTTAAAAAAGTTTAGTGACTAAAACAGAAAAATTAATAGTTTAATGACCAAAATAGGACAAAGGCAATAATTTAGTAACCATTTTTATAGTTTTTTTTATAATTTTAAGTCATTTTTAATTATTTTTTATAATTTTTAAATTTGTTTTTTTAGCTTTGCACTCATCCAAAATGAACGTGGATAATTTTCCAAATTCATTTTATATGTACATTTTAATTAATTTTAAAAAAAAGATTTTATTTTTGTAAAAGATATTTTCTTTTATTGACGTGGCAACTTCTAGTAGCTTTTGTTAGCCATGTTAACACGGTTAACTAACAGTTTTCGTTAATGAAAGGGACCGATTGATTTTTTTTTTACTAAAATTTTTCAAATTTTGACCCTTTAGCTAAAATTTTAATTCAAACTTTTTGATACAATGCATAAAACTATTCAGTACACTTGAACCCACGTCCTCTTACACTAACAGTAATGCCAATATCAATCGAGCTAAAACTCAATGTACTCTAAGCACACAAACTTATAATCAACATAAAGCAAAAATATAAAGGGTATCTTAAACTATATAAAAAAAAACATTAGAATGGTAAACTATTTGATGTTGTAGTGGAGCTTGTGGGAATTAGATCTTATTTGCTATTAACATTCCTTGATATGGACTTCTTTTGCATCAATTATCTCTTCATTCCAACTTGTTTAGATTGTTCGTGTTTTCTTTTCTTCCTTTAGGCCTCTTTGCTGATAGCTTTTCTTAATTCCCTACCAAAAGAACAAATCCTTAATGCATACTGACAGCAAAGTTAAACAATAGAGAAAAGAAAATATAGTTGTTTAGGTCAAACAAAGTTTTACTCGCTTGTGCTGGCATCCGAAAATGTTAGTGTTGGTGGTGGGTGGTGGCGTATGCTACCTTTATCTCAAGCTTTTTCTTCTTTTTATCGCTAATGCCTCTAGCTTTATTCTGAGCATCCTTGTCCTCCCTCAAGTAAATCCTCACAACTACAGCTCAAAAAGGATTCACCTTTGGGTTCCCTCTATGGTCCTCATAAGCGCTAGAGAGTCGACCAACAAGTGCATCAACGCTTCCCCAGGCCTGTCTGAGGGAACACCCGTAAGGACTAGGCGAGTTAGATTGGCCAAAGAAAGAGCAAGCTGAGATGTGGACTTTGGTTTTGCCAAATTGATCAAGATACTAAAGAAATTTAAGGACATGTGCAACATTGCACATTGAAATAGAGATCGGAGGCCTGTGGTTGTTCAAATACTGGCAAAATATGAGCCAATCTCTACGCTTTTGACTCTGGTAACGAGTTGGAATGGAGGGCATTGCACCGCTGATGATTGCTTTGTTGTTTGGGTCATCCACTGAACTAATCTTTTGTTCGTTGTAACCTGGATTGTTTATCAAATCTGAAAGCTGGCCTGATGTTTTCAAGAACCCTCTTGTATGTTCAACCTGTATCTGAGCATGAGCTTGAGATGATCAAATTGCAAACAAATAAACAAACAAACAAAATGGAAGCCTTTACTGCTAAAGTTAGTGCGGTTCATATATATACTTACATTCAATCGTCGAGTGACGGTTTGATTAAGTTAGCCTCCATGCAGTAGCCAAAGTGGCCATGCAGGAGACATACAGTAAGAAGCAGAATGCACAGTGCAACTGTTCTGCTTGTTTCATTTGGTTACTCCAATGAAAATTTTGTAATATAGTTGGATTTAAACTTAGTTGTTAGCTGTATTTTGATGTAATTAGGTGTTGATTGATTGATAACTCAGTAAAGCAACATGTACAAGTTAAATTAGCAAGTTTCAATGTAACTTAGTGGTGTTAGGTAGTTGTTTAGGTGAAAGCTTATTTGTTTTGTCAAAGTTGACCCATTTATGTAATGGCTTAATGCCTTGTTTTGTTCTTAATGACTATTCAGTTGGTTTTCCTCCATATTCTCCACTCTTGCATTCGTTTTTGTTCTGTTCTTATACAAATTTAACTTTGTTTCTTCTCCAAGTCTCAAGACTTGCTGTACAAGAAAATCTAAAAACCAGTTGGCTTGTTGTCTCAAAAACCCAACAATTGGTATCTAAAGCTTTTGTCTTAGAGGACCTGTTGCAGCAAAACCAAAACCTGAATGGCTTCTTTAGGATTTTCTTGAACAGCCCTACCAGTCTTTAATGGGGAAAATTTTCACATTTGGGTAGTTAAAATGAGGACTTACCTTCAAGCCTTTGATCTGTGGGAAGTGGTGAACACTGATGCTGAGCCAGCACCACATAGGGCCAATCCCATAATGGCTCAAATCAGACAACATGCTGATGAAAGGACCAAGAGGCATAAAGCCATGTACTGCATTCAGAACTGTGTCTCAGATAATTTTCACCAGAATCATGGCTTGTGAGACACCAAAGCAAGCCTGGGACAAGCTCAAGGAGGAGTTTCAAGGCACAGAGAGGACAAGGCAGCAGCAGCTGTTGAACTTAAGAAGAGACTTTGAAAACTTAAAAATGAGAGAAGAAGAAACTGTGAAGCAGTATGCAGATAGGATCATGGCTGTGGTCAACAGTATAAGGCTCCTTGGTGAGCAGTTTGATGAAGCAAGAATAGTGGAGAAAGTCCTCTCTACCTTACTTGAGAGGCATGAGGCAAAGATATCCTCTTTAGAGGATTCAAGAGACCTAGCTAGCATCTCTTTGAATGAGCTAATCAACACCTTCTATGCTTAGGAGCAAAGAAGAGCTAGCAGAATTGAAGACCATCAAGAAGGTGCTTTTCAAGCCAAAGCCAGAGAAGCCTCGAGCACTAATGCCTACAAAGGCAAAAAGGTGTGGAAAAATAGGCCTAAGCCTGATGCTGCAAGGAGAGCTGACCAACTCTACAGGCACTGCAAAAGGCCTAGTCATCCAGAAGAAAAATGTTGGTTTAGACCAGATGCACTATGTCAACATTACAAGAAGAGAGGGCATGTTGAAAGGGTCTACAAAAACAAATGCAGGCCTAGACAGATTTACTCACAACAAAAAAATGAAGAAGTTCGAGTGGCTGAAGACAGTAGTGACCATGAAGAACAGGTCTTTATTGTGTCTTGCTCTACTAATCAGAAGAAAGGATCAAAAGATTGGCTGTTGGACAGTGGTTGCACAAACCATATGTCACCAGATGCATCCATTTTCAAAACTTTGGACAGAAGCTGCAAAACCAAAGTAAAGGTTGGCAATGGTCAGTTCATAAAGGCATAAAGACAGTGGTTGATATACACTCCCATAGGTGCCAAAGTCCTCTCGAATGTGCTATTGGTTCCTGAGATTGACAGAAACTTTCTTAGCATTGTTCAACTGCTTGAGAAAGGCTATTCAGTTGTGTTCAAGGACAATGAGTGTCAGATTGCTGATCCAAATGGGTCAAGCCTTATGACAGTCACTATGATTGATAAATGCTTTGAAGTCGACTTGCCAAATTACACACACTCAGCCTGTACTACCTCTACTTATGATTCCAAGCTTTGGCACCAAAGGCTTGGACATACAAACTTCAAGTCGATGGCTCAGATGGTTAGTGAAGATTTAGCTGAAAACTTCATTAACATAGTGAAAAATGATGAAGTTTGTGAGGCGTGTCAGCTAGGAAAACAAGCAAGACTGCCATTTCCTACCAACAAAGCCTGGAGAGCCACAGAAAGATTGCAGCTCATGCACACAGATGTGTGTGGCCTAATGAAGTCTGAATCACTTAATAGGAACATGTAATTTCTTCTTTTCATTGATGATTGTACAAGATATTGCTGGATCTTCTTAAAACATAAGTCTGAAGTAGCTCAAGTATTTATGAAGTTCAAAGTAGCAGTTGAAGCAGAAACATGATGCAAGTTAAAGTCTGTAAGATCAGACAATGGGATTGAGTATACCTCAGCTCAGTTTCAAGCTATTTGCAATGATGTTGGTATCAAACATCAGTTAACCAATGTTTATACTCCTCAGCAAAATGGAGTTAGTGAATGAAAAAACAGAAGTTTGATGGACATGGCCAGATGTCTGTTGTTCGAGAAGAAATTTCCCAAAACCATGTGGGCTGAGGCAGTAAACGCTGTTGTCTACCTTTAGAACAGGCTTTCAACTAAGGCACTTGCTCACAAGACACCTTTTGAGGCTTGGTTCAGATTCATTCCATCATTGGCTCACCTGAAAGTCTTTGGTTGCCTGTGCTATACACAAATACCAGCTGTAAAGAGAGACAAACTGTCAAAACGGCACAACCTGGTATCTTGGTAGGTTACAGCTCGGTCAAGAAAGGTTATAGGATCTTGGATCCTTCAACAAATAAAATTCAAGTGAGCAGAGATGTGGTCTTTAATGAAAAAGGATGCTGGAACTGGGAAAGAAATGAGCCAGAGGCTATTTCTGAAGAGTTAATGGCTGATCAAATTGAACCTGATCAGTTTGGTCCTGAAATGGACATTGATGATGTACCTGTTAGGAGTACAAGGCTCTTGGATGAAATTTATGAGAGAGCACATGCTGCTATATTGGAACCAAGTAGTTTTGAAGAAGCTGAGGCTGATGAAAGATTGGAGCAAGTGATGGTTGATGAAATCAACATGATTCAGAAGAACCAGACATGGGAGCTGGTTGAAAAGCCTGCGAACAGAAAGACTATTGGTGTAAAATGGGTCCATCGAGTCAAACACAATGCAGATGGCAATTTGAACAAGCTAAAAACCAGGCTAGTTGTCAAGGGTTTTAGTCAGAGATATGGCCTGGACTACATGGAAACATTTGCACCAGTAGCCAAACTTGATACAATCAGATTGCTGGTAGCTTTGGCTGCTCAAAACCAGTGGACAATTCACCAGATGGATGTGAAATCTGCATTTCTCAATAGTATTCTTGAAGAGGAGATCTACATTGATCAGCTTCAAGGTTTTATCATGCCTGGGAGAGAACACATGGTGTACAGGCTTAAAAAGGCCTTGTATGGCCTGAAGCAAGCTCCTAGAGCCTGGTATGCTCGAATTGACAATTATTTGGTCAGTTTGGGATTTGAGAGAAGTGTAAGTGAGCCAACACTATATGTCAAGAAGAATGAGGCTGAGACACAACTCATTGTATCCCTTTATATAGATGATCTCTTGGTGACAGGAGGAGACAAGATCAGGTTAGCTGATTTCAAAACAAAAATGAAGGACATGTTTGAGATGTTTGACTTGGGATTGATAGCATATTTCTTAGGAATGAAGGTGTGCCAAGCAGAAGGGAGAATCTTTTTGGGACAAAAAACATTTGCCTTGAAGGTTCTATCCAAGTTTTCAATGGAAAAATGCAAGCCAACAGGTACTCCTATGGCTGGTGGGGTGAAGTTGTCAAGCCAAGGGATTCACAAATAGGACAGTGAGTCTACCTACAGAAGTCTAGTTGGCTGTTTGTTGTATTTGACAGGAACTAGGTCTGATATCATGTTTGCTGTTAGTATGCTATCGAGGTTTATGCATTGTTGCAATGAGCATCACTTTCAAGCAGCAAAGAGAGTGCTAAGATATATCAAAGGCACTCTTGGCTATGGTGTGTTATTCAACAAAGCTGAAAGTTTGAAGTTAAGAGGCTACATTGATAGTGATTAGGCAGGCTTGAGTGATGATATGAAGAGCCCTTCTGGCTATGCATTTACACTTGGCTCAACTATGTTTTGTTGGAGCTTAAGAAAGCAATCGATGGTGGCTCAGTCAACAGCAGAAGCAGAGTATATTACAGCTGCTAGTGATGTTAATCAAGCCATATGGCTAAGAAAAAATCTATCAAATTTGAACTTACATCAAAAAGGAGCAACAGAGATATATTGTGACAACAAGTCTACTGTTACAATTGCAAAGAATCCTGTTTTCCATGGTAGAACGAAGCATTTCAGCAGCAAGCTACATGTGATTAGAGAAATGGAACAAGCTCGAGAAGTGGAGCTAATTTATTGCAATTCTGAAGAACAGATAGCTGATATCTTCACAAAGGCCCTCGGTGTATCAAGGTTCATAAATTTAAGAGATCAAATGGGAGTCAGCAGCATGGAAACTAAGGAGGAGTGATGAAGTTAGCCTCTATACAACAGCCAAGGTAGCCATGCAGGAGACATGCAGCAAGAAGCAGGACGCACAGTGCAACTATTCTGCTTGTTTCATTTGGTTACTCCGATGAACATTTTGTAATCTAGTTGGATTTAAACTTAGTTGTTAGCTGCATTTTGATGTAATTAGGTGTTGATTGTCTGATAACTCAGCAAAGCAACATGTACAAGTTAAATTAGCAAGTTTCAATGTAACTTAGTGGTGTTAGGTAGTTGTTTAGGTGAAAGCTTGTTTGTTTTGTCAAAGTTGACTCATTTATGTAATGGCTTAATGCCTTGCTTTGTTGTTAATGAATATTCAGTTGGTTTTCTTCCATATTCTTGATTCTTGCATTCGTTTTTGTTCTGTTCTTATACAAATTTAACTTTGTTTCTTCTCCAAGTCTCGAGGCTTGCTGTACAAGCAAGTCTAAAAACCAGTTGGCTTGCTGTCTCAAAAACCCAACACGGTTAAGCAACGTTGAGTCAGGGATGAAGGAATGCGTAAGCCCTTCAATGGCATTTAACTTCACCATACAACCTGAAAATAAAAACCAATAGTTAAGACAACAAATAAGATATATATCCAACTTTTTTACGTCCTAAAACAGATGCATTTTACATCTATCCTTGCATTTCTAAAGCTACAGTGGTGTAGAACATAATTGTTAATTGAAATGAATATACAACTCCAAGTAAGATAAATTACCTGATTGTTGGGCTTCAAATACATCTCTGTCTTCTAACAACTGTGCCATCACATCTTTTTCATTATTGATTGGAGAGAAAATATGCATTAGATAACGTGGCCGAGTTTCCCAATCTGTTTCATTCTACTTTATACCTTCCCACCACTGCTTTTCTCCTTTGATTGTTTTAAGACCTTTGCTTGAAAACTCCCTTTTTGGTAGGATTTTTAGCTTTGGGCAATCATAGAACCCTATTCTCTCTAATTTTGGTGCAATGGATAGGCCATTTGAAATACTGACCAGTTCAGGGAGGTAAAGAAGAAACAACCTTTTCAAACTCGGGAGAAAAGGCTTTAAATATGGTAGGGCAGGTGCATGACTTACAAGGCTGCTCACTTGGGGAAAATAATCTCCTCCTAGTTGACAAAGCTCGGGAGAAAAGGTTTTAAATATGGTAGGGCAGGTACATGACAAAGATTTTATTTGGAGAGGATTGCCCAAATATATACCTTGCAAAGTGAGGCTTTTGGAGAAAGGCATCAATCTGAATTTCGGATGTCAACGTTGTGGGGAAAGTGAAGATTTAGAACATGTGTTGTTGAGGGGTTGCAAAGCTGGTGAAGTGTGGAGTTTAATTGGAGTCTCAATTCCTGATGATTCAGTTCATTATTTCATTATGTATTTGCTAAATTTATATAGGGCGATACTTTGAGTGGGAGGAATATGCGAATTCAAATGGATTAATCCAGATTTTTGGACTTAGGATTGGGTGTACAAAATAAGCTTATTTAACATTCAAATTTAGTTTTTTAAATTTATCATTAAAAAATTATTTCGAAAGTTAAATTCAAGAAAATTTATTAAAGGATTAAAATGTTTTACACACAATTGTCTAAACACAAAAAAGTATTAGATTTTACCGATTGAGTCTTAGTTCAGTTGGTGTTGACATTGTTGCCGGTGTAAGAGGACGTGTGTTTGAGTGCATTATCACTTATTTAAGGGTTGGAAAAGGGTTAAAAGTAGTTTTTATACATTGTATCAAAAAACAAAGATTAAGAATCGTGATGCTACACTCAGATGAAACAAAGTAAATAAAAAAAATTAATTTTTTCATAAAATCAATCTATTATTTAAAATTCATTTTGGGCGAAACAGGAGACACTAATTTCTCCAGCAGAAAGATGGGTCGACTCCTCTCATATCACTAACCTGTAGCAGCCAAATAAACAATTGCATTTGGTAAATTAGTAGCCTGACAACGATGCAAGAACCCCTAATTAATTAATCTAGTAATCAAAGAATAAATTATACCTCATATTTTATTGTGTGAATTAGTGATGCATCAGTTCTGGAAGAGACACAGTTAACAACATCAAGTCCTTCCTCAAGCAGTTGTTGTAGCACCTTTGAGAGGGTCAAAGCTTGAGCTCCAACACTGTCGCTGATCACAATTTCTACACCATCCAAAGATTGGCGAACTACAACACTGCTAGGGAAGGCCTCGATACAGCTCATGCTCATCCCCTGGTGAAAACCACTCGAATTACCCCATACCTTCTTTAACTCATCTCTCTTGCCACTCAGTCCATCGATCCTGTTCTTCAGGTACATTATGTAGCTAACTGCTCCATCCACTTGATCTGATATTGAACGCTTTCCCTGAAAAAAAAAACCCATGAAATATGCCAAAGCCTGAAAAAAAAAGGTATCAATTGATTCGTGTACAAACTGTTTACCCTGATGTAATTAGGAGGGAGAAGATTCCGAAGAGAAGCATACAGGTTGGCCATTTCTTGCCTTCTTTGCCTCTCAATGACCCTATGCATAGACTTTTTCTTATCATCATCATTACTATTTTCTCTCTTGCCACTTGCCAATAATTTTTGTTGCCGGCCTCTACTCCCCGACACAACAGCGAGGCAACACTGCCAAGAATTTAAATCTAAAACGTGTTACGGTGTGTTTGGTTCAATGTAGTAGTAGTAGCGCACTATTGTTTCCGATGAGCTGTGTTTGACTCATTTTTAATTTTTTTTAATCACTTTTTGAGCTTTGTTAGTTTATTGTTTCTCCGAGGAAGAAATTCATTTGATTTCAGTTAAAATTTGCATGTCTTCCTTGAAAATAGTGAATGCAGGGCTAAAGTGAACAACAATTCTTAGGAATTTACGGGAAAAAGAATTGATTTTTGTTTTCCAGAATTTTAAAAGTAAAATTTTAAATTTTTTTTTGTTGCGAGATGACCATTCATGTAGCGTGCACACGTAGTAGTGAACTCTCCAATAATGGTGAACTCTTTCGAGAGTGGCAAACTCACAGCACAAGGCGAACACATATGGAAGACTAAACATGGCGAACCCTCCATATTAGGCGAACTATTAGAAATTGGCGAACCCTCAGCAAGTGGCAAACTAGGATGCAAACCGAGATTGCAAAAAAATATGCAAGCTAGACAAAGTTGCGTAGTGTATGGATTCTTGCGTGCAAGTCACGTTTTCCATATTTTTAGAAGATTCATAATTTATTAGCATAATATATTTTAATGTTTATTAGTATAAAATCTTTGTTATTTCTTTCCATAGTTAAAAGTTTTTTTTTGTTATAAATACTCTTGTTGCATTGTTTAAATATATATATACATATAAAAAAGAAAGCTTTAGCAGACAATTTAGTTGCTAAAATTCTTTGTTTTTTTTCCTGTCATTCCTTCTTTTTTAGCGTCGAATTCCAACAATTGGTATCAGAGCGACCTTCTTAAGGGTCGTTGTTGTTCTTTTTGTGTTATACATGGCTTCCTCGAGCTTGTCTCCACCTTCACTGGTTGTTTTCAATGGTGAAAACTATCATATTTGGGTTGTTAAGACGAATACCTACTTGTAAGGTTATTACTTGTGGGAGGTTGTGAATACAGATGTCGAGCTCGCATCATTGAGGGACAATGCTACAGTCGTTAAAATCAAACACCATAATAACGAGTAAGCTAAAATATATTAGGCGATGTCCGGTATACAGAATGATGTCTCAGATGTTGTATTCACACATATTATGGCCTGCGAGACCCTAGAAAAAGCTTAAGATAAGCTAAATGATGAGTTTTAAGGTTAGGTTAAGACCAGATATCAACAACTCATTAATCTCAGAAGAGATTTTGAGAATTTGAAAATGAAGGAAGCTGAAACAGTGAAATAGTACGTAGACAAAATCATGATGATAGTTAATAACATTAGGTTGCTTGGGAAACAAGTCGTAGATAGCAAAGTCATTAAGAAGGTCATAACAATACTTCCTAAAAGGGATGAATCTAAAATTTCCTCACTTGAAGACTCAAGGGACCTATTAGCGATCTCTCTTCTAGAATTGATAAATGTCCTATACGCTCAAGAGCAAAAAAGAGCATTAAGGCGGAGGAGCACGCTGAAGAGGCATTGCAAGCCCTGAGTATTGATGGTGTGAACCCCCAGAAATATAATGGTAAGAAAGGTTGGATAGAGAAGAATAAGAGGGCGAAGCAAGATGATGGAAAGAAGAAATATTCACCATATTCGCATTGCAAAAAAAACACTCACCCTGAAAAATATTGCTGGTTTAGACCTGATATAAAATGCAGATAATGCAAGCAGTTGGGTCACATGGAGAAAGTATGCAAAAACAAAGGGCAAACCCCTCAACAACATATGCAGGCTCAAGTAGTTAAGGGAGATCACATTCAAGAGGAGCAGATGTTCGTAACTACGTGTTCTGCATCGAAAAAAGTCACGAAAGGTTAGTTGGTCGTTAGTGGATACACCAACCATATGACCTTAGATGAAAACATCTTTAGAAAGATTGATAGAAGCTGTGATATTAAGATGATGATTGGTAACGGCGAACTCCTAGAAGCTAAGGGTAAGGGTGAAGTGGTGATCAATTCGCCATCAAATACTAAAGTAATTTCAAATGTCCTCTTAGTACCTGCGATAGATTAGAATCTCCTTAGCATTTGTCAACTACTTGAAAAAAATTACAATATTGTCTTTAGGAATTATGGTTGCATTATATTTGACTTATTGGGGTAGGAAGTTATAACAGTCTCGATAAAAAAATAGAAGTTTTGTATTAGATTGGAATTTGGCGAACCCTAAAGCCTATTCCAATTCTTTAGATGTTGTGAACCTTTAGCACAAAAGACTAAGACATACAAACTATAAGTCTCTTAGTTGAATGTGCGAACCAAGTTTGGTCAAAGAAACAATCAGCATTGAGGAGCATAGAGGCATCTACGAGGTATACCAACTTGAGAAACATGCAAGATTACCATTCCCAGTGAACAAGGCCTGACAAGCTCATGAAAGGTTACATTTGGTTCAATCTGACGTGTGTAGAGCCATAAAAACACCCTCATTGGATGGGTTTAGAAACTTTTTCTTATTTATTGATGATTGTACTAGGTATTGCAGGGTTTATTTTCTGAAACAGAAATTTGGTGTAGCCGAAGTGTTTTGGAAGTTTAAAGTACAGGTTGAGAATCAGATCGATTGCAAACTAAAGAAGGTCAAGTCTGATAATGAAAAATTGAGTACACCTTCTAAAACTATTGTGAAACAGTTGGGTTCCATCACCAACTTACCAATATTTACACTCCACAGCAGAATAGAGTATGCGAGAGAAAGAATAGAATAATAATGAACATGAAAACCTTTCTACAATTTGAAACTAAGTTACCAAAGGAGTTTTGGGTTAAAACAATGAACACATCAGTTTATTTGTTGAACAGACTACCAACCAAAGCTATAAAAGAAAAGACTCCATTCAAAACATGGTTTGGAAGTAAACTCTATATTTCTCACTTAAAAGTTTTTGGTTGTGTTTTTTTTACTCATATGCCATAGATGAAACAGAACAAGTTAGAGAGGAGGTCACAACTAGGTATCTTTCTTAGGTATAGTAGCAATAGGAAGAGTTATAGAATTTATGATCTTTCCTCCAAGAAAGTTTTGGTAAATAGTAATGTTGTGTTCAACGAAAGTGGAACTTGGAACTAGGATGCTATTGAAGCTAAGCAAAGGTTGTGCAAACTGGGTTCGAAAAATCATGATAATGGTGGCAAGCTGGGGTCACAATCTGGCGATGAGCTAAGTGAAGCAAACTTTGACAACACTCCAGTAAGGAGCACGCGATCCATAGATGAGACCTATCAGCGAGTAGATGTAGCTCTACTTGAACCTATGAGCTTTGAAGAAGTTGTAACTATAGAAGGCTGGAAAGAAGCCATACAAGAAGAGATAAGTATGATTCACAAGAACCAAAATTGGGAGCTTATTGATAAACCATCGCACAAAAAGGTCATTGGTGTCAAGTGGGTGTTCAAAACCAAACTGAATGCTGATGGTTCACTTAACAAGCTGAAGGCGAGGTTGGTTGTGAAAGGTTTTAGTCAGCAATATGACATTAATTACTGGGAGACCTTTGCACTAGTAGCAAGGCTAGACACGATCAAACTATTATTGGTCTTGGCAACACAAATGGGTTGAAAAATTCATCAGCTAAATGTCAAATCAACCTTCATGAATGGCTACTTACAGGAAGAAATCTATGTGGAGAAACTTCATGAGTTCACAGTTAGAGGAAAAGAAGAGAATGTATATAAGCTTAAGAAGGCCTTATATGGACTGAAACAGGTTTCGCGAGCTTGGTATGCGAGGATAGATGAGCACTTTGCAAGCTTGGGATTTGAAAAGAGTCCCAGCGAACCTACATTGTATGTAAAGAAGAATGGTGAAGTCATTTCGCTGATTGTTTCATTATATGTTGATGATCTACTAGTGATTGAGAGCAGTGATGATTTAGTAAAGGAGTTTATGTTACAAATGGAGAAAATGTTTGGAATGTCTGATCCTGGAGAAAAGAGATATTTCCTTAGGATGGAAATGCCACAAATTTAGGAAGGAATTTTCATAAGTTAATAGATTTTCACACTAAATATTTTAAAGAGGCTTTGCATGGAGAAATGTAAACCAATCAATACGCTTGTTGCACTCGGAGAAACTCAGCAGTAGTGAAAACTTTCAGAATATTGATGAGAAGACCTATTGAAGTCTTATGGGTTGTTTGTTGTATGTAACAGTGACAACCTAATATTATGTTCACAATTAGCTTGTTGTCAAGATTTATGCACTGTTGCGATACCTCTTATTTCTAAACTGCAAAAAGGGTGATGCGATATGCCAAAGGAACAACCGATTATGGTGTATGGTTCGCAAAGGCGTACCCCTTGAAGCTTGTTAGGTACACTGACAGTGACTAGGCTAGATCAGTGGATGATATGGAAAGTACATGTAGATATTTCTTTTCACTTGGATCTGAGGTACTCTCTTGGAGTTCAAAGAAGCAATCAACAGTTGCTCAATCCACAACCGAAGTAGAGTATGTAGTTGCAGCAGCAGTCAACCAAGTAATTTGGTTGAGAAAACTTTTGTCTGACTTGAATCTTGTCCAGGATGAAGCAACCCAATTTTTTTGCAACAACCAATCTGTCGTAGGAACGGCAAATAACCTAGTCTTTCATGGAAAGACGAAGCATTTCAAGATCAAGTACTATTTTGTGAGAGAAGTCGACCAAAGCAAAGAAGTGACTCTGGTTTTCTATTGTACTGAAAATCAACTTGCAGATATTCTGACCAAACCACTTGAAAAGTCAAGGTTTGAGAAGTTGAGAAATGAAATTGGTGTTCACAGCATGAAGGCCAAGGAGGAGTGTTGCGATATGACCATTCATGAAGCGTGCACACTTGGCGAGCTCTCCAAGAATGGTGAACTCTTTGAGAGTGGCGAACTCACAACACAAGGTGCACATTTATGGAAGACTGAACATGGCAAACCCTCCATGTTTGGCGAACCCTCAACAAGTGGCGAACTAGTTCTGGCAAACTAGGATGCGAACTGGGATCGTAGAAAAGATGTGAGCTGGAGAAAGCTGTATAGTGTCTGGATTCTTGCGTGCAAGTCATGTTTTCCAGATTTTTAGGAGATTTATAATTTATTAGCATAATATATTTTTTATGTTTATTAATATAAAATTTCTGTTGTTTCTTTCCATAGTTAGAAGTTTTTTTTTTGGTTGTAAATATTCTTGTTCCATTAAAGATATATACCTATAAAATAACAAAAGTTGTAGACAATTTAGTTGCTAAAATTCTTTGTTTTTCTTCTCCGCCATTCCTTCTTTTTTAGCATCGAATTCCAATATATATTTATATATTTTTCTGATTTTTTGACAAAATTTTTATGTATATATTTTTAAATTTTTTAAATCAAGACCAAATTAATAGAATATTTAAATTTAAATTTATTTTTATTTTTATTTTTTAGGAATTAATTTTTTTTGTGGGTTGATGACGAGGGAATATAAATTACATATTTTAAGTTTTTATTCACTGGCATTTGCATTGTTTTTTTTTAAGTGATTGTTAATTAATTTTAAGTCTTTTAGTTGATTTTAAAACTATTTTAAAACTAGTAGTAAAATGAGTTCTAATTTAATTTTATTGTATTTATGTTTTTTTAGTACTTTTATACACTTTTTTATATATATAATAAGCACTTTCAAAGTGTTTTTGTAGGTTATTAGATTGAGTTCGAAGGAAGAAAAGCAGAGTAGAGAAAAGAGTAGAAAAATAGAGAAACGTACATTGTTTGAGAAGGCCGTAGCTTGGCTTGAGATTTTACCACTTAAATTCTTTTTTTATTTTTTTAGCAACATACTTCAATCTTTTCACCCTAAGGATGTGTTTAGTATTGCTTTTAAGAAATACTTTTGAGATAAAAATATTCCTAAAAAAAATTCTTTTTTGAGAGAAAAAAGTGCTTCTCCCAAGCTAAAAATTGGCCCAAAAGCATTTTTTTCAGAAGATTTTTAGCTTCTCCCCGAAAGTGTTTAGGTTTTCTTTTCCAAAAAACACTTTTAAAAATCCTAAATTAAGTTTCTCATGAATTTGTCCAAAAAAAAAAACCTTCTATAATACAGTACTCTAATTTTTCTTGAAGGGAGAGACCGATTTAGATTAGAAATAAATTTAAGGTTTCTTTTCTTTCCATAGTCATACTTATAGTAGTATTCAACTCTAAGTTTGTTTGTGGATTCAGAGATTTTATATTATTAAGTTTTTTTTTAGTTTATTTAATTTTAGATTGTCATGCTTCATGTTAATATATTTTATATTACGTTTTTTATCTACAATTAGCTAAATTGTTTATATCGATGTAGATCTGTAAGCTAATGGTTTAGTACTTGATATAGGATTAAAATCTGATTTAGTTAAGATAGTTGCGGTTTAATTGAATATCAATGAGATTTAGATCATCAAATATCAATCAATCAAACCGACAAACAAACAAAAAATGAAAATCTTTACTGCTAAAATCGAGTACGCAATTAGTAGGAGAAAGCTAATGTTGAGTGTGGTTCATATATACTTACATTCAACGGTGGAGTGATGGGTAAGTAAGGTCGAGTCAAGGATGAAAGAGTAGGCGAGCATGGTGATGGCACGGACTTCACCATACAATCTGAAAATAATCACCAATACTTGCTGCGTAAACAGAGTTAACGAATAACGATAAACTCATCAACAATACTCGAAAGAAAAAAATTTACCTGCCCATTGGCCTTTCTGTTGTGCATAAATGTCAACCGATTTCCGAGTGCACAAGGTAGTATCTGCAATGTTAAAAGTGAGAACATAATTACCTGATTGTTGGGCTACAGAGGTGTAGAACATAATTATTAATTGAAATGAATATACAACTCTAAGTAAGATAAATTACCTGATTGTTGGGCTTCGAATACATTTCTGTCTTCTAACAACTGTGCCATCACATCTTTTTCATTATTGATTGGAGAGAAAATACGCATTAGATTACGTGGCCCATTTTCCCAATCTATTTTATTCCACTTTATATCTCCCCACCACTGCTTTTCTCCTTTGATTGTTTTAAGAGCTTTGCTTGACAACTCCCTTTTTGATAGGACTTTTAGCTTTGGGCAATCATAGAAGCCTATTCTCTCTAATTTTGGTGCAATGGATAGGCCATTTGAAATGCTGACCAGTTCAGGGAGGTAAAGAAGAAACAACCTTTTCAAACTCGGGAGAAAAGGTTTTAAATATGGTAGGGCAGGTACATGACTTACAAGGCTGCTCACTTGGGGACAATCCTCCACAATAATCTCCTCCAAGTTGACAAAATTTCTGAGCAAAACATGTGAGAAAATGTAGCTCAGCTTGGGGCATGTATGCAATGCCAAGAACTTTAACTTAGACATACAACCAGAACGAGTTGGTCCTTTCCATATGCTTCTCAAATTCTTCATGTAATGAATGCTCAAATATTGCAGTGATGCAAGAACAGTTTCAACTTCAGCTCCATCAATAATTGTTTCCATCTTATTACAATCGACCAACAAGCAATACTTTAGCATTACCATGTTCTCATTCCCAAATTCAGATAGACTCGAAGCATTTTCATGGCGGTCCAAGAAAAACGATGAAGTAAACTTAAGTACTTTTCTTACTTGAAATGGGATGTTTTCACCATTCACAAACTTCAAACATTTGTCCCATTTTGTGAATTGGGCTTCTACTTCATGGGGTACACGAGAGATTGTTCTCCTTTTATGATGACCAACAGTAAATCTGAAACATGATAATGAAGGATATATGAATGAAGTATAATCTAAAAGTTGGTAATTTGGTAGATACAAGCAAAGGCTCCTCAACCCCTCTAAATTGCATACTCCTTTTACAACTTCTTCCACAGAATCATGCCACCACTTGTCCGATGGATCAACATCAATGCTTAATTCGATCAAGCGGGAGAGCTTCGATATCATTTCAGGATGAAGCACCATGTTTGATGGCAACTGCTTTCTTTTGCTGAAGTTTGTCTGTCCATAAATGCATACCTTTAAGACTCTTAACTTCATTAGTTTTCCAATACCAATAGGAATATTGATTATCTCAGTTTCATCAAGATCAAGCTCCTCTAGATTGTCGAGTTTCCCAACATGTGGTGACAGTTGCATGAAGAGCTTACACCTTCTTAACAAGAGTTTCTTTAGTGCAAACAAGTTGTTGGGAAGAGAATGTGGCAATGCTTTGATGTTGGTATGGGACAAATCCAACACTTGAAGTTTGTGAAAGAATAAAGGGGGAATAGCTGCCGAACCACAATGACTTTGCAAATACATAGCAATCCATGAAGGAGAATTTGGAGACTCTTGTAGCTCAGATTGTTTATTGTCCATTAAACTAGTCTCCTTGCTAACCCATTGAATCTCTTTCTTAGGTTGTTTAGACAATCCTAATCCACCAACATTAGCTACTAAGTTCAGCATTTTCTTTGATGCTTGTTTTACTTCTTTTGGTGACCTCAAAAGAATCTTCCTTCCAAAATTATTATGCTGCTCAGTATAATCCTACGAGCAAAAAAAAAACATCATTACTTTAACAGTTAAAATACTTTGAAATGCATTTCTGTATAGCATAAAACTGAAGTTCAAGCTAAATTAAGAGATAACCAAATTGCCTATATTTATATTACGGAGTCTAGAAACTCCATTGGCAATATACTAAATAGTATTCCATCTTTTATTTTCACTTCTTAATATCAAATACATGACTAGATTCAAACTCCAGTTGCAATTTAATTTGCATATGACAGGCCAATATAACTTGGAATATTTAATTCGTATCTTTTGAGCAAAATTATTAAACTGTTACAAAGTGGTCATTCATGCAGTAGCAAATTCAACCTGCAAAGCCATGAGTTCACTTGAAGTTGCGAGCTCAAACAAATATGCGAGCTCTACATGTGCGAGCTCATTTGAAGTTTCGAGCTCATCAAAGTTGTGAGCTCACCCAAAGACATGAACTCATCAAAGCTGGAGCTCAACTTAAGTTGCAAGCACATCAAAGTGTGAGCAGTTACGTTTTTGGTGAACCCCCTAATTGAAGTGCAAGCAGGGTTCACATATTCTGTTATTAATGTTTTGTTTAAAATTTGCTTGTTAAGGTTAACTTATTGAAACAAGCATAGTTAGTATTGATTTGATGTTTTTAGGTACTGATTTACGTAATCAGTTTGTGTGTAAGTTTTAACTTTACACTTTCAAGGTGACTTAGTGGGATTTGTTAGTTACTTGTAACCACTACACCTATATATATTGATATTCATGTGAAATGAGTGATGATGAGAATTTGATAGCAGTTCATCAAAATCTGCTAAGTATTTTTCTTGTTTTTCTCTTTTTTTTATGTTCTTCAAGCAACAAAGGCAAGAAGAAATGGAATCAAACAAAAGCGAGGCCAAAAAGAGATGGTGAGAAGAAAAAGTATCCACCATGGTCAAACTGCAATAAGTTGGTTCATTGCAATTCAGATGTTCAACTTGCTGATATTCTCATTAAACTTCTTAGAAAGATGAGGTTCGAGAGACTAAGACATGATATTGGAGTTCGCAGCATTATGGCCAAGAAGGAGTGTTGTGAAATGGTCATTCATGCAGTGGTAAACTCAACCTGCAAAGCCACGATTTCACTTGAAGTTGCGAGCTCAAGCAAGTATACGAGCTCTTGATAACTCTTGAAAAGAGTTATATTTCATGCCTTTAGACCTAACTAATTGCTTGTACTTAAGTACATTTTGTTATATTTTAGGACATTTTAGTTAGCATTTTGAATATTGCATTAAGACTTGGACTGTGTTGGAATTAGGTGCTTTTAATCGCTTGTGGTGGAGTTTTTTGTGTGTTGGTGTGGAAGGAACAGGTTTTAGAATGAGGAAATAAATGGGTGAAGTTTTGTTAGGGCAAAGTACAGACAATTTACCAGTATTGATGACGTGGCAATATCGGGAAGACTAAGTCAACATTTTCGTGCAACAGTCCTAATTCAAATTCAAACTTGTACCAGACAAATCCCCCTAAAAGAAGAGAAGATAATCACGAGTTGTTAGCCAACCCTAGCCTAATTTTATCTATAAAAGCCGATGAAGGGGACCTCATAAATGGCGAAAAAAAAGAAAAAATGGGAGATATCATTAGGCATGAATAAAGGTTTGGGGTTTAGGGTAAGAAGTTGAAAAAGTTGAAGGCAGTCCTTCTTAGCCATCACAGAACACTGTATTGCCGAAGTGTGGACTGGGCAAGTGAAAGCTGTTTCCCGAAGTTCTTCCATTATTTCCATTAGTGGTCCTTCGAAAGATTGAATTGAAGTAGTTGAACACAATGTCGGATAATATTTTGGTTTGGAATTTTATTTCCCAGCCCATGAGCTAAATCTCATAGGGTTGGGATTACTTTCAATGAAACATTAAACTGTTTTAATGGATGTAGTATATATCTAATTTACTTTACTGTTTCATTTGATTGTTTTTATTTCTTAATTAAAATAAAAATGATCTCTAGACATAAAAGACTGTTTGCATACTTATAAACTGATTCTAATTCTGAAAGGGTTGGATTGGTTGGATTAAAATGAAATGAAATGAACAAGTATTCGATAGAGACTAGTAGTCAACTCTAGACATAGAGTCATGATCATACAGAAGAAACCCATGCAAGATATCTAAAAATCCTATAGACACAGACAAGATAACTTGAGGTTTTGCTCTTGCAAGAGGCATGCCATTTTAGAACTCTTATGTACAGTAAAGTAGATACGATTTTACCAAGGCATTATTGACAGTAAGAGTCGATTCTGGGTAATCCCAACCTTCTGAATCAACATCACTCTATCCTTATTCTTTGTCGTAGTATCTTTTCCACAACATATTTAGTTGTTTATTTCTTTATTTACATTCTATTTGGATAAACACTCTCGTTATTACCATTACATTTCTACTTTCACTTTTGCCATAGCATTTCCAATTATTCATCAATTCTATCTATTACATACATCATCATTCCTTTGAATTATTACTACATACTTACCTTAGTTTACTATAGCATCTTATTCGTTAGTCTTGACATAACATTAACCATATTACAATAACTTGACCACTTTTGTGCCTCAATCTGATCCTCGTGGGAACGATACTCACTCATTAGTTTATTACTTGAATCGACGTGTATAACAAATCACATATCATTTCACACACGATAGCTCTACATGTGCGAGCTTAATTGAAGTTGCGAGCTTACTCAAAGACGCAAGCTTATCAAAGCTACGAGTTCAACTCAAGTTATGAGCACATCAAAGTGTGAGTAGTTACGCTTTCGGTGAACCCCCCAATTGAAGTGCAAGCAAGGTTCATATATTATGTTATTAATGTTTTGTTTAAAATTTTCTTGTTAAGGTTAAATTATTGAAACAAGCAAAGTTAGTATTGATTTGATGTTTTTAGGTACTGATTTACCTAATCTGTTTATGTGTAAGTTTTAACTTTGCATTTTCAAGGTGGCTTAGTGGGATTTGTTGATTATTTGTAACCACTACACCTATATATATTGTAATTCATATGAAATAAGTGATGATGAGAATTTGATAGCAGTTCATCAAAATCTGCAAAGTATTTTCCTTCATTTTCTCTTTTTTTATGTTCTCTCAACTTTTCAAGACAACAACATAACTCTTTAAATCACATAGATTAAGGATTTTTAGTAGTATTTTATCGAGGTCGAATCACATAGAACAATAAGTCAAGAAAAAATATAATGAAGAATTTTCAATGTGATCAAAATTTTCTTATATGAGGAGATTCACGAAACATGGAAACCTTGATGTCCATCTTAAAGTCGATATGGTTGAAGACAACATGGATATAGGTGTTGTTACTGAGTCCCTTGTCATGGATGATGATGATGGAATGCTACATGATATGGCAATTGCTACTTGGGATGGGTATGTGTTCGAAATTTATTAATTTATTTTGATATAGATGAACATTTTATTCTAAAACTGTCAAAGGTATGACCACTAAATTCCATAGATTTTTACACAAATATCATAAAGAGCGTAATTTTGATATAGTGGTATTATTTGAGACTCAGATTAGTGGAAGTCTAGTTGATGGTGTAATTAAAAAGTTAGGTTTTGACTATTCATATAGAATTGAAGGTAATAGATTTATAGGAATCTAGATCTTTTGGGAAAAAATGTGCAGGCCAATGTTCTCCTGAATCAATGTGCGATTAATGAACCGTGGGTTCTTAGTGGTGATTTCAATTTTATTCTTTCAAGCATTGAATAGAAGGGTGGGGCATTAGTTTGAAACCTTTGCTGCAGTCAATTCCAAGAGTTCATCTTCAACTAGGGGTTAAGAGGCATGGGGTTTATAGGCCATAGTTTACTTGGTGTCTTGATAATTTATATGAAATATTGGAAAGAGCTATTTGTAATATTTGTTGATGTATTTTGAGTGTGATATTGGAAATCAGATATATGTTTTGTGTGCCAGTTGTTTTAGGCCTTCAGTAGTAACTACTAGTTGTTTTAAGTTTAGTTTTTCTACTGTAAGTTTTCTTTTACTTTATGTTTTACTTTTTTAAAGAAAACCTTTTTTTTCTTAATAAAAAGGTTATGTGTGTGTGTGAAGGTGAAGCGATAGCTTTCTCCATTATTTTCAAAATTTGTTTTTCTTCTTCTCTTCTTCTTTTTGTAACAAAAATTACACCAGCAGTGGTTATCAGAGCTTTTTCTTGAGGGTTGTGAGGTTCTATTGCTATTTTAAGTGATTTTAATGTCTTCTTCTCATGCTCTTTCAACATATGTTCATATTTTCATAGAAATTCATTATCATGTTTTGGCAGTTAAAATGAAAGTTTATTTGAGATCTCTTGGCTTATAGAAGGTTGTAGAAATTGATAAAGATCCATAGACACTAAGACAAAATCCCACCATTGCTTAGCTCAAAGCTTATGATGAAAAAATCTTCAAAAAGGATAAAGCTTTAACATGTATTCACTCTAAGTTAGTAGATCACATTTTCACAAGCATTGTGGATCTTGAAACACCAAAGGCTGTTTGGATAAACTCAAGGAAACTTATAAGGGATGTGATAGAGAGAAGAAAAATAAAGCTTTTAACTCTAAAAAGAGAGTTTATGATGTTGCAAATAAAGGATGATGAGTTGATTAAAGATTATTCAATCAGACTAATGGTTATTGTAAACCAAATCAGACTTTATGGTGAAGAGCTACCTAATGAAAAGGTGGTTGAAAAATTCATGATAAGTGTTCCTCAAAGATTTGAAGCCAAAATTTCTATTAAGGAATCTTGTGACATGACGAGTCTAACTATTGTTAATCTTGTTAGCAAGCTAGAAGCGTAAGAACAAAGGGTTTCTATGCGAGCTCATGAGGCAAGTGAAGGTGCATTCCTTGCTGCTCACAAAAGAGTAAAGTTCAACAACTCTTGGAAGAAATTTGAAAGCTCAAACAAGGGCAAAGCTGTTGTTTCTTCCACCAATGGTCAGAATAAAAAGTTTCCACCATGTCCTATTTGTAAGAGGACAAATCATGCTGAAAAGGATTATAGATTCAAGGAAAAAGACAAGTCCAAATTCCAATGTATTTTTTGCAAAAAGTCTGGATATACTGAAAAGTTTTGCTAGGCTAAGAAGAAGCAAGCAAATACAATTGAAAAGAACCAAGAGCTAGGTGAGCATTTGTTTATGGTTTCTCATGTTGTTAAACCATCTCATAACTCTATTTGGCTTGTGAATAGCGGGTGTATCGGTCATATGACACATGTGGTTGCATACTTTAACTCACTTGATCTGAAGTTGGGAAATGGTGTTTAGGTTCAAGGAAAAGGTTCAATTTCTATGAATACTCTTATAATAGCCCGATTTTTAAAAATGTCAAAAATAGTGGTTCGAGACCACCAAATTCAGAAAATAAGCTCGTAAATTTTATCATTTAATAATTACGAGCCAAATATGATTTTTAAGAGATTTTTAAATTAGTAATTTGTGTTTTATAAAGATTTATTAAGTCAAGAAATTGAGGAAAAGAGGTATCGAGACCATGATGTTATAAACCGAGCCGTAAATATTTTTATAAATTTTGACGGAGTGTCAATATGGTAGTGTTAAAGTTTCGTCAGAAAATTTTCACGTTTCAGCAGTCAATTAATTAAAAATGACTAAATTGAAAAGATGCAAAACTTGCTAAAGTGATTAAATAGATTAAAAATTAAATAAGGAAGGACTAAAAGAGTAAATGGACCAATTTAAGTGGCTGAGGCGGCATACTGTTAAAAAAATCAAAGATTTTTATGTATTTAAGGACAAAATTGGAATTACAATAAAGTTTATGTGGCCAAAATTTATTTTAAGGATTTCAATACCATTTCTTCTTGAACTTTCGGTGGAAAACAGCCATGGAAGAGGGTTGAGAGTTAGTCTTTCATATTTTAGCTTCAAGTAAGTTCAATTCTTGCTTTTCCCTTGAATTTTTTTATATTTTTGGACTTTTACAATTAAGTCCAACTTAGTATTCTATTAGTTTTTTATTTTGTTGAAAGTTTTGAAAGATACCATTGATAAGTTCATATGATTTTTGTCATTTGATGATGAAATTGAGATGCTAATGGATGTCTAACGGTGTTTTATTAAAGAATGTTGGATGAAGACATGTTTTAGGGATTTAATTGAAAATTATTGAATTTGTGGAAAAAAAGAAACTCTGAAATTTCATGGAATTCATGGGTTTTTATTGATATGTATGAGAATGATTAGGCTTGGAACAAGGATTAAATTGCAAGACTTTTATTTTCCGAGCATAGGGACGAAATCATCATGTATTAAAAGTTTAGGGTCAAAACGGTAATTAACATTTTGCACTAAACAGTTTTGGGCAGCAGTAGTGGTCTAACTTTGAAAAATCACCAAAAATTGTAGGAATCGAATTAGAAGATTAATAACATATGAAATTAAATCTTATTGAGTCTAGTTTCTCATAGAAGAAACAGTGTGAGCAATGGAATTGTAAATCATGAGATATAATAAATTTTGTGAGACAAGGTCAGAATGATTTTGGGTTCCTCTGTTCTGATTTTGGAAAATCATCAAAATTTATAGAAAAATAATTATGGGATTAAATTTATATATTTAAGTTCTTAGTGAGTCTATTTTTAATAGAAACAAATGGGAACATCATCTGAATCCCGTATGAGGAGATAATTAATTTTTAGTGAAGAAGGATCAAAACTGTCAGACAGCAGAACAAGGATGACTTTAAAGAATAAAATGTACTTATTGGCTAAACCATAAATTCTGAAAAATTTTATAGTAAGAAGATGTGTGAGACTAGTTTCAGAAGAATTTAGCGAATCTTAATTTGGAGTTCTGTAGCTCAAGATAAAAATAATTTAGTGACTATGACACGGATGGACAGCTTTGAATATACATATAAGTAAATAGTGAAATTATAGATAATGTTTTTTTTATAAGCGTGTTATATACAATAAGGATGTGGAATGGAGAAGAGGAGGAGAAAAATATATGAATGACTTGTGTATAAATTGGTCATATGCCCGATTATAATCGATAAACGTTGAATTAGAAATGATATAATGTTTTATTTCAAATAGTTATTATGAAATTATGATTATCGTTATGTTATAAAAATAGAATTGTAAGTTCATATGGCTGAAATTTAATGATTAAATGTTAATTTCATGAATTATATAATGTATGATGAGATATATTTGTTGATGAATTGAGAATAAAATGACAATGCGAAAACCGAATAAATGATCAAATTGAGCGGAACGTCGGATTTGAGTACTTCTGATCAGTAACAAGTGATTAGTGGTAGCTTTAGCTACACTTATCTGATCAGTGACAAGTGATAAGTGGTAGCTTTAGTTACACTTATCTGATCAGTGACAAGTGATAAGTGGTAGCTTTAGTTACACTTATCTTATCAGTGACAAATGACAAGTGATGTGATATGTGATTTTCGTGTAAGACCATATCTAGGATATGGCATTGGTGTGATATGTGTTCCCGTGTAAGACCATAGCTGGGCTATGGCTTCAGTGTGTGATATAAGACAATGTGCAAGACCATAGTTATACTGTGGTAATGTGAAACGAAGTACTCAATTCCGTAAAACGTTCTCTAATTTGTCAAATTGTGGTAAGTGTTAAGCAAATATTATGTGATAAAACATATTGAACAGTGAAATTGAGTTCAATTATGTGATCTCATCATTCAAAAATTGTAATTGACACGAAGAAACAGTGAATTGAATATGAAAATGTGAATAGAAAGCATGAACTAAATGTTCATGAGATAAATTATGGCTCAATGTGATAGTATATGATGTTATCTAATGAAAGCCAAATTGAATTGTAGATCACTCGAATTATCCGAAAATGTTCTGTAATCTCTGGTAATGCCTCGAAACTCTATTCTGACGATGGATACAGGTTAGGGTGTTACAACTCTACAAGGTAAAAGGACAATCTAAAATGTTCTTTTATTCCTGATTTAGATCAAAGTTTTTTGGGTATTCCTCAAATGATTAAAAATTGTTTTAGTGTTCAGTTTAAGGGTAATGTCTATAACATATTTGATGTTTGTGGTTCTAAGTTTGCTGATTTGAAAATAAAAAAATAATAATGGTTTTTATTTGAAGCTTGATGTTAATTGTAAACTTGTGTGCTTTGCTAAGGATGATGTCAGTCCTCTTTGGAATAAAAGGATGTGGCATTTTAATCTTAGAACCTTGAAGTATATGCAGTCAAATGGTTTTGTAACGGATTTGTCTGAACTGAATGTGTGTAATGATAAATGTGATAGTTGTCAACTTGGGAAGTCACATAGGCTGTCATTTTATCATGATGGTGTGAAGAGAGAAACTATGAAATTAGAGTTAATTCACTCTAATTTGTGTGGTCCAATGCAAACTTCTTTTATGAATGGTAGCAAATATTTTGTGTTATTTATAGATGGTTTGACAAGGATGTGTTGGGTGTATTTCTTGAAGTCCAAGATGAATGTATTGTCAACATTCAAATAATCCAAGAAACTCGTTGAAAATCAATATGATTGTAAGTTGAAGGTCTTAAGAACAAATAATGGTGGAGAGTATGTGTTTACGAAGTTCAATGATTTTTGCAGAGACTCTAGGATTAATCATCGGCTCACTGTTCCTTACACTTTTCAATAGAATAGAGTTTGTGAAATGAGAAATAGAACTATTTTTGAGATGCCAAGATGTATGTTGTGTGAAAAACATCTTCCAAATTTGTTCTGGGCAGAAATTGTATCAACATCTGTGTACTTGTTGAACAGGTTGACAACTAAGGCTATGGATGAGAAAACTCCTCATGAAGCCTGGTCTAGGTCTAAGTCTTCTATGAAACACCTTAGAGTGTTTGGTTCTATTTGTTTCAGCCATATACCTGCTAATATGATAACCAAGTTAGATGAAAGGGCTTGGAAAGGAATCTTTGTTGGTTATTCTTCTCAATCTAAGGGGTATAGAGTCTTTAATCTTAAAAGTAAGACAATTGTGGTGAGAAGAGATGTCGTCTTTGATAAAGATTCTTAATGGAGTTGGGAGAAGAATGATGTGCAGAAACACGATTGTGGGTTAATGTCTGAAGAGGTTGATATAACTGATCATGATGCTGAACATGGTCTGACTAGTAATGAATTTGGTGTAGTTGATACAACTAATGTTGAGGTTATCAAAACTAAATCCTTAGTAAATGTGTATGAGAGGTGCAAATTTGTCTTTATTGAACCAACAAGATTTGATGAAACTGCAAAGGTGCCTAAATGGATTGATGTAATGAAGGTAGAAATTTCTGCAATTGAGAAAAATGATACATGGTTCTTGACTGATGTACCTAGCAGTAAGCATGTTGTAAGTGTGAACGTGTGAAGTGGGTGTATAAAACTTAGTTTAATCCTGATAGCATTGTGTTCAAGCATAAGGCTAGATTGGTCGTAAAAGGGTATGCAAAGATAGGTGGAGTTGACTATGGTGACACTTTTGCACCAGTTTCTAAACACGATACCATCAGATTACTTAATGTTATGGCAAGTCAATTGGGCTAGAATGTGTTTCATTTGGATGTAAAATCAACTTTCTTGAATGGAGAGCTTGAAGAAGATATCTATGTTTGCCAGTCTGAAGGTTTTGTGGTTGTTGGAAAGGAACATCAAGTGTACAAGTTTAAGAAGGCTCTTTATGGCCTAAAACAGGCACCAAGGGCCTGGTATTGCAGAATTGATTCTTATTTACAGAAGTTGGGGTTTCAGAGGAGCATTAATGAAGCTACTTTATATCTTAAGAAAAGTATAAATGCTGACTTGCTTGTTGTTTCTCTTTATGTTGATGATTTGTTGGTGATAGGAAGCAATGATGAAGCTCTTTTAGAATTCAAATTGAGTATGCAAAAAGAATTTGATATGTCTGATCTTGACTTGATGAGCTACTTTCTTGGAATAAAAATTAATCAAAGGAAGGTTGGTATTTTCATTCACAATAAAAGTATGCCTTAGATGTTCTAAGGAAATTTAAGTTGAAATTTTACAAAGGAGTTGACTCACCAATGCCTCTACACTTGAAATTGTCAAAGAACGATGGTGAGAAACTCTGTGATCCTTCTATTTATAGAAGCATAGTTGGAAGCTTACTTTCCTTGACTGCAACACAACCTGATTTAATGTTCTCTGCAACATTATTATCAAGGTTTATGAGTGCACCTACTAATGTTCATTTGGGAGTTGCCAATAGGGTTCTTAGGTATGTGAAGGGCACAACAAGTAAAGGGTTGAATTATTTAAAGGTAGGAAGTGTGAAGTTGATTGAGTTTTCTAACAGTGATTGGGTAGGGAGTTTCGATGACATGAAGAGTACATCAGGATATGTTTTTAACCTTTGCTCAGGTGCAATCTGTTGGAGTTCCAAAAAGCAACAAGTTGTGGCTCAGTCAACTGTAGAAGCATAATATATTGTTGCTACTGCAAACCAAGCAATTTGATTGAGAAATTTGCTTTCTGATCTTAGTTTTGAGCATGAAAGTGCCACTGTTCTTTTGTGTGACAATAAGTCAACTATTGCCATTGCTGAAAATCTGGTTCAGCATAGTAGAACAAAGCACATCAATGTGATGTTTCATGCTATTCGTAAGGCTGAGAAAAATTTGTTGATCAAGATGAAATATTGTTCTTCTGAGATGTAGGTTGCTGATTTGATGACAAAGTCTCTTTCAAGAAATAGAATTTCTTTTCTCAAGCATGAGCTCGGTATGTCCAATATCAACCTCAAAGTTGTTGAGAATACGCCTTTGACTTGCTGAATAATAGGTCTAAAGACCAAGTCTTTAGGGATTTTTTAGTTCGTGGCACGATTTTAAGAGTAACTTAGGAAGTGGTTGGATATCAGCAGAATATCTTTTCTGTTACATTTTTTAGCTATATAATCTGAATAATGCAACAGATTATTGTGTGCTTTCAATATATTTTTCTTTCACATTTTCTGTGTTTCATGTTTTTTACTAAAATAACAACAAAAGTGGAGTGTTGATGTATTTTGAGTTTGATATTGGAAACTAAATATATGTTTTGTGTGCCAATTGTTTTAGGCCTTCAGTAGTAACTAATAGTTTTTTTAAGTTTTTTTTTTATGTAAGTTTTCTTTTAATTTATGTTTTAAGTTTTTTTTTTAACTCTAGTGTTAGGTAGCTGAATCATTTAGGTTAATTTGTATTTTTTTTAAAAAAAAACATTTTTTTAATAAAAAAAAGTTGTGTGTAAAGGTGAAGAGATAGCATTCTCTGGCTTGTCTTCAAGGAACGTGTACTGACTAACGAAGAGAAGGTTCGAAGACACATGCATGATATAGGACAGTGTCCAAATTGTATTGTTGAACCAAATTCATGTAATCATGTGTTGAGGGATTGTGGATTTGCTAAGAGTATTTGGCAAATAGTGATGCTGGTCGGTCTACATGAGAGATTTTTTACACGGTTGTTGCAGCAGTGGCTGTTATAGAACATAAAATGCAGGGGATTGTGTGGTTGATGGTGCAAACTGGTGTTCCTTCTTTACCATCCTTTGCTGGATGATTTGGAAGAAGCGAAATGACTTAGTGTTTGGTGACGATCATGGTCGTAGCAAGGGTCTTTTGGTGTTGAGTCTCGCCTGGGCTCGCAGCTTATCCAGACGGTTACTGGAGCAGAATGTGGTTTTTCATTATGAGTTAGTAGTCCTTGAGCAACCTCTAGATGGGGTGCTGCATATTTTGTAGCTTCATAGCAGGGGGCGTTGTCAACGGGCCATAAGATAATTATTTTTTGGGTAAATTGGCATAATAGCAACTTTTGTAAATTTAGTATTAATTTTAAAATTTAGTGGGTTAATTAAACGAGTGGTGAGGCTCTCTGTGTTCATTAGAGATTGTAATAACAACAACAACAATAGCAAAAACAGCTTAGGCGAACTGATGTTGAACGACTCAAGTACGAATCTTATGAAACCGGTAAAGATTGAATCGACGAAGATTGAACCATTCAACCTTTAGAGTTCAATCTAATGGTGGAAAATAAGAGTATCAAGAGAAAAGAATAAGAAAAATAAAAAATTATTATCTTTGGTTTTGAGGTGTTTCTAATTAAAAAAATCATTGAAAAAATAAAAGTATGAGAACAGAAAATATAAATAATATTACAGATTTTGAAAAACTTTGGGATATTAAAAGAAGAAAAAACCAATGCCTTGTGGAAATAATACTAGATTAGGACTAAAAACCAAACAAATCAAAACAAGAGATTAGATGAAGTGAGAAATACCTCAAAAGGTTTGTTGAAGTGGGAAGGATACGTCAATACCTCATAGAGTTGAAGAGGAGAGATGGAAACTCCAATTTGGCTCAACTTCCTTTCTTTGATGGACTGCAATAATCAAAGCTAATGAATGACCCCAATCCCAAGCATTATGATAAAGATAAAAAGTATTATCTTATACAAAGTGGATCAGATTTTTATATACATGCTTTGAAAATTTATATTAAAATTTAAACTTTAATTTTGTATTATTATTTTATACATACTCAGGGAATAAATTTATATATATATAATAATTACCCATAAATTTGGTAATTTTTTTTAATTTAGTTTTTGTCTTAAAATTTGATTTTTTTTTCAATTTTGATCCATGTGATAACGTGACACTTTGATATTGTATCATGTCTAAACTTGTATATGAGCCGACCATCTGGCCCGCTCGAAAAATAGAAGGGTTTGGGAAAAAATATAGGCCCAAAAAATGAACTCGAGTAAAAAAATAAGACCAGTTTAGAAAATGCGCTGAGTGTCGGGTAAAATTTTTTGGGCCCAACTCGACTTTGCAAAAAAAAAACCTATTGTTTTCTCATTGTTTTGCTATTGTTTCACTATTTTGTTGTTATTGTTTGGATATTGTATAATATTTTGACATTTTTTATATATTATATTTTTATATAAAAAAATAAAATAAAGAACTTTAATATCGACAGGCCAGGCTCGAGTTTTAGCATTTTTATCCGGATCAGGCTTGGTAAAAAATTTAGGCCCATTTTTCAAATCGAGCCAACCCTATCAATCAGGCCTAGAATTTTGTTAGGATCCAACCCATGGACAATTCTAATCATGTTATCACTTAAAAAATATAAATTGTCATAATAAATTAGAGATGACATGGACAATTCTAAGTTGGTACTCGATTGACTCTTAATCTACTAGATTATAATACACTCACGAAATGGGTGAAAAAATTGTGTACAAATTTTATATTAAAACCAAGTGAAATCTTGGTTGAATTGGTTGAGTTAAAAGTTTAAAAGTCATGGGGTTTATTAGAAAACATGAATTGAACAAATGTCTATATATACAATGACAATAGCGATTAAAAGTCACATTATACCTTCCAAGCTTCAAGCAAAGATCCTCACTCTGCATTCTTCTCTTATTTTACTAAAATCTTATAATATTATATTTTGTAGGTTTGTGTCAAAAGATCATAAATTCATCAACATCATCCCAAGTAAAACCAGTGCAAGCTGAAGACTCAAACTAGCACTCCAAGACATGCAAGAACTCCTCAAAGGTGTCAAATTCCTGGAATACAGGAACGAAAACTTGCTTCTAAGGAAGGATGTCACTAACTGAGCAAAATGTACGCTTTAAAGACATTTATTTCTTTCACTTGGCCTTAAGATTTTATTCCTTTACCTTGTACCATACAAGTTCATTTATAACAACTAATTTCTCTTTCTTTCTTTTTTTAAATGCTTTAACTCATTATTTAATATTAATTTAAGATGACGAAAACTAAAAAAAAACAAAATAAATGAGAAGTTAACTTTAATTAAAGAAAATTCCGGATTACTTTATTCTTTAGAAAAATGTGTATGTCTAAAGTTCCAAATCCTATCGTATCACCTTTATCTAACTTTTCCTTTTTGAAATTTTATCAAACCACTTTAAAAGCCATTATTGAGGAGACATTGTATACATTTTTGCCTTTCCCACTATCCGGAATATTGGGGGAAGCTCCCTAAAATAATGTTACTCTAAGAATTGATACATTCTAACTTAAAGTTAATTAACTCCGATTAATTGGACTACCCATAATCCTTCCTAATCCATAAATAAAAGGATAATACGCTTTAGCGTACTTGAACTCACGTTCTCCTACATTAACAATATTACTCATACCAATTGAGTTAAGACTCAATTGACATTCGGACTAAAACTTCTATATACAATGAAATTTAGAGACTTGCGCATATAATTATACACGATAAATCTCAAACTCGAGTACTCAAAATCTGAGACCTCTACATTTATTAACTGAGCCGAAGCCTCATTAGCCATAACATAATATTGTTAGTGCGTCAAAAGTGTTTGCATTTACGTAAAAGTATTAAACAACAAAAACAAATTTTCTTGAAATATTTTAAAAAATATTAATTTGGTAACCTTTAAATTCTGAAAATAAGTTGTTTATAATTAATTTTATATATCCAAAACCTAAATAAATGGGAAAAATTATTTTAAAATCCATGTAACTTTATCATCTTTTTGGAAATTTTACTTATCATATATATATATATTAGAAGGTCTTAGATCTCAAGTGACATGAATGTTTAATTTATTGACACATGACATACCTATTATGATGAAATGTGATAATTGTGTTATTTACTTTCATTTTTTGGTGTATTAGAATAGAATATAAATTTAAAATTACAATAAACAATATCAATTATTTATAAATTTAAATATTTAAAATAATTAAATTACACACTTTACTATGCACAGATTTTATAAAATTGATAAAATTTTAATAATTTAAAACAATGTTATATTAACAAATCAAAATTTAATTTTATAAAATTATTAAATTTTTTAAATAATATTATTCCAAAAAATATATATTATTTATAATTTTAAAATAATTAATTTTATTGTTAATTAAAATTATGTAGTTAAAGACATCAATAAAAAATTATTCTTTAAGTATAAAATTAAAACCAAGATTTAAATAATAATAATAATAATTAAAATCAAATCTCAATTAACACATATAATCATCATTACACGATTATTTTCTTAAATTAGTTGTTATATATAATTTTTTTAATCATAAGCATTGTGTTCACTTATTTAAATGAATAAAGTAGCTTCTAACATTTATTTTTTTCAAATTAAAATAATAATTTCAAAAATAAATAAACAAAAAAAAGTCGTTCAATACTATGTAAAATGAACTTAAGGAAACAAAATAGTGATTTATAGCTTTTGAGAATGGGTCAGTTCCTTTTCAGTCAATGTTTTGTTAAATTCAACATTCTTAAATTATAGTTTAAGTCATCATTGTTTCCAACCTTTTAAAATTAAGAAATCCTTAATTAAAATTACAAAATTAGACACTATCAATTTTTTATTTTTTTAAAAGTCACCTTTCTGTTAAAAATTAAATAAATTTTTTAAGTAATTATAAATTTTAATTTGATGAAAATATTTATCAAAGAAAAATAAATTTATTATTGTTATAAATAAATACAATAAAAAATATTTTTTTAATTTTTTATTACAATATCAGCAGAAAATATTATATATATTATAATTTTTTTAAAAAATAAACAATACGCACAATAAACCCATGCATCGCACGAGAAAGAAAACTAGTATAATATATTAAGAATAACTAGTATATTTCCCGGTTCATACTTCGCATTAGATTAAATATTTGTGTATGTCAAATTATAGAGTAAAAATTTGAAGGTTAAAATATGCTCTAGGCCCTTATACACTTTGTACGTTTATAATTTATTCCTCCTATTTTTATTTTTAAGAATTAATTCCTCTCCTTTTCAGATTTAAAATTTTAGATCCAATTATTACACCACTAAAATTATTTTATTAAATTCTTTGGTGCAACAATTTTAAATTTTTTTTAAAAAAATCACTTTGTAGTCATGTAACAAAAAAATAACATTAAAAATACTAATTAGGATTTTTGAACTCTTCATAATAATTGTTTCTGTCGGAATAGTGTTCTTAAGAAAATTTGACATAAGCATTTTGATTGAAATAGTTAACAGTATTAATTGTTTAGATTAACTGATGACATTATAAAAGTAGAGTGACCAAATTATGTCAAAAAATAAAGAATAGAGATTAAATCTCAAGGTTCAGTAGAGTTTAGGGCCAAAATTGAAATTTGACTATTGTCTTGTAATGTAAAAAAAAAATGCTCAATCTCTAAGAATATTAAGACATTCAATTTATATATAACCACATAATATTTTAATTAAAAAGTTAATGATATTAACTATTTAAACTAATTACTAACATTATAAAAATATAGGGACCAAATCATGTTAGAAATTAAATCATAGAGATTAAATATCGAATTTAGTCATAATAGAGGGATCAAAAATAAAATTAAGTCATTTTTTTTCTAAAATTAAGTCATTTCTCTAAGAATGATACATTGGACTGGACCCAAGATGAATTAATTCAAAATCCGTTTGTAAATTAATTCACTTATGATGTTCATAGTGTGATTTACCTAAATCCTGAGTTAGTCAGTAACCAGGCGTATGTAACTCATGTGCTTTAATATAAGTAGATGCTTATGCTCTAAAGATAATCGAGTCCATAGTCGGGGTACATGACTTGTTTATATGGCATGGTTTTACTAGCAACAACGAAATTCATAGCTCAATTAAAGAATTGATAATATCCTCTCACTAGTATTGTGTGGATTGATAAATACAAAGCGTGGTCACGGGTTATTTGTTCTTGAACAAGTAATTTATCATAGTTATTTGTTGACGGTGATTATATTAATCATTAAGAAGATACAATGGTGATAATGAGATAAAATAGGATTGTATTGAGTGAACAGATTTAACTTAAAGGAGTTAAGGATATCATATAAAGGTAACACACACATGACGAGGTAATTGGATAAAGAAGTTGGATGAATTGCTTTCGTAAAGAGTATACAATAAGGAGTTTTCAATCATGTTGCTTCTTGTGGACTAACTCCATGATTAAGTAAATTGTGAATTATCAGAACGATACTTTTGGACATAATTGCAATTAGTAGAGCCTAATGTATATGTCTAGTTGGTCCCTCCGTTAGCTCAACAAAAGCTCGATCGGACTGCATTTGAATCACAAGAAAATTTTACAACTTTGGAAATAATTTAATTGAGTTGATTTATTCGATTTGGAATTAAATTAGGCAATCTTGAGAATTGTTCAACTAAAGAATTTGATTAAAGAACTTTCTTAAAAAATTAATTTGGAAAATCTTAGTGATTTTTTGGAAAATTAATTTTGATCAAGTAAAATTAAATTAATCAAATAAATTAAAATTAATATAATTTGAAAATTAACTTTAAAGTCAGACAATTGGCTCAATGGGTATTTAAACTTGAAAATTGAATATGAGATCGAAAATTGGGCCCGAGAATCCAAAATCGAGACTGAGACCCAAAAACTGGTCAAACCAAGCTTGGTATGTAAAACCGAGTAGACGATCCAACAAGTGGTTGGATCAGACCGGTCGGGCAATCACTAGGCCTAGACCAAACTGGCAATAGCCAAACCTACTCGGGGTGCCATTAGGGTGTCGCACTTGTGATGGCACCATCGAACACAACGATGTTGGGGGCGACGACGAAGACATTCTGGTGGCCGGCAGATGGTCTTTCGGTGGTTGAGCAGTGGAGGAATCACACTCCTACTGGGACTCTACCAACTAATTTGATTTCAGATTAACTATTCCAAAAATAATATTATTTTAATAATTTTCATATTAAAATTAATTTAATATTTATCTTGTATATAAGTATTCTAGTAATTTAATAGATATAATATTAAATTTAATCAAATATTTATCTTGTTAAGTATTTTATTAATTTAATATTAAAGTGATTAAATTTAATCATCGTTGAACTCTCTAAACTCTCCCTATATAAAGAGAGTCATGGGTCATTAATTTTCACACACTTGAATTCAAAAGAAATTTGTAGAGAGAAAATTCTCTAAAGAAATTATTTCAAAAAAATTCTAGTGATATTTTTCTTATTTACAACTTGACCCTGAAGTTTAGAGAAATTACAAAATTATCCTATTAGTAATTTTATGGAAAATTTCTTGATTCGAAATGAGCCCACACTCGACAGACATGAGCTTAAGGATAGCGGATAAGACTACTCGGTCAAAGCGTTCATCCTAGACGAATCGAAAAGGTACAATTTTGATTAATTGTTTATTACTTTAAATATCACAATCAAGTTCTTGTTGTTGAAAAAAAAATTAAAACTCTGGTTTTTTCCTAAACTTATTTTCCGCTACATTTTCTAAACTTATTTTTCCAACAATTTGATGTAACCTATAGAAAGTGCAAAATGGTTAAAAATAAATCAAGTATTAAAACTAAAAATTCATAGAAGAAATTCTAGTACTCCCAAATTTTCGTGAGGGTCAAAACTATTTAGAGCAAAGATAAAATTGATGTGTATAGGCTCAACAAAATAACTATCATCTTGCACTATTATTTCATCCTTAACCTTTTCCTTCGTGATTTCATCTTATATCTTCTCTTCAACTTTATCAAAAGTCTATGTCTATCATTGGCCTCTATGGTAGAATCAGTCGGGCGCCTGAGAGGCGGTGGTTTACCCTGTGGCGGATGTTAGATGTTCGAGTCCGCTTATCTCCAACTCGTGAACTTAGCCGAAACAAAGCTATATGATAATACCCAATTTTTCCAATTCGGCAGTTAGTTCGATCTATGATTTATCATTCATAGACATTGATAAGATCCTTCCATTTCATTTAGCAACACTTTAGGAAAGCATAGCCTTAAATTAAAGTAAAGTAAAGTAAAGTTAAGGGCAAGGTTCAAACGAGGAAAGGCTTACGGTGGATACCTAGGCACCCAGAGACGAGGAAGGGCGTAGTAAGCGACGAAATGCCGGAATTTCCTCCTTATGCTCTTTGGTTTTGGCAAATCTTCTGAGAAAGGAGGTTCTATCACTGGGCTGATTAGTTAACTCCTTGAGAGCAACCACCTCTTGTTCAACTTTTTCTTTTTGAAATTCTAATCTACTCACTAAGATCATGAGTTGACTAATTTGATTTTCTATGTTCTGAAAATGGTTCTTCATTCGTTTTTCTAGGTTCTCAATGCTTGACTTTGTTTTTTGTAGAGATAATTAAATGGTGCTAGAAAGAGATTCAACTATATACTCAAGAGATTTACCTTGCTTTGAAGACGAGAATTGTAGGGGAGCCTACAACCTCGGTTCATAACCAAAATATGGATAATTTATCCACTCATGATTGTAAGTATTGGCATAGGGATCATACCTCTGTTGTGGCCAACCGGGAAATCCTCTAATTTCATTGACATGCTCGTAGGGAACTTCTTGGAACATGTTCGGACATGGGAAACACATCATTGTAGTGACTGCAAGCATAAGTTTCATTCTCACAAGCTTGCACTTGTTCAAAATTTCGTACAGCCAATTGTTGAACAAGAGAGGTTAGTGTATCAATTTGATTCTCAATGGAATACAAATTTATCTCATTTGATCTGCATGGATGAATATGCAACCATGATTGAAGATTAAGGATAATAAAAAGAAATACAAAAAGAGAAAGAAATAAAATTATTAACATTGGTCCCCAACAACGGCACTGAAATTTGTATGGTTGTCGAAGCTGTTAAAAATAAAAGCTACTTGAAAATATAAATTAGTAGAAAGCGGCAAATAGGGTCGAATTCATAGAGACCAACAATAATTTTATTTATTTAATAAACAAGTAAAATAAAAATAACCTAAGGGGGTTTAAAATTAAAACAAAGTAAAAAGAAATAGTAAAATAAAATATAAGAAAACCAATGTGATAAAACTAGAGCCAAAGGTAAAATCTGTGTTTGATTCAAGGGTTTGATCATTGATTCAAAGATAAATTTCAATGTTTCTTAATAAATTAGTTATAGTTATTGACAATTGCAAGTAACCTAATCTCTTTTTACCTTCTCGATAATTAAGACAATCTCATTAATTACTTCCCTTATTAACAAATAATCCTATAACGTTAGTATGCATACACCATGCATAGATTTAACACACAGATTTAAAAGTTATTTTAACTGCAAGTGTGACAAAACAATTATAATATTTGTGTTATAAGGGAACACAGAGTGTTCCAAAGATTGAACCCAATAAAATCGAGTGATAAGGTGCAATTAGAAAATCTAACAAACTAATGGCTATGTGCTATATTACAACAATTCATAATTCATCAATGCTTCTTAGTATGATTTCATTGTGAATTCTTCCCCTGCAAACGCTTGGAATGTTCTAACTTTCCTAATTGCATTGCACAAGTATAAAAACCTAATTAATTACTTTACTAAAGCAAGGTTGTCAAACCATAATTAATGGGAATTATATTATAAAGATAAATCAAGGAGTATTATAATTAATGAGAATTATATTATAGAAGTGACCCAAGTAAGATTTCCATATAATGTGGAGTTCAATGAAATACTTGTCCTTCGCTTTTAATGAAAATATTCCTTTGATCTCTATTAAGATAAGAAATTGAGGCATCATTTTTTTTCAATACTATAAAGCAGCTCTGGGAAGCTCCAATCTGAAACTTAACAAATTATGTATCATAAATTGAGTTCAAATGGCTGTGACTAAATGTTGTTTATAATAAGTAACATTTGAAACAATCTATGCAATTATTCCATTTTGGAGCAATTTGCAAACATGTGACAGCAACAATTGGTGGGGACAACAAGTCTTGTAACAGCTTGAGGCCAACTATGAAGGCATCAACCATTTCTAGTCTCTTTCTTGCTTCTCCCTTCCTTACCGATTGTATCAAAGAAGTCCCCGATTGGCAGCCTTAATTCACCAAATTGAAGCTGCAATTTTTAAGGCAGTAAACTAACTCCAAAACAAAGCAGCTAGTAGCTACTGGAATTGGTGCAGGCAGCAGCAACCAGCTGCTATTGTCGGTATAATAGCAATTCCTCAAGCAGTCCGTAAAATCATTGAAGCAAGGAATGACCAAGCTACAATTTAAAACATGTAGCAGCAGAGAACGATACCAAGGAGGCAGATCTATAAACAGCATCAGTAGCTAATATTTGAAACAGAATTCAGCAACTGAAAACTAAAATTTAGTCCTTTAGCATCAAGTACTTGAACTACTAATTTCCCTTTCTTCTCTTTCTCACGAATGTGCTGTAAATGTGTCCTATTTCCTCCTCATGCTGGTTTGGCAACACTTGATTTTGCCAACATTCTTAAATTTCCACTCAATTACCTTAGTATTTGGCATGTGTCTAGACACATGCCACTTAGCCGTCTCAATACCATGCAATTTATAAAGCTTTTATAATTGCTTTTCATCCATTATAACTTATAAGCATCATTCATCGAATGGTTAAATAAATCCAAATGTTACTCTTTCCATTTTCCTTAAAATTTCAATTTAGTCCCTTTTTTATTACTCTCCACCTTATACGCTCATGCTTAATGAAAATTTTGTCCTCCATGAGTTTGACACCTAGCCAAATTTATCTTCACCTATGATCATGCTTCGACACCTAGACTTGCTAAGTGCCATACAAGCTTTACACTAAATCAAAATCATTATCGTTTAATTGTAGAACATCATTGATTCACTCCATTGTACCTTTACTGGTTTAATTGTTATTCCTTAATTAAATCAAGTCCATTAACTTAATGGAAAAATTGCACTTCAAATCCTTCTATTTTATAATTACAGAATTTGATTTATAATATATCAATTTTTTATAGTTTTTACAAATGCTTTAATAATAGTTAGAATTTTTTTTGTTAGAACTGTATTTGAATTATCAAAATAATTTATATATGTTAATTAATTATCATTTTGAATAATGTTGCTTTGCCTTAATTACATGAAGTTAATGTATATTAAGTAGTGTTAGAGTTGTGTGTCCCAAATCTTTGTTAAAGAAAATACAGTGGTAAAAGTGTTAAAGAAAATACAATGGTAAAACTAGGGGATTTGTGTAGAGCTTAACGCTGAGGGCCGAAATTCCTTGTCGCACAAGTAGAATCTGTATAGAATTACACTTCATCTATTTGACATTGATAGTCAAAATTCCTCTTATATCATTTGTTTTTCAACATTAGTGAATTTCTTCTCCTTTGCCCATGATTTTTTCCCGAAAGGATTTCCACGTAAAATCTACGAGTTCTTATTTTTCTTTTATTTTTGTGATCATTCTATTGCCATTATCGACGTTAGCTTTACAAGTAAGTTAAAAATATTTTAATTATTATTTGAAAATTTTTATTATAATATTTGAATTTTTTAAAAATTAATATATTTTAATTATTTTACACTAATTACAATATTTAAAAAATCAATTAAAAAAGTTGAAAGACTTAAAATCACACATTAGAAATTAATACCTTCTAAAGTGTCCAAATTTAAGTGCCTTTAAAAATGTTTTATGTTGTAATGCATGACTGCAGAATTTAGACCCTTGGAGAGGCACTTGTCATGGTTGCTTGCTTTTTCTATATCTGTTTGTTTTATAAAAACTAGAACAGAGTATTCATGATATTGTAGCAGCAAATAAATGAAAATCGATTTTGTTAGCAAGGAATGTGCCTCAATAGTCTCATCTCTTCTTCTGTTTTTCAGACAATTTGGTCTTATTCGGTAGGGCTGACATGGACCAAGCTAATAGGGTTAGAAGTTTGCTAGATAGATTTGGCCTTTTTTTTAACATGGAGTCAATGCTCAAAAGACTATGGTCTACTTCTTTAAAAACATAGATGAGAGAATGGCAAGGTCTGTTTGTGCTAGATTGGGATATCTACGAGTCTCTAATCTTGGTGTATGTCTGGAAGTGCCCCCTATTTCATCAGAGGGTCACTAATGGGATTTTTGTTTTTGTTGTGGAACAGGTGAGGTGAAAACTTAATAATTGGGATGCGAAGCTTCTTGCAATAGCTGAGAGAGTGAATTTAGCCTGCTTTGTCCTTGTGTCCATATGCAACTATTTTATGCAATCTACAATGATTTCGATTGCAATTTGTGATGAGATTAACAGGAAATTAAAAAAGTTGTTCGAAATTATATCTGGTGCTCTCATTATGAAGATCTTGAGCATGTGTTGTGGAGTTGCCCTATTGCTTGTCGGATCTGGTCGAAAGTTATCCTGTCAAAGTACACTACAAGCTTTGTTTTTTTTTTCCTTATCGTTCATGGACTGGTTGGTGGAAAACATTCAAAACGTGCGAAAATAGACTTTTTGGTATCATAATACAGAGGCTCTGGAAATCAAGGAAGTTAGTCGTGTTCAATAAGGAGAATGCCTGCTCTGAGGAAATCATTAAAATCAGTTGGTGCTGAGCGAAAGGTATTAAGGATGCCTCTGTTATTTTGGAGCGTGTTGGACTAAACTAAATATTGATGGTGAAAAGAAAGGTGCGGCTGGTTGCACATCTGTAGGGGGTTTAGCCAGGGATGAACATGGTGAATGGTTGTTGGTATATTGCAGAAGCATAGGAGAAAGCAGTGGAGTTCAGGCTGAATTACGGGCCATTTACGATGATCTTTCTCCTATGGAACAAGGGTCTTGGACGCATTGTAATTGAATGCGACAGCTCATAGGCCTTGTAAGTCATCAAGGAGTCGGAATTGCAGAGATCAAATGTGGCGTTTGCTAGAAGAATCAACGAGCCGCTGAATCGAAGCTGGGAGGTGCGACTGTGCCATGTGTATCGTGAAGCAAATGCTGCGGAGGATTTAGCTGTTCCGACCATTTTGCAGCAGGATTTAGCTGGGACCGCCTCCTTAAGATGTAATTTCTTTGTTTAGCTCTCTCTTTTGTAACCAAAAACTGAATATTCCTTTCAAGAATCCAATACCCAATGTCTCTTCCGTGTGTTTTTGTTTCTGAATGGTGGAGTTTCACTGCACTTAAAGTACATATATCAGGTTAAAGGACAAAAACTATTATGAGTTTAAAGGAGAGATTTTGCTTGACATGGAGCCAGAGGAAAGGTCTCTTGCTGGACTCTTTATGAGTTTCTAGTCCCCTCTTGAGATTCCGGGTGTGAACAATATCGACTTTTTGCACATGGTGCTTAATGCTCCAAGGAAAAAACTTGGTGAGCCGGAGCTCGGTCCACTGAGGTATAGATCATGAACTACCTTTGGCCTTTGCACCTTTATCTCATATAAGAAATTGCTGTTGTCAACATATTCTTCTTGCTCTCCCTGTTGTAATCAATATCAATATTTTTCTGAAATGATCAAACTCTGTCATGGCTAGGCTACTTCTATGTGGTTATATCTTGTAATTTAGAAGCTCATAGTTAAGGAACACACAATAATCATGCTTGTTTGTTATTGATTACAGTGCTTACATCATTTTATTCATGCAGTTCTATGCTTACATATATCCTAAACTCGATCTTGTGAACATGAAGACTGACTTCCTTAACAGAAACGGCAATAGTTATGTGCATTTCCTTTATTTTTCTAATAGAAAAACACAAATATTGATTATTTTATTCTTAGAGTACAGCCACATCTATGAGCTCTTAAGTTGCTGGTTGTAGAGGGTGAGGAAACATTGTAATTCAGTAAAACATATGTTTTACTGCTTTGTTATAAAACATGATCATGTTGATCTTCCATGCATGTTGATTTCCTTTTCACCTTGATTACAAAGCTCTTTTTCCCTGTAACATGCATGATTGGTCCTTTTTCTCATCCTTTAAAGTTTTAGAAAGATGTCAACATCTGCCTTAAGTCAGTAACAAACATAAAAGTAGGCAGTAGAGATCTAGTCTGAACTGTAAACCATGTGGACGTTGGCCCACATTCATGATTTTTTTTTTCCCGAGTAGTAAAATGATGCCCTAATGGATGAGTCTATGTTATCTTGATTCTTAGATTACGTACCATTAATCTTTGTGGATATTTTGGAATAAGTATTGGATGTAGTAAGAACTTGTTCTGCTTAGCTTAACAGAGTTCCTTGCCTTTTGACTTAACCAGATTTCTGCAATGTCGTTTGGTCTTTTTTATAAACCATCCTATCATAAGAAATATGTCTTCATTCTTATAAGAACATGTTATAATTTGATGTTTTCAGGAAGACAGGAGATAGCTCGTTAACTAAAGTTCTTGTGGAGAAAGGCTATACCGCAATTTCTGCTGCATAGCATACAATACTCTCTGTCAATATTATTTGTTTGATTCTAGTCAAAACTCACTTTAGCTCGGTTCTTCAGCCTCTACTCCACAGTGTTTTACATTGTTAATTGGAAAGGAATTGATGCTCAAAAATCTCTGAAGTTAATCGATCATGGTTCCACCATTAAAGGAGCATAAAGCCTTGGCCCTAAGGTGCTAGGCTGCTAGCAATGGTGCCTAAAAGGTTATTGTTTCTTGTTTAACCTCTTGCCTTGGCATGTAAATTTGAGGTCCCCCTTTTTTTCTCCCTCCCTTGTGAATGAGGAAGTGTCTGGAAATTAACTGATTGATGTGCAAGTATACACAATCGTTAATAAGTAATAAAGTAGTGAGTGAGTTGTCGTCTCCACTGGAATTGTTTATGCAAATCAAGTATTGCGAAATTAATTACTCAGCAAATTATTTGGTGATGAAAATAAATTAAAATGTGATGAATTTCTAATTATATTAAACTAACCTAAGTATATTTAAAATTAAATTAAACAAAGAAAGAAATATGTGTGCAAGTTTTAAGAGTAATCACAATTGCATGCATTAGAATAATTTTATTTCCTAACTTAGAAATATTTAAATAATACTAATAATGTTACGAAAAAATTCATGACAACTCAACTATTTATTAATCCTGTTTTTATGAGTGCTCGGCTCCTCTTGAAGCCTTAAGCACAACCTTTTAGTCTACATATTTCTATGTTCATTCCTACTTCAAGGTTACCTTTCAAGTATCGTCTAAGAAATCATACTTATTAAATTATTAATTCTAGCATATGTATGTCAAACAACTTAGTATTTTCAATAAGCAAAAAGCAAATTATGTGAGGTGACATTAAAATATTTCTATATTGAAATAGTTTAACCATATTAATCCTAGAGTTAAGCAAGGTAATAAAATTCTTTCGATATTATTACTAATCTGACCTAATTTCATAATAAAAAGATCAAACATGCACCATTCAGATATTGTGTGAATTAATTATAATTTGGTTCTGATTTAATAATTAATTTAATTGCATCCCCACATTTATAATGCACAAATAACATGTTCATTATTTTATTTGGATGAATAAGCAAGCAAGGCACATAACATCATTAACAAAATTAAATAATCTAAGCTACGGAATTTAAATCATTCTAACACTGACAAAATTAAGCAACCATGATTATATTAAAAGCAAAAAAACTCAGTTGCAATCATGTTTCTTGAATTGAACAAAAATAAAAGAATAAAGGGTAAAGAATGCAAAGTCGTTTTCGGTGGTTCTCCGAAGCATAGCTCACTTCGCTCCTCCTTTTTACTTTCCTTCTTGTTGTGACTATCAAGCTTGAGTGCTCCTAATATGGTCGAATGAGACTGCTCTCAAAGCTTGCAAAACTCTTTAAAGAATGCGAAAATATGGATAGCGAAAGAAGAGAAAAAAGAGAGAAGAGATGCTGAATGAAGGATGAGGGATGAACGAAATGAGTGAATGGTTACGGGTATTTATACTTGTGAGGAGCCCTTTAAGTTTACTAAAAGTAGCATGTCAACCCTCCATTTTTTCTCTCATGCATGGCTGGCCCTTGAGTGGAGGAAGAAAGGTTGATGATTTTGCTAAATTTAGCTAGTCAAAGTTTGATTCATTGGAAAGTGTAACACCCAAACTCGACCTAGACATTATGACCAAATCTTGTGGGTTACACCATCTATATGTTTTAAAATTCAAGATTAATTCATTTAAACCATAATACATGTGTGTTTCTAGAATCGTTTGTTTACTTTCACTTGAATAGGTTTAAAACCACATTCTTAGCTTATTTATTATCCAAAAAACTCATTTTTGATTATTTGGATTTGCAGCGGAAAACTCCAGAGTTGTCAATTTTTTAAAATAGTTATTTTAGTATGTGAAAATGCAAAATTTGTAGTTTAGAGAAAACAAATTATTAAAGTTTGACAGCTAGTCCAAAACCAAAAATAATGTCCAGAAATTGTCCAATAGTCGAAAAAGTTCAAAAATAATCATGAAATCAATTTAAATCGTTAAATGCAAGGATGACCAATCCGAGCCCCAAATGCTGCCCGATCCTAAGTCTGAGGGTTACCTAAAAAGATTAATAAATTGAGTGAGTTAGAAAGCCCAGTGTGCGACTTGGCCCACATACATAACAAATTACACAATTTAATCACTGATTTCAGCAGAACAAAACATATACAGAAGCCTGTCATGCATATCGATGTAAAATCAATAAACAGATCAGATCTTACCTCCATCCACTATACACCATCTCCGACCCTCCCAACACACCAAATAGGTAAATGATACTCATCCAACCCCACACACCAAATAGTGATCATATGTCACTATACAGAAATATGTAGTCATGCTGCCAAATGTTATACAAAAGTCCACCATATTCAAATATTGCAGATGTAACTGCCAGGTACAGATATTGCGATTTTACCACCAAAAATGCAGATCGTAGTCTGCTAGAACTTTCTCTGTCACATTATCATATTCCACCCCAATGCACATGCAACGTCATAATACATATATCGTCAAATTCAGATTAAATGTGCACATTTTAAGCGTTTCAGATCAAAAACATGCTAACGATACTTTCAAATTCATAGACCAGATATACAATTTATATGGCTAACATGCTTTCAAAAAAATATGCACACACCACAGAAACATCAGATTTCATTTTTCGGACTATATGCATATCATTCATTAGAGCTTACGAAATCATTGACCTTGAATACGCAATCAAAATACGACCCTAACTAAACTTACTCAAAATAAGCCCACACGCCCTACCTGGCACAGCCCGTGTGGCCCGTACAGCCTGGCGCATGGCTGAGCACACACTCGTGTGGCGTTGACAGTTTCGATTTTTGTACAATTTTTTGAGTTTACGAGTTAGGGTTACACAACTGACTGTTTTTTCGAAATGCTCACACCACAGCAACAATCAAATCTGGAAAAAAATCCATAATTGGAATAATGACTAACCACTTACAAAGATTCGACCCATGCTTCCTAAAATATTCGGCTATTAATAGGAGGCATTCTACCACACAACCCTAAATTAACACTAACCAACCCTCCAAAATTAGGCGTTCGACACTTACCCTCAGAAATAGAAATGCCCAACGCACTTAACTTGCCTGAAGAATGTACGCCTAACACTCCTCACCTACAAGAACCACACAGAAGAATTATCAACATCCACAATAATAACACATTCAGTGAAACTCGACAACATCTCATTTTTCAACAAACGAACCTTACTTACAATAATAATAAAAGGAAAACACAATTGAAAACTACAATTCGCTTACCACACGCCTGACCAATAACAAGCCTAGAAGAAAACCAGCACAGCAAGAAGAGGTCCAAATGACAATAGGACAGCAGATAGCAACAATAGAAGAGAAAGAAATAAAGAATAGGATTGTTTAAATAAGGATGAAAATTGAGAGAAGAAAAAAAGAATTGCATAAGGAAATTGACAAAGAAAATTTTCAGGAAAACAAAAAGATGCAATGTAAAATAGAATGAGAGAAAATGTGAAAGTGGGGAAACAATAGGTTTCAAACTTGAGACCTAAGAGTAATCTAAGACCTTACCACTAAACTCATTCTTGATAATAAACTTACAAAAATTAAAGATAACCCTTACAAACCAAATCAGATATAGTATCAAAATTAATAAAGAAATTTCTAAGAAAGGAAATCAAACACAGGACCTCAAGCAAACATCCAAAGCCCTTAACCACTGAATTATATATATTTATATTTCAAAGTTTATTTTTTTGGCAAGTCTTTGCTGTTTGGACTTTTAACACGGTGTAGTTTCAGTATTCTGCCCATAACTTAAGTTATATACCTCTATTTTGATATTCGAAGTGAATTGAAAGATCTAACTAAAGTTATTTTATGACTCAAGCCAAAAAATGGCCTAAAATTTTGATGCAAAAATTACCGGAAAATCTAGAAAAAAATCTACTTTATGTATTTAATGGGACTTCTATATTTTCTCTATTATATTATTTTTGCCCTATAAATAGACATTATTAGGGGGGATGGGGATGACTATTCTTAGTTCTATTTTGGTTTTGTGTTTTATTTTCTTTATGGGTTTCTAAACCCTCTTTTCTAGTTGAAATAATATTCGAAGTTTGGTTCTATAAGTTTGTGAGATCGACTTGCTTCTAATCTTTATTTTCTCTTTAATATTTACATGTCTCCTCGTTTAATTACATTTGTTCAATTTTGTTAAATATTTGATTGGTATTTGGTAGCTTAGAATAATTGCTTTGTCGATTAGATAATTAGTCGATCAATTGATTTCTAATATTTGTGACAATTGCATGATTATTTTTGTAGTATGGGCATGCGGTCAAACTTAAATAAACTCTGATTGTGTGTTTGTTGGTTAGAATTAGGTCTATTTCATTATTAAGGTTATTGATAAATTAAATTATTAAGCTATCGATCTGTCGTAATTTGATATGTCAAATTAGCCTTTCTCGTATACTTAAAGAGCTTGTTCTCAAGTAGTTTAATATCCTTTTAATACTTTTTATCAATTATTAGTTGTTAGTTTCAATGCTAGCTTTTATCACTATTGAGATCTAAATTGGAAAAATTATGGCATTGGGAGTCTAATATTTGATTTAAGCTTGTCTAGGGAATGATTAAGGCCAAATGTCAAGGAGACATTCAATTAACGTGTGTGTCATGACATTAATGCTTGTGTGTCGCGACACTGACTCCTCATCACCTTGAGGAAGTTGAATTTCACCAAAATACACTTTGGAGGTGGCATGCTGTTGAGGTTGAGACACCAAGCATTGGGTGTCACAACACTAAGCCCCAAGATCAGGCTCCAAGTCTTCGAGGTTACAACTCTAAGCCAAATGTTGAAGTGAAGGGAATTAGGTGGTCTGTTAACCAGGTCGTGACACCAACAAAGGGTGTGTCATGACACCGAGTGCTCCCACGCCCCCTTCTGTGCAAAATACTTTACATGTCGCGACACCCAAGCTTGTGTGTCGCAATACTGAAGCTTTATAGGTGAAAAATTATAGGGTAATTTTGTGTTAAACTCAGCTCAAATCATCAAATTTTTAAGGGCATTTTTCAATGTTAGGGTTACGAAATCTGATGTATTTAAGGCATCTTTATGATACAAAAAGCTAGACATCCTTTTATCATCATCTTTTATTCTTTCAATCATTTAAGATTCCTATGTTTTTTCTTTTCTAACTTAGTTTTTATTTTTGCTGCTTTGTTCTTTATTTTAGTACACTTTCATCTTTATTCCAAAAAGGTAGGATGACCTATATTGTTATTTTGATTTTTCCTTCAAATTATTCAATAGACTTGCATGTTTTTAGTTATCAATTGTGTATAGTATTAATTTGGGTTGTGGATTTGTAAATATTCTTACTTGCCATCAGTTTCATCAAGGACCTATTCAAGATTCACTAAGCATTTCTCAACCCTCACCTCTTTTTTGGTTATTTGATGATTCATTTGAGCATGAAATTGGTTGGGCTTTGTGTTTTGATGATGAGCAGGAACCGATCTTTATAGTGGTTGATTGATTGAAATATTGCATGATTAATTTTAAGGTTAGGGACTAAGTCATAAAAATTGGATTAAGTCAAATAAACTTCAAAACCTAAAATTGACGACTCTAGGGGAATATTTAGATAAGTGAGACCAAGAGGATATTCTATTGTGAACAAATTTGATTTTCCCGATTTAGTATAGTGAGGTCGAGAGATAAGTTGGACTAAATCGTCTAATTGGGTAAAATAATGACTGAGAGGTAAAATTGGACTAATTAGGAGTTTAAGCAATTTAGATCCTTAACCTAAGAATGAATTAGCAACATTGGTATCAATTGACCACTCTATTTCATCGAATTAATACTTTTTTAATTTTGACTTTTGTTCAATTTAGTCCTTTTAGGTATAATTTAGTTAATTCAACCTTGAATTATGAATTGTCATGATATAGCACTTAGCCATTAGTTAGCCAGACTTCCTAATTGCATTCTTGACATTTGTCAATTCACCTAATCACTCGATCTCTCTTGGGTTCGATCTTCGGAATATTTTGTGTTTCCTTGTAACACACAAATATTACAACTAACCCATCACACTTTCAGTTAAAACCACTTTTAAATCTATATGTTTTAAATCTATGCATGGTGTATGCATACAAACGCTATGGGTTATTTATCAATAAGGGAAGTAATTAATGACGATTATCTTAATTATCGAGAAGGTAAGAAGAGATTAGGTTAGTTGGCAATCGTTACTAACTATAACCAATTTATTAAGAAACATTGAAATTTATCTTTGCACCAATGGTCAAACCCTTGAATCAAACAGAGATTTTACATTTGGCTTTGGTTTCATCACATTGGTTTTCTTATATTTTATTTTACTATTTCTTTTTACTTTGTTTTAATTTTAAACCCCTTTATGTTATTTTTATTTTACTTGTTTATTAAAGAAATAAAATTATCATGTCTTTATGGATTCGACTGTACTTGCTGCTTTCTACTAATTTATATTTTCAAGTTGGTTTTATTTTTAGCGGTTTCAACAACAATACAAATTTAGTGTTGTTGTCAGGGACTAGTGTTAATAATTTCATTTCTTTTTCTTTTTTTATTTCTTTTTATTATCCTTAATCTTCAATCATGGTTTCATATTCACCCATGCAAATCAAATGAGGTAAATTTGCATTCCATTGAGAAACGAATTGATAGACTAACCTCTATTGTTCAACAATTAGCTGTAAGAAATTCTGAACAAGTGCAAGCCTGTGAGAATGGGACTTATGTTGATTACGATCACTACAATGATGTATCTCCTATGTTCCAAGAATTTTCCTATAAGCATGTCAATGAAATTAGAGGATTTCCCTGTTGGCCACAACAGAGATATGATCCCTATGCCAATACTTACAATCTTGATTAGATGAATTAACCAAATTTGGTTATGAACCGAGGCTGTATGCTCTCATACAATTCAAAGCAAGGTAAGTCTCTTAAGGATATAGTTGAATCTCTTTCTAGCACCATTCAACTATCACTACAGGAAACGAAGTCAAGCATTGAGAACCTAGAAAAATGAATGAAGAACCATTTTTGGAATATAGAAAATCAAATCAGTCAACTCACTATTTTAGTGAGTAGATTAGAAGTTCAAAAAGAAGAAGCTAAACAAGATGTGGTTGCTCCCAAAGAGTTAACTAATCATACCAGTGATAGAACCTCCTTTTCTAGAAAGATTTGTTGAAACCAAAAAGCACAAGAAGGAAATTTTCAACACTTTTGATAAAGTCGAAGAGAAAATAGAAGATGAAATCACGAAGGAAAAGGTTAAGGATGAAATAATAGTGCAAGATGATAGTTATTTTGTTGAGCCTAGAATTTCTTCGATGAATTTTTAGTTTTAATAATTGATTTATTTTTAACCATTTTGCACTTTCTATAGGTTATATCAAATAACCACCTTCCCTTCAACCCAATCACGTACTTTTATTGTACTAGAATTATAACTAGGATTGGGAATGGTTGGTTAAAGAACCAAAGGGAAATCAACACTCCAAAGTTGCCTCAACTTCAAATATGTGCCTAATGTTCAACTTTACTAAGGGCCCCTTGTTTGAAAATCGGGTTTGGAAATGCAGCGGAAAATATGTTTTAAGGAAAGCAAGAGTTTATAAAATTTTCCAAAACTAGAACTTAATTGTGATATCTAAAGTAATAAACACTTAATTGAAATTATACATTTCCGATTCGTCTAGGATGAACACTTCGACCAAGTAGTCTTCTCCCCTATCCTCAAGCTCACATCTGCTGAGTGTGGGCTTGCTTTAAATAAGAAAATTTTCCACAAAATTACTAGTGCAGTAGTTTTTCAAATTTTTTAAACTTCTGGGCCAAGTTGTAAATAAGAAAAATATCTTTAGAAATTTTCTGAAATAATTTCTTCAATGAATTTTCTCTACAACTTTCTCGTGAATTCAAGTGTGTGTAAAATAATAACCCATGACTCTCTTTATATAGGGAGAATTTAGAGAATTCAACGATGATTAAACTTAATCACTTTAATATTAAATTAATAAAATATTTATCAAGATAATCACTTTAATATTAAATTAATAAAATATTATCAAGATAAGTATTTAATTTAATTTAATATTAAATTTGTTAAAATAATATTATTTTTGGAATAGTTAATTTGAAATCAAATTATCCAATAGAGTTCCACTAGGAATGTAATTCTTCCACTACTCAACCACCGAAGAACTACCCATCAACCACCAGAATGTCGTCGTTGCCGCCGTCAGCACCGTTGTGTCTGGTGGTGCCAATGCAAATGCGACACCCTCACGGCACCCCGAGCAAGTTCAGATGTTGTTGATTCGGTTTGAGCCTAGTGATGGCCAGACTGATTCGATCCAGCCACCAATTAGACCGTTGGCCCGATTTCACATTCCAAGCCCATATTACTGCTAGAGACATCTTGAGCCTCTTGACGCCTAGTTGCACAAACCAATCTCCAATTCCCATTTTGAGTCGAAGCTTGCATCTGATTAAGAGAATGTCGTAAACAAACCTTGACACGATGCTTATCAAATCCAAATCTAAAGCACACTCTCATTTTCCTCCAACACTCGCCCAGATGGCATCTATCACAGGAAGCACAAATCAAAACCTAATATACACTTACATCTACCTCAACCCTCTTAACTATTATGGCCCATTTCTAAATCGTAGATTCCAGTCATCATAACCAAAACTCCTCATATTCTGCACTTATTTCTTTCCTTTTTCTCGCTCTCAAAGCAATTAATCTCATCCACTAACTTGGTTTCATTCGACGAAGTACTCAGTCACAAACCCTTGATTCACAGATTGGGCACCAACAACCCTTTGTAAATCCTTAAGCATAACCTGAGACACATCAACATCCACAACTTCTTGATTACCGCCCTCAGATTCGGACGTCTTAACAACCTCTCTAATTTCTAGATTAGGCATGTTACCCCGAGAAAAGGACTCGGTGTAAGCCACTTGACAAGGCCCACCACGTCCTTACACATCGCGATCATAGATACCACGTAAATTCATTTTGCTTATTGATAGTTCAAAATTATTTAGCTTAGGTTGTCTTTAGATTCTAAATCTAAAGTTTAACAGAATTAACTAATCTGAAGCAGAGATTGTTTAATTTCTATGGTCTCTAAAGTTTACCAATTAGCTAAAGTACTAAGTAAATAAAACTAAAGCAACTAAAGCATATAGTTTCTTACTTGGGTCGGCGTCGGAGACTCGCATTCACATTTCAAAACCAAATATCAAAATTTTATCAAAATTCTAAATTTAGAATTAAAACAATTTCCATAAAAGAAAAGTTGAAACCCAAAAATCACAGCTCAAGTTTTACAATCTCGCTCTGATACCACAAAATGTAACACCCTAAACCTAGCCTAGAAGTCATGACCGGATATTGAAGAATTACGTTAACTTGTTTGAAAGCCTTTGCTTCAATCAAACTAAAAACGCGTTTTGAAAATATAAAATTTGGCAAAAACTTTCACAAATGTTTAGAAAAACTTAATTTCGGAAACACTTAACTTAATCCCAAAAATTTGGGTTCAAAATCGTGTTTGAAAATAAGTATTTTGACAAATCATTTCTAGTTTTAAGGAAAATACTCATTGAAGCCGTTTGTTTATTTACAGAAAAACTCTTTAAGGATTACCTAATTTGCAATGGAAAACTTTCAGAGTTTTAATTTTAAAACTGAATGTTAAATTTAACTTGTGAGGTTTTGCAATATCACGTTCACAAACATCAATATAGACAAATTAAACAGAAACCAAAACAAAGCCCAAAAATAAATTACAGTTCTCAAAAGACCAAAATAAATAATTACGAAAATCACCATTTTTTAAAATTTAACTGATTAAACCATTTGAGCTCTCGCACGCCGTCCGATTCTAATTTACCGATTACCTGAAACATTAGAAATAAAACAAAGGGTGTGAGCTATAAAGCTCAATGTATAACTAAACCCAAATAAAGATCATATATAACACAATATACAAATGAAAGTTTCACAAAGAATTTCATGACGCACAAGCAAACAAAACTAAGAATGCATAATTATGCCAATGCGGAATTTTCAGAAAACCATAATGCAGATTTTTTCCATAATACTTCTTACCCAACTCTGCTACACACCAAAATAGAGTTCCCTAGAACTCATCCAACCAAATCACACCAACAGATAATTGTGGACATTATCACCAGAGTTGCTGTTAAAACTGTCAGATTAGAATATATGTGGTTGAGCCACTATATTGCAGCCAAGCTGCCAGAACAAAAATGTGGATAAACCACCAGATGAGGCAGCTCATTAAACAGCCAAAAGTTCCTCCTTATAAAATCATCCCAAACCCATGCATGTGATATAACAAACAAAACAGAATCAGAATAATGGCATGCTTAACATGCAATCAAATATAACGATTTGAAAATTTTATCTCGTATTAAGAGATCAAATTAATAGAAATAGAATCGTGTCATAATATCACAAAACATGAGTGTCAGAATATAACATATTCCATTATCACACAACCGATCAAAAAATCACAGAATACAAGTCAAAGCACTTACCTTAGTTTCAGAATTGGTAAGCATATTAGTACTTCTCAATTGTCATTTAATCACAATTTAAAACATATATTAATCATAATTGATTAATGTTTAAACATAAATAATTAATGCATGGTTTTTACTTGTTAAAAACCCACACTACTTACAGTATCATACTTAACTTATATCTTATTAACATGCGAACATAATTTATATTTTATGCTAACATAATTTCAAAAATCATGATTTATGGCCTAATTTGTATCATACAGACGCTAAGGAAGCCCACATTCGACTCACATATTGAATATGGCTCTAGGGAAAAATTTTAGTTTTTGGACCCACATGCTCGTGTGGTGCCGACAGTCCCAATTTTTTGCTTTTGTCGTTCGTTGTTTTCTCGGGTTTTCATTACACACCTGGTCATTTTTTTATGCCAATTTAACAAACACAATTCTAGCACTCTAAAACATCATCCAAGACAAATCAATGAACAATGATATACCAAATTCAAACACTAAATTCAACCTTAACACCAAACATAACAGTCCCTTCAAAGCATTCGATTGCTTACCACGCTTGCAGCAGTATGTCCTAAAGCCTAGTATACGCTGAATAAGTAAATGCTAAAACAATCCTCACCTACAAGAGGCCATTAACAATCAAAATGGAACTAAAGATGCACTAGAACCATCCATCTTACACAAAACCAGAAAAATAAATAACGTACTATGGGAAAAATAAAAAGAAAAGAACGCAAATGACACTTACACAATGATGAGCCCACTAACTCTCGTCCAAAACGCACAACACAAAGGTTAGCAGAAAAATAGAGTCTCCATAATAAGAATTGGAAACAAAATAGAAAAAAGAAGAAGAAATATTTTGAGAAAAGAAAACGTTAGATTAATTTCAACAACACTACAAAACTAACGTGAAAAACAAAATCTGGGAAAAAATGGGGAACATGGAAAAGAAATTAAGAGATAATTCTCTTTAAAAAAAACACCCACTAACTCCTAATAAATTTGATTAGTTATCATTATCATAATTTGCCTAGAGTTTAAAACAAAAATAATTCCTACTTTACATATGCAAAGTTTCAAACACAACGCCAAAAGGTAAGTTGACACCTTACCACTGAATCAGCAAACTCATTCTTGTCATCAGTTGAGAGAAAATAATACTTAAGCTATAAGCTCAAAGATAGAAGTCTGGAAAAAAATTAACAAAACTCATGAAACAAGATTTGAACCCAGAACCTCGCACACATAACCCTTATTTTTCAACTTTGGGCAATTTTTCTTCTAGTGTCCTTTTGCTTTGACAGAAAGCACACTCATCTTTACTTAGTTTCCCTTTTGACTTAGATCTCCATTTCTGTACTATACTCCGAATGTGTGAACAACTTCGAATTACCAATGCTTCTACATCTTCAATTAAATTTCCCCGCTTTTCTTTCTTTTTCATTTCTTAACTATATAAAGTTGTACATATTTCGTTAAGAGATACATCAATTTTCCTATGAAGTAGAGTAGTTTCGGGGAACTTAAACTCTTCAGGAAATGATCCCAACAACATTAAAGTCAAATACTCATCTTTGAAAGTCTAATCCATATTCACCAGATCAATGACTGATTGATTAAAACTGGAAATGTGATCATTCATAGTGGTATTTGGAACATAAGTGAAGTGAAACAACATTTTCTTCATGTGGAGCTTATTCTGATTGTTTTCTTCAAAAAAAATTTCTTCTAGTGCCAACCACAGCTTATTTGCAAAATTCTCCTTTAAGAAAGCATACCTCTACTCTCGAGAAAGGCACGATCGAATTGTACCACATGCTAAGCGATTGATAGTTTTCCAATATTTTTCTTCCACATCATCTGGTTTCTTTTCATCAATAACAATGGCTAGACCTTGCTGAAAGAGAACATTTAGAACCTCACTTTGCCACATATCGAAATGACTTGTGCCATCGAAGATCTTCATTGCTAATCTTGTATTTTCCATTGCCAGTCTTACCCACAAAGGTGATGTTGGAGTTGTTGGTATTGTTGATGTGGATCCTTTTGGATTGTCCACCATTTCAACCATAATCTTTCAATGTGCTCAAGGATCTTTTTTGATGTGGAAGATCAGTTTAAATTGCAACCATAGAACATACTTCAAATAACCTTTGGCTTTGATACCACTTGTTGTGCCAATAGGGCAAAAGAGAGTAAATTATTATACTAGAAAATCATACTAGGTTTAATTCCCAAGAAAGATTGGAGGGGTTATAAATGGTCCCACTTAAAACCCAATCTCCTAAGCAAAATCTCCTTACAATTTAATTTAATAGCATAATATATCACTACAATATACGCTACAAAATATTAAAAGATAAATAAAAGCGATAAAGAACACCAGAAATTTAATGAGGTTCGACAAATTACGCCTACGTTCTCAAACACTACCAAATATATTCTAGCGCAAAGGATAGAAGCGAAATATTAGAAATAAGGAGAGAGAAAAAAATTTCCTTATGAAAAATATGACAAGTTAGGGGATGATTCAAAGATGAAGAATAATAGTACAAAATCTCCGCAACTTTATATTTTTTAGATGTGGGATTGTGTTATTTCAACACAATCTATTAGCAAAATTCAATAAAATGATTTAATTGTTAATATTAGGATCAAGATTGAAATTTTAAACTAATAAACGTACATGGAATAATTTCACTAATCCAAAAGTATATAATAAATTTGACTGCATTAAAATATAATAACAAAATCCACAACTTATACGTGGTAAACGGACTAGTAACAGAATTAAAACTTTTACTAATGATTGGATTTTACCTTGCTTTAAAATCTTAAGCAACAGAGATAATTCATCACCACACCAATGATTAATTGATCGATTAAAGATAATTTTAAAATCAAGTTGTAGGTATAAAATAAAATAAATATAACATAAGTATCTTAATCTAATTTTTTATATATACATTATATCAAGAATCTTTAAAAAGTAAAAAGTATTTTTTATTGTTTGTTGTATTACTAAATTTAAAAAAAAAATTAAAAAATTTGCTATTCAAGGTCAAATTATATTTTATACACTCTTTTATTATAATTTAAATTGTTATAATTTTTTAAAAATACATATTTTCTATGTGATGTAAAATTTTTAACAGAGTGATTATAGCTTTTAATAAAATTATATAGAAATTAAAATAAAATTATAATTGTTATGAATATCTTATTAAGTGGATGTCCATCATGATCAAGATAAAGTTTTAGTGTACTTCAAATTTTAATAGTTATTAGAATTAGATCTCTACTTCTTTTATACTTCTTATGCCTATAAATAGAGACTTTGATGAAGCATTGTAATCATCTCGTTAATCAACAAAATGCATTCTCTATTGCTTCCCATATTTTCTTTGTTCTTTAGTCTCTCTCTCTCTCTTTATTTTATAAAAATAATAATAAAATAACTTATAAATATGTGAGTATTTTTATTTGGATGAGTATTTGGTACATTGATAGTATACTTTTTTTTTCACAAGTAGTTTTAACAAATTGTCAAGTGTCTCTTTTTTTTTTTTAAATATATATTTTTAATAATTTACTATATCTTATAACGCGCTTGTCAACCCTCTAGCTCTACTTGTAGAGTTTAAAAACTCCACTGACAATGTGCCAAATATTTTCCTTATTATTTTTAAGAAATTTCAACTCACTATAATAATTTTTTTTTAAAAGAACATAGGTTGTTTGACTCTAGAGCATAAATGTATTTTTTTTTATTTTTTTGAAAAATATAAAAAATATAAGGTTTTAATTTTAAAAATAATCTTTTTTTATATTTATTTAGAATTAAATTTTTTAAAAATAAAAATATGTGAAAATTATTTTCCTTTTATCTCACTAAAAAAGCTTTGAAAATATGAAAAGCATGAAAGTAAAAACTTCTTAATCTTAGATTTGGTGGATGAATTTACCTCAAATCTATATAAATACATTATGTTGTTAGGCTCGGAAAAACCAAGAGGAGGTGAATTGATATTTTAAGAATTCTTACAAATATTTCTAAATGATAAGGAAAGAGAAGAAAAGTTTGGATATATAATTCGATTTTATAGTGGTTCGGCTCAATTGCTTACCTCCACTACTTTGGTATACATCAACCAAAGATTTCCCAATTCACTATACTTGAAGTATTACATTTCAAGAGAAAAAGTATAACATTTACAATCCTTATTTTTTTCACAAGGCTAAGATAAAACATCATTTTTAATTTTTACGGCTTAACTAAAATACTCTAGCTTTTGTGACTCAACTAAAAGCTTTGACAATCTACTTAAGTATACTCTTTACAACAAAGAGAAGATTAGCAAACTAACACCAAACCTCTAGTAGGAGTGTGTTTGCAAATTGAAGCTCTAAATACAAAGATTTGAGAGTCATAAAAGATATTACAATAAGCTCTCAATGAATATATACAAGAGAAAATGAAGAAAATAAAGAATTAAAAGCTTTTTTTTATTCCTATACTTGGATGTTCATCTCTTGTATCTTGAAGTGGTCTTGAGGTGTATATATAACAAGGGAAAAATTTGTGATCATTTATAGTCGTTAGGATAGTTTCTAGCCATTGGAAGCATTGTAGACAGACTTGTATCGATACAACTCACAAAATGTATGGTTAAAAGTGGGCTTGTATTGATAGAAGTGGACTTGTAATGGTAGAAGTCCCCCTGAGTAACGGTAGAAGTCTAGAGGAATGCTTGGGATGTTCTCTGACTTGCTTCTATCGGTAGAACTTCCTCCAAGTATTGCTACAACTTGTATAAAATGAGTTTAAAACACTTAAAAACATTTTGGATTGACCAAACAATATTTAGATAAATTAAAATACATTTCAAATATGTTTTTGAGTAATTTTACAATTCTTTGAAATGCTTTGAAAATGTTTAACAAAATTTTCAATAATTATTTTCACCAAATGACTTAGAAAATATAAATAAAAATTTACCTTAAATTTTGTTATATCAAAAGCTTGAAAAATCAAATCTAACCTATATTATCAAATCTTTAATTTTGATTTTAATTTATATAAATTTAAATTTTTTAAAATTTTATTTCTCATATTTTTATTACGAGAAAATAGGTATAGGTTGTGCTTTTTATATTTTTATTTTTGTTGATAGATTTTCATCTTCATTTAATAAATCTATTTTTAAAATTTTAATTATTAAACAATAAACATTTTTTAAAAAATTGAAAAGAAAAGAATAATTTCTCAAATCAAATGCCACGTTACTTCATAGGGTTTAATGTAAAATACGCTTACTCCCCATGGTTTTAGGAATGCCCATTTACCCTCAAATTTGAAGAAAATATCATAAGCCCTATAGAGATCTATTTACTAAGCAATTTTTAAATAAAAAAAATTATACCATTCTTTTTATTTATCAATGTATTTTCTATTTCATTTATTCATATTTCCAGTTTTGATTACAAAATAATTAAAATTTAATTACATATTAAAGTGATATAAAATTAAATATATTTGAATATTTCATAAAAATTATATTTGATTTCAAATTTATATTTAAATTAGTTAGATATTAAACTTGAGGTAAATTCATTAAATTATTTTATGTAAAATTGATTAGTTACTATTATTTAAAAGGTTTTAACGAAAAAGAAATTGATTAAAATATTAATTAAAAATTATTGAATATAAAAATTAAATATAATGAATAATAAGTAACTAGTAAAGGGAAAAATGTTATTCTTATTTAATATTCATTTAATAAATAAATTTTAAGGTAACATTTGGTGCTTTCCTTCCTATACATTAAAAAGTATTGATTTTTTTTTTGGTGACAAAATATGAAAGAGTATCAATTACAAAATAATATTAGTATCAGCAAGGCTAGACTAGGCATCCAGAGTAGTTTATCTAATCGAATTTGGCTAGTAACCTTTGAAGGAGTTGCATAGAACATTTTGAGGCTAATGAGTAAGTCCTTCGTCAATTCGACTAGAATATGAGGAGCAAAATTCACATCCTTTAGTATCTGCTTAACTTTCACATGCCATTCACGTCTGCATAGTTCTTAAATTCTTAAAATCAAATCTCTATTCAACTAACCTTTGATACCTCCCTAAATTCCTTTGATGGGTAGAGCACAACCAATCTCAATGATAACTCTATCCCATCATAGTTAGCCCAAAGTTCTGCTTGCTCTACATTATATCTACCAATGTTACCTCCTATCCCCTACATCGATCTACCATACTCGTCTCTTGCTACTGTTGCCGAAAAGTATTGATTAATATATTTAGAAAGTTGCATTATTACGTCTGATTCATTAAATACTTCCTTAGAAATGTAATGATAATTTACAAGTTTACCCTTATTAAATAAAAGTAATATTCATGTATTTTATATATTAAAATAATAATAAATATTTGGATTAAATATTTAATAATATTGTAATTGATAAATTTTAAAATTATAATTATAATTATAATTGAGTATGTGAATGAATTTATATATGTTTTAGCTATAAAGTGAAAATTGCAAAAAGGAAAGAAAAAGTTATAAAGTGAATAATAATAAGACCATCAAAACCTAGACAAAAAATGGTATTTGCCTATTTGGATGAAATAAAATAATGATCTCTGGCCAAAAACCGAAGTAATTGGTTGAAAATCCTGATTTGCCCCCTTTCACAGCAAAACCAGTTTTCCCCTCATTCCACGGGCACTTACACCCCCCATCGTTCCCCCCTCTCTCTCTCTCTTAGTATTTCTCTCTACTCGCAGCTCTCTCTCTCTCTCTAACAGATTCAGTCGATCGAGCGGCCGCCCATCACCGCCCATGACTCTGATGACTCCTCCACCGTTAGATGTAACCATCCAACCCTTCTTCTCTCTCTTCCTATTTCACTTCAATTCAATTTCGATCCCCTAACGCCGTGTTTTTTCAACTGTCTCAATGCTTCTTCCCATCCAGCTTGGAAGAGGAAATTCATCATTTTTCTGAGTGTCCATGCTTGGACTCCTAGGGTTTTGATCAGCAGATCCGAACTGTCCCTCTCATTTTGTATCTGTTTTTGTTTTGCAGCAGGAGGACGATGAGATGTTGGTCCCCCACAATGACTTCGTCGACGGTCCTCAGCCTTTAGAAGGTGAAATTTTCATTTCTATTAAATTTTTTTCTGCTTGTGTCTCATGAAACTGAGAGTAAGTTGAATTTCACTATAGAATTGAATTCTTGTTTATTCTTTTTCTTTTTTCTTTTTAGTTTCAGCTGAATGAAATGTCGTATTTACATCATTTTGAATATTTATGAATATTCTTTGCTGCTGATTTTTTTAATTCTTTAATTTGATCGTTTCTTATGCTTTCAATTTTTAACATTGTCTTATTTATTAAAGTGGCGAAGGAAGCTGCAAGTAAAGTGGATGCACAAGCAGTGGATGATCCACCGTCAGGAAGGTTCACATGGACAATTGAGAATTTCTCGAGGCTTAATACTAAGAAGCTCTACTCTGACATCTTCTTTGTTGGAGGCTACAAATGGTAGTTTTAGTTGATCAATTTGTGCTCTTCGGAGTTCTTGCTAAACTATTTTTGCATTGATCTATCAATAAGATTTAATTTGAGTCCTTTTGAACAGGCGGATACTTATTTTCCCCAAGGGTAACAATGTTGATCATTTGTCAATGTATCTTGATGTTGCGGATTCAGCAACTTTACCCTATGGATGGAGTAGATATGCACAGTTCAGCTTAGCTGTCTGCAACCAAATACATAATAAGTATACTATTAGAAAAGGTATATCTGGTGGTACTGCAATTCTTAATTCAATCCCTTTATGTAGCAGTTGTTTTGGCATCTTATGCTGCATGTCAACGGGTTATACACCCATGTAAAGCCAGTCAACCTTCTTTTTTCATTCATCCATTTTTTTTTTTTGCTTTTTAAGTTGTAGTCTTTTTTGTTAAACAACTCTTGTTTTTGACATTGTTTCTGTTTATGAATTCTTTACTGCTCTGAGTGGTAGTTTGTACATCTATTTTATATACTTCAAAATTTAACTTCTTCTTCTTCTTTTAGAGCTGCCTTAATATGGCCATTATCTGTATCTTGCATGTTTCAAACCTTCTGTTTAAGTGTATCCAAGATTGAGCTTAATTTCCCATTGGTGATAGTCAGTATTTCTTCTTACATCTTTTACTTCTTTTTTTTTTTTTGGATTCTTATGGGTGGGGATTTGAACCTTGAAGTTGAGACCTCCTTCCTTGAGGAGAAGAGTAACTATCAATTAGGTTATTCTGCAGTTGCATTTTGTACCCTTCGGATGAGCTGATTTATTCATGTGTTTTAGAGGTGGAGTTGAATGTAGCATGTTGAAGAGTAATGGCTGTGGAGCTCTGTCCCCAACGTGTAGTGACAATTCAAGAAATTTGCATTTATTTTTTTCTTTTTTTGGCATAGCTGATTTATAGAATCCTTTAGTTGCTAAGTTTACCTGGTTGTGGACTTCTTGTGGTTAAATAGATAGAGCTTGAATGCGGTTCAAGTTTTGAAGAATGAGTCTGCCAATGGCATAGTTAACTACTAAAAGTTGACATATATTTAAGGTTTATCAAATGGCATGCTATTTTGTTTCCTTTACTACTTTTTTTTATATATGCCACATAAAGTTTGGGTTGGAAAAAGTAGTCTGAAGCTAAATTTGTCTGACTATGAAGAAAAATGATTGATTATGTGAATTTTGTCTTCAATCATGTCCCATGAGATCTAATAGCCCAGCTGCCATACTGCCATTTTTACTTTTGAGCAGTCTTGTGAAGACAAACTCCTAGGCATGACTACGGTTTGCGCCTTAGTGCTAGACAGCAAGAGCTCTTCAGACCGTTTTGGGTGAGTTCCATTGATGAGACATATGCTCGTGTGCCTAGGAGCCTGCTTTTTAAGGGGATAGGCATAGAAAGAGACTGTTCCATTGAAGTTCTCTTTGATTTAATTTAAACCTTTTTCATTAGCTATACCCTAAGGGATAGCATCAAGCTCTGTATTCCTTAATATTTGAATATTCTAAAAGAAAAGGGATAGCATCATGCTCTGTATTTATAGATAAAGCTCTTTGGACTTTATTCTCATAATTATATATTAAGCTTATATACACATGCAGACATAGACTGACTTACAAAACCACATACGTATTGTACCTTTTGGAACTGATCTTAAAAGATTATATTTCTTATTTTCTTGTATAATCTAGAACTTTAATTTAATTTACCGAGGCAAGTTTGAAATTAAAATTTTTAAACTGTTTTAGTATTTTTTTTTCCTGATTCTAGGCCTTCTAGGATTTTCTAAAGACTTAAGTAAAATTTCCTTGACCCTGGGGTAATCTTTATGTGTTTATAAGTTAGCTTCTCCACAGGAACCATTATTTTAGACAGTTAAGATATATTTTAATTGCATGCTTATTACTTTCTAGGATGCCTTTGGTTTTGAAATTATGAGCTTTTTTCTTGTGAAATGGTTGTCTGACTAATATTGATATTCTCATTCTCGTTAATGTTGGTATTAAGGCCTTTGAAATTGCCCTGAGTTTCTCACTTCACTAGACATGCCCCATTCCCTTCTCATCAACTGCAACTCATAAGGCAACATGGTTTTACAAGTAATTTTCTGACCAATTTATCTATCCGGAAATCAGATACTTTGTACTGCCTGAAAATTGAGTCTTGCAACTGGCTGAAGTCCAGATCCCTCTTGGCATTAAACTGGTCTTGGACCCAGTTAAATAAAAAAGCTCTTGTTCCATCTATATTAAGGTTTGATGTTGTAACTAGCTCAATATAGAGTCCTCAAGATATACTCCTTGATATCTATTAAAGGGACATTTTGGCATTAAAGCAAAGCAGTTCTCCATGTTTGTACTTTATATTCTTTTTGGTCTTCCGTTCACTATGGTAAAAGTGTGGTGAACTGCTTTTACTTTTTATCCTCAAAGTCAATGTGAAAAATTGTGGTCTGGAATGGAGATGTTATTTTTGTTCTTTAATTCTTGGTAGATTTGGGTGTGATATAATGGGTGGGTATTCCTATAAATTTTTGAAATTCAGAAGAAAGAGAGGTGCATCAAAATTTCAAATGAATTTCCATAAAAATGCACTGCTTAAAGATGTTGATGATTACCTGATGTTTAGTGTGTTGAAAATTTAGGCTTCTTGAATTGTCATGGTGCCCACTTGTTTTTGCTTTATCATGCAAGCTCAAATTTTGTGCGATTGATTCTTCATTGTTCTTTGCAGACACTCAGCATCAGTTCAATGTACGTGAAAGTGATTGGGGCTTCACTTCATTCATGCCTCTTGGTGAACTATATGACCCTAGTAGAGGCTTTCTTGTGAATGACACATGTGTCGTAGAAGCTGATGTTGCTGTGCGTAAGGTTGCTGATTATTGGTCACATGACTCAAAAAAGGAGACTGGTTATGTCGGACTCAAGAATCAGGGAGCCACCTGCTATATGAACTCTCTCCTCCAAACACTCTATCATATTCCCTACTTCAGAAAGGTTAGCTTATTTATTCTTTATTACATTTCTTATAGTTAAAATTCTCAAGGAGTTAAATGCTTGAGCCATGCATTGCAGGCTGTGTATCATATGCCAACAACTGAGAATGACATGCCCACAGGGAGCATTCCATTGGCTTTGCAGAGTCTATTTTATAAGCTCCAGTATAGTGACACTAGTGTGGCAACCAAGGAGTTGACGAAATCTTTTGGGTGGGACACTTATGATTCTTTCATGCAGCACGATGTTCAGGAACTTAATAGGGTTCTTTGTGAAAAGCTTGAAGACAAAATGAAGGTATAGGGTTTTCTTCTATTAGTATTTTGTGATTGATTGCTCCTATGTTTGTTTAAAATGTTTCTAAAAATTTCTTTCTTTATTTTAAAATAACTCTCAGGGAACAGTTGTGGAGGGTACAATACAACAGTTGTTTGAAGGGCATCATATGAATTATATTGAATGCATCAATGTGGACTATAAGTCAACAAGAAAGGAATCATTTTATGGTACAGTTTTTAAGGTTACAACAATGACTAGATTGTTAAAGGTTGATATTGTGGGGCTTATAATTTGACACAATTACCTGTAGATCTTCAGCTTGATGTGAAAGGCTGTAAGGATGTTTATGCATCTTTTGACAAATATGTTGAAGTGGAGTGTCTTGAAGGTGACAATAGGTATCATGCTGAACAATTTGGTTTACAGGTGAGATGCCTTGGAGAAATCCATCAGTTCATCATTTTTACATTGAAACCTATAACTTAATGAACAGATTCTACATTATAAAAACTTGTGGACTTAAATAAATTTATTCAAATCTGCTTGTCTTTGGCTGGTCTGCGTTGTCTCTTCTTTCAGCCATCTTTGTTTAGATATGCTTGGGAAAGCAATCTGTTTTCTTCATGGTGTTGATTTGGAAGTTATGGTTTTCCTGACTTGGACTACTATGCTCAATGTTCTGTACTCAGCTTAATATCTTGCTTAAATGTTCCCTATAAAGATAATGTTTAAAGAATTTCAGGGGTTTTGTGCCTTTTTCAGGATGCCAGGAAAGGAGTTCTTTTCATTGACTTTCCTCCTGTCCTTCAACTTCAGCTAAAACGTTTTGAGTATGATTTCATGCGGGATACTATGGTGAAGGTTAGTCGCTGAATAGATAACTGAATATCTTGTCTTATATTTCTGTTGCTTTAATGATTGCTATTCTTTTCTTGTTTGAATTTGGTCAAAGTTACTCTTAAGCATTTAGTACAGCATCATGAATTGTAAGCATATTTTAATAACCATACTAGGATCAGGTTCTATATAATGCTGATTCTATATGATGCTTCCCTTAAATGAATGTATATGTGGCTTTCCATTTTTCTGGTTTGACTCATTTTATGTAAATCTGGTTTGTGCAAGAGCCAGTGAGATGATCTCCTATTTGTATTTTGAAGTTCATATTTCCCTTCTGAGATTTTGTTAATCTGAATGATTGTCTGTTAACTTTCTCTAGTTAGCCAGATATGTTTAATGTAAGAATTTACTTCTAAAAGTAGTACTGAAACTTCTTTTTTAAGATTATCTTTGGAATTCCTAAGATATTTCCCCTTATTTCTAAATAAAATGAAGATTCCTTACTTCTTATTTGTTGTAAGAATATACCGACAAAAAATTTAATTTCCTGGAATATTTTTATGTTGGGATTAATATTTTCCGTAAAAGATTTAGTCCTAAGGTTTCTACCCTCAATATTATGGAATGGTACATAAATGACTTGTTTTCAAGCTATAAGTTGTGATACTAGGCATCATGTTGTTGAACTTTAATAGGATAGATTATCTGGAGAAACACGTGAATCATTTGCATCTAGCTCTTTTAGCATTTTCTATTTTAGTTTAGAAGTTAACCTAATGGTTAATATATTTTCTGAGGCCATTTTTCTGTTTTCGTATAAGTAAAAGATGTACTATAAATTTGCAGCCTTTGCTAGATAATGTTACTTTTAACAAAAATGTGTTTTGAGTACATGTATAGTATTATGAAGTGTGTTGATTCCGACTTTAACATGGGTGGGTGATAATTATTCAATGATTCAGTAGTCAAAAATATTTTCTCTTTGCTTGTACTATACAATGACAAATTGGCAGTCAATTTGCAATTGTTTTAGAGGGCTCTTCTGGAAACAAGAAGTAAAGAACCAGAAGGGGTGTGGTCTTAAACTTTATGCCCCTCCTTGAGGTGTGGTCTTAAACTTTATGCCCCTCCTTGAAGCTGTTCTAAAATAACCAAGATACTTCTTATATCATTAGATCCTGTAGGCTCATAAATTTTGTCTGAAAGTGAGAGAGATGGTGTGTGATAAAAAGGTTGCACAAATTCTGTTAGATCCTTTCTGTTCTATTCTCTTACATGCATGTATGTGCATGCATGTGCATTTCACTCAAATCTGTTATTTAATCTTTGATATCCGTGGAAACATTTCTTTATTATTATTTTTAATCTTAATCATACTTTTTGTATAGATAAATGATCGCTATGAGTTCCCCTTGCAACTTGATCTAGATAGGGAGGATGGCAAGTATTTATCACCTGAGGCTGACAGAAGCGTTCGCAACCTTTATACCCTTCATAGGTATTTGCTCACTTTGTTGTGCTGGAACTGTCAATTGTTTTTTTAGCAGCTGTGTTCCTTCTCCCACTTGATGTAAGTGACTTAAGGAAGGGTTTCAAAGAAACCTAAATCTCTAAAAATTTAATCTGTTTTTGACTACAAATTATTAGATCAATCAATTAAGCATGTCTGATGGTATAATGTGCAATAAAAAACTAATCATTTATGTAAAACAATGCAGAACTCCCCCTCAATTAGATTTTAATGATTTGTAGAAATCCAAAAAGTGCCTGCAATAACTTTGAAGAGCAAGGAAGACAAAAGGAGAATATAAGAATGCTGTAACCACAAGGTTTTGTTTGATGAGCAAAGTATTCTGCTAGTTAACCTGACAAGACACCTTTTAATAATTTTTAATCAGTTCCAATTTACTAAAATCCTGCATTAACTTGAGCACTAAAAAAGCCAGACTAACCTATAGCTACCTTATGTAACAGAAAACATAATTAGTCGAGGTGATATAATTACCAAAATAACCTTTATTTGCTGCTCAAAATTGTCAATTTCTAGTAAGCATTATTTCTATTGTGATTTCTTTAGTTTTCTTCTGTTTTTGGGTCTTTTATTTTTTGTTGGACTAGGCTTTCCTCTGATTATGTGTTTTATGCTATTGTTGTTGTTATCATCATCATCATCAAAAGCACTGCAAATATCACCTTTATTTTTTTTGGGATAACTGAAGAAACAAAATCACAAAAAAGCCACCCCTAAGGGAGCCATCATTGTCTTGTGTCAATTAATTATTAGGCTTTGTTGGTTACTTGATATTTAGAAGCATTGTTGTTCATTTGGTGAAGTTGGCTATTGCTGAAATTTATCTACTTCCTTGTATAAATTGTGCTTGTTTCAACTGAGGGATAAGCACATTTATAATGATTATTCCAGTTTGCAAATTTATGCTAATAGTTTAACTAGTTGTCAAGTTGGTCGATATGGATGTGATAGAGGCCAGTTCTATTATTTACTTATATTTCAAACAGAGTAGTAATGAAAATTTCAGCGTAAGGTTATATTGGTGTTTTATTGATTAAGAGTGCAAATAGAGATTTACTTTCTGCCTTTTTGTTACTCTTTGTGGCAGACTTTTCTCCATCTTTTTTCTCTTAATTTAACTGCTTATAAAAACTATTCAATCTGGTCTTTTATAACTCACCTTGACAAGTGTACAAGAGGGTAATAAGATCATAATTCTTTTACATTGTATGCAGTGTTTTGGTTCACAGTGGTGGGGTGCATGGTGGGCATTACTATGCTTATATCAGGCCAACCCTCTCAGATCGGTGGTACCTATCATGTTTTGAAAATTTCTCACTTCCAGGCTTTTATGCTAATTGCCTGTCATAATGTTCTTGTTTTTACTTATGCTCACTTCAGCATTTATTGGTATTGGTCATCTAGGTTCAAGTTTGATGATGAACGGGTAACAAAAGAAGATGTTAAGAGGGCATTGGAGGAGCAGTATGGTGGTGAAGAAGAGGTATTGTTCTCTGATTGTTGCGTGTCAAAATTGATATTTCTTTTATGTGGTTGAATTTCCTTCAGTAGAGATGCTTTATCTTACCTGCTTCCTTAAACAGTTACCGCAGACAAATCCTGGGTTCAACAACACTCCATTTAAATTTACTAAATATTCAAATGCATATATGCTTGTGTATATACGAGAAAGTGACAAGGACAAAATAATCTGTAATGTGGATGAGAAGGACATTGCTGAACACCTGAGAGTAAGATTGCTTCTGATTTTTGTTAATTACAAATTTAAATTTGCAATGCTGTTTATGTTCACTGCAAAATGTTGCTGTGTGCTTTGAACATCACATTTCAGATAAGATTGAAGAAAGAGCAAGAAGAGAAGGAGCAAAAGAGGAAGGAAAAAGCAGAGGCACATCTGTATACTGTTATAAAGGTACAACATTCCGTATGCTTGTCTCTCTCTCTCTCTCTATAGATTTATATGTTTCTTATCTTATTTTTGTATGTCATCAGGTTGCACGTAATGAAGACCTAGTTGAGCAGATTGGAAGGGATATATACTTTGATCTGGTGGATCATGAAAAAGTTCGTAGCTTTCGAATTCAGAAGCAGATGCCTTTTAATGTTTTCAAGGTACTTAAATATAAGGCTAGATCTTTCTGACTTGTTTTAATCAATTATCTGGTACCCCCCTAAAAAAAGTAAAAATCGGAAAGTAATTCTGTAATGCCATTACTTTTTTTCTCGAGCTTCACTTGGAATTTTCTCCCTGCTTGTATTAGGGTGATTTCCTGCTACTTTTCCTGTATGCTTGGAATTGTTTCAATCTTCTAGTATTTTGTAGTAGACAATTTTACACTTGGGGAACGAACTAATTGAATTAGATCATTTTTCATGTCAAAGGTTTAAAAACTGACAATCTACTGGTAACTGACAATGCGTAGATTGAAAAAAGATGTTGAGAGGTAAAATGTACCATATTGGAGATTTTAGATCTGAGTCATCTGACTCTAGTTAAGGTACTACTTCTGCAATAACCTTGATTTTCTTTGTAAAACTAAAGATTTAGATGATTTAAAGTTCCAAATTAGGTTTCTCATTCTCTCCTGAAAACCTTGGGGCTCTGACTAAAAGTCAATGTGTGCCGATTTCTGTTTTTCTCTGACCGTGTGAGCGTGAGCTCCTACACTTTTTAGGGTAGCGTGAGCTCCTACTAGAAAGTTCAAAACCTGGGACGACTCAATATGATTGAAAAGCATGGAAAAACCATTTTGGATTTCATTATTACTTGTTCTTGTGAATTTTGCATGAAGAATTTGTAAGAGCCTGCTGAAGTGAAGTATGTTGACAAGTGAAGTTTAATATGAAATTGGTGAAGAAGATGGTTGCATAGATTAGGATTCTGCCTGATAAGTTCCCTGATGTTGATGTGAATTTGGTGATTATAACTTGTCTGAAGTTTTTGAAGTATCTGACAAAAAGATTCAGGGCTTATTACTTAAGTACCAACCAAGGTTAGAATCTGGGTGAGAATAGGCATGGCCGTCATGAACGTGGTGGAAAGCACTTAAGTTATGGCATTACCAATTAAGATGTGAATGTGGATGCCTTTTCTCGAAATCTTCTCTTCTTGAAATGATGCACTTTTCCTTTAGTCAAGTATCTTGAATTTGTTGTTTAACTTTCCTTACTATGTACTATTCATATATGGTTTTATTCTACAGAAATTCCAATTATTAAGGAACTTTTGTTTGCCTCAGTAGGAGTTGGACCTTATATAGTACAAGGGGAGCAAGACCTTCTAACTGAAATTTGTGTCTCACTTTTGGAGATAAATCAATTAAATGTGGATTTTTTCCCCTCTGCACTGCTTGTTTTTTATTTTCTGTTGTTTTAATCAAGCAGTTGAAAGAGATAAATGTAGTTTTAATTCCTTAACCTATAACTATGTGATGGTTTGAACTAAAAGTTAGTGGATTTCTGCATGTGCCTCAGTGCATGGTTTATGGATGGGATGCTTTCCGGTTAGATATGTTCTTATTTGCTTTGTTTTGTTTTGTATTTTTGATGATTTTATTTTTCTAGACTCCACAACAAATTCCTTTATTCTGTAAGTTTTGAAGCTAATGCCATACAATTGAAGTTTCTACTCCTAATGTCCTATTGTTTGTTATTATCAGGAAGAAGTTGCTAAAGAGTTTGGTATTCCTGTGCAATATCAACGTTTTTGGTTGTGGGCAAAGCGGCAGAACCATACATACCGTCCAAATCGACCATTAACTTATCAGGAGGAAGCACAATCTGTAAGTGTTTTTGGTTTTACTAATTTCAAGCTTTTACCTGAAGCATGTTATATGACCTATGGTTTGAACTCGTACCAGCACGCGACGCTTGTACCCGAGTCCAAGCAACATACATTTAAAATCACGACCAGTCATTGAGTGTATTCTGTATATGAATTGAATAATGTGTAGTCTGGTTGATTGTATGATGACATTGATATTCATACTGGCAGTCATAAGTATGGATTATGTAGTAACATTTGCAGTAAACTTTTCTTTTCAGGTTGCTGGCAGGTATAGGTCTAGTGGGTCCACCCACTTTATCTGCTTTGTGTACTCATGTTTGTCTTGTTCTTGTATTTTAACGTAACACAACATTTTGTGTATGATGTGATCTTTGTAATACCTTCAATTAGGTAGGACAACTTAGAGAGGTTTCAAATAAGGCGAATAATGCAGAGCTGAAGTTGTTCCTGGAAGTGGAGCTTGGACCGGTACTTATTTGATAATTTTCTTTTGAATTTTGGTTTGCTTGAAGCTCTTTGTTATTGTGATGGTGCACTATTTCTAATATTTAGCATTATTCAGGATTTGCAGCCAGTACCTCCACCTGAGAAGACTAAAGAAGATATTCTTCTTTTCTTTAAACTCTATGACCCAGTCAAAGAGGAGCTCCGGTAATACCTACATCTTATTTTTCTTTAGAGAGGAACTATTTGTGGTTACTGATGCTTTTTCTTCTATGTCAGTTATATTGGGAGGATGTTTGTGAAGGGTGCTGGCAAGCCAATGGAAATATTGGCAAGGATCAACAAAATGGCAGGCTTTGGTCCTGATGAAGAGATTGAACTTTATGAGGTTGGTTTGGTTATTTTATTTTAGATGCATCTGGTTTCCCAATAAACGTGTCTACCACATCTCACATATCTCTTCCATGCACAGGAAATAAAATTTGAACCCAATGTCATGTGTGAACACATTGACAAGAAGCTCACATTCCGTACCAGTCAGGTGTGATAAATCATGCTCAATTACAATGTTTTCTTCCATAAGTTGACAAGCCTTTATTATGAAATCACTTTGTCAATTATCTGTATCTCAATGTTTGAATTATTTTTGCTTTTTCTCCTGATTTTATTATTATTATTATTATTTTAAATTTGTCTTTGTGAATGCATGTTCCAAATACAGCTTGAAGATGGTGATATTATATGCCTTCAAAAATATTCTGAAGTTGCAAGCGAACAATGCCGTTATCCTGATGTTCCTTCATTTCTGGAGTATGTACATAATCGTCAGGTATAGGAAGAATCTTCTTGTGGTAGTAGTAATTTTTTGACAACTTGTTATTGTATGAAGATTGGACCATTGCTGAGGTTCTAATTTTTCTTTTCCTGGCTGCAGCAATTCTGTTGATGTTTCTGATATGGATTGAGATTTCTTGATGTTGTTGACAGCAGATCTTTTCTTGCTTTTAAAATGTTTAGCTGTAGCTTGTGCTTTCTTAGGGAAAAAGCCAGACTTTTTTCTTTTTTGATATTTCTATCCTTTTTATTATTTGCCCTCACATTAGTAGAATTTTAGGCTTGAACCTTTTCTTTTTGTCTTTTGTTTCCTATTCATTTTGTGTTTTTCTTTTCCTGTTGCATTTATCTTTTGCCTCCAAATAAAAAAACTTACAAAAGCAAAAATTAAAAGCATCTATTAAATGGAACCATAGAGAGGGAAGGTTTTAAATTTCCATTGGTTGTACTAACTTTATGGAATCAGTATCTATGATATCTATTCAAAATCTAGAAGTAGAGGACTTTAGTTACTGATGCTTTGCTGAGGTCTGTGATTTTAATTTTAAACCCCATTATGTTGTACATGTTCAAAATTTAGTGTAATTGAGGATTATTATTTGCAAAAAATTTATTTATTTACATTGATGATATGTAGGTTGTTCGGTTTAGATCTCTAGAAAAGCCAAAGGAGGATGAATTTTCTCTTGAGTTGTAAGTTCGTTATTACTAAATTTTACACTTTTAAGTAGGTACATTCTGGAGTAAGTCTGGCTAATTCTGCTTACACTGTTCATGCTCATGTAATCATTTGTCTAGGTCAAAGCTTCACAATTATGATGATGTTGTTGAAAGGGTGGCTCACCATCTTGGCTTGGATGATCCTTCCAAAATTAGGCTTACATCCCATAACTGTTATTCCCAGCAACCTAAACCTCAACCTATCAAGTACAGAGGAGTCGAACATTTGTCTGACATGCTTATTCACTACAATCAGGTTTTGTTGGTTACCTAATTGTAGTTCTTTTTGATACTATTCATTGTTTTAACGTTTTGTCGATTATAATAATTCTGATTATTGCTGATGGGGTATATATCTGTTTTTGTTAGACATCTGATATTCTATATTATGAAGTGTTGGATATACCTTTGCCAGAACTCCAGGGCCTCAAAACATTGAAAGTTGCTTTCCATCATGCTACCAAAGACGAAGTGAGTGTGAATTAGAAAATTAAAATGCTTCAGTTAATTATTTTTTTTCAGTGTATTATCAGATTATGTTCCCCTCATGAATTATTCGTTAATTCTCAGGTAGTTATTCATACTATTAGATTGCCAAAACAGAGCACTGTAGGGGATGTTCTTGATGACCTCAAGACAAAGGTAACCATTCCAGTTTTGCTTTTTCACTTCCTTGAGTTTTTCCTCCAAAATATTTAAAAAAAGAAGGTGAAACTCTACCAAAATGACTTAGTTTTAATGGTCACTTTGCAGATAAAGCATTTGATTTATTGTTTATAGCACTTTATTTATATGATAGATAAGTTCTAGTTCAACTTTGCATCCGGCAATTATCTCCATATTTTTCCTTGAAGATAGGAATTCAACAAATTACTTTGCATTTGATGTGAGCAGGTGGAGTTGTCTCATCCTGGTGCTGAACTTAGATTACTTGAGGTTTTCTATCACAAGATTTACAAGGTATGTGTTCCGTTGGATTCTATGCATAAATATGGCTGTGTGCAAGCAAGTGTACGATGTACATGTATGTCTAGAGTTGGCAAGGCAGACCTGAACCCCCTAAAACTCGCTCAACCCATTTGAGCAGGAAAAGACAACCAGGCCAACCCAAACCTAAAATTCCCTATACCTGAAATGTAAACTAGAATGGTTCAGTTTGAAATGTTCTAAAATATATTTGAATATGAAATCAAATATCCAAAAACCTGCATAGCCCCAATGTTGGACTTGAAATGACTTGATCTGCCCAATTGCTGTCCATAATATGGGTGCACCTGTGTCTGGCTGCATGAACATGTTGGGGTATGATTTGGATTTTTGTTTTACGTTGCTTGAATAAAGTTTTGTTGACCTAATTAATGTCGATACTAATTTTCTTCCATGTCACATTATATGGAATTATTTACCATACAGACACATTTTTGGGAGATCTTTCACTGCCTATTTAACTGCTTTCATATAGATTGCTTGCTCATAAGCAAAGGTTATATCAACTTGATCTCCTGTGTATCATAGCCATTGTTTGTTGTAATTTTCCTGAAGTTTCATGCACCATAGCCATACTTTGCTAAAATAATTTTAAATAAGGGTTTTTAGTTTCTGTGGAAAATCTGAAAATTGCACTATCTTTATTTCTTTGGGAGCGAAAAAATTTGCCTCCATTTTGGGGCAGCACTTTTTATTCAATGGCTGAGTTATCAAGACCTGTTCATTAGCTAGAGTTTTTCAACGACTCTTTTGATACCTGGTGGACAAACGCAAGAATTCCAAAATTTGATACTTCTTTTTCTGTGTGGTTTGTTTAGGAATTCATGCAAATTATGATTGCTTTGTTAACTTTGTTGTCTTGTTTTGGTTTTGCAGATCTTCCCTCTCAGTGAAAAGATAGAGAACATAAATGATCAATATTGGACATTACGTGCAGAGGAGGTAAGGCTCTTTGTCCTCCAAACGTGTCCCAATTTGTATTTATACAGTATACCAATCTTAATTCTTGTAAATTGCAAATGATCAATATTGGACATTACGTGCAGAGGAGGTAAGGCTCTTTGTCCTCCAAACATGTCCCAATTTGTATTTATACAGTATACCAATCTTAATTCTTGTAAATTTTACATTCTAAAATCCTTATATATAGATTGTTCCATAAATTTCTACTTAACATTACGACTCTTTAACCTTGTTATATGGTTTGCATGCATTGTAGGGCTTTTAATCTCTTTTCAAGTATGACAGTGCTGAATGCTCACTTAATAAGCCAGTTAAAGTTTTATGGTCGTTCATGGCCTACGCTGGTCATAAGCAGCAGAGTGGTTGATTGTCTCTAGTTTGGCTGAATTTTAACAATAATTTAAAAATATTTTGCTTCCTTTCAAAGGCAACTCTACTATTAAGTATAATGGTTACAGAAAAAAAAAATCAATCCATTTGGAGCCAAAACTGGATTTTGAATATGTCCAAGATTTAATGGGAAAATGGTGCAGAATTATCTTTGCTTTTGACATTTTTAATGTTTTTGTATTTTTTTTAAATTTTATGTTCTCAGTCTATTTTAAAATTTTTACACTGACCAAATTAATCAACAGTTCTGACTTGTCCTGATCATACAATAAAATAATTAATGGGATATTCAAAAGTTCCTTCGCATTTTGTCAAACTATAGAGCTTCTTTTCTGTTTTCTTTAATATGTTCCCTTCATTCTCTTGTCTGATATTGATTTCTTATTGCCTTAGATACCGGAAGAGGAGAAAGACCTTGGTCCCCATGATCGCTTGATTCATGTTTACCATTTCATGAAAGACACAACACAAAACCAGGTGATAGATCATAATTTCTGTTCCTGCCCCTCTTTGAGTGGACCGATTTTGTTTCAAATACCATTGTTTTATTGATGAATGTTAAGAAAGAACTTCATGTCATAGAGGTTACTTGTTGCTTTGCTTATGTGTTAATTTCTTTGTCAACCTTAACAGCAGGTACAGAATTTTGGGGAGCCATTTTTCCTTGTTATTCATGAAACTGAAACATTAGCTGAAGTTAAAGTGCGAGTTCAGAAAAGATTACAGGTTCCAGATGAGGAATTTGCAAAGGTATGATCTCCCCGACACAGAAACCAAGTTATTATGTCTATTAAGATTGCATAGCTTTCCAGTTTTCTATAGTATTTTCTCTTCCTTTGTTTCCCCATATGTTTTTTTTACGGATATAAGTAAATTGAACAATTGTACAAATTCTGCCCATTATTCCAAATATTTGCTCATGGTTTTTCCTTTTCCATTTAAATCTAAACTGTCCAGTGGAAGTTTGCATTTTTATCACTGGGTCGTCCAGAGTATCTTCAGGACTCTGATGTTGTGTCTACTCGTTTTCAGGTTCTTTCTATCTCTATTATCTTCAAGTTCTGTACTTGTCACTTTTCTTGCTGCTCTTTTTGACATTGATCTTTTACTTTGTTTTTGTAGAGAAGGGATGTATATGGTGCTTGGGACCAGTATCTTGGACTGGAACATTCTGACAATGCCCCTAAGCGGTCATATGCAGCAAATCAGGTATAATATTTCTCGATAGCTTTTATTCTTAGTTGAAGAGCGGTGAACCTGGCCAATGATCACTGAATTGTAGTGGTATGAACAGTCGTCTAGTGAAATTTGTTTGATATTGATAGAATCTAAATTTAGGTATTCTAAATTGTTATTAATTCATCAATGCTAGTTGATTTGGCTCATTGTTGGTAGAGGAAACTGGGGTTTATTTTTATCGATTCTAGATGCATGCACATACCAAATAAGTCTGCTGACAAGAAATGAGGTACTTTGTTCATTGGTAAGATGGTTTGATTAAATTTTGCAGAACCGGCATACATTTGAGAAGCCAGTAAAAATCTACAACTAGATCAAAAACTGGAAGAGCTACAACTACTGTATGAGGTGAAACGTGTAGCCGACAGTACGTCCAACTTTTGTGTAATAAGCGAAGAAGCCAGAAGGAGGCTGATTGTTTGGTAATGCAGGAACGGTTATCAAGTAAATTAGATGTGATTCATTCAGCGGTATGGGAAGATGTCATCAACCTAGAAACTCTACATGTTTTCCCAATAGATAGGGACCCGCCTAGTTCCGTGGACAAAGTGGTTTTTAGGTAAGCATTTGGTGTTAAAGTTCGGTTGTAATCTACTTACTACACGACGAGATTTTGTTTTTGGCATTTGTTGTGGGTCGAAAATTTATATTAGCGGGCTGGTGAGTGAGTGATTGGGGATTGTGTATAGAAAATATAGACTGGTAGAGACCTAATGTTTTTCATTTAATCTCCTAAATTCGTGAACTGGTTTTTGCATAGGATGTCACTTGTTATTGGGGACCCCCGTCCCAGCTTTTGTGTAATAGAATGAATCATATCACCATCAACTGCCCAACAACCAGCCTTTGGCTTCCAACTTACATACATATATATAAAGAAACGAACGTAAGCTATGACATGTTTATATAAAACCAAAGTAAATTGGCCGTATAGTTTACACGTCGCAAGTTGTGTGGCAGTGCAGAAATAAAGCGATATTATTTCATTGTGCATGTTTGTTTTGAGGCATGCTATGTTCCTCCTATTTGGGCGAAAATACAGAGAATTTACAGTACTGAAAGATTACTACAGAGGAGAAATATCTCCCAAGTTTGAACGAGTCAGGCAGGACTTCTACGGTAAGCCCTTTGAAATGAACTTACCGCACCTGACAACGCAGGCAACAAGTGCAAAATTTTACCCTACACATATTGGTTCGCTTGCTTTTTGAGCGTATGCAATGACTTTTCTACGTCATTATAGAAATTATAACGTATGCAATGTGTTTTTAAACAAGACTTACAACAATTATTTTTTTATTACACTATTCTTTGCTATATATTACTGTTAATATTTTTTAAGGTTTTATGGGATTATACGTAATAGTAATTACTATAAATCTTTGGTTAAAATATTTGAAGTTCTTGTACTTTCAAAAATTTGAAATTTAGTTATATTTTTATTTTCAAAAATTTAGTCTTTTTACTTTTTGAAGTTTGAAATTTAGATCCAATTGTTAAAATTATTAAATTATTTTTGTTAAATTGATGTTTATTACAATATTATTATTTTTATTTACATGGATATCAAGTTTTTTTTTTTTATAATTTTGAAATGTTATACAAACAAATTTAACCAAAAAAAAAAATAACAATGTCAATAGTTGGACCTAAGTTTCAAACTTCGAAAGTAGAGGGATTAAATTCTAAATTTTTGGAGAGTACTAATACTTATAGCATATTTTAACCTAAAACTTTAATGTTTTCTTGATCTTCCTACCATTGTACTTGTTGTTGTAAGTAATTTGTGTTGATGTTTTCGAGTTTAGTTCTTTAGCGTTTACGGTTTTTAATATAGTCAACTCTCTATATAACTTCATTTGTCTGTTAATATTTTACTTGCTATGGTACACTTATATCAACATGTTTTTATAAGGAGATAATTGTTGTAAGCTAACATATCATGAATTTTCATCAAATAAAGAAAGTGAGAATCAAATCAATAAAATTAAAATATGTAAAGTAGGTGAATGCATTATTGCTTTTATACATATTTTATTTTACATTATTTCACATTGTTAATTACAAAGTTCATAAATATAACAAGTTTAATTAATCTAAATGAATTATCAAATTAAATTAATTATTTAATTTACCATGAGTTAATAATCAATTTATAAGTTTATGATGTTCCAAATTCAAAGTAGAATATTTAATTAGGGACTTAATAGTTGATTGAATTGATATCTTTAATTTCATTCATAAAAGATTATTTTGATTTAATAAAATATGATTAACGAATTTTTTGTGTGAAATTTAAACATTTTATTCAAATAATATTTTAACTAAAATAATTTTTATTTAATAAATTATAATCAGTAGATTTGCTTGTATGAAATAATTATAGTTTTACTTAAAATTTTAGGCAATATACACTATTGTAGAAAACTAATTTAATAAAAATTATATTTATAACCATGGTTGTTTCTGTTATAAGTGAAAAGCTGTTATGGAATTTTAAAATAAAACATAAAAAAATCCGTTCTATTAGAAACTGAGTTGTTATAGCGAGTGTCTGTTATAAAAATGGTTGGTTATAATAATATTTTTTTTGTCAAATCACAATTTTAATTAAAAAAGGGAATTTTCATAAAATTATTTTATTAAGTGAAAAGTTATTTAATTGATGGAATTTTTTTTCTTAAAAAAAATGGGTTGAATTTTAAATTAAAAACTATAATAGTTTAGGTATTTAAGTGAGGAAAAAATAGGTACTGCAGTGAGTGAAAAAACCTATATTGAGGTTTTATGTTCTACCTTCAATATTCACTCTTGAGGCAGTCCCTTCCTCAATGGATTGTTGTTTGGACTGCATCATTATGATTAACTAGTATGGTTCACCCATGCTTTACATTAATATTTTAGGGTTAAATTATAAAGTACAAATTTTAAAATTTTTATGTATTTTTTATATATTCGGAAATTAATATGAGAATTTTTTTTGAATTTAAAAATTTAAGTCTAGTTGTTACTGTAAAGATTATTTTGTTAAATTTATTAGTGTGACATTTTGAAATTTAAAAAAAATCATTTGATAGTCCTGTAACAAAAAATGGCATTATAATGAATCTAAGTTTAGCGAAGAATTTAGATGATATTAACAATTCTTAAAAATCACGTTAGCATTTTAATTAGATTAAATTATTAAGACTAACTAATGATATTGTCAAAGTTGAGGTATCAAATTATGCCAAAATTAAAGTATAGAGATTAAATATCAAATTTTAGTGTAGTATAGGGATCGAATTAAAATTTTACCATTGTTATATAATTTGAAAAAAAAAACATAGGATCAAAATTAAAATTTAAAAAGTGTAGTGCATAGACCAAAATTAAAAATTGACCAATTGTTATATAATCTTAAATTTGAGGGTAACATAGGGACCAAAATTAAAATTTTACCATTCTTCTAAATAATGCAAAAAAAAAAATAGGGAAGGTGACCTATTATACATAAGTGAGGATAACATGGGGACCAAAATTGGAAATTTACTATTATATATATAAAAGAAATAGAACTTCCTTATATATATAGGTATATAGAAGTGTAGATTTGAAAAGGCGGAAACATGAGTGTTTGATAATGAGGATAGTGATGTTTATTGCCAAATTAAGAGCATTGGAATGGATGAATATTGCATCAAAGGTAATGGATGGTTGAATGGGTGACTGACTAATCAATCTCAATTATAGTGCTGCAAAATTTTAGGTCTAATTTATTCGATCTTTCTGAACAATAAATATTAAAGTTGTCCACCATTGGTATGCTTCCTCTTTGAGCAAAGATACCGCACATCTTAAACAATTCTCAAGAGTACACAATAACTTGTCGAGAACCCTCTGAGTGTTTTCTAACCAATACTCAGTTTTTGTTGGGTCATCATCTTTCTTACATTTGAATTCTTTTACCCCACATTTATGGACTTTATTTATTAGAAGGCAGTTAATAGGTATTGCATTAGGACTTTGAGGACGAAAAGGTGTCACAAGAGGCATAATCGAAGGAGGAGGGTGCATTTGAGGTTGTGGAGTTGAAGGGGTAGCTCCCATGTATTCTGAAGAAGACATCTCTTGCCTCACTCCTAAGCCCTTACGAAATGTGCAAACTTTGAGTGACTCTCTGAAGTAGGAATATTACTTTCTACTTCATCTGATACGACTCGATTTGATTGGCTGACATGATTTATCTTTATAAGAAAGTAGTCAATTTAGACCAAATTGCAAAAGCTTTAAAAATTCAAAGTTGGCGTTGTGATGCCACCAAACAGTTTATCACATTGTAACCTTAGGTCACTTGGCGTCATGATGTGACTTACTATTAACCAATGTTGCTACGAGAAAAATTGCTTGTCAAGACGGGAACCTTATATTTGATAAAAATAAGACATATTGATACCTATTCAATTACTCCAAACAATCATTCCATTTACTCACCTACAAACATCCAAATATCACAACATTTGATACCAACAACTAACATTTTCAATTGCCAGTCTTAACTATGCTTTAGCACATTAAAAAGTTGCCATTTCGTACATATGTATGCATGTTATACCCTATGTATGCCATTTCAACTAACATATGTTTCAAACCGCTTTTTTTATTGAAATAACCTAAATTAATTAATTAATTATGGAAATAATCCAAAAAAAAATTAAATATGAAAATGATTTGAAATTCATAGCGTTCACTAGTGTTGTTTGATACATCGGAGGTACTATTCCCTCATCATTAGTCAATCATCAAATTTTTTTTAAAAAAAATTGAATACTGTTATTTTAACAAGTGACATTAGTATGCATATTTCAAAATATCTATTAAAAATACGAGTATTTAAAAAAAATGATATATCAATTATCAAATAAAATAAACTGAAAAAGAAAACGAAAAATAATAAACCGCTCTTAATTATTTTATAAGAAAAGTGAGAGACATTTAATTCCTTCAACCATAAAACCTACTAACAATTATTGAAGTGAAAAATATTGCATCATCCTCACTGTTAAAAAATATCCTAAAAATAATCCACAAAAGAATGATTCAGTAAGAACAAGACACGTACCATCATTCCTACTTTTGATTTTCATTAAAAAAAATTTACCCCGTCCATTAATTTTTTTCTTCCCCAATATTTGTATTTTTAACAGGTATTTTAAAATATAGTGTGGTTTAATACGATTACAATATGTGTGGTACCATTGTCATGTCACAAACATTATGAATTTCAAATCATGTTTAATATCACTTTTTAGAGTATTATTTTGAGTTATTTTAATAAAAAGCCAATAAAAACATTTAAAAATTAAAGTAAGAAAACGATATATTTTAAAGTCAAAAATTTGCATTAAACGTTCCACCTGTCTCTCTGAACCGTCTCCCACCTACGTCCTATATAGTTGCAGCCACTGTAGACTTTTTCACTGAACCATCATCAGCTTAACCCTTTCAAACACCGCCCCATCTGTGCATAGTTAGGCATAACTTACTTATCTACCTCCCACGCAGCCTGAACTTTTCAGTTAAAGCTTTGGCAATGACTATTCCTATGGTGCTTGATATTCTGTTTCCACCCACTTTGCTCCTCACTGGAGCATCTGTTTTAACTCTATTATCGCTGGCAATTCTTTGGGGTTTTAGAAATTAGAGGGATTAACATGAAATATTCCAAGTTCGTCAATGCTGCTTCTTCTTCTTCTTCGATTAGCTTTAAAGTTCCCAGTAGAGTTGGCATGTTATTGCTCTACACACCAGCTTTCCTTGTCGGTGTTGCTTCCTTTCGGCTTTACCCAGCTGATGACTCTAGATTTCTTTTCCTCAAATCTGCCGTTACCATCCATTTCTTTAAGAGACTTTTTGAGGTATCTTTACTCTTCTTTTTCTTTAATAATTGGGGAAATGATATAGATTAGGATCCAAATTCTCTTTTACTCTTTAAATTTCTCCCAAATAGCTTATGTTGAAACTTAAATACTAATATCTTACGATGAATGTTCATAAAGTAAATTTATTGATTAAACATTGCAGGAGATTTTCATTCATAAATACAGTGGAGAGATGTCTCTAGACACAATAATAATTATACTTGTCAGCTATTTCTTTGTCAGTTTAAGCCTGATTTACACACAAACTTTCAATCAAGGACTCTGATACGACCCGCCCCGAAAACATACTTGGTTCAGCCCATTGGGCATCAATTGTAAACTTTTGCAAGTTGAATTAGCTTGTTCCAGTTCATTAGAGCTCTATTCGAGCTGATTCTAGTTCACTGAGCTTGAACTTCGATTTAATTTAATTTACTGGAATAAATAATTGCTATTAGTTAAATTAGTTAATTAGTTTAAGTTAATAAATTTGTTTAAAAATCTAGACATATTAATTTCCATGATAAATATGTTTTATTTGTTTTAATGCATGCTTTAATTTGTCTTAAGTCTATTTAATGTGTTTTGTCGTAGTTAATGCTGTTGTTTAAATGTGTCTGGACGAATTTAATGCTGCTACTACATGTTATAAATATGTTTGACCGAATTTAATGTATGTTTTAAGGTGTTCAGCCGAATTTAATTAACTTGTCTAGGCTGCTGAATTAAATGTGCCTTAGGATGCCGAATTTATATTATGTCTCCAACTAACACTTTAAGTGCAGGTTATTAATATGTTGTAGTTAATGTTGTGTTTACTGCCGAATTAATGTGTGTCTAAATGTTGGCCGAAATTAATGTGCAGCCAAACATGTATTAAATGAGATGTTCCACATGCAATGGACGGCCATTCAATGGATGCTAGAATGCATTAAAGAAGCTGTACATTAATGCATTTAACACATTAAATTCGGTAGCAGCTTCTTTAATGCATTCCAGCATCCATTGAATGGCCGTCCATTGCATGTGGAACATCTCATTTAATACATGTTTGGCTGCACATTAATTTCGGCCAACATTTAGACACACATTAATTCGGCAGTAAACACAACATTAACTACAGCATATTAATAACCTGCACTTAAATGTTAGTTGGAGACATAATATAAATTCGGCATCCTAAGGCACATTTAATTCAGCAGCCTAGACAAGTTAATTAAATTCGGCTGAACACCTTAAAACATACATTAAATTCGGTCAAACATATTTATAACATGTAGTAGCAGATTAAATTCGTCCAGACACATTTAAACAACATCATTAACTACGACAAAACACATTAAATAGACTTAAGACAAATTAAAGCATGCATTAAAACAAATAAAACATATTTATCATGGAAATTAATATGTCCAGATTTTTAAACAAATTTATTAACTTAAACTAATTAACTAATTTAACTAGCAACAATTATTTATTCCAGCAAATTAAATTAAATCGAAGTTCAAGCTCAGTGAACTAGAATCAGCTCGAATAGAGCTCCAATGAGCTGGAACAAGCTAGTTCAGCTTGCAAAAGTTTGCAATTGATGCCCAATGGGTTGAACCAAGTATGTTTTCGGGGCGGGTCGTATCATCCCCTCCCTCTTTGAAGCGATTTGTCCCCAAATCGGGCCATTTGCTCAAATTTTTTTTTTCAAGATCTCGAACCCTTTTGTTCATGACCCGAATAGAATCATTTCCAAAACTTTGAAAATCACAAATGGTTCGAGAAGAAATTGAATTATTTCCACGCCCTCCCTCTTTTGGAGGGAACCATTCCGAAGTGTCACCTGCACAAAAATTAAATAGAGTAGTGACACCATGGTCTATAAGTTCAAAAGGACTTCTTAAGATCTTATGCAAAAATTGAACAAATGAACCAATGCCGGGATCAAAATTAAAAATCGGTCTTACCTTTTTCTCTGATGGAAACAAACCTAAATCACAAATCAGTCGAAAGGCATAATCTCGAAAGTCGGAATTGCAAAATCCAAGCCTTTTTAACAAGAACAAAGAATAATAATCTCCGGGGTCAAAAACAAAGCTTCCTCTTGCCATTTCAATTTGATGTGACAATTTTAATATCGGCATTATAGAAAGGACGAAATGCAATCTTAAGTCATTCTTATGCAAAACATGTGCAATCCCTTCAAACTACGACATGGAGCAATTTTTAGAATCACAAGTCGAATTTTGGTTTTGCAAGCCAATGATATTCACATGCTTTGTTCTAGAACAGCCAGATATATCAAATTTCACTTGATCTAACTTACACAAACATGCAGAATTTACAAAACAAAGCAGTAACGTCTCAACACCATCACAAGCAAATGAACTAGATATTTTACTCATCAACGTTTTATCACACAAAAGAATCAGCAAATTCAAATTGTCATCACATACAAGCAGATTTGACGTGTGATATGCCAACCTTTTATCACAAAAAACCAAATTTTGTTCGGACTCACCTGGACTTACTTCTTGATCAATCTTGACAATGTTAGGCTCATGAGCAGAAAGATATTTCGCATTACTATGTAAAATACATTCATCAACAATCAAATTATGATTTCCAATCAAATCAAGATGAAAAACTCTCTCACAAACTAAGTCTTTGGTAATCTTGTCATCAAGAATCAAGTAAGATTGGGAAGACTCAAATACAGTAGAACCCTTACATGGCTTACCTTTAAGCACTTGTGGACTAGGGTCATCTACGATCTTACCTTTCTCGACTAATCGAAATCGTCTCTCCTCAGAAAAGTATTGAAGTTGAAATTGATCAATGAGATTTCGAGAAACCTAAAAAGTAGAAACAATACAAGGAAAACTCATAGGATGGTTAGTAAAAACACTCATTGCTTGTTCACTTTCATCCTTTTCGCTTATTTCTTTTTCCAACTCATTTTCAAATCCTCTTTCTTTTACCATATCACTCATTTCTTTTGCACTCTCGTTTCTTTCTTCAATCTCACTCTCTTTTTCAGTTTTCTTTTCTTTTTCACACTCGTTTTTATTCTCAATCTCATTTTCAATTTTCTTTTCTATCTCACACTCATCTTCTTTTTCTTTCATTTCTTTTTCTTTTTCATTTTCTCACTCGCACTCTTTTTCTTTTTCTTTTTCACATGCTATTTCGATTTCATTACAAAAGTAGAAATCATCAAAATAAGAAGCCTTTTGTTGAGAATAAGAAAAGGGTTCTTCATACAAATGACAATCATCTCTTTGTGATAGATCTCCCGTAGCCGAGTACATTGACACTCTTGTAACACGTTTGCCTCTTTGTAAATAATCCTCCGTAGATAAAAAAATTGATGCACTTGTAGAGACATGTCTACCTTTTCGTTTATCATCTCGGAAGGACTCATACTCGGAGTTTGCTTCTCTTGGTCTCGAACGCTTTGTTGAATAGGAGTCTTGATAAGAGTCTCTTGTCGAGTAGTATCGTCGTGATGATCTTGTCTTCGTCTCTTGACCCGGTGAATTTGGCTTCCGTCGGACTCTTTCCTCCACTCGATCCAATCTATCATGCAACTTATCAAATTTTGATTTCACCATTCTACGCATATCTTGCATCAAATATTGGAAATCTATTTCGGAAAATTCTTCTTGAGACATGATTATACACTAAAAGAAGAAATGTTAAAAAAATAATAACAGAAAATTAGATACCTCACCACAAAATCCTCACCAATTCTCTCGAAAAGGAAATAATGATTTTCACTCGCACTCGTGTTTACACTCAATTTTTGCCTTTTTCTTTTGATGTAATTCACTCGTGCCTTTTTCCACTCAATTTTCGCCTCTCGAAGTTCTCCGCAAACTAGGTCGACGAATCAATACCGTTTAGCGTCGGCTTACAAAATTGATTTGGCTTGGTGGGTAATGATGTCGGAAATGGTAGGCTATCAAACAAAATAGAAATGGTTAAGTGTGACTAGAAATAATTTGAATACTACGGCAACAACTTCACCTTCACAATTCGACAATAATGAATTTTGTCACACTTGTTTTTTTTTAATAATTTCGAATTTTTTTTCTCTTTTTTTTGTTTTTCAATACTGAATACAACAAGGAAAAATGAATTGAATACAAACTTTTTTTTTGAATTTTTTTTCGATTTTTTTACAATACCGTAATACCGAAGACGACGATTCTTACTCTGATTCAGCTAGCTCTGATACCAAATGATACGCCTCGGCCTCGTTGATTAATTCGAGTCGTTGATGTGCCCGATCGTAAATTGGAGTAATGTTGATATTTGTCGAAGATAGGTTAGAAGAAAAGGATTATTTAGGCTCAAAAGAGTTTTGTTGGTTTAGGACATGAAACAAAAGTCAATGGATGCAATTTGGCTAAGGATTCAAAAGCCGAACTAACACAATGGTAGTGTGTTAACCCGTAACTTATGAGAATGCTTAGGTTGGTAAGGTGTTGATGGAAGGTTTGTAAAGTGGATAGAAACTTCGACCCGCTATCAAAGATGATAGGAACCTCAGTATATGAATCGAACGCCACACTTTTGGGATTAAAGTGATAAGTTCGGGTAGAAAGACGGGTTGACTCCACAAGGGTTACTTGATAAGTCAGATGAGTCTTTGGAGAACAATGAGAGTTGAAAACAAACTCACAAAGTAATCAGATTTCATATAAGTTTCAAAAGTATATTGTCTAAACCCCAAAACAATTACAAAGCAAACTATTTATAGCTAAAAACTAAGCTAGCCGAACAGCCACTTGCATCCTTAAGAACTAAGCAAATGAATCTATTTAATTAGGCTAACAAATTCAGCTAATTAGGAGCTTGAATTGGACAGCTTAAAAACTTAAATAAATGTACTTAAAAAGATGAATGCATCAGGAGACCAATAGTCATGTCTAGATTCGGCCACAGTCTTGAATGACTCCTTAAATTGGCATCTTTTGGCTGAATGGAGATGAGCATTAAAGGTGTTCTTTGAACAGCCAAATGAGTGTGAAAAGTCATCCTTGAAGAGTCTTCTAGGTGTGGACACGTTCAGCTGAATGGTCTTTGGTGTGAACACCAAATGTGAACGGTATGATGCTGTTTTGGGAAATGGATCAGCCAAACTTGGAAAATTCATGGGGCTGCTGTTCCTTGGCCGAATGGTCGCTTGGAAGAAAGAAAACAGCAGCTCAATCCTTTTAATTACCGTTCATGCATGGATCAATCAAAGATGAATTTAACACATTAAATTCGGTAGCAGCTTCTTTCTTCCCAGTAGAGTTGGCATGTTATTGCTCTACACACCAGCTTTCCTTGTCGGTGTTGCTTCCTTTTGGCTTTACCCAGCTGATGACTCTAGCTTTCTTTTCCTCAAATCTGCCGTTACCATCCATTTCTTTAAGAGACTTTTTGAGGTATCTTTACTCTTTTTTCTCTTTTGCGGATACAATTTTTTTTTATCTTACGATGAATGTTCATAAAGTAAATTTATTGATTAAACATTGCAGGTGATTTTCATTCATAAATACAGTGGAGAGATGTCTCTAGACACAATAATAATTATACTTGTCAGCTATTTCTTTGTCAGTTTAAGCCTGATTTACACACAAACTTTCAATCAAGGACTCTCAGAGCCGTCCATTGATTTGAAGTACCTTGGAATTGTGTTGTTTTTAATAGGAATTAGTGGCAATTTCTACCACCATTACCTTCTGTCCAAGCTAAGAACAAAGGGTGAGAAAGAGTACAAGATCCCCAAAGGTGGTTTGTTTGAGTTGGTGATTTGCCCTCACTATCTGTTTGAGATTTTAGAGTTTTTGGGAATTAGTTTAATTTCTCAAACATTGTACTCATTTTCAGTCACTCTAGGCTCTGCATTGTACTTGATGTGTAGGAGTTATGTCACTAGGAAATGGTACGTGTCTAAGTTTGAAGATTTCCCCAAGGAAGTCAAAGCTTTTATTCCATTTGTTTTTTAATGCATGGATGAAGGCTTCAATATACACCCACCGATTATATACTCTTCATTAGGGAATGGAGATTTGACAAGAAAATATAGTCTCCAATTAACCACTTTTATGTTATGATTATAATTGTGTTTTATCATGGCTTCAATACATGTTATTAGACCATATATGTAATTATCTAAAAATGGGAAATTTCAAATGATAAGCATGTGAATCCTTTCATTGTTGCTTCTGAAATTCACAAAATTGTTGAGCTGGGCCTAAATGAAAGGAATATGTGGTTATGAAAAGGGCTGCCGACTACTTGCTAAGAAAATGTGGGTCCGAATCTACAACTAATGTGACTTTGGTAAAAAAAGGCAAGTATGGAATCAATGTTCACTACTTTTAAGCAAACTAGTTTGGTTTTATTTCGAGTAAGAGAAGTTTGTTTTTCGAGTTTTCACTATAAATTCTATTTATATGGATTTTGATTGCCAACTCATACATATTAGTTCCAGTTGCATTTTATTCAAATTGAGAGAATAACCAAAACAATTCGACTTTATTTTTTTGTTTCCGAAGTAACTCTCATCAACTAGTACTATTTTGATATGAACTTTTAGAAGGAATTCATCAAATTTCTTCCATCTAAAATCACCCTCTTTATATGATCGCCTATACGGATCTACTAGATATATTTCATGAATAATTCAATTGTCATATTTAATCAAAATGAAAACGTTTAAGTGTTTTGGGCCAGTGGGCCTCTTTTTTATTTGGGCTTGAATGTTTTTTTGTTTTGGTCTGTAATTTATTTTTTTGCTTATTTGTAAATTGAGCCCGAGAGAAATTAGGCCCTTACAATGAGTTATTAAATACATTGAAATTTTGTAGAAAGATTGGCTTTTGTACCAAAATCATATATATGAGTTATCATTATTAAAATGATATCATAAAAAAATATCTCAACTCCATGATTTTTTGGATAATCATCTAATTTATCAATATAATTATATATTTATTATGTATTAAACGTATTCATGGATCGGATAGATTAAATTCGGGTTGGGCCTAATCATGATATTAATATATTTTATATTTATCCAAGCTCGACCCAATCCGAAATATGAGCCTAAAATCTTATCCAAATCCGCCCATATTTGCAAAAGACTAACCAAAATCTATTTAGGTTTGGGTAAAAATATTAGGCTCGAAAAATAGATTTGGGCAAAAAAAGGCCCATGTAAAATATGGGTCGAGCTCGTGCTTAAACATTCAAGACTCAAGCCTAGCTCGGCCTAGCCCATTTTTAAGTTTTTAATACTTTATATTATGTTATTTTAAATATGTAATTTAGAACACATAAAAAAATAAACATATACTAAATATATAATGCTACTCTAATGTAAACACTAAAATAATGTTAAAGATAACTATATAAAAAAAATTAATAAATAAAAAGTGTATAAAATTATTAAATATTAAAATGATATAATATATATTTTTAAAAAAATAATAAAATAATATAGACGGGTCTAAAATGGACTTGGTTAGTCTTTTGTAAATATGGGCAGGTTTGGACAAAACTTTAAGCTAATATTTTGGATCGAGCCAATCTTGAACAAATATAAAGTATGTTAATATCATATTTAAACCTAATCCAAACCCGACCTATGAACATCTTTAATTGAAGCTTCATGAAGGATTCAATTCTTCCAGACCAATTAACTGATTATTTAATTTTATTTTTATCTTAGATAATGGTTCAAGTAATAATTGTCATTAAAATGTACCTGTGTCTGCTGCCCCATATATTTCCTATTTGTGCTTTAAGCAATTAGTTTATAAATAATTAATAGTATTTTTTAATGACTAGTATTGAAAGTTTAAAAATACTTTAAGTATTAATTTTTTATTTGTAAAATAAATAATGGTTAAATGAGTTTTGACATTAGATTGACATAAATAAAATTAATATTAGAAAAAAAAACTAATCAAATAAATATTTGGAAATTGAAATTTTGTCTTTCGAAAACAAAACTCACTAAACTTAAAAAAATACATTATTTTTCATTTAATTAAGGTGTTAAAAAATTAAATTTAAATCATTAATATTTTAGAGGAGAGTTAAAAATATTATCATTTAATCAATGAAGAAAAACTTCATATATGCTTATTTGTTCAATTGGTTGTAGTTAGACCTGTTTATAGGTCGTACTATCTGCTCCGGCCGAAAGGCCGGTTCAAAATTTGAGAGGGGATGGCAAAAAATATTAGGCCTAAAAATAGATTTGGGTAAAAAAATTAGGTCCATTTAAAATATGAATCGAGCTTGGGTTTGAACATTCAAGGCTTGATTCTGACTCTTTTTAAAGTTTTTAATATTTTATATTATGTTTTTTTTATATATAATGTAATTAAAAATACATTAAAAAGATAAACTTATACTAAGTATATAATACTACTCTAATGTAAACATAAAATAATGTTAAGATGACTATATAAAAAAATTCAATAAATAAAAATGTATAAAATTATTAAATATTAAAATAAAATAAAATAAAATAAATATTAAAAAAAGAGTAAAAAATAATATGGGCGAACCTAAATAGACTTTGGTTAGTCTTTTGCAAATATGGGCGAATTTGGATAAGATTTTAGGCTCATATTTCGGATTGGGTCGAACTTGGACAAATATAAAATATATTAATATCATGATTAGGCCCAACCCGAATCTAACCTGTCCGATCCATGAATACATCTAATACATAATAAATATATAATTATATTGATAAATTAGATGATTATCCCAAAAAATCATGGAGTTGAGATATTTTTTTATGATATCATTTTAATAATGATATCTCATATATATAATTTTGGTACAAAAGCCAATCTTTCTACAAAATTTCAATGTATTTAATAACTCATTGTACCAATTTACAAATAAGCAAAAAAAAAATAAATTAGAGGCCAAAACAAAAAACATTACAAGCCCAAATGAAAAAGAGACCCAGTGGCCCAAAACACTTAAACGATTTCAGTAAAACTAAAAATCCTAATCCCATTTGCCTCACTGCCACATTAGAGCTCCTCGTCCCGAGGCCTGACACGCCTTGGTCGCTGTTTCACCAAAATGGCCAGCGCAGGCCTCTTTTGTCGCTGCTAACCGCGCGCCAATACCTGCAAAAAGGACGAAGAAAAGACATAAACAACAAAGAGATGGCAGTAGAGAAACAATAGCGAAACAGAAATAATGAACAATGTAAATATTATCGCTACAAAAGCCATGACAATCAATGTATTCAAAATACAAGCAATCAGGTACAAAAAAAAAAAAAGAAAAAAGAGAGAAATAAAAAAACAAGATTTTGAAAAGAACACAAAGATAGTCTTTTATTTTTTGTTTAAAAAGATATAATAAATACGTATAAAAAAAAGAGGGAGAGGAAGGGTTCTCACTTGTCGTTCCACCTTTTGCCATCGTCAAGGACCACTTTCAGCACCCTGAATATCTCAGAACCCATTTGGGTTCCGACGAGGGTCGGATGAACGCAGCGAGGCTGAAATTTTTCCTTCGCATTTTCTTTTTCTTTTTTATTTTTTCGATTTCAAAAAAAAATATTCGGTTTAGATCTGGGTTTTAAAAAATAATTAAAAAAAGGGACTAAAAGCATTTTTTATTTTCCGGCTAGGCGGAGTCAAAGCGGAGCCATAGCGGAGGCTCGCCGGTACCCAGGCCGGATGTGGGAAAAACCGAGAGAAAGGGAGAGCTCTCAGATTTTTTTTTTAAACGCAAACATAATCAAAATTTTTAAAGGTTTTTGTCTTATATAAGCGATGCTAAACGACGTCGTTTTGGCCCTTGTTCATAAGTCCCAAAACGAGATCGTTTTGATAGGACCTGATTGCCAACCTGGGACCCAACCCGAACCGCGCAGGATCAGCGCATTTTTGACATGGGGGGTCTAATTGCTCCATGGGTCCTTCCGCTTTTACAGTTGGTTTCAATTAGGTCCTATTTTATTCTTTTTATTTTTTTTATTTCTATTTTGGTCCTTGGACCATTTATGGGAAATAGACATCCTAAACGTTGTCGTTTTGAAGCCGACACGGAGACTCGACCCGATCCATCCTAGGATCCGCGTATTTTTGTGGCAATGGTCTATTTACGACCCTGGTCCCTCCACTTTTGGAATTGTTTTCAATCCAGTCCTAATTCTTTTTTTCTTTTTTACATTGGACCATTTAATTTTATTTCATTTTTAATTTAGTCCCTTGATTTGTCAAAAGGAACGGCGCATTTAGTAGGGTTTGGGATATTTTCTCAATTAGTCCCTCATCCTTTTCGCACATTTCACTTTAGTCCTTTATTTTGTTTTACTATTTAATTTATTATGTTTTATACTTACAATTTTATTTAAACTTCAATTTAGTCCCTTATTTATTTAATCTTAGCCTTTCATGAAATTTATTATTATTATTTACTTACTTATTTATTTACTATTGTAAATTTAGCTTTTCATGCAATTTTTTTATTTACTATTATTTACTCATTTATTATTGTCTTACTTCTTATTTTTTAAAAATTAATGATGTTCATATTTGTACATTTTTCGCTCATTATTTTTATTTGTTCATCTTTCGCTCGTTATTTATACATATTCTCATATTATTTATATTTACATTCGTTATTTAGCATCTAGCATTTTTTTTATTTGTTTTAAATTACCTTATTTATTTTATTATTATTATTTTTATTGTTATAGTTACATCAGTATTATTATAGCATTCTCTTATTTATTTAATATATATCATATCTATATAGCCATATTATATTATCTCATCATCACTACATCATACATTATGTTTAAATATAATTGGCCGTTTTTATACTATTCCCCCAAATAAGATAAATACACATTGTTTTAAATGTTACATTTATTATTACTTAATAAAGGAAATTTCAAAATTCAGGCAATGTCCCGTATTTGGAGATTTGAGAAGTCGTGCCCTAACTTACGGGGTTCAACTTTCTACTTGAACCTAGATAACCGGACATCCCTTTTAAAATTGAAACACATGAGATTTAAATAGTAATTAAATAAAGAGTAAGGTTATTTTTTAGAATTCGAGATGTTGTGTCCTAACTTACGGGATATGACCTTTTTGTTACTTCGAGATAAGAGAGCCTTTTACACACGTTTAGATTTATTCAAGTGATTTTAATTAAAAGTAACATTATGTAAAGTGCGATCATGTTTTTAAATTCTCTTCAAAATTTCAATTTTCAACACTAAGACATCAAGTAATTAATTAGGTACCAATTTTGGGTGTCACGAGGGTGCTAATCCTTCTTCGCACGTAACCGACTCCCGAACCAATTTTCTAAATTTTGTAGACCAAAAGTCGTTGTTTAGTAAATCAAACCTTTTATTAAAACAATCAAATTACGAGGTGATCCGATCACACCTCATATAAAAAAGGATTGGTGACGACTCCCACTTTTTCATTTTTTAAGTGATCTAAAAAAAAAAGAGTTTCAATACTCATATTAAAGTTTTCCCTTCTCTATCTATTTCTTTTTAATTTATTTTGATACAAAAGTTAATATATAATGAGATACTCAATCTTTTTTGATACCATTTTAATATATTATATATATAATATGATTTTGGTACAAAAGCCAAGATATAGTGAAATACTCTTTCTATAAATTTTCAATAATTCACATTAAAATTTCCCTTCTCTCTCTATTTCTTTTTCTTTTTGGTACAAAAGTCAACACATAATGAGATACTCAATCTTTTTTATATCATTAACATATTTTCAAGGATTTATTTATTTTATAAAATATATATGAATTATGTACAAATTGGTTATTTTCAATCCATCCCTTTTCAGTTCACACACATCACTATATGGGGATAATATTAAAAAGATATAGTTTTTAGATATTAATAAAATAGTATTACTTTATTAAATTTTAAAGATAATAAAGTGTTATTATATACTCATCTATATCTAATATTTCTCTAATTTAATTTAATTTTAATTAAATTACTTAAAATAATTAATTTTTTAAATTATAAACAAAAATCTTTTCTTCTTTTACAAATTTTAATATTTTTTTTTCATAAGTTAATGTTTTTTATTTTTGTGCGACCAATTTAAAAAAAATAGTAATTTTTGTGCAATTTTTTCTATGTTATTTACACATAATTTTGGTTATTATTTTATCTTGAATCCGAAATCTTGAACCCTAAATCTTAAATTTTGAGCTGATACATCGAGATTTAGGGTTTGGATTCAAGATTTATGGTTCAAGGTTTTTGTTTGGGGTTACGAGTTTGGGGTTACAAGTTTGGATTCAAAGGTTTAAGGTTCAATGTTTGGTGCAAATTTTTTTTTCAAAATTGTGTGTTAATGACATGGAAAAAATTATTAATGACAATTTTTAGTGTTTGGGTTCTAGGTTTAGTGTTCAGGTTTGGCGTAATTTTTTTAAAATTATATATTAATGACATGAAAAAATTATTAAAATATCATTAAATAATTAAAATAAATAAATAATATGATGGGAAAAGTTCATAAAATAAGTTCTATCGATGATTGTATAACAATTTCACGTCTAATACCTACAAAACTTAGTTTTTTGGATTATTTTAATGCAAGTTATTCCCATATATATTTATATATATAATCGTGCACATAAAACCATCATATTGTTAACAAAAAAATACAACAAAGCTTCGACAATGGCTATTCCTATAGTGCTTGAAATTGTATTTCCACCGAGTTTGGTCCTCGTTGCAGCATCTGTTTTAAGTCTAATATCGCTGGCAATTCTTGGGGTTTTAGAAACGAAAGAGATTCACTTGAAATATTCCAAGTTCTTCAATGCTTCTTCTTCTTCTTCTTCGATTAGCTTTAAAGTTCCCAGTAGAGTTGGCATGTTCTTGATCTACACACCAGCTTTCCTTGTCGGTGTTGCTTCCTTTTGGCTTTTCCCTGATGGAGACTTTAGGTTTCTTTTGCTCAAATCTGCCATTACCATCCATTTCTTTAAGAGAATTCTTGAGGTATCTTTTCTCTTCTTTTTCTTTAATAATTGGGGAAATGATATAGATTAGGATCCAAATTCTCTTTTACTCTTTAAATTTCTCCCAAATAGCTTATGTTGAAACTTAAATACTAATCGAAGTGAATTTATTGATTAAACATTGCAGGTGATTTTCATTCATAAATACAGTGGAGAGATGTCTCTAGACACAATAATAATTATACTTGTCAGCTATTTCTTTGTCAGTTTAAGCCTGATTTACACACAAACTTTCAATCAAGGACGCTCAGAACCGTCCATTGATTTGAAGTACCTTGGAATTGTGTTGTTTTTAATAGGAATCAGTGGCAATTTCTACCACCATTGCATTCTTTCCCAGCTAAGAACAAAGGGTGACAAAGAGTACAAGATCCCCAAAGGTGGTTTGTTTGAGTTGGTGATTTGCCCACACTATCTGTTTGAGATTTTAGGGTTCTTGGGAATTAGTTTGATTTCTCAAACATTGTACTCATTTTCTACCACTCTAGGCATTGCTGTGTACTTGATGTGCAGGGGTTATGTCACCAGGAAATGGTACATGTCTAAGTTTGAAGATTTTCCCAAAGAAGTCAAAGCTGTAATTCCATATGTGTTTTGATGCATGGATGAAGGCTTTAATGTACACCTACCGGAAGGAGATTTAAATTGATATTGCTACCCAAGAAATCTCGAGAAAATATATTCTCCAATTAATCACTTGTATTCTATCTTTTGACTTTAATACATGTTTTTAGACCATATATGCAATTTCCTAAAAAATGGGAAATTGCAAATGATAAACATGTTCTTTTAGACCATATATGCAAAAACTTTAGACCCTCTATATTTACCATTTCTTATGAAATAGTCCATAGCCAAAATTATAAATTTCTCAAGTGCTTGCTTGAAAATTTTAAAAACAATTTTAAAATAATAAAATCAACATATGTAAAAATTAGAAAATAACAAAAAAAGTTATTTTGATTTTTTTTTTCACTAAAATTGTTTTGCAAAATTAAAAAAAAAGAAGAAGTTGAAAATACAGTTTTTTGACTTTGATGAATGGAGTTCTCATTATTCTTGTTATGAGAAAAAGTTATCGAATGTATTTTCATTTTTGAATACAAATTTTTATTCACCAAACTTTTTTTTTCTATTTCTAAAAAATAAAAAATAAAAAGTAAAAATAAAAATAAAAAATATTTTCAAAAAGAAGTGAAACCTTACAGTATGTTTCAATTGCACTAAAACAAGGGAAGGGAAAGGAAAGTAAAAGAAATTAACATCATTTTTTTTAGGGGAAGCTAAGAGAGTTGAATTTTCATTATTTTTCCTTGAATTATTTAGTTTTTATTTGCTCCATTTAGGAGGAAAAGCTAGGAAAAAGAAAGTGTAGATTCTTTTTAAGATGTGGAATTACATTTTTTTCTTATTAATGTTAAGTCTTAGTTCGATTGGCATTGTTGCCAGTGTAAGAAGACGTGAGTTCAAGTATGTTGATGTACATTGTTCTCTTATTTAATGGTTGGGGAGGAACTATGAACAGTTCTAGACATTCTATAAAAAAAATAAACATGATAAAAACTTATAATAAGGTAAATGTTAAAAATAAAAATTGTAAAAATTCCTTTATTAATTTTATCTATTCAAACAAAGAGGGTGACTAATGGAATAGAGGAGTGAGAGATTTTTCCGATTCCTTTGGTGATATATCCGGCTGCAATTATGAGACTTAAAGATACCGGGCCTTTACCATGTTGAGCACCTCGCAATTACCTATACGAAAGGAATATATGGGTGATGAAAGGGGTTGCCGATTGCTTTGGAAAAAAAATGTGGATCAAATGGGGCTTTGGGAAACCAAACTAAACTACATAACACGTGATGCCAATTTGCTATATGATAAATAATTGTGCACATCAAACTATATCTGACGTGACCACGCCTCAAGCTCCATCAAGTCCTCGTCTTATCCAATCGAGCTCCCAAAGGGACCAATGACCCGAGCTAGGTCCAAGCAACTTCAAGAAGCTGTTTCAGCTTTGTTGCTTAAGTATTAGAAGGAGAATCAGCTCACTGAAGATGGGAAAGCTCGAACCAACTCCTTGAAGAATCCATGCACCTTAGTGCAAGCTGACTTCAGCTCAATTTCAGCTCCCTTAGCTCAATTCAACTCCAATCAGCTCACTTGAGCTCAATTCCACCTATTTGAGCTCAATTTGGCTTCTTTCCAGCTCGTTAATTTTATTATTTGAATAATTTGAGTGTTAGTTTTATTTTAATTATTTTACTACAGCTCATAACCGAATTTTCTAGCTCAATTCAGCTCATCAAGAATTTCGACTATCATTGAGCTAGCCGAATTTATTATTAATTATATTTTATTTATGTCTTTATTTTAATTTGTTAAATATGTCTTGATATTATTTAATTTAAGCTAAATGTACCTTGAATCTAATTTGTTTATATCTTTTGTAGGTACATCCACATGTGGGAACACAATTAATGAGGATTCATGAACATTTCTGGTTCAATGTATGTTCAGGTAAATGCATGACTACCTACAACGAATGGTTGCCTTAAAGATGATGCATGAATGATTCAATACAATGAATGGAAGAATGCATGAATATTCACTTACATGCATCGGTTGCTGTCCATTGATCTCCTAAGTACCTATTCGGCCAAAAGGCATCTTTTGGAGTATCTATTCACACCTTGGCCGAACCTAGACATGCCTGTTGACACTATTTTTTTTGATGAAAAACGGGGTCGACTTCGGTTTTTGAAAAATGAAACGGGAGTCGCCACCAATCCTTTTTTATGATGTGTGATTGAATCACCTCGAAAAGTGGTTGTTTTTAATAAACGGTTTGATTTTATTAAAACAACAAGTTTGGTCCACGAAATTTAGAAAAACAGGTTCGGGAGTCGGTTATGCACGAAGAAGGATTAGCACCCTCGATACGCCCAAAATTGATACCTAGTTGATTACTTAATGTCTTAGTGGAGAAAAACTAAAAACTTTATAGAAATTTAAAAATACGATCTCTGTATTAAAATGTTAAAAATTTTCAAGAAAAGGGGCATATTTCACGTTATTCGAGAAATAAAGCATCATATCTAGTAAGTTAGGACACAATGTCTCGAATCCCCGATACGTAAAAATGCTTGTTTAAAAGATATTTTCGCAATCTTGAATTTAAAAGGGAGATCACGACCAATGAGTTAGGACGCGATTTTCTTCTAAATCCTGAGATTATTTAAAACTTGAGTTTAAACTTTTTTTGTGCATTTAGATTTATTGTGAAAATCGAGACCCAGTAAGTTAGGGTACGATCCTCTCAAATCTAATACACGAAATGTTATTTATTCAAAACAAAATTTGTTATATCGAATGAAATAAAACATGAAGTCGTAGTAAGAAATATGCGGAAATAGATTATATCATTAATATACATAGCAATCCTAATAAATACGATGATATAAAGATAATACAAGTAACAATTGTATTAACGAGATAAAAAAACAAATTTGTAATGTGCAAGAAAAATATGCAAACAAATAATATTAGAACATTCTAAAAGAATAAATAAATAAAACAATAACAATAATAATAATAATAATAATAATAATAAAACGTAAATAAGTAAAATAAGTTAAGAAAATGAATAAAAAGATAAAAATGTAAAAAGGAAATCTAAATATGTGTATATATATGAATTTTAAAATTTATGCTTATATACTTTGTAAAAATGTGTGCGCATATATAATAAAAAAATGGAATTAACAAAACATAAACAATAATAATAGCAGAAATAATAATACTACTACTACTACTACTACTACTACTAATAATAATAATAATAATAAGGTAATAATTAATTAAATAATAAAATTGCTAAAAAGGGACTAAATCGAAATAAAAATAAAAAATGGGGCGAAATTGAAATAATAAAAAAAAGAAGGGATTGATTTGAATGTGCGAATAAAATAGAGGGGTTGGAAGGGAAAATTTCCGTTCTCCTCTAAAACGCACAGCTTCAATGAGGACCAAATCGAGAGAAAAATGAAATTTTGTGGCAAAATTGAAAAATAAAAAACAAAATAGGACCTAATCATAAACAGCCTCAAAAGCGGAAGGACCAGAGGCGCAAATAACCCCTTTTATCCAGAAACACGCGGATCCTTGGCGGTTCGAGTCGGGTCGGTTCGATCCATGTCAAAACGACGTCGTTTTGAGGCTTTCTGAACTCCTCCAAAACGGTGCCATTTTAATATCCTATATATTCCAAAACTATTCCAAAAAATTTCATTTCCCCCCTCTCCAAAAAAAAAATCTGAAAATGCTCTCTCCTCCCCCTTTCTTCTCCCCAGAATCCAGCCATCGGTCTGACCGAGAACCACCGCACCGGTCGCCGGCGCCGGTGCCACCGTGCACGGCGGCAGGGAGACCAAAAGTTTCCCCTTTTTCTATCCGACGTAAACCCTCGGCCTCTAGACACTCCGGCGACGGCGAAAAGGTAAGAAAAACCTCCATTTTTCCTTTTTTTTAATATTGTTTTGAAATAAAAAAAAATCAAGAAGAAAAAAAACAAAAATAAAAATAAGAAAGCAACCTTGAATCTTTGATCTATTTTTTAAACCGTTTTCTTTTTTTTTTTAAAAGGAATCCCCCTTACAATCGGTTTTAAATGGCTTTTATAGCCATTTACAACATTTTTTTCTATTTTCTAATGTTTCTCTTGCGTGTTTGTTCTTCTTTGCAGGGAGTTGTTGGCGCGGCAGGGAGGAGGCCGTACGGTGGCAGAGTCGGTGGCGGTACGTGGGTGACAGAGGCTAGGGTAGGATGCGACGCCACTTGGGTTAGGGGGCTAGGGTTTCTGTTAGGTGTTTAGGTTTTGGGCCAATCGGGCCGTCTAGGGTTTTTATTATTGGGCCGTTTTAGGCTATTGTAATTTTGGGTTGGTATTTGGGTCTAGGTAGGTTGTAATGGGTAGGGGTTTAGGTTTGGGTTTTAATTGGGTATTGGGCCCCGGGCAAATTTGGGCTTGTACAGTTGCCCCTCTTTGCTCGTTGTCGTGTAACGAGAATAAAGCAAAGACCAAGAAAGACCAAATTTGCCCGGTCTCGCCGAGTCTTGACTTCTTGTGGTGCTTCTTTCTTTAGGTAGCCTCCTTCCAATCCACTGTGTCTTGTTGCTTAGATCCACTCCACTGCACTTTAAAAAGATCTGACTTGTAGCTTCAATCTTCTTTGTAGCAACTTCAGGGGGACGAGATTCGTGGTTTTAGTCTACTCCACTGCAACGTTAGTGAGATAAGACTTGTAACTTCAACCTGCCCCACTGCGACTTCAGGGGGATAAGATTGGATGTGATTTTAGTTTACTCCACTGCAACGTCAGGGAGATAAGACTTGTGGCTTAAATCTGCTTCCTACTATCTCGGGAAGATAAGATTTGCAGTTTTCGATCTACTCAACCACTGCTTAGGGAGATAAGACTGCAATCTTCATCCTATTCCACTACTGCTTAGGGAAACAGGATCTGCAATCTTCGATCTACTTCACTGCCAAATACAGGAAGACAAGATCTGTTATCTTTAACCAACTCCACTGCAACCGATGGAGGCAAGGCTTTGTTTTCGATCTGCTTCGCTGTTAATGCATGAAGGCAAGATCTGTTATCTTTAACCAGCTCCACTGCAACCGATGGAGGCAAGGCTTTGTTTTCGATCTGCTTCGCTGTTAACGCAGGAAGGCAAGATCTACTATCTTTAACCAGCTCCACTGCAACCGATGGAGGCAAGGCTTTGTTTTCGATCTGCTTTGATGCTAATGCAGGAAGGCAAGATCTGCGATATTTAACCAGCTCCACTGCAACCGATGGAGGCAAGGCTTTGTTTTCGATATGCTTCGCTGTTAATGCATGAAGGCAAGATCTGTTATCTTTAACCAGCTCCACTGCAACCGATGGAGGCAAGGCTTTGTTTTCGATCTGCTTCGCTGTTAACGCAGGAAGGCAAGATCTGTTATCTTTAACCAGCTCCACTGCAACCGATGGAGGCAAGGTTTTGTTTTCGATCTGCTTTGCTGTTAACGCAGGAAGGCAAGATCTGCGATATTTAACCAGCTCCACTACAACCGATGGAGGCAAGGCTTTGTTTTCGATCTGCTTCGCTGTTAATGCATGAAGGCAAGATCTGCTTTCTTTAACCAGCTCCACTACAACCGATGGAGGCAAGGCTTTGTTTTCGATCTGCTTCGCTGTTAATGCATGAAGGCAAGATCTGCTTTCTTTAACCAGCTCCACTACAACCGATGGAGGCAAGGCTTTGTTTTCGATCTGCTTCGCTGTTAATGCAGGAAGGCAAGATTTGCTTTCTTTAACCAGCTCCACTGCAACCGATGAAGGCAAGGCTTTGTTTTCGATCTGCTTGGCTGTTAATGCAGGAAGGCAAGACCTGCTTCTTTAACCAGCTCCACTACAACCGATGGAGGCAAGACTTTGTTTTCGATCTGCTTCGCTTTCAATGCATGAAGGCAAGATCTACTTTTTTTAACCAGCTCCACTACAACCGATAGAGGCAAGGCTTTGCTTTCGATCTGCTTCGCTGTTAATGCAGGAAGGCAAGATCTGCTTTCTTTAACCAGCTTCACTACAACCTATGGAGGCAAGCCTTTGTTTTCGATCTGCTTCGCTGTTAATGCAGGAATGCAAGATATGCTTCTTTAACCAGCTCCACTACAACCGATGGAGGTGAGGCTTTGTTTTCGATCTGCTTCGCTGTTAATACATGAAGGCAAGATCTGCTTTCTTTAACCAGCTCCACCACAACCGAGGGAGGCAAGGTTTGTGTCTTCGATCTGCTTCACTGTCAATGCAGGAAGGCAAGATCTGTTGTCTTCAACCAGCTCCATTACAACTGAGAGAGGCAAGGTTTGTGTCTCCGACCTGCTTCGCTGTCAATGCAGGAAGGCAAGATCTTTTGTCTTCAACCAGCTTCATCACAACCGAGAGAGGCAAGGTTTGTGTCTTCGATCTGCTTCGCTGTCAATGCAGGAAGGCAAGATCTGTTGTCTTCAACCAGCTCCATCATAACCGAGAGAGGTAAGGTTTGTGTCTTCGACCTGCTTCGCTGTCAATGCAGGAAGGCAAGATCTGTTGTCTTCAACCAGCTCCACCACAGCCGAGGGAGGCAAGGTTTGTGTCTTCGATCTGCTTCGCTGTCAATGCAGGAATACAAGATCTGTTGTCTTCAACCAGCTCCATCACAACCGAGAGAGGCAAGGTTTGTGTCTTCGAACTGCTTCGCTGTCAAGGCAGGAAGGCAAGATCTGTTATATTCACTGATATGTTCTCTAGGGAACATGACCTGTATAATGAACCTAATTATGCCTAATGATTAGGATGTCATGAACAGAATGAATCAAATGCTCCTAACTAGATGTGTATGAATGACATTTGAATGAATGTAAAATGTCATGAAAATGATTCCTTAATGGTTAGGTTATCATCACGAAAAAGCTTATTAAGGCTTTATCACTGACGTGCTACAACGCCTTCTTGCTCGGTTAGCATATCCAAAGAAACACTTAATCTGATTGCCCCCCATTGTGAACGTCAAAGTTCAATCCATTGGGACATAAAATTTGTACCATCAATCTCTCACTGTAACCCAAGGGTAGAAAGATATGGCTTTTCTTAATCTTCTCCTATCGCAATTCAAGGATGTGAAACTCTTTGGTCATTTACCTCATCCCCAAGGTGTCATACCAAATGCTCATGCACAATCGCAAAATTTTCTTCTCCAAGAAAACCTTTTCTTATCACTTGGTGATCATTGCTTGTTTGTTCATTGAAGCTTTGTCACCAATTAGTCATCTTGTTATTTTGCTCTATCAATGTTTTTTTTGACAGCAAAATCTGAAAAGATAGTATTTATTTAGACTCTTCCTTCTTAGATATTTCACCCTTTAAACTTGGTGTGTTCTAAACAATAGTCCTGTTTCAGGATCCTATATTATTTAGAAACTTCTAGAGTAATATAAAAAACTTCCATTGTGAAAGTATTATTAGTCCATTAATCATTATTCTAATGCAACATGTTTGCAAAAGATTATAACGATAGATAAAATAGAATTGATATGAGAGCATAGCCCGAAGTGGATAAATTATCAAGGATAGTAAGAATAAAAGGGGAATTAATTGGGAACACGTATCTTGAAAAAGAATGAAGTATTTCAAGAACAAGAAATTCAACATAAATAGTATGAGGACTAGATGCCCCAGATATCGTAGCTTGAACTTCTCTGTACAAACTCTTTGAAAGACCATTCTGAGTTTGACATGTGTTTAGGAGATCTACAGGACTTTGTTGATGCCCCAAGATGTTGCTTACCCTTTCCTATTGATTCAGGTATAGCAAGATCATCACATGCCCCGATCTGATCACTTCATGCCCCATTCTGATCAATATTTGAGCCGCCCTTCGGGTTTTCAACTCAAATCCCTTTTGGCCTAAAGTGCCCTTTGCGGGTTTTCCCCTTAGCCTCTCCATTTTTACTCTTTCATTTTTTCATTTTTTTTTCATTTCATTTTTTTGTTTTGTTTTGTTTTTTTTTTACTCAAAGTGCCCTTTGCAGGTTTTCACCTTGGTCCTTCCTTCTTCTTTAAACAAAGTGTTTCTTAACTGGATCCTAGTTTATAGGATTGACAATCTCACTCAGGATCGGTGCTCCTCTGAAAATGGTCTTCTTTACAACATAGGGACATTCCTGGTTTGGCATTCATCTCCCTTTAGAATCCTTTCGTCAATGAAGAATCTTTTTCAACATCTAGCCCTCTCGTGGAATTTTCTGAGACGAGCCTGTTTATTATGGGCTCATATTATTTATTTATCCGACCCTGATGAATAGCTTTTAACCCTTTTCCTAGGGCCAATTGATCACATCACGATTGGATCCCTCCAACAAGCAATTAGGGGATTTTAATAGGTAAAACTACCTCAATCCTGTAAACCAAAAAGAGAGGTGTTGCCCCAGTACAATGTTCGACAAACTATGAGGGCAAATGGTAATTTCTCATGCCAATCATTGTTCACCTCTAGGTAATTCGGTGACAAAACGTGGTATCTACTTCTGAATTGATTTCAGACTTCAGTTATCGTGCTATCATTTAAGTTCAATGCATTTTCCAATACCATCCTCTCTAAAATTCTGTATCGGTATAGGATGACCTTGATCCATGAAGCAATGCCCATTAGAAGTCTTCAATAATGGTGATGTCCATGCCCCATTTTGCTCAAAAGTTGAGTTGTCCTTTTTGGGTTTTCAATTCAGATTCACCTTTGGTCAAAGCGCCCTTTGCTGGTTTTCGCCTTGACCTCTCCTTTTTCTTTTTCTTTTTCTCCTATTTTTTGACTTTGATTTTTTGGATTTTTTATTTTTATTTTTTTTGAGTTTGAACTCATGAGATCAGGCAAGTCCTGGTCATGCTTTTCGACCAGAATCAATGTTATTCTAAAGTCTTCCACATAAGATCTTCCACTTTTATCTTGTATGTAAAAAACCTTCTTTGGCACCAGATTTCTTTCATAGAGCCCTTTTGGGATGCAACTACGACAAAAAAATTTGGATCTTCCTTTTTAATCAGGATAAAATCCAACAACATCTTGAAGGGATAGATACTCGACTTCAAATGGGCAAAGCTATGCTGACTCAACGAGAGAGGCATTGCCCCGGCAAAGAATTGCATCGTTCGCACTGTAAATTTCTGACATCGCGCTGTTGTGCAGGTTTCATTATAAGAATCGAGGCATACTCTGATATGATCATACAAAGACATCTTTGAACTCTAGAGGTAACTCAACAAGGTCTTGCTTCGTCTCTGTGGTTAGGTCAATTCTAGTCTTCACCAAGCTCACAATTTCTAATGATTCATTGAGAGGTAGGATCTGTTTATCCTCTTGTTCTACCATTCTCAACAAGTCCGGAGATAGGCTACAATCTATGTCATCTTCAAAGTCGTGAGATCCCTCTAAACACATGTCTCACTCAAAAAGATATTCTAAGTCTGTAGTAGTGTCATTCATGTCGTTGATATTCAGGGACCTATTGTAGGTGCAAGAGAATATACAAAGAATGTATGAATTTAAGAATAATTATCTGCACAGTATGATTATGAATGAATGAAAGAATGATTTGGATGAAAGGATAAAAGAATAAAAATAATCATTCATAAGAAATGAAAGAATATTGGTTCAAAAGATCGCAAAGATGCATTCCATTAAAATAATGATGTTCAGACATGAGCCTATTTCACAAAAGACTTCTTGTTGCCTCTAGGCTGAAAGCAACAAGTGTGTTTTGAATATTACTCTGAGTAGGCTCTAAATACTACAAAGATTTCTTCTGCAGTCCGATTATTTAGAACACTCCCAAGTTTATAAAGGCGAATATCTAATGAGGTCCATTTTCAGTTGTCTTCATGTATGGCATTGATATGAACATTTTTTGACCCATTCACAAAACTCTATCTTGCTGGACCTTAGCTTACCGCTCTTGTATTTGCAGTTGTAGTTGGTCTTGCCTCCCCCTTTGGAATCGTTCAAGTTTTTTAATCTTTGGTCCATGTTTTTCTTCGGGTACCACAAGAATGTTGATTTTCCAGATTAACTGAAGTAATTTTACTCAATTAGGATCTTTTAATATTCTCTAATGCATGTAATGCGAATGCATGAAATGCGTGCCTACAGAGACGTTGATTCTGATTCAATTACATTTAGGAAACTTTTCTAGAAAGCAAATTCCTTTACATAAAATGGATACATGTACGACCTCACCATCATATTCCAAGAAACAACATCGATCTTTTTCCTCATGCGCATGTTTGAGATAATCTCACCAATTTCCAATGGACGCCACTGCTAGCTCCTTTTCTTGATCTTGGTCGCGATCCATCACTGCCCATCTTCATAAGGCTCGCCAGCTTCTTTGGAACGCCGAAGGCTCTTAGACAATCGCCTTGAATCCTCAGGCCATAAAACAGGGTCACGAACTCTTCCATCGCCATTCTCATGTTTCTCAGAATATATTCGGGAAGTCATATTGTTTTTCACTTTATCAAGAAATTCGTATTCCATGACAAGCTTTCTAATTTAGTAATCAGACTTGAATCAATATCTCTTTCCTAAGATGCAAATGCAATGCAATCATAATCAAAACACAACAAAAGGGTTTAGTACAAAATAAAAGCAAACAAGGAAAACAAAAGTACCTAGTCGGGTGACTATTAGGGGTTTGGAGTGGCTCTACCTAGGTTAAGTTCCTAAGTCCACTATATGAGGTTTGGCTCTAAAGTAAGGGTACCCGAACCAACAGATTCCTCGATCCTCACCCATTATAGGCTCATACGGACAGAGTTCGATTCAGGGGAATATATTTCCCTATGGCCATGCGGAGATGAAAATCTCGCGAAGACATAGGTACGGATGTATTCCGGAAGCGATTCACTATCCCAAGCGGAGGTGAAAACCTCACGAAAGCGTAGTTTCTCACTCCCACTTAAAAGGGTGTGACCAACGGTCATGCAATGCAATGTGCAGAAAGATACCAAAATTTAAACAAACAGAGCAATTATAAACTACAATGATGAAGATTGTAAGAAAGACTGATGAAATGCAATGAAAGGATCGTAAATTTAAATCAAATTTTCAATTTTCGACAAAAAGACAAAAAGTAATCAACACGTGGCTTGACTCTCTTATTTTAGTTCCCCAGTGGAGTCGCTAATCTGTTGACACCATTTTTTTGATGAAAAACGGGGTCGACTTGGGTTTTTGAAAAATGAAATGGGAGTCGCCACCAATCCTTTTTTATGAGGTGTGATTGGATCAATTCGAAAAGTGGTTGTTTTTAATAAACGGTTTGATTTTATTAAAACAACAAGTTTAGTCCACAAAATTCAGAAAAACGGGTTCGAGAGTCGATTACGCATGAAGAAGAATTAGCACCCTCGATACGCCCAAAATTGGTACCTAGTTGATTACTTAATGTCTTAGTGGCGAAAAACTGAAAACTTTAAAGAAATTTAAAAATACGATCTTTGTATTAAAATGTTAAAAATTTTTAAGAAAAGGGGCATATTTCACGTTATTCGAGAAAGAAAGCATCATGTCTAGTAAGTTAGGACACAATGTCTCGAATCCCCGATACGTAAAAATGCTTGTTTAAAAGATATTTTCGCAATCTTGAATTTAAAAGGGAGATCACGACCAATGAGTTAGGACGCGATTTTCTTTTAAATCCCGAGATTATTTAAAACTTGAGTTTAAAAATTTTTTGTGCGTTTAGATTTATTGTGAAGATCGAGACCGAGTAAGTTAGGGTACGATCCTCTCAAATCTAATACACGAAATGTTATTTATTCAAAACAAAATTTGTTATATCGAATGAAATAAAACATGAAGTCGTAGTAAGAAATATGCGAAAATAGATTATATCATTAATATACATAGCAATCCTAATAAATACGATGATATAAAGGTAATACAAGTAACAATTGTATTAACGAGATAAAAAAACAAATTTGTAATGTGCAAGAAAAATATGCAAACAAATAATATTAGAACATTCTAAAAGAATAAATAAATAAAACAATAATAATAATAATAATAATAATAATAATAATAATAATAATAAAACGTAAATAAGTAAAATAAGTTAAGAAAATGAATAAAAAGATAAAAATGTAAAAAGGAAATCTAAATATGTGTATATATATGAATTTTAAAATTTATGGTTATATACTTTGTAAAAATGTGTGCACATATATAAAAAAAATGAAATTAACAAAACATAAATAAGAATAATAATAATAATAAGGTAATAATTAATTAAACAATAAAATTGCTAAAAAGGGACTAAATCGAAATAAAAATAAAAAAATGAGGCGAAATCAAAATAATAAAAAAGGAGGGATTGATTTGAATGTGCGAATAACATAGAGGGGCTGGAAGGGAAAATTTCCCTTCTCCTCTAAAACGCACAGCTTCAATGAGGACCAAATCGAGAGAAAAATGAAATTTTGTGGCAAAATTGAAAAATAAAAAAACAAAATAGGACCCAATCGTAAACAGCCTCAAAAGTGGAAGGACCAGAGGCGCAAATAACCCCTTTTATCCAGAAACACACGGATCCTTGGTGGTTCGGGTCGGGTCGGTCCGATCCATGTCAAAACGACGTCGTTTTGAGGCTTTCTGAACTCCTCCAAAACGGCGCCGTTTTAATATCCTATATATTCAAAAATATTCCAAAAAAATTCATTTTCCCCCCTTTCCCCAAAAAAAAAAATCTGAAAATGCTCTCTCCTCCCTCATTTCTTCTCCCCAGAATCCGGCCATCGGTTCGACCGAGAACCACCGCATCGGCTGCCAGTCACCGGCGTCGCCGTGCATGGCGGCAGGGAGACCAAAAGTTTCCCCCTTTTCTATCCAACGTAAACCCTCAGCCTCTAAACACTCTGGCGACGGCGAAAAGGTAAGAAAAACCTCCATTTTTCCTTTTTTATTTAATATTGTTTCGAAATAAAAAAATCAAGAAGAAAAAAAACAAAAATAAAAATAAGAAAGCAACCTTGAATCTTTGATCTATTTTTTAACCGTTTTCTTTTTTAAAAAAAAAAAAAAAGGAATCCCCCTTACAATCGGTTTTAGATGGCTTTTATAGCCATTTACAACATTTTTTTTCTATTTTCTAGTGTTTCTCTTGCGTGTTTGTTCTTCTTTGCAGGGAGTTGTTGGCGCGGCAGGGAGGAGGCCGTACAGTGGCAGAGTCGGTGGTGGCACGTGGGTGTCAGAGGCTAGGGTAGGATGCGGCGCCACTTGGGTTAAGGGGCTAGGGTTTCTGTTAGGTGTTTAGGTTTTGGGCCAATTGGGCCGTCTAGGGTTTTTATTATTGGGCCGTTTTGGGCTATTGTAATTTTGGGTTGGTATTTGGGTCTAGGTAGGTTGTAATGGGTAAGGGTTTAGGTTTGGGTTTTAATTGGGTATTGGGCCCCGAGCAAATTTGGGCTTGTACAATGCCCATTGGTCTCCCATGCATTCACAAGCTGCGAAATTCATTTCCTTAATTATGAAGAACATCCATTCAGCCGAAATTAGACATCACTTTTAATGGATACATTTCTAGATTAGTTTCACACATTTAAAGCCGAATTACTTAGTTCTTAAGCTTGTTTAACCTGTCCATTCGGCTATCATGTGTAATCTATAAATAGTTTATTTCTTCTTTGTAAAAAGGTTAGACAATTCTGATTATTAAACTTATTTTGTGAGGTTACCTCCAATCATATTTCGTTTGAGTCTCGTTCTGACTTATCTAGCTAGCTAGTGGCGTCAGCCCGACTCTTTGAACTTATCACCTCTTTGGTGTGGCGTTCTTCACCCTTTTATACCTTTGGTTCTTACCTCTCTATAGGTAACGGGTCAAGGTCCATCTTCGATAATCCATTTAACCCACCTTGAGCAATATAAGTCCCGGGGCAATACTTTACATAGTATTGAATCGTTCTTACGCTTGAGTTCAATTTCCTTCCATTTTATCTATCAACTTATAATTTCTTTCTTTCTTATACCGAACCTATCAATCAACAATTCAAACCCTCTTTTGAACCTATATTGAATACTTCCGCTAATATTCTCAATTAATTCCATCTATCTATAAATTCGAACGAACTTCTCGTCGACGATTGGGCACCGTAAGTGAACTCGACTCAATCAATCGGGCCGGATCACGTCAATATCAGACTGTTAAGCAGGCAAATACAAGTAACCTCTAGCAATGGCTACCCAAGAAATCTCGAGAAAATATATTCTCCAATTAATCACTTGTATTCTATCTTTTGACTTTAATACATGTTTTTAGACCATATATGCAATTTCCTAAAAAATGGGAAATTGCAAATGATAAACATGTTCTTTTAGACCATATATGCAAAAACTTTAGACCCTCTATATTTACCATTTCTTATGAAATAGTCCATAGCCAAAATTATAAATTTCTCAAGTGCTTGCTTGAAAATTTTAAAAACAATTTTAAAATAATAAAATCAACATATGTAAAAATTAGAAAATAAAAAAAAGTTATTTTGATTTTTTTTTCAGTAAAATTGTTTTGCAAATTTTTTTAAAAAAAGAGTTGAAAATACAGGTTTTTGACTTTGATGAATGGAGTTCTCATTATTCTTGTTATGAGAAAAAGTTATCGAATGTATTTTCATATTTTCATTTTTGAATACAAATTTTTATTCACCAAACCTTTTTTATTTCTATTTCTAAAAAATAAAAAATAAAAAGTAAAAATAAAAATAAAAAATATTTTCAAAAAGAAGTGAAACCTTACAGTATGTTTCAATTGCACTAAAACAAGGGAAGGGAAAGGAAAGTAAAAGAAATTAACATCATTTTTTTAGGGGAAGCTAAGAGAGTTGAATTTTCATTATTTTTCCTTGAATTATTTAGTTTTTATTTGCTCCATTTAGGAGGAAAAGCTAGGAAAAAGAAAGTGTAGATTCTTTTTAAGATGTGGAATTACATTTTTTTCTTATTAATGTTAAGTCTTAGTTCGATTGGCATTGTTGCCAGTGTAAGAAAACGTGAGTTCAAGTATGTTGATGTACATTGTTCTCCTATTTAAGGGTTGGGGAGGAACTATGAACAGTTCTAGACATTCTATAAAAAAAATAAACATGATAAAAACTTATAATAAGGTAAATGTTAAAAATAAAAATTGTAAAAATTTTTAGAGCATGTCACAACACAAATAATCTTATCACTAGATTAAAAATTTTGTTGACTAAAATATATTTTTATTATACCAGTGTAAAAAAATCTAATGTTAATATTAAACTCCTAATTAAGTTTAATATCACTAATCATTTCACATGATAAATTATTAAAATATCCAAAGTTAATAAAATTTAAGAAAAAAATAAAATCAATAATTTCAAGGTCATGTTAAAAAAAATTACAACTCTCTAACAAACTACTCACTTAACTTTTTTTATTTTATCTTATTAACAAAACAAAAATATCTTTCTTATAAAATTTAATCATTTTTTTTGTCACTTTTTAGTTTACATTCAATAATTTCAATTTTGAAAAATACTCTTCCACAAACTAGTCATGACTTTAACATTCTTAAAAATACAATAAAACAATTAAACAATATAAAATTTTTAAAAAAATCTACCTTCATTTAAAATATAAATATATATTATTTTGGTAATTTTTTATAATAATTTTTTTGCACACATCATAAGAGTAGTTTACTTTTATTTAAAAAAATAATTTTTTTATAAACTAAATCAAAATATTATAAATCAATAAAACAATTGAGATAGTCGAATACCCAAAAAAAAGAAGATAATATCACAAGAATGAATCACTATTAAGACCTAGTTTAGGAATACTTATTAAAAGTACTTTTAAGAAAAATAATATTTTTAGTAAGAAACTAAAATTTTCGATTTCTAAAAAAAACTCTTAGGTCAATTTTTAACTAAAGAATCACTTTTCCTTTTAAAAAATAATTTATTTAAAAATATTTTTATCCTAAAACTACACTTTTTAATAACAATACTAACCTACATAACTTGCAGCCCATCTACCTAACACCAATTAAATAGCAAAAATACCATAAACCAAGAAATAAAATATTATAGATAAATCCAATCAATTGACTTGGTGACACTTATTTAATAACAAAAGATACCCTTAAAGCAAGATATAGAAATAACACAGCTCACCTATCCCCATAACAAAAGCCACAATTCCAAAGCAAAAGGATCCGTAGACCACCCCAAATAAAACCATGTAGTGAGATAAAAAGATTTTTTTTAATTGATTGATATTTGATTGTAGTATTTAATTTGATGAATTGAATTTATTAATTGATTTGATCAATTGATTCTATTAATTATTTATTTAAAAGTGTTTGGTAAAATTTTATTGATAGTTAAAAGTCTATATGTGTAAAATGACAAAATAATGACATGACACATTTTACTGTTAAGTATTTATTTGTTTATAATACTTTAATCTTTATTGGGTGAAATTATTGAAATAAAACTATATTATCAAGTAATTAAAATATCCCGTATGGAAGTTAATTAGTGAATATTTTTAAAATTTTAATAAACAAATTTCTTAAGTTCTTTATTTACAAATATTAACATTGTGGAAAATAATAAATTTTAATAGTGTATCAATATAATTGTAAACTATATTCTTAGTGCTAATTATGTCATGTTTTTAGTATGTAAATTAGTGATAATTATGTCACATTTTGAATAAATTTTTCAAGTAGCATATTTCTATTAATATAAAGTTGCATAAGAAATCATTTTACATAAGTAAATTAAAAACAAATTAAGAGTACATAAATATTCAAGAATGAACAGACTCGATTGAAAACTTCTCATGGCAATATCAACTTTTATAAGATTCATGATGGAGTTTTTTTTTAAATATTTATTTTGAACTTTGGAGGTAAAAGTGAAAATGAGAGAATTGAGACTATTGATATCTTGACACCCCTATTAGGTTTGAGAGCATGTAACACAGGGAGTAATTTTTGAGTAAGCATGGTTAGATATCTTATTCCCAATCAACTGTGTAAAAAGTTATCCATCATTGTATTTTTTGTTTTGGAGGTTTTAATTCAACAAGCACTTGTAAACTTCTATTCACTAAACACTACAATTAGAAAATTTAACAACTCAATCTCCCATTTGTACTCAAATCAACTAAAAAACACGTAAAACAATGCCTTAAACAATGTTTACCAAACACCCAAAATCAGGTTTTAGCTGATGAAGCTTTTTTCCTTATCATAGTTAATGTGACCACGGGGGTAATAAAATGCAATCACGATGAATTGTGATGAATATCAGCATAAATAAAAAAAGATGCAAATAAATTAAGTTATATAATAAGAATCACTTCTTTCGCTCACCTAACTTATTATGTTGAATAAATATTGCAGGTGAGTTTCATCCACAAATATAGTGGAGAGATGACTCTGGACACAATGATAATTATACTTTTCAGCTATTTGTTTCTCAGTTCAAGCTTAATTTACACACAAAATCTCAACCAGGAACTTCTAGAGCCATGGATTGATTTGAAGTACCCCGGAATTGTGTTGTTTCTAATAGGAATTAGTGGCGATTTCTACCACCATTTCCTTCTTTCCAAGCTAAGAACAAAGGGTAGCAAAGATTACAAGGTCCCCAAACGTGGTTTATTTGAGTTGGTGATTTGCCCTCACTATTTGGTTGAGATTTTAGGGTTCTTGGGAATTAGTTTGATTTCTCAAACATTGTACTCATTTTCAACCACTCTAGGGACTGCTTTGTACTTGATGGCTAGGAGTTATGCCGCTAAGAGATGGTATATCTCTAAGTTTGAAGATTTTCCAAAAGAGGTAAATGCCCTAATTCCTTGTGTTTTTTAGATACACGAATGAAGGTGGGCAATTTGATTAAATGATCTTCTACAAAAGAAAAATAAAAGTCCATGCAATCAAATTGCTTCTTGTTCAAATTAATGCCTGATCTAATGTTCAAATATGAGTTTGAATAGGATTAAGAACAAAGAAAAACAAGAAAGAGAGTAAACGAAGAGATAACAACCAAAGTTTATTAACGTAGTTTGAAAACAATCATACTCTATGGAACCTCGCTCAGTGAATAGTTTATTCAACAATTGATCCTACTATCAATTGGCTAAAACTCAATCTACTCAAAAAACAATTACAATCCTAATAGACAACTTGTTACAACCACTCACCAAAATACCTCACTTACAAACAATTTTAGCTTTCACAAATAATGTCTATGTATTTGGAAACACAAAAAATATTTAAAGACTTTTTCAGCACATTTTAAGCTCTAATTCATGCAGTTTCATAGTAAATTTTTGTCAAAATTCACACTTTAATTATAAAATAATTAATTTGCACTTAAATTATTAACATATTTAATTTTAATTATTTTTATAATAAATTTTCACAAATTTGATTTATTTTTGACAGTTTTGCACAAAATTTGAAAATTATTGGCTCGACAGACACCTTGAAAGGCTTGAACCATTAGAGAATTTTTGCATCAAGTGAACCAAGGGCAAGATTAAAAATTTTTCCAGCCAAGGTCGGTCCAAATGATGATAAGTTTATATACTTTATATTTATTTTTTATCCAAGTTAAATTGGGTTAAAAATTAATATAAAGCCTCCAGTGTGCTAAGCATTGAAAACTATCCAATGAGCAAATTTACAACCCTAAACTGACCCAATATGTAACACCCATTGTACAACCCAATTTATACCCGGAGCCCAAAACCAAACCTAGCCCAGACCTAACCCATTAAACCCACAAAGCCTAAAGATATAATGGCCCAAATAACCAAAAAAAAATCGAACAGAAGACAACAAAAAAACCCTAGGTGCGCCGCACCTAGGTCTGTTTTCTGACTGCCCAACGCCGCACGTCCCATCCCCACCATCACTGCTGCGCCGCACCAACTCCTCTGCCACCGACCCACCCACCGCCACTTGCACTTGCAAAATTAGAGAAAAGTGACAGTTTATAGAATTAAAAAATGTGTAAAAAGGCTATATAAATCTATATAAGGCAAATCGGGCAAAAGGTTTCTTTTTTCGAAACCCTTTTTTATTTATTTTTATCTTTACTTTGTTTCTTTAAAACTATACATATATACAGCAGGTATAAAAAATACACCATTTTTATTTTTTCGACCACCGTGTACGGTGGCCGGTGCGGCGGCGGCACGGCGGCGGCGTTGGCCGGATTCTGGGAGTGCCGAAGAAAGGGGAGAGAGTTGAGAGTGTTTTTGAGAAATTATTTTTTGAAGAGGAGATAAAATGAAGTTTTTTTGAATTTTTTTATTTAAATAGGGGAGCAAAACGGCGTCGTTTTGCTCACTCTTTTAAAACGCCAAAATAGCGTCGTTTTAAGGCCGACCCGAGATCTGACCCGCCTGCTTTAGGAGATCCGCTTGTTTTTATGCAGAGGGGTAAATTTCACTTTTAGCCCCTCCGCTTTTTACTATTTTCGCAATCAGTTTTTTTATATTTTTAAATTTGCCCCTTTAGTTTATTTTCAATTTCAGTTTAGTCCACGCTAGAACTACGTCGTTTTGAGGGAAAGGGAAAGTTTCCTTTCGATCCCTCCATGTTTCGCGCGTGTCACAATTCGATCCTTGGCCTTATTTTATTTCTGATTTCTCCCATGATATTTTGTTTATTTTCAATTTAGTCTTATTATTATATAATTGCTTATATATACACACGTATATATATTTTATAACTTATTTAATATATACATAAATACTCATATTTTTTTACATATCTATACATATATATCTATATACACATTTTTTTCTCCCGAATATGTATATACATACTTATATATATTTTACATATTAAAATATGTATATTTATATATATTTTTTATTTTTTTATTTTATTATAATTCACATACATATATATATTTTTCTCTTATATGTACATATACATATTTTTATATTTTATAATTTTTATCTATTTTCTTTGTTATTATTATTGTTTTACTTGATATTCATTTATTTATTTATTCACGTGTCCATTATTATCATTATTATATTCTTTAAATACTTCGGTTTTATTTGTTTATTTACTTGATATTGTGTATACATGATTGATTTATTTATTTTTATTTATCTTTTTCATTATTTTTTTGCTCATGCTATTGCTTGTATTATCATTTTACTTACATCATCATCATTGTTATTCCATTACACCCATTTTTACTCAGATTTGTAAAAAAAGGAAGATTTCGAAAATAAGGGTAATATTCGGTATTTGAGATCTTCGAAAGGATTGAGCCCTAACGTATTGGGTTCCAATTTTCTTCGTTGAATCTAAATAATCGAGAATACTCTTTAACCAAAAAAAACATAAATAAAAAGCTCATTATTGGGAATACAATACGGTGTGTCCTAACGCATTGGATATGACACGTTGTTTTCTCGAGATGATGATTTTTTCTAAATTTTTTTTCTAAATAAGGCAATATTTTACGTTTGGAAAATCGAGAAAACGTGCCCTAATGTGTTGGGTTTCGATTTTTTCGTTCGACCAAATAGCCAAATATCCTATTAAAATTTCAAAGTAAGGCAATGTTTTGCGTTTGGAAATTCGAGAGGGTCGTACCCTAACTTACTGGTTTCAATTTTCATGATGAATCCAAATACGCGAGTCTTTTTTCAAACCTAAGCTTTAAACGATCTCGAAAATTAAGAAAAGATTAAGTCCTAACTTACTGGGTCTGATCCCTTTCTTTTAGAATCCAAGATAGCTAAATATCTTTTAAATAAGCAAATTTTCAGCATTCATTCGTGTATCGAGAATTCGAGACATTGTGTCATAACTTACTGGATATGATTCTCTTTCTCGATTAAAGTGAAATATGCCTATTTTCCCAAAAATTTTCAACATTTTAATACAAGGATTGTATTTTTAAAATTCTTCAAAGTTCTCAATTTTCAACATCAAGACATTAGCTAATCAACTAGGTACTAATTTTTGGGCGTTACGAGGGTGCTAATCCTTCCTCGTACGTAATCGACTCCCGAACCCATTTTTTGAAATTTGTGGACCAAAATCGTTGTTTTAATAAAATTAATCGTTTATTAAAAACAGCTACTTTTCAAGGTAGCCCGATCACACTTTATCAAAAAGGATTGGTCGCGACTCCCACATTCGATTTCATTTTTCAAAACCCAAGTCGTCCCCATTTTTATCAAAAAAATGGTGTCAACAGCTTGGCGACTCCACTGGGGAAAAAATAAGAGAGTCAAGCCGCGAGTTGATTATTTCTTATATTTTTGTCGAAAATGAAAAAATTGGTTCAAATTTACGATCCTTTTGTTGCATGTAGTCTGTATTATTTTGTTATATATGTTTTATTTGTTTAAGTCTCGATATAGTTTTTTACATATCGCATTTACATGACCGTTGGTCACACCCTTTTAAGTGGGAGTGAGAAGCTAGTCCTTCGTGAGGTTTTCACCTCCGTACAGGATAGTGGATCGCTTTCGGGATACATCCGTACCTATGTCTTCGTGATATTTTCATCTCCGTACAGCCATAGGGAAATGTATTCCCCTAAACCGAACTCGGTCTGTATGAGCCTATAATGGGTGAGGATCGAGGAATCGACTGGTTCGGGTACCTTTACTTTAGAGCCGAACTGCATGTAGTGAACCTAAGAGCCTACCTTAGGTAGAACCATTTCAAACCCCTAGTGGTCACCCGAATAGGTGTTCTATTTATTCTTGCTTGCTTTTGCTTTGTACTAACATGTTTTCTTTTGTTTTGGTTATGATTGCATTGCATTTTCATTATAAAAAAAGAGGTGTTGATTCACGTTCAGTTGCTAAATAGAGAGCTTGTCATAAGAAAATGAGTTTTTTGATAAAGTGGATGGCAATACAATTGTCCGAATATGGTCTAAGAAAACGTGATAAGAGAAGGATGATAGTTTAACGGAGGACTACACGACTATTGCTCCGTTGCCCGAGGATTCAAGATGATAAAAATTATTTGAGAGCCGTTGAACTTTCTTAAAAAGAAGCCAACGAGCAACACGAGGATGAGTGAGCAACAAGTCGTGGCCTGGATCAAGTAAAAAGAAGATAGAAGAGACGTCCCTTCTGAAGAGTTCGTGAGATTTATCTTAACGTTCGAATGAAAAAGATGATCAAATGTCTCCGCCTATGAGGGCAAAGCCGTATATATATCTGCTTTATGTAAAGAGATTTGTTTTCTAGTCAAGTTGTTCTAATAGAATTGAACCAAGAATCAATGTCTCTTTTTGCATTCATTTCATGCATTTGCATTACATTGCATCATATGCATTAGATTTTCACAAAGTGACCCTAATTAGGTAAAATTATTTCAGTTACCCTGGAAACCAACAAAAATCTGCCAACTAGATATCACTACGAAACCCGTCGCAAAACAAAAACAATGGATCAGAGATTAGAAAGATTGGAACAATTGTAAAAAGAGATGCAAGATCAGATGCAAGAAAAATTAGCTAAAATACAACAAGACATGAAAGAATCCCAAAGAGATTTATTGAGTCATTTAAAGTAGTTAATGGCTGAAGGGCATGATAAGGGGAAGAGCCCTGCAGTCAATCTTGAAGATGATCATGAAGACCCTGCCTATCCACCGGGTTTTACTCCGACTAATACCCAAGCACAATCGGAGGCAAATCCACAAGGGGCACCCGTACCCCAATAATATCAGACCGGCACCTCAGCTCTGATGAATTACCAAACAGGCTCAGGTTCTAATCCGGGGGACAATCCAACCAATCCTGCAGTTCTTGATTTATGAAATGGCAGAAATAGAAAAAGCAAGAGTAGACCTGCCAAAACAACTAGAATACCGGTGTAAATAGCTAGAGGAGAAGTTTAAAGCCATGGAAAATGCCGATTACCATCGAGAAATGGATGCTAAAGATTTGAGTTTGGTGCCTGATTTCGTGCTCCCTCCCAAATTCAAAATGCCGGAGTTCGAAAAGTATAACGGGACTAGTTGTCCTGAATCTCATATCACTATGTTCTACCGAAGGATGACGGGATACATCAACAATGATCAACTATTGATTCACTACTTCCAAGATAGTTTGATCGGGTCAGCGGTAAGATGGTACAACCAATTGAGTCGAGCCAACATCCACTCATGGAAGGATTTGGCACAGGCTTTTATGAAGTAGTACAACCATGTGATGGATATAGCACCTGATCGAATCACATTGCACAACATGGAAAAGAAGCCAAGTGAGAGTTTCAGACAATATGCCCAAAGATGGAGAGAGGTTGCGACACAAGTTCAGCCACCTCTTTTGGAGAAAGAAACCATGATGCTTTTCATCAACATTCTGAAAGCACCGTTCATTAACCACATATTAGGAAGTGCTACCATGAGCTTCTCAAATGTAGTTATGTCTGGTGAAATGATTGAAAACGCAATAAGAAGTGGGAAGATAGAAGCGAGAGAAGGCGTCAAGAGATCAACCCCAAAGTATAAAGAAAATGAGATGAACAACACGAGTACATATAACGAGGGTTATTCAAAACTAATTATGGTGAATCAGCCAAGAAAAAATGGTCGCTAACCAACAAGACTCATCAAGACAAGAATTCGGAACAAGATAAAACACTGAGAAGATTCAGTTCATGCTAATTCTGATGCCGTATAAGGAGCTGTATCAAAGATTATTCAATGCGCACGTTGTTGCCCCTTTTTACTCAAAGCTCCCACAACCTCTGTACCCCAAATGGTACGACATGAATGCACAATGCGATTATCATGCGGGAATTACGGGACATTCTATAGAAAATTGCATTGCCTTTAAAAAAGTGGTTGAAAGGCTTATCAGTATGGGCATTGTCAAATTAGATGATTCATCTAGTGCAGAAAATCCACTAGCCAATCACATTGATAATGGGGTGAATGCAATGTATGAAAAAGTGTTGGTAAGCGTTCACATCAATGTCGTACATGAAGGCAACTGAAAAGAGACCTTGTTAGATATCCACCCTTATAAAATTGGAAGTGTTCTAAATAAATCAGACTGTAAAAGAAATCCCTGTAGTATTTAGAGCTTACTCAGAGTAATATTCAGAACACACTTGTTGCTTTTAGCCTAGATGCAATAAGAACTCTTTTGTGAAATATGCTCATGTCTGAACGTCGTTATTTTAATGAAATATATCTTTGCGATCATTTTTGAGCCAATATTTTTTCATTCTTTATGAATAATTATTCTTTCATTCTTTCTTCCAAATCATTCTTTCATTCATTAATAATCATACTGTACGGATAATTCATACATTCCTTGTACCTACAATAGGTCTTTGGATATCAACGACATAAGTGACGCTGCTACAAACTTAAAATCTCCTTTTGAGGAAGATATGTGTTTAGAGGGATCTCATGACTTCGAAGATGACATAGATTGCAGCCTATCTCCAGACTTATTGAGGACGGTAGAACAGATAGAAAATAGATCCTACCCTACAAAAAATCATTAGAATCCACGACTTCTTCCTATGTGGGGCGTGAAGGTCGTTGGGTCGATCTTGCTAAAAGATTCTGGAGGTCGTCGATTTATCTTCGTAGGAAAAAGTCACTTCATATGCCAATGTCACAAAGTTGACAGTCAGTAAATTCTTGAAAAATAATATGTCAGTATAGGATGCCAAAAAAGGATCATAACTGACTATGCACTAAATTTGAACAACAGTCAAAAGTTTGTAGTCTGTTCAAGATTAACACCATGTCGCCCCAAAATGAATGGTTCAGTAGAGGCAAAAAAAAAACTGCCGAGGCAATGCCTTTTTCTTGGGCTTATCTTGAATTTTCCTATTGAAGACAAGATTCTTTCTTTTTGAGTTTTTTTGAATCTAACCTGATTGAAGAGGAATGTTTAAAATTATCCGTCATGGTCAAATGTGCCAAAAGCAAATGATGCGAGCTCACAAGAAGACAAAAATGGTTCATCCTAGAGAATTCTATGAGAGGGTCCTGGTATTGAGGAAGACCCTTTCCATACAAAAAGAACTTCATGCCAAGCTGGAAAGGACATTGTGTGGATGGCCTTATCTGGAAAAGTGCCAATCTTGATCGGAAAGGATAACGAGGACATGCCTAATCCTATAAGTTCAAATTCAATAAAAAATGTTAAGAAAAAAAGAGAGAAAAAAGAAAAAGAAGGAAATAGAAGAAAAAAGAAAGAAGAAGAATAAAAGAAAAAGAAAAGGAAAAGAAAAAGAAAAAGTAAAAGAAAATGAGAGGCCAAGGTGAAAACTCGCAAAGGGCGCATTGAGACCAAAGGGGATTTGAGTTGAAAACCCGAAAAGGGCAGCTCAAATGTTGGAACAAAATGGGGCATGAGGTGATCAAAGTAGCTCAAATTTTGATCGAATTGGGGCATGTGGTGATCTTGTTATACCTGAATCAACAGGAAAGGGTAAGCGACATCTTGGGGCATCGACAAAGCCTTGTAGATCTCCTAAACACATGTCAAACTCAGAATAGTCTTTCAAAGAGTTTGTACAAAGAAGTTCAAGCTGTGATATCTGTGGCATCTAGTCTTCATACTATTCATATTGAATGTTTTGTTCTTAGAATACTCCATTCTTTTTCAAGATACGTGTTCCCAATCAATATTTTTTTATTCTTGCTATCCTTGATAATTTATTTCAAGCTATGCTCCCAAATCAATTCTTTTTTTTATCCATCGTTATGATCTATTGCAAGCATGTTGCATTGGAATAATGATTAATGGACTAATAATACTTTCACAAGGGAAGTTTTGCATATTACTCTAAGAGTTTCTAAATAATATAGGAACTAGAAACAGGACAATTGTTTAGAACTCACCATGTTTAAAGGTTGAAATATCTAAGAAGGAAAAGTCTAAATTAAGACCATCCTTTTGGATTTTGTCGTCAAAACATTGATTGAATAAAATGACAAGATGTTAGAGCTTCAATGAACAAATAAGCGATGTTCACCAAGCAATAAAAAGAGGTTTCCTGATAGAAAAAAATTCTTCATTGGTGCATGAGCATTTGGTATGACACCCTGAGAATGGGGTAAAAGACCAAAAAGCTTCACATTCTGTATCCTTGAATTGTGATAGGAGAGAATTGAGAAAAGCCATATTTTTCTACCCTTGGGTTACAGTGGGAGAATGATGGTACAAATTTTGCGTCCCAGTGGATTGAACTTTAACATTCACAGTGGGGGCAATTAGATTAAGTGTTTCTTTGGATACGCTAGCCGAGTAAGAAGGCGTTGTAGCACGTCAGTGATAAAACCTTAATAAACTTTGAGTAATGATAACCTAAGCATTAAAAAGGGATTATTCTCATGACATTCTACAAATATCATACATACACATCTAGTTAGGATTATTTGATTCATTCTAATCATGACATCCTAAACACTAGGCATAAATAGGTCCATAAAATGGATTTTGCAGGTAATATTCCCTAGAGAACAGATCAATGAAGTTACCCATACCCCTGAAGTTGTAGTGGGATGGATTAAAGTCATTATATCAAGTTTTATCTCCCTAAAATTACAGTGGAGTAGACTAAAAACAACAGATCTTGCCTTCCTGTACTGACGGCAAAGCAGAATGAAGACATCAGCCTTGCCTTCGTGTATTGACAGCGGAGCAGACTGAAGATAGCAGATATTGCCTTCCTGTACTGACAGTGAAGCAGATCGAAGACACTAGCCTTGCCTTCCTGTACTGACAGCGGAGCAGACTGAAGATAGCAGATCTTGCCTTCCTGTACTGATGGCGAAGCAGATTGAAGACACTAGCCTTGCCTTCCTATACTGACAGCAGAGCAGACTGAAGATAGCAGATCTTGCCTTCATGTACTAACAGAGAAGCAGATCGAAGACACCAGCCTTGCCTTCCTGTACTGACAGCGAAGCAGACTGAAGATAACAGATCTTGCCTTCCTATACTGACAGCGAAGCAGATCGAAGACACCAGTCTTGCATTCCTGTACTGACAGCGGAGCAGGCTGAAGATAGAAGATCTTGCCTTCTTGTACTGACGGCGAAGCAGATCGAAGACACCAGCCTTGCCTTCCTGTACCGACAGCGGAGTAGACTGAAGATAGCAGATCTTGCCTTCCTATACTGACAGAGAAACAGATCGAAGACACCAGTCTTGCCTTCCTGTACTGACAGCGAAGCAGACTGAAGATAGTAGATCTTGTTTTCCTATACTGACAGCGAAGCAGATCAAAGACACCAGTTTTGCCTTTTTGTACTAACAACGGAGCAGACTAAAGATAGTAGATCTTGCTTTCTTATACTGACGGCGAAACAGATCAAAGACACCATCCTTACATTCCTTTACAGACGGCAGAGCAGACTGAAGATAGCAGATCTTGCCTTCCTATACCGACAGTGAATTGGATCGAAAACACCGGCCTTGCCTTCTTGTACTGACAGTGGAGTAGGTTGAAGATTGCAAATTCTATCTCCCTAAGCAGTAGTGGAGCAGATCGAAGATGGTGAATCTTATCTTCCCAAGATAATGGAGAAGTAGATTTAAGCCATTAGTCCTATCTCCCTAAGCAGTAGTGGAGTAGGTTGAAAATTGCAGATTTTGTCTCCCTAAGTAGTAGTGGAGCAGATCGAAGATAGTGAATCTTATCTTCTCAAGATAGTAGAGAAGCAGATTTAAGCCATTAGTCCTATCTCCCTAAGCAGTAGTGGAGTAGGTTGAAGATTGCAATTCTGTCTCCCTAAGCAGTAGTGGAGCAGATCGAAGATGGTGAATCTTATCTTCTCAAGATAGTGGAGAAGCAGATTTAAGTCATTAGTTATATCTCCCTGAGCAGCAGTGGAGTAAGTTGAAGATTGCAGATCTTGTCTCCTTAAGCAGTATTGGAGCAGATAAAAGATGGTGAATCTTATCTTCCCAAGGTAGTAGGGAAGTAAATTTAAACCACAAATCTCGTCCCTGAAGTTGCAATGGAGAATATTGAAGATGAATCCTATACCTCTGAAGTTGCAGTAGGTCGGATTAAATTTTCCATAACAAGTCTAATCTCCCTGAAGTTGCAGTGGAGCAGACTAAAACCACAAATCTTTTCCCCCTAAAGTTGTTACGAAGGAGATTGAAGTTACAAGTCATATCTATCTGAAGTTGCAGTGGAGCAGGCTAAAACCACAAATCTCTTCCCCTTGAAGTTGTTGCGAAGAAGATTGCAGTTACAAGTCATATCTACTTGAAGTGCAGAAGAGTGGATCGAAGCAACAAGATACAATGGACTGGAATGAGGTTACTTGAAGAAAAGAAAAGCCCAAAGAAGTCAAGAATCAGTGAGACCGGGCAAAATTGGTCTTTCTTAGTCTTTGCTCTGTTCTCGCTACACGACAACGAGCAAAGAGGGGCAGCTGTACAACCTAATTTATGCTTGGAGCCCAAAACCAAACCTAGCCCAGACCTAACCCATTAAACCCACAAAGCCTAAAGATACAATGGCCCAAATAACCCCCCAAAAAATTGAACAGAAGACAACAAAAAAACCTTAGGTGCGCCGCACCTAGGTCTATTTTCTGACTACCTAGCGTTGCACGTCCCATCCCCTCCATCACTACTGCACCGCACCAACTCCTCTTCCACCGACCCACCCACCGCCACTTGCACATGCAAAATTAGAGAAAAGTGACAGTTCATAGAATTAAAAAATGTGTAAAAAGGCTATATAAAGCCGTTCAAATCACTGTAAAAGGGGTTCCCCTTTTCTTTTCTTTTTTCGGAGAGAAATAAAAAAGAACAGATTCAAAAGACTTTGCAACAAAGTAGAAAAAAAGAATAAGGCAAATCGGGCAAAAGGTTTCTTTTTTCGAAACCCTTTTTTATTTATTTTTATCTTTACTTTGTTTCTTTAAAACTATACATATATACAACAGATATAAAAAAATAAACCTTTTTGATTTTTTCGACCACCGTGTACGGTGGCTGGTGCGGCGGCGACACGGCGGCGGCGTTGGCCAGTCTCTGGGCAGTGTTGAGGAAAAGGGAGAGAGTTGAGAGTGTTTTTGAGAAATTATTTTTTGAAGAAGAGATGAAATGAAGTATTTTTGAAAATTTTTATTTAAATAGAGGAGCAAAACGGCGCCGTTTTGCTCACTCTTTTAAAACGCCAAAACAACGTCGTTTTAAGGCCAACTCGCCTGCTCTAGAAGATCCGCGTGTTTTTATGCGATGGGGTAAATTACGCTTTTAGCCCCTCCGCTTTTTACTGTTTTCGCAATCAGTTTTTTTATATTTTTATATTTGCCCCTTTAGTTTATTTTCGATTTCAGTTTAGTCCACGGTAGAACTACGTCGTTTTGAGGGAAAGGGAAAATTTCCTTTCGATCCCTCCATGTTTCGCGCGTGTCACAATTCAATCATTTGCCTTATTTTATTTCCGATTTCTCCCATGATATTTTGTTTATTTTCAATTTATTCTTATTATTATTATATAATTGCTTATATATATACACGTATATATATTTTATAACTTATTTAATATATACATAAATACTCATATTTTTTTACATATCTATACATATATATCTATATACACATTTTTTTCTCCCGAATATGTATATACATACTTATATATATATTTTACATATTAAAATATGTATATTTATATATTTTTTTTTATTTTTTTATTTTATTATAATTCACATACATATATATTTTTCTCTTATATGTACATATACATATTTTTATATTTTATAATTTTTATCTATTTTCTTTGTTATTATTATTGTTTTACTTGATATTCATTTATTTATTTATTCACGTGTCCATTATTATCATTATTATATTCTTTAAATACTTCGGTTTTATTTGTTTATTTACTTGATATTGTGTATACATGATTGATTTTTTTTTATCTTTTTTCATTATTTTTTTGCTCATGCTATTGCTTGTATTATCATTTTACTTGCATCATCATCATTGTTATTCCATTACACCCATTTTTACTCAGATTTGTAAAAAAGGAAGATTTCGAAAATAAGGGTAATATTCGGTATTTGGGATCTTTGAAAGGATTGAGCCCTAACGTATTGAGTTCCAATTTTCTTCGTTGAATCTAAATAATCGAGAATACTCTTTAACCAAAAAAATAAATAAAAAGCTCATTATCGGGAATACAATACGTTGTGTCCTAACGCATTGGATATGACACGTTGTTTTCTCGAGATGATGATTTTTTCTAAAATTTTTTTTCTAAATAGGACAATATTTTTCGTTTGGAAAATCGAGAAAACGTGCCCTAATGTGCTGTGTTTCGATTTTTTCGTTCGACCAAATAGCCAAATATCCTATTAAAATTTTAAAGTAAGGCAATGTTTTGCGTTTGGAAACTCGAGAGGGTCGTACCCTAACTTACTGGGTTTCGATTTTCACGATGAATCTAAATACGCGAGTCTTTATTCAAACCTAAGCTTTAAACGATCTCGGAAATTAAGAAAAGATCAAGTCCTAACTTACTGGGCCTGATCCCTTTCTTTTAAAATCCAAGATAGCTAAATATCTTTTAAATAAGCAAATTTTCAGCATTCATTCGCATATCGAGAATTCGAGACATTGTGTCATAACTTACTGGATATGATTCTCTTTCTCGATTAAAGTGAAATATGCTCATTTTCCCAAAAGTTTTCAACATTTTAATATAAGGATCGTATTTTTAAAATTCTTCAAAGTTCTCAATTTTCGACATCAAGACATTAGCTAATCAACTAGGTACCAATTTTTGGGCGTTACGAGGGTGCTAATCCTTCCTCGTACGTAACCGACTCCCGAACTCGTTTTCTGAATTTTGTGGATTAAAATCGTTGTTTTAATAAAATTAAATTGTTTATTAAAAACAACCACTTTTCAAGGTGGCCCGATCACACCTTATCAAAAAGGATTGGTGGTGACTCCCACATTCGATTTCATTTTTCAAAACCTAAGTTGACTCCGTTTTTATCAAAAAATGGTGTCAACACCCATAACCCGTATCCGTCGCCAGATTGAGGTTACGAGGTATTACCGAACAAGACACAACTTTTAAACAATTACATTTGCACACCTGTTATATTCGAATTAATAACACAAAAGACTAATTACATGTTAAACATACATAATTAATCGTAAAACAAATATAATATCTGATGCATATAATCAGATTTACACCTTAATAATCTTGCATCAAAGCCATACAAATTTTACTTCTAAATAAATATACGAATCGAGTACTTATCATTAAAATGGTATTTAAATACATAATAAATTTTAATCATTTTATTTCTTAATAATAAACATGCACTTAATAGACCAAACAAATCATATCACAAAGCTTATGCCCAATCTCATATGCGGCATTAACAAATATGCCAATTGATTTAATATACTTCAATATATAAGACCAAATCATGTTTATCTTCTTATTACAAGCTTATACGCATATGCATACACCAACAGAGCCATTTCCCAACATCCATACTAAACATATCTCTTTACAAATACTTTATAAATCTATTATCCGAACCTATTGGCTAAACATTTTAGTCTTTGCACTCCTATAATGAACGTCAATCATATTTCATTTTCATATGCATAACCAAATTGAATAACTCTATATGTGAACATCAACTTAATTCTCCATTAATTTATACCATTTCTATATGCTTTAATTCATGCCATTTAACAACACATTTCAAAAATTATTATCTCACAAATGACCAAAGCAATTTCATTAGTACACATTACTGAATACATAATCAATCAATTGTCAAAATTATAGAAATAAAAAACCCTAGCCCAACTAAACCCAACTCACAAAGCAAAAAAACCCTAGCCCCTTTCAGCAGCAGCGGCCGTTGCACCCTTCCCACGCGTGCCGCCACGTCTCCTCCACATCACTACCATACGACCTCTGTACCTGCAAGCAAATAACAACACAACAACAAAGAAAAAATATATATAGTTTTTAATATTCGGCTATAAAAAGCCGAAAAACAGTGATGTAAAAGGATTTTTTTTTACAGAGAAATCAATACAGAAAAAAAAGAAAAAATTCAAACACAAAAAAAGATTTCAAAGGTAGCTATTTTTTTTTGCTTTCGCTTGTTTTGTTTTGATATTTCTTTTTCTCTTTTCTTTTCTAAAAGGAAATATAGAAAAATAAAAAAGGATCGAAACTTACTGTTTCTCTGCGCTTTACGTCGTCGTGAGGCCGAGGTTCATCGTTTTCGATGAAAAATGACGTTTTTAGGGTCGTGTAGTTAAAACCCCCAAAAAAAGGCTTTTTCGATTTTTCAGCCACCGCGGATGGCGGCGACGTCACTAGCTATCAGCGACTGCCATGGTGGTCTGGCGCGATGGCCGACGGCCGGACCTTTGATTTGTTTTAATAAATCAAATCATTTATAAAAATAACCACTTTTCGAGGTGACCCGATCACACCTTATTAAAAAGGATTGGTGGTGACTCCCGTGTTTGTTTTCGTTTTCAAAATTAAAGTCGACTCATTTTTTCAAAAAAAAAAGGTTTCGACAGGTTAAATGGTAAGACTTTAGCTTATCCTTTTGGTCTTGTGTTCAAGTCTCTATGAAAGCGATAAAGAAATATTTTTGTGATGTTTTTGTAAGTTAGCTTTATTTTTAATTAAATTATATTTTTATTTGTTCCCCAAAACTCTAACATTTTCCCCTATTTGTTTCTCATCTTTTTGCTTTCCTTGGTCTCAAATTGATATTCTCTTTTCTTTTGGCTTTGTGATTTACTTGTGTATCTGTTTGTCGACTCCTTTTCTCTGCTTAGTTGACAAGCACTCCTAGCGAGTAAGTGATTTTGTTTTTGGTAGTTAATGTGTTGGGTTCGTTTTTGGTTTCATAAGATACCCTTTTTTGAGTTAAGTGTTAAGGGGTTTTGATTATTGGCTTTCCCATTAGGTGAGGAATGGCGTACCTTCGACGATCCTCCAGCGAATTGAGTTAGTGTGTTGCGGTTTCTTGAAGGTAAGCTTAAGTTTTGATTTGGGGTTTTTGTGTCGAAAGTTTTTTAACGTAAATTCGATTTTGGTTGCTAGTTTTAGCGAATTGGTTCGGTTAAATAGTCTAATTGGTCATTTGAATGTCATTTTTAGGTTTCGGAATCGTTATTGTTGCTTCTACGTCAAAATCGTACTAGGTGTGTAACGAAAACCCGAAAAATCAACAATGGCAAAAGCCGAAATTGAGGCTGTCGACACCACACAGCCGTGTGCCAGGTCGTGTGGTAGGTCATATGTGTGCATAGCCCGTGTATGTCACTAACTCGAGTCACATGGTCGTATGCCAGGCCACGTGTTAAATCGTGTAACCCTCTGAATTGAGTCACACGGTCATGTGTCAGATGTGCTAGACACTGACTTGAGCCACAAGCCTTGTGGGCCAAGCCGTGTGGGCCACACGGGTCAGATTCGACTATAACTTCTAGCTCGAGTTCGGAGTGTTACAAAATGTGGGGTGCTATACTTAAAAATATTTGAAACTTATTGTAAATATGACGATACAATTTTATATTTTAAAATTTAATTTTGATATAATTGTACATACTTTAAATTTTATTATTTTTATATTGAATAAATATAGCATTTTATATATACTAAATAACATAAAAAATTATATTAAAAATGATATAAAAATAAAAAATAATTAATTAAAATTAAAATTTCTTCTAACAATAATATAAAATCAAAGTTGATATGTATCGTTATGCATTTATTATCTCTTCTAATTAATATCCGCATAAAGTTGATCTACCTCTAGAAGTATAGGTTTTGTCGTATTGGAAAAAGAAAAGAAAAAGAAGTGTATGTATTTCCGAAACCACACAAAGGTACAAAAGGATATGATCTTGCAAGGAAAGCACATGTCTAGTGGATAGTGGCCCATGATTATGATTTAGATTGGGGTGAGTATATGCTAAATTGGTTATTTATATATTTTTATTTTATAAAATAATTTTAAAAAATTGAATTATGTTTTTTTAAATATTTTAATATATTTTTATAGTATATTTGTGAATCTTTTATTTTATTTATAAAATTTTAAAACTTTAATTTTTCTAAATACTAATAAGTGGTTGGATGTAATGGTAACACATATGATACTTTCAAAGAAAAAAAATTAAATTTAAATTTTAGAGACAACATTATTAAAAGAAACATTTACGAATCTAAATATGGATAGTAAAAACAAATCTGAATAATATAAAAAGATAAATGAATCTAAGAGAAGATAAGATAGTGGGTGATAAAGCACCACACATTGAGACATCTCTCCTCGTGGGAGCTCATGTTTCCACGTTTTTAGCTTCCTATCAACTACTATGAACCAATTTGGTGAGAACATTATCATTAAATAATAAATAAATAAAATTATATTATATATATGGTTATATCACAGGCAAACTTGCAGCTTAATTTAATTGTAGTTGGTATTAACGTCTTAATATAATATTCCTTAATTCCATTGTATTTCTTGTAGGCAGCTAAGAGAAAATTTCAACTCCATTTAATTTCATGTTTCATCAACTAGTTAAAGCTATGTTCTCGTAAATTAATTCTTATTTTGAAAATTTTAATTTATCATTTGCTTTCAATTTATATTATTTTAAACAATTTTATCTATCGTTTGTAATGTTACCTGTAATTATTGTTAATTGAATAGCAAAATAATTAATGGCAGTGCTTGATTGCAATAATCATTATGACATTACAAAAATTGTGTAGACAAAAAACATTAAGAATGTCAATGGTTGTTTATGCAGTTTGACTTCCCTATGTGAGCGAAATTTAACTTAGTGAGTAATTTCACTATATTTAATCCACAATACAATAAGTGAATTATATTCTATTACTCGTAAGCATAGAGATCTCACCTTGGTACCTAAAGAATATAACACTCATCTCCAAATTCTCCCCTAAGATATTACCTAGTAAACACTCAATGTTTACAATTCAGTTTGCACTCTCTCACCAAACAGTTCCTCAATAAATAGATTCAAGTGTTCTCAATATGCTTTCATACCTAACCTAGACAAGTATTGGAACCTACCCATTGTTTGAAAAGTCAAAAAGGGTGGGCACCGAAAGTAGAAAGTAAAATTGGTTGGCAAGTTGGGTTAAAAGTTGGCATGGGATAATTGCAATTTTGGTCCCTAATTGTATAGGGACATTGCAAGTTGATCCTTGAACCTCAACTATAAATAAGCCTAACCATTTCTTACTTTCTTCATCCCACACTTGCCATTCTCTACTTAAGGCAATTGTTCTCTCTCCCTATTTGTAAACTTTCACTTGTATTTTTGGAGTGAAATATATTTGGTAGTGCCCGAGGACGTAGGCAAAATTTGCTGAACCTCGTTAAAATTCTAGTGTTCTTTATTTTTGTTCTGCATATTTTGCAAGTGTCATTGTAGTGATTTATTGTGCTATTAAATTACGATAAAGGGATATTCTGGCTAGGAAAGATCTGGTATGTAAGCGATCTTCGTGATCCACCTCTCTTTCCTGGGAATTGAACTTAGTGTGATTTTTCAGTACAATAATTTTACTCTTTCACACGCTTCCGCGCAACAATTGGTACCAGAGCCAGGTTCGTACTTGGGGAATACGACCGTTTAAGGTACTATTCACGTATACGGCACTATTCACGTATACGGTACTATTTACGTATACGGTACTATTCATGTATACGGTACTGTTCACGTATACAGTAGTTAGGATTGAGGAGAAAATGGCAGCAGCATCGTCATCAGCAAGGACTACTGTGACAAATGCAAAATTTGAAGTAGAGAAATTTGACGGTACCAATAATTTTGGTATGTGGCAGTGTGAGATCCTGGATGTCTTATGTCAGCAAGAGCTGGATATAGCCCTTGAAGAAAAACCTGACAAGATGGATGACAAGGAGTGGGCCAAGATCAATAGACAGGCGTGTGGTACAATCCGCCTATGTTTGGCCAAAGAGCAGAAGTACTCCGTCATGAGGGAGACATCAGCGAAGAAGCTGTGGGATACATTGGAAGAAAAGTTTCTAACGAAAAGTCTTGAAAATAGGCTTTATATGAAAAAGAAACTTTTTCGGTTCACGTATGCACCCGGTATGTCGATGAATGACCATGTGAACTCATTCAATAAAATTTTAGCAGACTTGCTAAATTTGGATGAGAAATTTGAAGATGAAGACAAGGCATTATTGTTGTTGAATTCCCTTCCTGATGAATATGATCATCTTACCACCACATTGCTTCATGGGAAAGATTCAATCACATTTGATGCAGTCTGTAGTGCGTTGTATAGATCTGAGACTCGAAAGAAAGATAAAAGAGATCACAGAGATACAACTGCAGAAGTCTTAACAGTAAGAGGTCGTTCACACAGCAGCAAACCTGGTAGAAGGGGTAAGTCCAAAGGGAGACCCGCCAAAGATGAATGTGCCTTTTGTCGTGAGAAAGGGCATTGGAAAAAGAATTGTCCTAAGTTACAAAAGGGCAAGTCTATTTCTAATGCATGTGTAGCGGAGCATGATGAGGAGTCAGACTTTAGCTTGGTTGGCATGGCAATGGCATGTCAAACGGATGAGTGGATATTGGATTCGGGATGTACTTACCATATGTGTCCTAATAAGGACTGGTTTTCTAGTCTTGAAGAACTAGAAGGTGGAGTTGTTTTTATGGGCAATGATAGTGCCTGTAAGACAATGGGTGTAGGTACAATCAAATTGAAGAACCATGACGGCTCAATCCAAGTTTTGACAGATGTTCGCTATGTACCCAGCTTGAAGAAAAATCTCATCTCATTAGGGGCCCTAGAATCTAAAGGGCTCACAATCACTTTGAGAGATGGATTACTAAAGGTAGTAGCTGGGGTATTGACGGTGATGAAAGGCACTAGAAGAAATAACTTGTACTATTTAAATGGAAGTACAGTTATTGGATCAACATCAACAGCTTCTGCGAAAGATGCAGATTCAGAGGCTACCAGGTTATGGCATAGGCGATTGGGACATGCTGGTGAAAAAGCTTTGCAGACTTTGGCGAAGCAAGGCTTGTTGAAAGGTGCAAATTCTTGCAAATTGGAATTCTGTGAACATTGTGTTCTGGGCAAGCAGACGAGGGTAAAATTTGGTTCAGCAATTTACAATACGAAAGGAATTCTGGACTATGTTCACAGTGATGTGTGGGGACCTACCAAAGTGGCTTCTTTGGGAGGTACGCACTATTTTGTCACTTTTCTTGATGATTATTCAAGAAAAGTATGGGTGTATCTAATGAAAAGAAAAAATGAAGTTTTGGATGCATTTCTGAAGTGGAAGAAGATGGTGGAGACTCAGACAGGTCGAAAGGTCAAACGACTTCGATCAGATAATGGTACTGAGTACAAAAATGATCCATTTCTACAAGTATGTCAAGATGAGGGCATTGTGCGACACTTCACTGTTCGAGATACACCACAGCAGAATGGGGTGGCAGAACGCATGAATCGGACTATACTGGAGAAAGTTCGATGTATGTTGTCCAATGCTGGATTGGGCAAGGAATTTTGGGCTGAGGCAGTTACATATGCGTGCCATCTAATTAACCGATTGCCATGAGCTGCAATAAATGGAAAAACTCCTATGGAGATGTGGACTGGTAAACCTGCTACTGATTATGATTCTTTACATGTTTTTGGTTCCACTGCATATTATCATGTAAAAGAATCTAAGTTAGACCCAAGAGCAAAGAAAGCATTATTCATGGGTATAATTGGTGGTGTAAAAGGATATCGTCTCTGGTGTCCTGATACAAGGAAGATTGTTTTCAGTAGAGATGTAACTTTTGATGAATCAACCATGATGAAGAACGAGGATTCACAAAAGGATGACAAAACCAGTAGTACTTTGCAGCAGGTGGAGTTTGAAAAGGTTAATGATGATCCAGCTAATATTGAAAGAACAAATGATGAAGAAGTTTCGACCCAAGAACTTCTACAGCAACAAGATTCAATTGCATATAGGAGGCCAAGAAGAGAGATTCGTAAGCCTGCTCGCTTTGATGATATGGTGGCCTATGCACTTCCAATTGCAGATGATGATGTTCCTTCCACTTACACAGAAGCAATAAGTAACTCTGATGGTGTAAAGTGGAAGCAAGCTATGAATGAAGAAATGCAGTCTCTTCATAAAAATAGGACTTGGGAGTTGGTGAGACTGCCCAAGGGAAAGAAGGCAATTGGATGCAAATGGGTATATGCAAAGAAGGAAGGATTTCCTGGTAAAAATGAAATTCGATACAAGGCTAGATTGGTAGCAAAGGGTTACGCTCAGAAAGAAGGAATAGACTACAATGAAGTGTTTTCTCCAGTTGTGAAGCATACGTCTATTCGAATTTTGCTAGCCTTGGTTGCGCAATACGATCTTGAACTAGTTCAGCTTGATGTGAAGACAGCATTTTTACACGGTGATTTGGAAGAGGAAATCTATATGACTCAGCCTGATGGATTCAATGTTGCTGATAAAGAAAATTGGGTTTGCAAACTGACAAAGTCACTTTATGGATTGAAACAATCTCCGAGGCAGTGGTACAAGCGATTTGATCAGTTCATGAAAGGGCAAAGATACACAAGAAGTAAATTTGATCATTGCGTATATTTTCAGAAGCTACAAGAAGGAACTTTCATATACTTGCTCTTATATGTTGATGATATGCTGATAGCATCTAAGAGCAAAGTTGAGATTGAGAGATTGAAGACTCAACTCAATCTCGAGTTTGAGATGAAAGATCTAGGTGAAGCTAAGAAGATTCTTGGCATGGAAATATGTAGAGATAGAGCTCATGGCAGAGTTAGCTTGTCTCAGAAGCAGTATTTGAAGAAAGTACTACAGCAGTTTGGCATGAACGAGCAGACCAAACCTGTAAGTACCCCGTTGGCTTCTCATTTCAAGCTTTCTGCACAACTATCTCCTTCGACGAATACGGAACGAGAATACATGTTGCAAGTTTCGTATTCTAATGCAGTGGGTAGCTTGATGTATGCAATGGTGTGTACAAGACCCGACATTTCACAGGCAGTTAGTATAGTGAGCAGGTATATGCATAATCCTGGAAAAGGACATTGGCAAGCTGTGAAATGGATTCTACGGTATATTCAGAAGACCGTGGATGTTGGATTACTGTTCAAGTAGGATAATACACTTGGTAAAGGTGTTATTGGGCACGTTGATTCTGACTATGCCGGTGATTTGGACAAGCGAAGATCAACCACCGGTTATGTGTTTACACTTGCTGGAGGACCAATAAGTTGGAAGTCTACACTACAGTCTACAGTTGCATTGTCAACCACAGAAGCCGAGTACATGGCTGTAACAGAGGCTGTAAAGGAGGCTATTTGGTTACAAGGTATGGCTAAAACCTTGGGGTTGGTTCAGGAGCATATTAACGTGTATTGTGATAGTCAAAGTGCTATTCATTTAGCAAAGAATCAAGTCTATCATGCACGTACAAAACATATCGACGTACGATTCCATTTTGTGCGGGAAATTATTGAAGAGGGGAAAATTTGTCTTCAGAAGATCAAGACTGCAAATAATCCCGCAGATATGATGACCAAGGTGGTAACAGCAACCAAGTTCGAACATTGTTTGAACTTGATTAATATCCTGCAAGTTTAACAGTTGAAGAAGGCACTATCAAGTATTGTTGTCAAAGGCAGAAAGAATTGTGTGAAGATAAGATTATCCTAATCAAATCTTCAAGGTGGAGATTATTGGAACCCACCCATTGTTTGAAAAGTCAAAAAGGGTGGGCACCGAAAGTAGAAAGTAAAATTGGTTGGCAAGTTGGGTTAAAAGTTGGCATGGGATAATTGCAATTTTGGTCCCTAATTGTATAGGGACATTGCAAGTTGATCCTTGAACCTCAACTATAAATAGGCCTAACCATTTCTTACTTTCTTCATCCCACACTTGCCATTCTCTACTTAAGGCAATTGTTCTCTCTCCCTATTTGTAAACTTTCACTTGTATTTTTGGAGTGAAATATATTTGGTAGTGCCCGAGGACGTAGGCAAAATTTGCTGAACCTCGTTAAAATTCTAGTGTTCTTTATTTTTGTTCTGCATATTTTGCAAGTGTCATTGTAGTGATTTATTGTGCTATTAAATTACGATAAAGGGATATTCTGGCTAGGAAAGATCTGGTATGTAAGCGATCCTCGTGATCCACCTCTCTTTCCTGGGAATTGAACTTAGTGTGATTTTTCAGTACAATAATTTTACTCTTTCACACGCTTCCGCGCAACAACAAGCTTTCAAGCCTATATCAATTTCAACTTGTTAACCTAAAATCTAAGTAAATACAAAGCAACTCCTCAAAAATAACTATTATAATATAAACATTCAAAGCATAATTTCTCGAAGATATGATCTCTAGAAATCAATAGTACAATCTCGATCAGATCTCCTCATAACTAGGGTTCAATTGATTCACTCGAATCTAATCCAATGTCCAATAGTCACGGATTGATTTTCATAAATAGACCATAATATTAGTATAAATATTTTGCTTCATTAAATTGTCAGCTCAAATATGACAAATAATATCACTATTTTAATGACAGTTACTATCAAGTGCGACTCAACCCATTAAACACAGCTTTTCTAATCAATTTGTTTTCAATTTATATAAAAATATTAGTGTGAAGTATAACCTTCAATTAGAAGAAAAATATAATGATAAAATAAGCCGTACGTCTATCGAATACAAAAATGTCAGATAAGCTACTACTATTTTATTTGAACCAATTGAACCCTCATCTATTTTCTTTTTCCAAATAGGTCCTATTTAATGATGAACATCACAGTTTGAATAAGTCATCTAGCTGCCTTGCACTTGAATAAAAGTTGATGGCATAGGCTTTTTACAGGAAGAAAAGAAAATATAAATGGAACTTAATTATGAAACAAACAAATCTTAAATTTAAATTAAACTTAATTGCATCTAAATAATAAACAAAAAAACAAAGAAATCTCTGAAATCACTTTTTCAACTTTGGAGCAAATGTAGTTAAATTTTGTGAATGTACCTTCGCAGTTTGGTTTGAATCATCTAATAATAATAATAACTTCTTCATTTTCATTCAAGTGATAGTAAATAATAGCTTAGAAGAAAGGGGTCAATCTCAAAATTATACATAATGTGCGATTGTATATATGAAAATCTGATTTGATCCAATTCTTGTAAATTATTAACACAATTATTGATATAGCATCCTTTTATGTTTATATATTGGAATAATAAATAATTATATTTATCTAATATAAAAATAAATTGATGTATTTATTTCTTTAAATGTATATGATTAAATCAAAATTAAAATTTTAAGTATACATTTGAATCACAACTAAAGTTTCACGTGTATAATTGTACCAAATTAAAATTCATATATATAATTACATATTAAATTAAAGTTCATATATAATTTTAAAATTTATATAGAGTTCATAAATTTCACTAAAGAAAGAAGAATAGAAAATATCTTAATGTTGTCAAACTCCACATGCGATGGACAGGTCAGCGTTGGGTCCATGTGTCATTTCTATTTTAGCATCCACGATACGAATCAATACCCATGATCATATATATATTATTATCTAATTAATTTGTTAGTTAAATTTGTATTAACTTCTAAAATATTTTTTAATTTTATACAACATGTTTTTATAAAATATTATTATAATAATATTGTTAAATTATAGGGCTGAAAAGATAAAAGAAAATGAAAAAAATATTGGTACACCCACTTGTATAACTTAAATGAATAATAATTTTATATAAAAAAAGTAGTTGATGAAAAGCGTGGATTCAAACCTAAGGTCCTCAAATTTAGAGTTTATATATTTTAAAAATATCTTAAAATATTCGGCATCGGAATTCGTATGGTAATGTTGATTGAGTAAATAAAATTTCAGTGTGACATTGGAAGTCAAAATCTCCTTAAACCAGGCCATTTGAAATTAGAAAATAAGTACGGAACTAGAAAATAGGAATATTAGTAATCATGTTGAGATTGAATTGGTAAGCTAAAAAGGGAGGATCCAATTCTAAGAATTGACAACTTTGAGATTTCTTGGTAAATATTGATAGATTGACATTCCTCTAGTATATTTATGAAGTCAAATTTAAATTTGATTGGGTATATTGTGAGATACGAGTAATTTGGACATTAAGGTTAAAAAGGGACATAAATATAACGACGTACAAATATGCTTGGTTGTTGTTGGTATGTCTCTACTAAATGAGGAATTAATGTTATTCCTGTAATTGAATTTGTCGTACATAGCTAATGAATGACAAGGTCGGAATATTAAGTGTCAAGGCAAAAGCAAGCAATGGATAACAAAATTGGTTTGTGCTCTCATAGTTTGATTAAAATCATACTTTATTAGGTAGTAAAATATAATCAAATAAAAAAAAGAAGCAAACATGATACGAGGTATGTCTAAATTTGATTGTTGTAAAAATTCAATTAAAAGAAAAAAAAAAGGGTTTTAGCCATGGTGGAAATTTAAATATTTGAAAATCGAGTTGATTTGTGATATTTATAGTAATAATTTTTTTCTCAAAAATATATGTGCTTTGTGCATGACGGATATGTATCATTCCTGATTTTCAGCCGAACAGTCTTTTCTATTATCCTCATACCTCGAGTTGTGCCAAATGGCTCAAGTAACAAGAAACAAATTATGTAACCTCCTTCACTATCCTCAAACCTTGAATTACTCGAGCAACAAGAACAAAACATAGAAAAAGAAGCGATTTTATTACTTTCAGTATAAAAGTAATTTTGCTCAATAGAAACCGATAGAAATTAAATATAATTTATTCTTAGAAAATAAATTCACACAACTTTTTAGCAAAATAACAATATACGAAACTTGTATGTAAAAACCTATGTGAATCTATTAGTGTCATCTATTTACAGGGAGAGATAGGAGAATATTGGTTGAATAATGGTAACACAAATAATATTTCTTTAATAGAAAAAATAGTATAATAGTCTAACTAAAAGAGAGGGGGGTACTCACTCTTTCGATTAAAGAAATAAAGAAATATTATTTGTTTATGTGAGGCAGATTGGGCCTCTTATGTATTGGGTCTAATAATATATAATTCCTAAACTTTTGACCCAGTATTTTATTATTAATCCAACCCAATAAAATTTTTTATTTCTCAAAATAAATATATTATTTATTTATTTTAATTAACTAAATTAATTTCCCAATTAAATAATTTTCTCAATTCAATTCAAATTTTATTAGTAATTTTTTTGATAAAAAAATCTATGAGGAAATATATTTAATTTCCATTTTCAACGAATTCATGATGGCTAATTAATTTAATTCCATTTTTGAATTTCAGTTATTTAATTATAATTAATTAAATAATAATTTGAAAACCTTAAATTAATTCTCAAGTAATTTTTATAGTGAGAAAACACATTCATTTTTTTAACACGACCCAATTCTCTAGCTTCATCATTTCTATTCATTTTTTTCATTTGGTTCTACATACAATTAATTTCTAGTTTTAGCAAGCTAAAGGAGGGACCGACTGGAAATATGTAATTAAAGCTCAAATGACTTATAATTAAGTTTCATTTTTTGTCTATAATTATAAACTCATTTAGTCACAAAGTCATTGTAATGGCCCAAATTCAAGGTTATTGGAATAGTGGTTTCGTAACCACAAATCCGATTTAAAGAGAAATTTATTTTAATAATTTTGCATGAATATTGACATGATAGGAAAATCGTATGAAAATATCGATAGAAAAATTTTACCGATTTAGTGGTTAGTTAGAAAAAGAAATTATTGAAGAAATTGGGTAAAAATAAGGTATCGAGACCTCGATCTCGTAAAACCTAGTCAAAAATATTTTTATAATTATTTATGAAATGTTAGTAATATGGTATTAAAATTTAGTTAGAAAATTTTAATGTTTGGGTAGTCAATTAAGTGAAAAGGACTAAATTGAAAAAGATGTAAAAGTTACTAGAAGAATTAAATAGCTCAATTGTTAAATGAGGAGGGATATAAATTGCAAATAAGCCCAAAAGGAGATATTTTTGGCGGCATAAGCTGAGAAAAATAGGAGAATTGAAGAATTAAGGGTAAAATTGGAATATTGTAAAATTTACTTTAAAAGTTAGGACTAAAGTGGAATTATCTAGATTTCTCTTTATTTTTCTGCATTCTCATCAGCCAAAAATGTCCTAGGGTTTCTTCAAGCTGGTTTTTCATAATTTTTGCACCAAGTGAGTTAATCCTTGCCTTTTTCTTGTAGTTTTTGTGTTTCTAAGACTTTTACAACTAGGTCCTATTACTAAATTCATTAGTTTTTGATTTTATGAATGAAATTGAAAGTTTCTATGAATATTTGCTGTAAGTTTATGATGAAATAGTATGAAAGTGAAGCTTTAATTTTTTTATGAAATGATTTTATTAGGTAATTTCAATAGAAATTGATTTGTAGGACCCAATTGTGAAAAGGTTTGGAGTTAAAGTCTAGTACTAAAATTTTGAATTCCAAAGCTTACAAAGTAGTTTAAAGTGATGGGATAAAGTGTTAATTGAGAAAACTCAGCTCAATTGAGAGGTTAATTGAGCAGGGATGAAATTATCATTTATTGAAAGCTTAGGGAAAAATGGTAATTAACATCATGCACTAAAACAGTTTTGGACAGCAGCAGTAGTCTAATTTTAAAAAATTACCAAAAATTGTAGAGATCTAATTATAGGATGAAAAAATATGAAATTATATCTTATTGAGTCTAGTTTCTTATAAAAGAAACGATGTAAGTAATGTAATTGTAAATCATGAGATATAATAAATTTTGTGAGACAAGGTCAGAATGAATTCGGGTTCCCCTGTTCTCAGTTTGGAAAATCATCAAAAATTGGAGAAAAATAATTATGGGCTTAAATTTATATTTTTAAAATCTTTAATGAGTCTATTTTCAAAAGAAACAAGCTATAACATCATCCAAATTCTGTACAATGAGATAATTAATTTTTAGTGAAGAGAGGTTGGAACTGTTGAACAGTGAAACAGGGGAAATTTAAATAATAAACTGTACTTATTTGCTAAACCAAAAATTCTGAAAATTTTATGGTAAGAAGATATGTGAGTCTAGTTTCGGGGAAAATTAGCATATCTTAATTTGGAGTTCAGTAGCTCAAGATATAAATAATTTAGTGACTGTGACTCAGTGAGACAGCTTTGAATGCACTATAAATAATAATGGAATTATAGAGAATGTTACATATGAACATGAAAAGTATTTGATAACACTCTAGAATAACGTATTTTTATGTGTTAATTATGTATTTATTCTGAGTATGATCCTGCTAATTTGAGCTATTTATGATCTTTTATCTCATAGGGACTAAATTTGAGGCAAAAGCAAAGTTAAGGGCCAAAAGCGTGAATTTAGAGATAAAATGGGCCAATGTGCGACACAAGGAAAAGTTGGTGTCAAAAGTGCAAGCATGGAGGACACAAGGGTTGAAACGCAAAAAGAAGAGATTTTATTCTGTTAAACTCTATTTTAATTATATTAGGATAATTAATATTGAGATAATTATTAAGGATTATTTTTAGGATTTTATTTTATCTTTATTTATCTTCAATTAAATGTATTTATCTTTTAGGAATTTAAGTAGGATTAGACTATCTCCCCTAGCACTATAAATAGGGGGTGAAGTAACTCAAAAGGAAATCCCGTCTTTTTCCTGAAAACACTCTCTCCCCAAAAGTTTAGGCTTTTGTTCTTCTCATATTTCATTTCAATAAAATCTTTATTTTTATTTTATTTATTTTCTTTTCTAACACAACCATGAGCCACTAAACCCATCTAGCCGAAGGTTGTCAAAAATCCCAAAAAGAGTTTATGAGGCTTAGAATCCGTACTTAGCCTCCTCAGTGAGTATTCATCGTTTCTCCGCACTACGTGGCTGACGCTTCTGTCCATGTCCCTTAAGAAGTAAGCTTTTCAACGTATGCAAAGGCGGCCGCTTTGTATGTTTTGGGAAGGTTGCACAGTCAGTTCGTTAGCTTACTGTGTCAGAGGTTGGCAAGCCCAAGAGACAAAATGGCATGGGATTCGCCATTGAAAAGCGTTGATCTAGCATAAGACGATCCCACAGAAGCGATTGTTGGCTAGAGTCAGGTTCCACTAAATCGTAAGTCTAAATCCTTGGAGCTGGTGGTCGTAGGCGTCCTCTTCCACTATAACTGGCTTATTCGGTTTGGGAAGGATCATCTAAAAGCCGAGGATTGAACCCAAGGCGGAACGAAACAACTGGAGGCTGGAATCTCCCATAAGAATTTCCTTTCTCTCAACTCTATTTTTAATTTCTCAAATTTTCGATTCAATATTCTTAATTCTGTTTTTATTTTATTCTTCGTTTCCAGATCCAAACCTTTAATTCTGTTATTTTTTATTTTTTTTCAGGAACGCAGGTTGTCTTGGGCAAGACTCTGCCTGGGATTCCACGGAACAAGATATTGTGCAAATCCAGTCCCTGAGGATTTGACCCTACTTCTCTTTTACTATTCTTTTTCATTATTTATTAGGGATAGGATATTTTTGGTGCTTTCAACGACCGCATCAAATTTTGGCGCCGTTGCCGGGGAACAAACCCGGGTCACCCGCGTGACAGGCGGGAATACTTACCACTATACTACAACGACTCACCAGAAGAAGTGCTTAACGCTAGGGTTAACGAAAACCCGAATCTAGTACACCAACAATGGCTCAAACGATTCGGCAACTGGCCGAAGCTCCGACAGAACAACCGCCATTGTGCATCGCGTATCTTACTATGGATACTGATTTTGAGTTGAATTCAGGATTAATCCAATTACTGCCAACTTATCGTGGGTTGCAAAATGAAAATCCCCACAAGTATCTGAAAGAATTTCATATGGTTTGTCTTAGCATGAAACCTCATGGGGTAACTGAGGACCAGATTAAATTGCGTGCTTTCCCTTTCTCCCTAGCAGATTCTGCTAAGGAATGATTATTTTATTTACCCCCTGGATCTATTACAACTTGGGCTGACCTATCTCATTTTTTTTGAACAAGTTTTTTCCAGCGTCTCGAGCAGCTAAGCTAAGAAGAGAGATCGTTGGAATAAGGCAAAAAGAAGCTGAGTCCCTTTATGATTATTGGGAGCTGTTTAAGAAGTTGTGTGCAAGCTGCCCACAACATGGTATAACGGAGCAATCTCTCATCCAATATTGTTACGAAGGTTTGAAGCTCATGGAGATGAATATGGTAGACGCTGCTAGTGGGGGAGCATTAGTTAACATGACTCCTCAACAAACGAGAGACTTGATCTCCACAATGGCTGCAAATTCTCAGCAGTTTCGAGCTAATACTGAACCCCCTAGAAGGGTTCACTAGCTAAGTAATTCAACCTTAGAGGATAAAGTTGATAGACTTACTAATATGATGAACTCTCTTATTGCAGAAAAAGCGAAGACAGCTCGGTTATGCGAAATATGTGCTACACCTGATCACACGACTGATGCATGTCCCAGTTTGTATGATGATACCACGGCCCATCTGGATGCTGTTGGAAATTTCCCTAGGCCGCCACAAAGGCAGTATGACCCCTACGCTAATACCTACAACCCAGGGTGGAGGGATCATTCTAACTTAAGCTATGGGGCCAATCCACGAAATAACCAGCCATACCAAAATCGATTTTCGCAACAGCCGCAAGGTTCAGGTAATTTTCTAGAAACCGTGGTCAATAAGTTAGCAGCTAATGTTCTTGATTTTCAACAGCAAAATCTTAATTTCCAAAAAGAGATGAAAGATTTCCAATAAAAAACCGAGGCGTCCATCAGAGAGTTGACCACATCGATCGAGAAATTGACCTCTCAAGGGAAGCTGCCATCACAAACAGAACCAAACCCTAGACAAAATGCAAATGTAGTGACGTTGCGAAGCGAAAAGGTATTGGAACCAATTCCTGACAGGAATCTTACCCAAGAAATCGCTCAAGAAAAACCCGAGAAAGACGAACAGTTCCGACTAAAGCCTCTATTGCCTAAAATTCAACCTCCATTTCCAGAACGTTTCAACCCGTGTTGAAGAGGTAAAGAGGACAAAGAAATCTTCGAAACATTTAGGAATGTCGAGATCAACATTCCGCTGTTGGACGCCATCAAGCAAATACCGCGGTATGCTAAATTTCTTAAAGAGCTTTGCACTAACAAGCAAAAATTAATAGGTAATAAAAGGGTGAATGTTAGTGAGAATCTATCTGCAGTGTTACAGCGGAAAATGCCGGCAAAATGCAAGGTTAGGGGCATGTTTGCAATACCATGCCAAATAAGCCATCTGGGAATTAAGAAGGCTATGTGTGATCTAGGGACTTCTATAAATGTAATGTCGTATTCTATTTATGAATCACTTAAAGCGGGTTTTTTTGACAAAAACAGGTGTTATCATTCAATTGGCGGACAGGTTTGTTGTGCATCCAGAAGGAGTCCTCGAGGATGTTCTGGTAAAAGTTAACGAGCTTATTTTCCCTACAGATTTTTATGTGATCAAAATGGAGGAGGATAGAAGTCCTGGATCTTCAGATCTCCTACTGGGTCGAACGTTCCTTAGTACAGCTAGTACTAAAATTGATGTTCGAAGTGGAACTCTTACGATGGAGTTTGATGAGGAGATTGTAAAGTTTAATGTCTACGACGCCATTAGCCATCCAAGCGAAATATTGAGCGTAAATCGTGTCGACATAATTGCCTCTTTGGTGGAAGAGAATTTTGAGTCAATTTATGGAGATAATTCTGAACTTAATGAAATTGAATTTGTTAATAAGTTATTATCTCCAAATACTAAACTGTTACCTTCTGTTATACAGGCACCAGAGTTGGAGTTGGAACCCGCAGGAAAGGCAAGAAAATTAGACATCCAAGAGTTAGAAGAAATTCGTAATGATGCCTACGAAAATGCTCACATTTATAAAGACAAGACAAAGTTGTTTCACGATAAGAGAATAGCTCAGAAGCATTTTTCGGTAGGACAAAAAGTTTTACTTTATAACTCTATGTTAAAGTTATTCCCAGGTAAGCTTCAATCACGATGGCAGGGACCTTTTATTGTTATTGAAGTGTTCACACATGGAGCGGTTGAAATAGAGAGTGAAAAATCTGGAAAGCGGTTCGTAGTCAATGGCCAGCGGTTGAAGCCATTTTATGAGAATTTTCAAGCCCACACGGTTAAGAAAATCCATTTGGAACCACCATAGAACCAATAACGGCGTCGAGCTAACGACGTTAAACAAGCGCTTGTTGGGAGGCAACCCAATTTTTATTTTTTATTTTTTTATTTTTTTCTTTACTTTATTTATTACTTTATTTTATTTTATTTTACTTATTTGGATATTAATAAATTTTTATTCTTTTTCTTAGATAAAACAGAGCGAAAATGCGAAGAAAACCGTAAAGCAACGCTTAGAGCGCATTAAGGACTGACTTGAAACCTTTGGCCAGCAACTGACCAAGCTCATTGCCATCATTTGCGATCGACAGTAACAACACAGAGAGTTTTTCTAAACTTTTCTACCTATTTATTTCTTTTCGTCCACATTGAGGACAATGTGCTTTCAGTAAGGGGGAGGTACTCTTTGTTATTACTATCATCTTCTGCTGTGATTTTGGTTATTATTACTGGTGTTGCTGCTTGAGGCTTTATTTTGTCCATATTTTTTTTTGGAATCTCCTGCCTCTTTTCATGCCCAAGATTTTTACGAAGAATTGCCTACTGTTTGACCTACAAGCATGATTCTTGTTTTCTGAGAAAATTATAAATTTTTCATAATTGATGCCATCTCCAATGTTTTATTCTTATTAGACTAAAAATAATTGTGATTCATAAAGTTAACTTTATCTTACTTTTCGTAAAATTGATTAAGTTTAAATACAAAGTGGACACTTAATATGTTTGCATGCTAAAATATATTGATGACTATTAAGGTAATTACTGAAACTTATTTTTGACACTTGATTATTATTATTATTTCTCTAAAGTCCTCATAAAAAAATATTATTAAAATGTCGTTTAATGTTTCCGTGGTTATGAGTGCAGCTTAAAAACGTGACTGACTGAGTAACCGGGGTAGGGTGCTTGGGTTGTCATCCTATTTCGCGTCAAAAGGTTGTGTGACGTAAAGCTCTGCTAACCGGAATTAAATTTTTAGAACATGTTGGGCTGAGTAACCGGGGTGGGGCGCTTGGCTGTCATCTCTCTTCGCGTCAAAAGGTTTAGTATATTCCTAAAGCATAATAAAAAAAAGAAAAAAAATATATAATTTGAGGACTAAAGGAGGAAACAAATAAGGTGTCTTGGTAGGTTTGGTAATTTACCTAATTTTCATCAAATAATTCAAGTCTATTCTAATTTTTGTGTGTATTAATTGGAAAACTTTTTTTGTTTTACTTAAAGCAAGCTTAGGGTTCTCTTTATTTTTCATATGCATTTTTGACTGATTTTTATAAAACTTTGGAGTTGTATTTCTTTTATGGCAGAATCTAACTTTCACAGTAGATAGGAACCATACTTGAGGGTAAGCATGGGCTAAGTAGGGGGGATTTGATAAAACTCTAGAATAACGTATTTTTATGTATTAATTATGTATTTATTCTGAGTATGATCCTGCTAATTTGAGCTATTTATGATCTTTTATCTCATAGGGACTAAATTTAAGGCAAAAGCAAAGTTAAGGGCCAAAAGCGTGAATTTAGAGATAAAATGGGCCAATGTGCGACACAAGGAAAAGTTGGTGTCAAAAGTGCAAGCATGGAGGACACAAGGGTTGAAATGCAAAAAGAAGAGATTTTATTCTATTAAACTCTATTTTAATTATATTAGGATAATTAATATTGAGATAATTATTAAGGATTATTTTTAGGATTTTATTTTATCTTTATTTATCTTCAATTAAATGTATTTATCTTTTAGGAATTTAAGTAGGATTAGACTATCTCCCCTAGCACTATAAATAGGAGGTGAAGTAACTCAAAAGGGGATCCCATCTTTTTCCTGAAAACACTCTCTCCCTAAAAGTCTAGAATTTTGTTTCTTCTCATATTTCATTTCAATAAAATCTTTATTTTTATTTTATTTATTTTCTTTTCTAACACAACCATGAGCCACTAAACCCATCTAGCCGAAGGTTGTCAAAAATCCCCAAAAGAGTTCATGAGGCTTAGAATCCGTACTTAGCCTCCTCACTGAGTATTCATCGTTTCTCCGCACTACAGGGCTGACTCTTCCGTCCATGTCCCTTAAGAAGTAAGCTTTTTGACGTATGCAAAGGCGGCCGCTTTGTATGTTTTGGGAAGGTTGCACAGTCGGTTCGTTAGCTTACTACGTTAGAGGTTGGCGAGCCCAAGAGACAAAATGGTGTGAGATTCGCCATTGAAAAGTGTTGATCTAGCATAAGACGATCCCACAGAAGCGATTGTTGGCTAGAGTCAGGTTCCACTAAATCGTAAGTCTAAATCCTTGGAGCTGGTGGTCGTAGGCGTCCTCTTCCACTATAACTGGCTTATTCGGTTTGGTAAGGATCATCTAAAAGCCGAGGATTGAACCCAAGACAAAATGAGACAACTGGAGGCTGGAATCTCCCATAAGAATTTCCTTTCTCTCAACTCTATTTTTAATTTCTCAAATTTTCGATTCAATATTCTTAATTCTGTTTTTATTTTATTCTTCGTTTTTAGATCCAAACCTTTAATTCTGTTATTTTTTATTTTTTTCAGGAATGCAGGTTGTCTTGGGCAAGACTCTGCCTGAGATTCCACGGAACAAGATATTGTGCAAATCCAGTCCCTAAGGATTTGACCCTACTTCCCTTTTACTATTCTTTTTCATTATTTATTAGGGATAGGATATTTTTGGTGCTTTCAATGACCGTATCAGTATTAGATTAATGATTAAATTTATTTATTTAGATCTAGAAAATTCAAATACGAAGCAAGATCGAGGAAAAGAAAAAGTTTGGGATTAGTAGATTTTTGTTTATGAACAATTGTCGAGGTAAGTTCGTGTAACTTGAATTGTATTCTTAAATGCTTGAAATGTTTGTTATTGATGTGAATATGATTTGAATGTTCATTGTATGAAAATTGATGAAACATTGATATATTTAATAAAAAGGGGAAGAAATCCCGGTTGAATAGAAGGAAAATTCGATGGATCTCTGAAAAGGAATTGACGGTAAAAAGGATCTAGCCCGGACGGATGATCCTATCCTGATATAGCCCTCCCGAAGAATATGTGGAAAATGGATTTAGCCCGAACGGGTAATCCGAATTAGGGTCTAAATTTAGCCTAGACTGGTAATTCAGATCCAAGCTCATTAGAGTAATTGTCGTTGCAGGGGATTTAGCCTGGACTGGTAATCCCGACAATACTCTATGAGTTTATATTACAGAGGATTTAGCCTAGACTGGTAATCCCACTGTAAGGATGTGGTTCGCGGGAGTGTGCTCTCTGAAATGGAAATGTGCGCACATGAATATGAATTGACGGACCCGGATTTGTACACTTAGGTGTACCCTGAAAATCCATCAAAATTCTGGGAAATTCAACGGAATAAATATGGAAAAATAACAAGGGAATGGAAAATATGGAATTGATGAGCTCATCAATCATTTGTCTTTGTAATGAATTTATATGATGTTTTCTTAACTAATGCAAAAGTTGAGTTTGTATGTGATAGGTATATGTTTATGTGAATTGGATGTGTGCTTGTGTTATTAAATGATAGGTGTATAATATGGTAAGTATAATACCTGTTGCATGAACTTACTAAGCACAATGTGCTTTCTCCGTTCTCTTTTTCCTTATTTTGCAGTGCTCGGGAGCTCGAAGGTTGGAGTTTAGTCGGACCTTTATCACACTATCAACCCATATCTTTTGGTATTTGAAAATAACTTATTTTGAAAGAATGGCATGTATAGACTAAATACCAATATTACATAGAAATGAATGTCTGTAACTTAGCTGTTGGTATGGCTAGAGTAAGTATAACTTTGAGATTTTGCGAAAAATTTCTTATGGCTTCGATTTAATATCAGTTTAGTCCTGATGTATGTTTTGGGCTTCGGAGGCCCATCCAAGGGACGTCATGACATGATTTGATAAATCAATAGTATTTAAACTCGTAATAATAGAAAAAAAATTAATTCAGTAAAATCTAGTAATGCCTCGTATCCTATTCCGGCGACGGATACGGGTAGGGGGTATTACAGTCATTTCACTATAGTGTCGTGACTGAGCTCTCCCTAATTACATATCATTACAAAATCTACTTAATCAATGTTCGTCCAATGACATTGTCATAAGTTTGTGTTACCCTCATAGGGTATCATTAATTTATTTGGGATAAATTTGTTCTCCCAATATGATCCTATTTTATCTCATGGTAACCATTATATCTTCTTTCATGAAAAGTCAATAACTATCAAATAAAAATCAAGTCATTTATCATAAAGACAAACGATTCATGACCACGTTTACTTTCATCTATCACGTAATGCTGATGAGATAGTATCATTTACTCATTAGTTGAGATATGAATTCCACTATTGTGAATGATGTTACATGCTACAAAAGTTGTATACCTAACGCACCAGTTTTCAATTCCTTATTTATTTGTAGTCAGGCTTTTACTTACATCAAAGTATATGAGTCATGTATACATAGTCCATCACCCATTTAGGATTTAGGTATGCCACACGAAGGACGCCGCAAGTGAATAAATTAGTAAATGAATCTAGGATTATGTAACGCCCCTATTTTCTAAATTTTGAATTGTTAAATTATGTCAAGTGATTTAATATGTTTTAGTGGTTAAATGCCTTGAATGTGTGCTTTAAGTCTTGTGTTTGATTCCCTTCCCTTTGAAAATTTTCCATTAATTTTGAAACTACATCTAACTTGGTTCATAAGGGTTATCTTTTATTTTTGTAAGATTGTTAACAAGAATGAGCTTGTTGATTCAATGGTAAGGCTTCATCCTATCCAGAGGTTCTATGTTTGAATCCTATATGTGTGAAACAAATTTAATTTTTGCCTAGATTCTGTTGTTGTCGTCCAAGGGGTTCGATTTTGTCAGATTTATTTTTTATTTGAAAATATTAAAAATATCCTTAAAATTCCTCCCCAGTTTTGTTGTCCAGTATCTCTACTTCTTTTCACTTTTTTCTTCTTTCCTCTTTTCTTTTGTCCTTCTATTGATTTTTTCCTTTTCCCTTTTTGTTGTTTTCCTTTCTGTTTATTATTCTTCTTCTTTTCGTTTTTCTTGGTTTCTTAATTTCGCGGGCGATTCTTTGTTCATTTGTTATAGCGCTGACATTGGTCCTCCATTCTTAGTTGCTGGTTGTATGTTAAGGGTGATTCAGTAACAAGAGGTTCATGAGACGCACAACCATTCTTCGATGATTTACTATTGTAGGACTGCTGGTTTTCTGGGACCTTGTTGTTGTTTTAGTGTCAATATTCCAACAACATTAAGGTGTGTGTTTCTAACTCGAAAACATCGAATCAATCACGAAAATCTAGAAATTTTCGTGAAAATTCAAAATTGGCAGACAACTCCACACATGTGGTTGGCCGTATGATCCACACAAGCGTGTGGGCCACACGAGCCTAATAGGTTAGGCCGTGTAGGCCCATTCCGAGTAGATTTGTTCAGGTTGTGTTATAGGTTGTATGTTTGAAAGCAACGATTTATATATATCCGTAGATGGTAACAAAGTAATCAATTATGATTTTTTGGTACGTTAGTGATGTTTGTATAAATATTGAAAGCTTGCTTAGTTATATAAAATTGGCATGTTCTGATCTGTTTCATTCGTAATGAGCATAGTATCTCTATGTATGAAATTCTGACATATCTGAATTTGTTTATGACTGCACATATGCATTAGGGTGGGATATGGTAATGTGGTAAAAGAAGTGTGTTACTAGCAGTTTTACTGCAATTTTGGTGGTATACCCACAATATATATTCTAGCAGCACAGCTGCAAACTTTTTGAGTGGCATACGACCACATTTTGGTGTGATGGATGGATGGATTCTTGTAGCTCTAATTGGTGTGATTGGTTGGATAGAGTTGGTACGTAGCAAATGGGGGTAGGAGTGTTCTGTCTTGATATATGCATTTAAAAATGTGAAATATCTGATTTTTCTGTTCTGATGAATGCATTAAAGCATGTTCTGATATGATTTTTGCTTGTGGGCCATGGCACACATTGGGCTTTTTAGCTCACTCTGTTTGTTTAACATTTTTCAGGTGATCCTCAAACTTATGATTTAGCGGTGCTTGGGAGCTCGGATCGGTTTACTATTTTTAATTATTTCAGAAACATTTATTTTGGATTATATGGACTATTAGACTATTTTTTTTTCGGACTCTAAATTTGATTTAAAGTTTGTTAAATATTTTCATTAAGTTGGTAATTTTTTTTAATTGGGATGATTTCTGGTAATACGAATCAAATGAACGGTTTTCAAATTTAACAACCCTAAGAACTTTTCCGCTGTAAAGTTTTGATTCGGAATAATGTATTTTACGAAGTAGGTAGCTAATATATGACAGTTTTATAAATATTGAGTTTGTAAGCAAATGATTTTAAGATGCTCACACACATTTTTTGTAACAAACATTCTTACCAAGATATATAAAGCTAGTTTTATAACTTCAAATTTTTTATTTTCAAAATAAAAATTGTTTTGAAAACAAATGGTCAAAGTTTTGTTTTTCCAATGTCACCTTCAGAATCTAACCATAACATCTAGGCCGAGTATGGGGTGCTACATAAGATCTATTCTACTTGGGTCATGCTTGATGTACTGTCAATTTAGTCAATAGCATATTTGTCTCTATCTTCTGGGAGTCATCCGCTCCAATACTGAAGATAAATAATCTCCCCAATTGGACTTGATAAATGACATATTAGTTTTTCAATCGGTTTGCTCATTTCTGATTAGACAAAGGACTTGTTTAGGTTCATCTACCAATACAAGTTGTCTTTTCGTATTACGATCCAACCACATAATACCACTTAGTATTAGCCAAATGTTATATAACCAGTGAGTCAATATTTGCTTCCATTTTGCTTTGTGTGCAAAAATCGTTGAGGACATTATACAAAGGGTATTAATGTAATTAATGGATTTTTTATTATATTAATTTGTTTGAAAAATACAATTGTATATAGACGAAAATATCACACTTAGGGCACCAAATTCAACATTAACTACTCAATTTCGATTAAGATATGTTAAACATGAATATATTTTGATTGTGAAATTATTTTGTGATAATGTTATGCTATATATATTAGCTATAATGTGTTTAATGTTTGATACAAATGGTGAGTTACCAGGTATGTGTTTGTGATTTAGATATGAATATAACTATGTTTGTTGTTTTTGATATGTATGTTTTGACATGAATTGATATGGCGATAAATGTGCATGAAATTTATGGCTAGGTTTTGATAATTAAAAAGATGAGATACGCCTTAAAGCTTAGCTGGTTAAATATGATTTGTATACATTAACTATCCATGTATGTAAGTAATTATGCTATTGTGATAAGTTATAAAGATTCATATGATATTAAGGTAAAAATGGGTAATTTTGACGAGTGTATATGATGAAAAACAGAAATAGTATTCGATTTTAATTGTTACTATCAATTAATAATTGAATATGATTTATATAACATTAGAAAATGATATGTAATGTGATTTAATTATAAATGAAATAGGAAAATTTCAATTAACAATGTCGGATAGAATAACGAGTATGGTTGGCATGCCATAGGGGCCTTTTTATAGGTGGGAGATTTAACGCTGTGTGTATTATATTTAGAGCTTTATGCGTGTTATAATTATCACTTTACGTATGTTATATTTGATTCAACACTTTATGCATGTTATTGGAAACACGAAAATATATACACTTTTTATTTCCTTTTTAACTCAAATTCATGCAGTTTCGGTATAATTCTTGTCAAAAAATATATATAATAATTATAAAATAATTAAATTGTACTTAAATTATTAACATGTTGAATTTTAATTAATTTTATAATAAATTTTGATTTATTTTTGATAAATTCACACAAAGGGCGAAAAATGACTCGACAGACACTACTAGAAGCGCAAAACCGAGAAGTGATTTTGAAGCATCGAGATGAATTAATTTTTCAGCCTAAGATGGTCCAAATTATGAATATTAATTCATAATATAATTAATTTTAATTTAATCCAATTTATTTTGGGTTAAATAATTATTATTAATTAAATTATGAAAAGAGGCCCAATTGTGCTAAACCGAGAGACTAATCCAATTGAGCAACTGGGCTGCCCAAAACCGTCCCACATACTGACCCAATCAGCTTATTTAGCTAATTATTTAGCTTGCAAAACAGCCCCTGAAGTCTCCTTGAATTTGCATTCAAACCTCTCCACTTATCAAGCTTTTCTAGATTTGCTCCTAGCTAAATTTAGCAAGTTTGAAACCTTCAAACTTGCCACATGTGTGGCTGGCCATGGGGGGAGTTTATGGCTGCTGATTTTTGCTATTTTTAGCAGCCTACTCAACCTATAAATACCCCCCTTTGCTGCTCATTTGAAACACAATCTCATCCTTTCATTCTTCATTTCTCTCTCACTTTCTCTCTTCAAACCTTCCTTCATTTTCCATTTTTCTTTTTTTTCCATTCCCTTGTTGATTTCCCCTCTTGAAAAAGAGCCCTTCAACCATCTTTGGAAGCAGCATTTAAGTGTTCGTGGAAGCCTCGGTTCAACAAGAACAAGCGGAGAAGGAGGAGTGGAGCAAACTAGTCAAGCTTCAGAGAAACACCGGATTTGAATCTAGTTCCATATCTTTTTATTTTTATTGTTGTTGTTATGAACATGTCTATGAATGCTTGTTATGTTGATATGTTTAATTTAATTAATATGGCTTAAATTTAATTCGTGTTAGGTTGATTGCATTTCATCCCCTTAAGTTATTAAAATTATGTTTGTGTTGTTATAGGTCTTGGTAAATTGTTTGATTAAGTAAAACCATGATTAAGTTATTCTTGCATTATAATTGTAAGGTAACTAATGAATTAATTATTAAATCGTGTTGAAATTGTAATTAATTGACACAATACTTAATCAGTGCATGTTCAATCATCTAAGGTAGCTAAGGGTTAAATTAGCGACGATATTAAGCGATACATTAGCCTTGCATAACTTGCAAGATTATTGTGATTAAACTGTTTCAATATAGGTATATGTTGTTACCTCACTTAATCTTTTATGCGCTTATGAAGATTGATTAATTGTTTGAATTGACATTGAAAAATGTTCAAGAGATTAGTTAATTTAATAAGTACGCATAAGCAGTAGTTAGCAAATTACCAAGTTGCCTTGAATTATTTCGTAACAACATGAACATGAGTTTAGTAATTTTAAATTAAGAAATGTAACTACTTTAACACAATTATGTCATCTTGATTAAAATCATCTTTTGAAATCGTGCATTGGAACTTTTATTTTTATTTATTTTATTTTACTTAGTTAAATTTTAGTTTTAAATCACTTCCTCAAAATCAAAATATTTTTAATCACCTAAGTGTTTCATAAATATTTTCTTTGCACAGTCCCTATTGGTACGATAACTCGACATTTACTTGTCACTTTATTACTTGTTGCGATTGTGTACACTTGCACATTTCTATCGTTTCAGTTATACTGGTGTGGTTGGTGGGAACGGTGCATTTATGCCCGACTAGCACTTCGGTGTGTATATTGGTGTGTTGGTGGACTGATCTGTGTATCCGTCCTCAAATATAAGTTAGTTAATAAAGGCGAAAATGAGAAATGAATGTGAAATGTAATTAATAATTAAATGAGATGTAAAATATGAAATTATATGTTAAGTTTATGTGTTATTGAGATGGGAATATAATGACAATGTGAGATACGTATTTGATATGATTAAACAAATGCAAATGCCTGGGGGGTGCATTGAAACTTCGCCATGTGTAAGCAAACATTACATAGATACGAGCATGATTATGTGGTAAATGACTATGGAATACCCTGAGAGTTTATTCATGTTACTTAGCTTATTTATTTGATTTTTATTATGTTATAATTGAATTTAAATTATGTTAGCATCATTGAGTATTCAATATTCCGAGTATGGTTATGCTTGTTTCTATGCGCAGGTTTTGGTTAGAGTTTTAATAAATCTAAGTCGTAAAGCATCCAAAGTTAGTAGCTTAGCTCAACTCAGCTCAGTTCAAGTTTATGCCTTTTTGTATGTACATATTTAGTCATTAGCATGACCTAGGTGGAGTCTCATGACTCGATGCACATTTGATGGTTTTGGTATGTTTTGGTGGTATGGACCTATAAGGTCTTAATTGATATATTTCAATGCTTGATTATGAGATTGATATGCATGTTTATAAGTGCTAGTTTATGTAAATAACTTTACTAGTTTATGAGGCCTTGAATGTCATGTTTGGGAGGTGTGTGATTATGTTTAAGTAGGTTAATTTCATGTATATGAATTTGGTAACAAGTTGGTATAAGTTGGTATCAAATTAGTTGCAAGTTGTTTGCATTGAAATGTTTATTTTAAGTCATTTTATGTTAGAGTCTGGTTTAAGTCAATTTATGTTAGTGTCTCGAAACATCAAAAACATATCATGAGACCTCAAGCACAAAAGTGACCATTTGGTGCACCTCATTGCATTTGGTCTCAAGATTAACCAAGCAGGTCTCAAGGCAAGTCTTGAGACAATGACACATTAAAGCTAAAATAGTTTTTTATTCCCCTATTTCTTGTCTCGAGATAGCCTAAAATCATAATTAAATTAAGAAAACAGGGAAGGCCTATCTATTCACTGTCTTGAGACATGTTGAAATTATACGATATAATTGACCTCGTTAAACCCCTAAATACATATAACGTGGTTGATTGGTATTCACTTTAATCTCTCATTGTGTATGGGTAAGAATGTGTGGTAATTTTATTATTTTTTAATATCAAGTTAATCAATGATATGAATTGAAATAGTCTGAGTTGCTCCAACAATGTGATGTGATGTCACACATCTAGATCCGATAATCGGGTTGGGTGTGAGGTATCACAATATAAAAAACTATATAAAGAAATCTATAAACTAAATAATGGTTTTTCTAAAAATAACAGTAGCTTTTTTATCCAAGAAGATTTTCTAAAAAGATGTTTTTAAGCAGTTAAGGTTTTTAAAATATTTTTAGATAAATTAAAAGTCACTAATACCTAATTTACATTGAGTATTAATTTTTAAAATCTACTTAAATTTTAGCTTAGTTGACATGGACATTGTTACAAATGCAAAAGGATTCGGGTTAATGTGCATTTTATTATTTTATTTAAGGGTGATGAGAGATTATGAATAATTCTAGTGCTATCGATATTTTATTAACTTGCCTTGTTCAACATAAGTTAAAATATATTACCGGTCTTTATCCTTCTACAGAATTTGAGATTTAATCCATGTACTTTAAAGTTAAAAATTCAATCCTCTTACCTTTTTTAATTTAAAAATCGTAATCCAATTATTATTATTTTTGTTAAAAATTGTCAAATTAACATGTTTATTTTTTTTGTCAATCACATACAACATTATATGAGGACAGTAATATGCCAAGATGACAAACTTTGATAAAAAAATATTAATAAAGTTAATGATTAGATTGGTAGTTTTAAATTAAAAAAAAAGACTTAATCTTTAATTTTTTTGGTATAGCTACAAGTGTTCTCATCCTTTTTATGATCTGAGAGGACCGAGATGGTATTCAGATAAAACCCTTCTGATAATACTAACTCCAGTATTCGAACTTAATTCAAATGTCAAGGAAGAAACCTGTTTTCATTTTTTCCAACCAGTTTTATTTTATCTTTAAATTTTCAACTACATAGATTAGATCTCAAATTTTATTAAAATATACTATATATTAACCTCAAATAGTATAATACAGATTAGTTACAACTTGCATACAAAGGTAGCGTTCACACTAAATCTCAACCTGCTTCATGTAAAAAGTAGGAAAGGTTCCCCCAAGGGCGGCTAATAGTAACAGTGATCCTTGTCCTATATATCAGTTCAAAAACTCTTGTGATCCGGTGATCTATCCCCCATTTCCTCCACCATCCAATCCCCACAAACCAACAAATCTTATCTCTTCACTTCACTCAATATTTCCCACCTTTTTCCTCTCTCAACCTGTACCCATGGCAATGGACCTCTTTTTCTCAGCACAATCTTTACTACTCCTTTCTCTTATCTTTCTTTATTCTTACTACTTTTGTTTACACCATAAGAAGAAGGGTAATGATCAAGGGTTCAAAAGTTACCCCATACTCGGTGCCTTGCCCGAGTTTTTGAGGAACCGACATCGGTTCCTTGATTGGACGACCGAGATTTTAATCCGGTGTCCAACTAACACTGCTGTTTTTCGTCGTCCTGGTAAGATCCATGGGATCATTACTGCCAACCCTTTGAATGTCGAGCATGTTCTCAAGACCAACTTCGAGAACTACCCCAAAGGGGAACGATTCATTTGGCTTCTCAAGGACTTCCTTGGCCAAGGTATCTTCAACTCCGATGGTGATTTATGGAAGATTCAAAGGAAGACGGCTAGCTACGAATTCAACACCAAATCGCTTCGTAATTTCATCATGGACAACGTCAGGCTCGAGATTTCAACGAGGCTGATTCCGGTCTTGAACAAGGCTTTGGAAACGAATCAGGTACTTGATTTACAAGAGGTTTTGGAGCAATTCGCGTTTGATAATATATGTAAATTGGCTTTCAATGTCGACCCTGGTTGTCTCGGCGGCGATGGAACATCTGGTTCCGGTTTCATGCATGCCTTTGAAGAGGCTGCCACGCTTAGTTCCGGTAGGTTCATGAATGCTTTCCCGTTTTTATGGAAGATAAGGAAGATTTTCAACATGGGATCGGAGAAAAACTTGAAGAAATCAATCGAAATCGTTCACGAATTCGCCGATAACATCATAAAAACACGATTACAATCCAAAGACCAAAGCAAAGACGAAGATTTACTATCCAGGTTCATTACAAGCTACGACAATTCACCTCAGTTTCTCCGAGATATAATCATAAGCTTCATATTAGCGGGACGAGACACCACATCATCAGCTTTGACTTGGTTCTTTTGGCTTCTATCACTAAACCCAAACGTCGAAAAAAACATAATAACTGAACTCGAAACGATTCGAACCCGAAACGGCAAAAACATCGGAGACGGATACACATTCGATGAACTACGAGACATGCACTATCTACACGCAGCGGTTTCAGAGAGTTTAAGATTATACCCACCAGTTCCTGTCGACACAAAAGCTTGTCTAAACAGCGACATACTACCAGACGGGACATTTATAGGGAAAGAATGGTTTTTCACTTACCATGCGTATGCAATGGGGCGAATGGAAGCTATATGGGGAAAAGATTGCAATGAATACTTGCCTGAAAGATGGCTTGATGAAACTGGGAACTGCAAACAAGAGAGTCCATTTCGATTTCCCATATTCCATGGTGGACCAAGGATGTGTTTAGGGAAAGACATGGCGTATATTCAGATGAAATCGATTGTAGCAGCAATGTTGGAAAGGTTTGTGGTAGAGGTACAAGGGAATGACAAGTGTCCTCAACACTTGTTTTCTTTAACTCTTAGGATGAAAGGTGGGTTACCAATTAGGGTAAGGGAAAGATAAGTGGACTGTTTCTTTTAATGCTTTTTTTAATGTTTTTTAGCTTATTTTAAGTTGTTTTTTCCTCTTATAATACTATTCTGATAGAATTAGTATGATGTAAATAAGGAAGATGAAAAATGAAAAAAATGAAAAATATTGATATATTTGGTAGGAAGATTTTTCATCCATTACTTATAGAGACAAAATAATAAAAGATAAAGTAAAAGTTTTTAAAAATTATAATGATGTAAATAAGTAATTTTTTATCCATTAGAATGAAAAGTTGATTTTTTTTTATTCTTATTCTCTTTCATTTTTACTATCAACTTTCATTTTATTAATATATTTTTATAGATTGAGTTTTTAGACTTTATAAGTAGGTTAAGAGCTTGATAAATGTACTATAAGGTGTAATAAAAAATAATTATTTAAATAAATGCCACACTTGTCGCACCCTCAATTATTTGTGGAGTCTAAAAACTTCAATGACGGTGTGATTGTATATCAAATAATTACCCTATTTTTCATTGGAATAATATTTGGTATATTGTCGGTGGAGATTTTAAACTTCACAAGGACAAGTGTCTTATAAGAGTTAGTAAAATATTAAAAAATAAATATTAAAAAAACACAAGACACTTTTTCAAAACTGCTTGTGAAATTAAAAATATATATTGCTAATATATCAAATACTAACTCTTCTTCATTTATTTAATAGAGATAAAAATAAATAATAAAATAAAATATTTAAAAAAGTATAATAGTTTATATTTGCATTTTATTTCTCTTTTTCTTTATTTTTATCTATTAAGATGAAAATTATATTTTTTTTGTCTTTTCATTTTTCCTATCAAGCATTTTTGAATATTTTCGACTTTTTCTTTTTTTTTTTTTCTTTCTCCTGCATCCCTAGAATGGCTTGATTTAAAAATAAATAAATAAAAGAAAAGGACATGTTGGATTGAATCAAAATATCTCTTAGATTAAGATGAACATATTAAAATAAAGGAGGAGTTCTATCAAGTTGTAATAGGATGAATTTGTTTACACTAAAATATTAATGGTTGGAAATTAGAATATGGATTTAATTCGTACTTTGTTTATTATTATTATTATTATTATAATGATGAACTCTCTTCAGTTTATTTATATGTTTATTTGATTACATATTATTTTTAATTTAATTTGCAATTCGCTACATGAATTTTAGATTGTTGTAATTAATCATATACATAAAATTTTGATTTTGATTCAATTGTATACTTTTTAAAAAATAAATACATAAATTTTCTTATATATTAGATAAATATAATTATTTGTATATAAAATATGTAAACGTAAAATGGTTGTATATTAATAATTATGTTAGGCCGACAACTTCTTAGCCTAGTGGCAAGAGTATTATGTTGTAGGTATGAGAGTTTGAGTTCGATCCCAAACAACCCCATTCCCCTCCCTAAATTATCAAAAAATAAAATAAAATAATAATAATTATGTTAATGATTTGTAAAAATTGAATAAAATAAAAAATTCATATATAAAATTACATAAAATCAAAATTTATGTATAACATTATACATTTAATCGAAATTGATATATTATTTTTAAAATTTACCCTTTTATTTTTTTTAATTAATTCATTTTCTTTTAAGAAGAATTCAATTGAGTTACGTAACGTTTTATGAAGTGATTGTTTGTTTTCGTGGACGAAATTCAAGGTCACATATATATGGTTCTTGCGAAATTTTTTCTTTCGAAAATCCTCCAAAGATGGAAGGGTGTATATATCTATTTTAGGAGAGATATTTTACCCAAAAAAAAATGAGATATTCTTCACTGAGGAAGTTAAAGGAGGCCACGTATATCTATTTAGATTTGAAAGATCTATGATAAGACATAAAATAAAAATTTAAATGTGTTATTCGTGTTAGACTTATACAAAAATATTCAGAAAAGAAGACTTTCTTACTTTTTCTTATTTCTTGTTTTAATGCATGTAGAAGTCTCATGCATTTATAGGCATACGTACAATAAAGAAACTGCTAGAACAGACTAACTGCAACTGATAACCATACTAACAGTCTTAACTACTTTGATAACTACTCTAACATTCCCCTTGCTTATTTGTTTTTGTAGTACAAAGATCTTTCGATGGCAGCACTCGAAGAGCACGTCTGAAGGAAGAAAATTGCTTAGGCGTGATTGGTTTTGTAAGGACATCTGCAATTTGTTGAGCAGAGGGAACAAAATTGACTTGTAAACAACCAGCAAGTATTTTTTCACGAACAAAATGATGGTCTATTTCAACGTGTTTCATTTTAGTATGATGAGTAGGATTTTCAGCAACAGATACTGTAGAAGAGTTGTCGCACCAGATGGTTGGTATCTTAGACATTGACATTCCAACTTCATTTAGCAACTGTTGAATAGATAGGAGTTCAGACACGCAGTTAGCCAAGCTGCGATATTCTGCTTCAGCAGAGGATCGAGAGACTACAGACTGTTTCTTTGAACACCAAGCCACCGGATTTGATCCAAGATATACCACATATCCAGAAGTGGAACGCCGATCTTCAATGGAAGAAGCCCAGTCAGCATCCGAATATCCTACCAGTTCTAGTTGTCCTGCTGTAAGACACAAACCATGGTCCATGGTGCCAGCTAAATATCTTAATACCCGTTTGACTGCTCTCCAGTGAGTGTCACTTGGTGCACTCATGTATTGGCTAAGTTTATTGGTGCAGAACGACAAGTCAGGCCGTGTAATACAGACATATTGAAGCATGCCCACAACACTTCTATATAAGTGCACATCAGCAAATGGAGGACTGCCATCAGAAGCTACTAGCTTAGGCGTGCTTACCATCGGAGTTGGTGTGGATGCTGCTCCAAGCATTCCAGTCTTCTCAAGTAGTTCAGTAACATATTTCTTTTGACTGAGCATCAGCCCCTGTGAAGTGCGTCGAACATCAATGCCCAAAAAAAAACTGAGTGCTCCCATGTCCTTGAGAGCAAATTTGCTGTGAAGACGCTGCACACTATCTTCAATGTCTTGATCATGACTTCCAGTAAGAACAATATCATCAACATATACCATGAGTAGAAGACACTTCCCATCAAACACACGAATGAACAAGGAGGAATCAGCTTTAGATGCTTGAAAATCGAGTTGAGTCACGAGATACTCCTTAAGAGTCTGAAACCAGGCACGAGGAGCTTGTCTCAAACCATACAGTGCTTTATTTAGTTTGCACACCAGTTTCTGACCAGAGGCACTTGGGACTTCAAAGCCAGGAGGTTGGTCCATGTATATTTCTTCAGTAAGCTTACCATTGAGGAAAGCATTGTTGATGTCGACTTGGCGAAGAGACCACCCCTGCATAATTGCAAGTGAAAGAACAGTGCGGATGGTGGAAGCTCGAACCACTGGACTATACGTATTATGAAAATCAAACCCTGCATGTTGAGAAAAACCTTTTGCAACTAACCGAGCCTTGTATCTGTCAATGGAGTCATCAGACTTTCTTTTTACCTTAAACAACCATTTGCACCCTACTGCCCTCCGATTCTCTGGAAGGGAGCACAAAGTCCAGGTATTATTTCGTGCCAAGGCTTGGAGCTCACTATAAACTGCTTCCTGCCAACACTCAAACATCATTGCCTCATGAATATTGGAAGGATCATCTTTTGGGGAAGAAGCTGCTGTACTAAGATACACCTTTGGCTTAAAAACTCCAGCCTTGCTTCTGGTAATCATGTGATGATTGTTGAGTGTCAAGGGTTGGAGGGTTTGCTCCTGTTGTTGAAGAGAAGTCGACACAGGTGCAGATTGTGGGGATGGTACTGTTTGTTGAGAAAAAAGTGGTAAAGGTGATAAAGTAGGTGTATTATGTATTATATTATGGGAAGCAGATTGTGAGTGAGACATTGAATGGGATGGAAAAGGTGTAGTGGAGGTAGGTGTTGAATGTGATGGGATAGGTGTAGTGGAGGTAGGTGGCGTATTTGGTGGAGGTGTAGGCAAAGTGCTAGAACACGACACATGAGGTGAAGGAACAACTAAAAGTTTAGCACTAACTTGTGGACTAGAAATAGGTGATGTGACTGGTGAACAATAACTTTTGTATGGAAAAGTAGTTTCATTAAAGGTGACATGACGGGTGACATAGACTTTGCCATTGGGGTCTTTACATTTATAACCTTTATGTACTGAGGAGTAACCTAGAAAAACACAGGGTATTGAACGAAATTGTAACTTTGTTTTGGTAAATGGCCGAATGTTGGGAAAGCATAAACAACCAAAAGTTCTAAGGTAAGAGTAATCGGGTTTTGTTTGGAATAGTTTTTCATATGGTGAGACATCACCCAAGGGATGAGAGGGTAACCTGTTAATCAAGAATACGGCACTGCAGAAGGCTTCATTCCAAAACATCAGAGGCATTGATGCATGAGCTAACATAGAAAGACCTGCTTCAACAATCTGCCTGTGTTTGCGTTCAACAAGGCCATTCTGAGCAGATGTGTAGGGACAAGTGAGTCGGTGCACAATACCTTGTTGATTAAGATAAGTTTTCAATGCCTGAAACTCTCCTCCCCCATCTGTCTGCAGAGACTTGAGCTTTGTTCCAAGTATTCTTTCAGCTTGGCGATGAAATTGTGGAAACACAGTTTGAATTTCAGTCTTGTTCTTCAGAAAATAAAGCCATGTATACCTAGAATAAGCATCGGTGAAGGCAACGTAATATCGAAAACCATTGGAAGCAATCGGAGCTGGTCCCCAAACATCAGCCACAACCAGTTGTAGAGGTGACGTATACACAGTTGCTGATTTTGTAAAAGGAAGCTTACATTCCTTACCAAGATGACATGCAACACAATCAACAAATTTATTACTATCAGTAAACGGTATATTACATCGTATAAGTGCTTTTGTAAGATTAGCACGACAGGGGTGTCCTAGTCGATAGTGCCAAACACTAAGAGGAAGTTTGACACTAGTCGAAAAACAATGAGCAGACTTAGAAGGCACATGAGCTCCAGTAGACTGATTAATATGAAGCCTGTATAACCCATGATGAACGAAACCACGAAGTAAAATCTCCCTTGTCTTCAAATCACGCACCTGGCACTGATCAGGGAAAAATTCAAACATGACCTTATTGTCTTTGGCAAACTTGGAGACAGATAACAGATTTTTAGTAATTCCAAGAACCAGTAACAAAGATCGCATGTACAGAGGTCGAGAGTGAGTAAGCAAGGACGACTGTCCAGCAGACATAACAGGCAAAGCCGAACCATTGCCAACAAATACCTTACCTGGGCCTTTGAAAGATCCAGCATCACCAATGGAGCTGGCTGAATTTGTTAAATGATGCGTGGCCCCTGAATCTGGATACCAAGAATTATCAGCTACAGTTTCAGGGGTTGCTACATACGCCTGAGGTGGTGTTGGAGCTGTGCCAGAGGACGGCATGGGAACCTGTTGTGGAGGACTACCAACAAACGGATTAGTCCAAGTAGAAGATGGAGAAGTGGAAAAACACCAACCTGATGAATTCCATTGAGGTTGAGAAGAAGTGAACCAAGGCGTAGTAAAAGGACCGGAACCAGCCATGCTGATGTTTGCTTGTGGAGGAGGCCTGTAGTTGGTATTCTTGTAAGAAGAGTCAAACCGATGATAACAGCGATCAACAAGATGACCAGCCTTCCCACACAACTGACATTGAATTTTCGAGTGAAAAGAACGACCTCGCCCACGCCCCCGACTCATAGACGATGGTTGATAAGAAGGAATGGAATCATTAGAAACTGTGGAGTCAGACGTTTGATGCGACACCACATTAGCTGAACTAGAAATTTCAGTACTCACAAGCTGTTGTCGTGCTTCAGCATCAAGAAGCATAGACACTACTCCTTGAACCGTGTAGGGAACTTGGCTGGAAGTAACAATGGTAATAATAGATTCATAGTCTGGAGGAAGTCCATTGAGAATTGCAGTGATGTGCTCATGCTCACTAATGATTTCACCACAACTGGCAAGATGATCACAGCAGCCTTTAATCTTGACTAAAAAATCTTTCATGCTCATTTCACCCTTGCGCTGAGAGTGCAAAGTCCACCGATAAAACATCAACTTGGAAGTGGTTTTACTCCCATACAAGGCGACAACCGCTTTCCAGATCTTTGCACTTGTATCCATGCCAATAAGGTGAGGGAGGACGGACGGACTGATAGAAGATAATAGCCACGAAGCAAGTGCACTATCTTGTTGCTCAAAATGTGCAAACTCTGGATTTTCACAACAACCCCCACTGTCATCGGAAATAAGCTGAGTAGGAGGATCTTGATTCTCATCCAAGAAACGCTGAAGCTTGTGTGCTTTGACTGCCAAAAGAACTTGTTGTCGCCACAACAAATAGTTGCTATCATCAAGAAGAATACTGATTTTCTTTGATGAAAAAATCCTACTATCGACAACTGCATCAACAGAACTGCAAGCCATACTGAACATACACAGCGGAAAATCAAGCAAAAAACACCAAGAAACAACTTACCTCTGATACCATGTTAGACTTATACAAAAATATTCAGAAAAGAAGACTTTCTTACTTTTTCTTATTTCTTGTTTTAATGCATGTAGAAGTCTCATGCATTTATAGGCATACGTACAATAAAGAAACTGCTAGAACAGACTAACTGCAACTGATAACCATACTAACAGTCTTAACTACTTTGATAACTACTCTAACAATTCGTGGTACAATTACTTCAACGACATTTTAAGAATAATCATCCTCTAAATATTTTGATTAAAGATTGCTTTAACTTGATATAGGTGATCGAAATTAGATACATTCATTGTGAAGAAAATAGTTACGCATACCACTTGGTGAATTTAACTCCAAACAACGAGAGAGGTTTGGATCGTCTTGAGATGCCATCAATGAGTCTTGAACCCTTATTCCATAACAACATCTGTAGAAAGGGGTAATTCAAATTTAGTTTCCTTGTTTCCTTTTTTTTTTTACAAAATAAAAATTTAATAAGAAATCTTTGAAGAAAGAACACTATAGATGAAGTACATATGAAGAATGATAAATATCCTATCACTACACCAATATAGGCTTTTAGCGGCGTTTAGATGAAAAACGCCGCTAAAGTTAGATCATTAGCGGCGCAAAACGAAAAACGCCGCTGAAAATAAGTATTAGCGGCGTTTTACTGAAAGCGCCGCAAAAACCAAAGACAAACGATGCCGTTTCTGAGTTTTTGGGGATTTAGCGACGTTTTTAATCAAGCGCCACTAATTTTCTTAAGACAAACGGTGCCGTTTCGGTAGTTTTTGGGATTTAGCGGCGTTTTTGGAAAAGCGCCGCTAAAAAACCTAAGCCAAACGGTGTCGTTTTCCAAGCTTTCGTGGAATTAGCGGCGCTTTTACGATAGCGTCGCTAATGTTCAGGGCTTTAGCGGCGTTTATGGAGAAGCGCCGCAAAAAACATATGTCCAACGGCACCGTTTTCATATCTTTTGAGGCCTTAGCGGCGTTTTTAGTGAAGCGCCGCTAATGGTTGAGGTTGCCAAACGGCACCGTTTTCTTAACTTTCAGTGGCTTTAGCGGCGTTTTCAAATGAAGCGCCGCTAATGCTTCCTTTAGCGGCGTTTTTGGAGAAGCGCCGCAAGAAAACTAAGCCGAACGGTGCCGTTTTTGGAGCTTTTTGGGGATTTAGCGGCGTTTTTTGGGAAGTGCCGCTAATGCTCAGGGGTTTAAAATATTTTAAAAAATTCGTTAAAAATGGAAAAATTAAAATACTATTATTTAAAATAATTTTAAAGTTTTTTGGATACATTATTGAATTTTTTAGATTATATATTAAATAATTTCTTATATAATCGTAAAAGATCATAGTATTAATTTTAAAATATTAAATTAATTATCTCTATAGTATACGGTTTAGAGTTTAAGGAGTAGTCTTGGGTATGGATTTAGGGTTTGGGATTTAAAGTTTAAGGGTTAGGTGTCATGCTTTAGGGGTTAGGGGTTAGGGGATTTAGGGGTTACGGTTAGGGTTTCAACGCATCAAATAAGTGTTGAGCAAAATCCATCGTTTTATTTTAGGTTTTAGGGTTTAAAATTTAAGATTTAATATCTACTGTTTAGGGTTAGGATTTATGATATACTGTTTATTAATTTGGGTTAAGTGTTTATGTGTTAGAGATTGAGTTTGGGGTTTAAGGTTTGAGTTTAGGGTTTTAGCTAGGGTTTTAGTTTGGAAATTGAAGAACATTTGGTTTTTACTCGGATTCATGCCATTTTGTACTATAGCCATATATATAATATAATAATATAAAATATATGTCTTGTACTACACTAACACTGGCCACACGAATTCCCAAAAATATGGTTTAGGTTTATGGTTTAGGGTTTACAGTTTAGAGTTTAGAGTTTTAGGTTTGGGGTTTAGGATTTAAGATTTAAGGTTTATGGTATATATATTGACGGTCGGATTTTGGGGTTTGGTTTGTTGGGTTTAGGGGTTAGATTTTTAGAATATAAATGTAAATAAGATAAATATAAAATATTAATTCAAAAAATATATATATCAAAATGGGTTAAATCCCAAAAGCGTACATGAAGAACAGTTTAATGTTCAATTGTATACATGAACTTTAGTTTAATCTAAATATTGTAAAATATTAACACAATTAATATTGATATATTAATTAACATCATTTTTCATTTATATATTGCATACATAAATATTTATATTTATTCAATATAAAAATATATTGATGTAAATTTTTTTTAAAAATGCATTATTCTCCCAATTTTTATTAATTAATAATTTCATTTTATAAATTTTGTTTTAATTTTGGATCAAATTGAATTCAATCTTGGAGAAGGCATTAGCGGCGCTTCAGAAAAAACGTCGCTAAAGGTCATATATTACCGGCGTTTTGTGAAGAAACGCCACAAATTTCCTTTAACTGTGACAAAGACAGTGCCGTTTTGTTGTTTTCTTTTAGTGGCGCATTTAAAAAACGCCGCTAAAAGTGATATATTACCGGCGTTTTACGAAGAAACGCCACAAATTGCCTTTAACTGTGACAAAGACGGTGTCGTTTTGTTGTTTTCTTTTAGTGGCACATTATAAAAACGCCACAAATTCGCAAATCACGAGCTGAGGAAACGGTGTCGTTTCCTTTTTTTATTAGTGGCGCTTTAGCTAAAGCGCCGCAACAATGTTTAATGTTATCTTATAACGGTGCCGTTTTGTCCTTGTTATTAGTGGCGCAGTTGAAAATCGCCGCAAAAGGTGATATATTACCGGCGTTTTATGAAGAAACGCCAGAAATTTCCTTTAACTGTAACGAAGACGGTGCCGTTTTGTTGTTTTCTTTTAGTGGCGCATTTTAAAAACGCCACAAATATTGTTTACGAGCTGAGGAAACGGCGTCGTTTCCTATTTTTAGTAGTGGCGCTTTAGCTAAAGCGCCACAAAAATGTTTAATGTTATCTTATAACGGTGCCGTTTTGTCCTTGATATTAGTGGCGCATTTGAAAATCGCCGCAAAAGGTGATATATTACCGGCGTTTTACGAAGAAATGCCACAAATTTCCTTTAACTGTAACGAAGACGGTGCCGTTTTGTTGTTTTCTTTTAGTGGCGCATTATAAAAACGCCACAAATATTTATTAATAGCTGAGGAAACAGCGCCGTTTCCTATTTTTATTAGCTGAAGCGCCGTAAAAATGTTTAATGTTATCTTATGACGATGCCGTTTTGTCTGTGTTATTAGTGGCGTTTTTACTCTAAGCGCCACAAGTTTTACTCTAAAGTGTGTTAAACGGCTTCGTTTGTACTGATATTAGTGGCGCTTATTGTTAAGCGCCGCAAATGATTTCAATTTCATAGAAAAACGTCATCGTTTTTTCCCATACATTTTACCGAAACTTAGAGCCCCAATCGTGACTTATCCCCCAAAATCCCATTCTCCCCCAAATCCCTAAATTTCCCCTAAGCCAGATTTCCCCAAAGCCTACCTCTTGCAACGTTGCCGTTTCCTCTGCCATATCACCGTCTCCCTCTGTGGTTCTCCTCTGTCGGTCTCCTCTGCCGCAACAATCGGTAAGTTTTCTCAACATGATTCTTCTGCTGCAAAATAACCGTTCGTGCTTGCTTCTTGTTCTTCCTGCCTCAATTACGATATTTTAAATTGTTGTAATTTAATTTAATTACTTATAAAGTGTGCATTATGTAACAGATAAGCTATGTATCCGTAAAAAATGATTTTCCATCTGTAAAAATTGATTTTGCATTTAGATTTTGCATCCGTAAAAATTGATTTTGCATTTAGATTTTGCATCCGTAAAAAATGATTTTGCATTTAGATTTTGCATGCTGGAAGAAATGGGGTAGCTTGTAAGTGGGGAGCACGATTGAAGGCGAATTGGCCAGCCACTGCACAGCCTACAAGAAGCCAATGGGATTTTTAATTTTAGTGAAAAAGAAAAAATTTGATATGAACTGGATGTTGCTCCCCAGATGTGTGTTATGTATATTATTATGATGCATTGTTCTAATCAAATCATAACAGACTCTTTCTGGTCTAAAATTTGAACACACTAATGAGCTTCCGCTCATGTGGGCACACCAGCAATTCTTAAAAATCAAAAGTACCGCATCAGGACATGTGTTACGCAGTTGAAAATAAAAGGATTTGAAGTCAAGTTAGCAAGAAAACTTGGTGTCTGCCTTTTCACATGTTTGCATTTTTTCCTCCATTTGAATTTAGTGTTGTTAAAATTTAGTCAGAATAAGCTTAGAATTAGGTTGGACAGAAAGCAATGGAATGGAGCTATTTTGACCAATTTATTCATATTTCTAGGTGAAAGCCCTTCAAATATTGAAAACTTGACCACTTTCGAAGCTGCGGTTAGATTCTAATAACAAGTTATCAGGTATAATATCAATTTTCTGCTTTTTGTTCTTACATTATGCAATATCGTTTTTCATAACTTGCATAATTTGAGCATCATTTTATGATAAATTTTTGCTTTGCTTTATGATAAAAGTTGCAAATTGAGGGGATGTGGTTTTTAAAAAAACATGAAGCTTTAGGCAAGTGGTTGTTAAAAAAATACGGCCTACTGTTAAAAAAAGATTAGCCTTGTTTGTTGATAGCAGTAGCCATTGCTAGTGGTTCATTGTAAAGTATGAGTGTTTTTAACATTGTTATGTAATGACACAGTTGAGCTTATAGGTAATGGCTTATTTCAAGAGAATCCAAATGACTGCATGTTGTATCAAATTGATGTCATTCTTGTTGAGTTTTGTGAATAAAGTTTTTGTTACCAAAATGTGTAAAATTTGGTAAAATTATTTCTGTTTTTAAATCAAATCAGCCCATGCCCTGAGCTCGTAACTTTCTATTAACTAGGAAAATGAATTCCACAATAAATTTTTTCTTTTGGTCCAAAATGTTTAGATTTGGGTTTTCATCCTTTTGAATACTTAGAAGTACTCAAATTTGAAAAAAATTTTATCCAAATATATTACTAAACTTTGTTCTATTTTGAAATTACTAAACTTTTTGAAATTAAATACTTTAGCACGAAATGCGATTAATTGTTGTTAAATGAGAGATGAAAAGCTGACACGATACTTTTTTATTGATCTAATACATATCTCTAATCTCTAACAATGATAACAAATTTAACCGTATATGAAAATTCAATATCGATTATAAGGTACATATCTCTAATCTAATATCTCGATTACTTTAAATTTATATAATTTATATAATTAATATAATTTTATTTACCTTGAATTAATATTCCGATATTAATTTTATTTACCTTGAATTATATAATTTATTTACCTTAAATTTTATTAATTTTTTAAATTTAATATCCACATTTTAGATTGTAGATAAGACGCATTGATAGTAATAAAGATAATATGGGAAAAATAATAATGATTGATAAGATAATTAAAAGACATATATATAGTTTGCGTGTAATTAAAAATGTCACATTACAGTATGTGATTATTAAAATAACGAACAATTTTTTTAAACCCTGTTATGACATTTAAATTAAATATCTTACATAACTTACATAAATTAAATATCTTACATAACTTACATAAATTAAATAACTTACATAACTTACATAACTTAAATATCTTACATAACTTACATAAATTAAATATCTTACATAACTTACATAAATTAAGTAAATTAAATAACTTTCTAAAATTCATTTATAGTTATAACTGGCGTTTTGACTAACCCGAGCAAATTATTGTCAACGTCAGACTTCAAGAATTAAGAAATGGATCGGTCTTGGATGAATTTGTCAAGGGTTAGCAACGGTTATCGAAATGAGGTGCAGAGTTTTCTAAATTTTGCATTTCAATATGCAAGCCAAGAGAACATGATTCTTTGCCCATGTAAGAAGTGTGTCAACATAAACTGGCATTATCGTGAGGTTGTATACGAGCATCTAATTGTTGATGGGTTTGTTAAGGGTTATAAGCAATGGCTTTTTCATGGAGAATGCCCTAGAAGTACTTCCTCTTCAACGATGGATGTATCTTATCCTGGTACTGCTTACCATCAGTCTGATAGAGGAGATGACATGGAAGGTATGTTTCGGGATGCATTTAATATGCACAATCATGGTGTGCAATCGCTCCTAGGGGATTTTATGGCATCTGATGATTGTAATATTGGTGGCACTGCTTTTACCAAACCGGGAAGTAGTGTACCTCATGAAGAGCCAAATGGAGAAGCGGCAAAGTTCTACGCTCTACTTAATGACATGAACGAAGAACTGTATGAGAGATCAAAATTTTCAAAAATGGCCTTCTGTGTTCGTCTTTTTCAGTTAAAATGTTTGGAGGGTGGACCGGAAACTCGTTCACAATGCTATTACAGTTTTTGAGAGAGATGTTTCCCTTTGCAAAAATCCCTCAGTCATGCAAGGATATGAAGAAACTGATAAAAGATTTAGGCCTTGGGTACAACAAAATCCATAGTTGCCCAAATGACTGCATGTTGTATTGGGGCGATCAGAAAGACCAACAGTGCTGTCATGTATGTGGCCAATCCCGTTGGATAAATAGAAACAAAGAAGACTGGAACGACGATGAAAATGATGCACAGTCGAGGAAGAAGCCAGTTAAGATTTTACGGTATTTTCCGTTGATACCAAGGCTTCAAAGGCTTTTCATGTCGTCGAAGACAGCGGAGTCAATGACATGGCACCATGATGGACGAACCGATGATGGCTTACTAAGGCATCCGGCAGATTCTTTAGCTTGGAAAGCATTTGACAATAAATTTCCAAGCTTTGCAAGCGATCCTAGGAGTGTGAGGCTTGGGCTAGCATCTGATGGATTTAATCCTTTCAAGATCATGAGCACTGCCTACAGTACTTGGCCAGTAGTGCTTGTTCCTTACAATCTGCCTCGGTGGATTTGCATGAAGCAATCTTCCCTTATCTTATCTATGATTATCCCTAGAGAGAAAGGGCCCAGGAATGATATCGACATTTATTTATAGCCACTTATTGAAGAGTTAAAACAATTATGGGCTGGAGTCGAGACATACGACGTGCTGAGAAAGAAGAACTTTAATTTACGCGCAGCTTTGATGTGGACCATTAATGACTTTCCCGCTTATGCCAATTTATCCGGTTGGAGTACTAAGGGTCGTTATGCATGTCCTTGTTGTGCTGCACAAACATGCTCGCAATGATTGTACAATGGGAAGAAGTTCTCTTACATGGGGCATCGTCGGTGGTTACTGAAAAATCATAGATTTAGATTTCAGAGTTTTGTATTTGACGGCAGTGAAGAGTTCAGAGAAGCTCCTTCCCAGACCAGTGGCTCTGAAATCGTGTTCATGTTGGAATATATGAATTTCATTTATGGGAAGATGAACCAACCACCAAACACGCAGATCAGAAACAGAAGATCAAATGATGAAGCCGATGAAAGCTCCGACGAAGAGGACGATCCTAATGAGGCGGACTTGTGGAAAAAAAGAAGTATTTTTTTTTAGTTGCCTTATTGGGAGCATCAGCTTTTACGACACAATCTTGATGTTATGCACATTGAGAAAAATGTCTGCGAGAACATTGTGGGTACAATTTTGAACGTCGACGGAAAATCAAAAGACAATCTTCAGAGTTGACTTGATTTAGTCCAAATGGGAATTCGGCCTGATCTACATCCCAATCCACTTCCGAATGGGAAATATCGGTTGCCGCTTTCTATTTTCTCAATGTCCAAGACGGAGAAAGAACTATTTTGCATGGTGTTGAAGGATATAAAGGTTCCGGATGCGTATGCATCAAATATATCTCGATGTGTTAGTGTTAAAGATCGAAGATTATATTCGCTAAAATCACATGACTATCACATCTTGATGCAAGATTTAATGCCAGTTGCTCTACGATGTTGTATGTCCAAGAAGGTGACGCCTTGTATCATTGAACTATGCAACATAATGAAAGCCATTTGTGGCAAAGTTTTGGATGTTCAAGAACTTCAGAAGGTACAGGATCGAGCCGCTTTGACTTTATGCAACATGGAGAAAATCTTCCCACCTTCCTTCTTCACCATTATGGTTCACTTGATAATTCATCTCCCGTACGAAGCAATTCTTGGCGGACCCGTTTCCTATCAATGGATGTATCTCATAGAAAGGTCTTAAAGAATTATTTTTAAAATTTTCCTTCAGTCACCTCTATGCCTTTAGTTACAACTTTGATAATGTTGTATATTGTGTTTAGGTTCCTATCCAAATTAAAGTCTTACTGCCGTAACAAGCGATATCCAGAAGGATCGATTGCTGAAGGCTACTTGGCAGAGGAATGTATGACCTTCTGCTCGAGATATTTGGAAGATGTCGAAACAAGGTTGAACAGACCAAATAGGAATGCTGGACTCACGGACTATGACTTAGCCGATACTTATTTGTTCCAAAGTTTTGGACAACCAATCGGCAAAGTTGAAATTACGGAATTAGATAATTTGTCGTGGGTACAAGCACATCGATATGGTCTGTTTCACCACGAATCATTGGAACCTTTACGGAAGTAAGTTCTACAAATTTCATAAATATTTATCAAACTAAAAATTGTTTATCTTCTAACAAAGATCACATTTTTTTTAACATAGTGAGTACAAACAAATATTGAGATCTCATTCGCGCTCCCGAAGAACACAACATCGAGATATCAATAAGTTGTTTACAGAATCTTTTTATGAATGGTTAAGCCAAACGGTATGTGGTTGGAGCTTTTGCTTACAAATTATAATGCTTTCTCATAACATTTTTAATTACTTAGTTTACTTTCCATTCAATAGGTTTGGAATGGGAAGAGCGCAAACGACGAAGTTAGATGCCTCACCCAAGGTCCAAATCGAGTGGTTAAAAGATATAGTGCGTTCCTCATCAACGGATTCAGATTTCATACAAAATATCGCGAGAGGTTGAGGAGAACGCAAAATTGTGGAATAGTTGTTAATTCTGCAATTACAAGTTATGCTAGCGCTAGGGACAATAATCCTGTCGAGGGAAATGTGGAATATTTCGGACAGATTATTGACATAATTGAGTTGGATTACTACGGCAAATGGAAAGTTGTCTTATTTCGAGCTGATTGGGCCGATGTTAATACAGCTCGTGGAATCAAGCAAGATCAATTTGGTTTTACAATGGTGAACTTTGACCGATTGATTCACATAGGACAACAACTGATAGATGAGCCGTATGTATTCTCAAGTCAAGTCAAACAAGTTTTTTACTCAAAAGATCCAACTGATGAGGGTTGGTACGTTGTACTCCGTAACATCCCTAGAGACCTGTTTGACATGGGCAGTGGAAGTAGAGATAACATCGACGACAGATCAGAAACTTTGTCATTTCCAGAACAAAACTTAAACGATAATATCCCTAGTACTAGTGCACAATTTCAATGGGTTCGTCAGGATACGGATGAAGATATTTACGAATAATGATGTAGTAAGATTTTACGATTGATTAATTATATGTAACTTACATTAGTATTAAATCTTGGTCTTATTATATAACTTAACTATATTATATGTGTTGTTATTGTTGTAATTAGTTATTAAGTTTAATTACATTTTATGTGTATTGCAGATAAAATGCCTAGAAGAAAAATTATAAGGGAAAGCATTGTTCAAAATCATCCAAACTCGACAGAAACAAATAGTACTGAACAACAGACAGCAATTGGATCTTCGAATGTTCCGATTACACACGAGGATCCTACGGAAGTTCAAAGTAACTTACATTAATTCCATGCGTGTTGACTTATAATTGATTTATTTTTCAAATTTTTATATTATAATATACCATTTGTAGCTGAAAATGGTGGGACGCGTAGAGGTCGAGGACGTACGATTCTTAGAGAGTTATACGAGTTAGATCCAGTCGAGCGTGTCAAGGTATGCAGAAACAGTTTTGGTCAGCCTGTTGGACCAGAAGCTCGACTTTTAGCAGGATACATGGGCATTTTAGCACGAAATTTGAATATGTTGCCTATCAACTACGAGTCATGGCGTCAAATGCCCGATAGCAACAAAAACCAAGCCCTCGATAATATTAAGGTAACAAAATGTTAATGTCATCTGTAATGCTTGGGAAATAGTTTCATTTATATTTACTTTATTAACTTGTGTTTTTTGTAGGCGGGGTTTGCTTTAGAGGTCTCCGATGCTTATGTAAAGAAGGCATTGGGAAAAAGATGGAGAGACAATAAAAGTACTTTGAAGAAAAATTATTATAAGACAAAAACCACCCTCGATGAGAAATTGCAAAATGTCCCGCCGGGTATGTTGAGGTACCAATGGGAAGATGTGGTTAGATTTTGGCATTCTCAGAAATGCGAGGTACGACGTACTTCCAAACTATTGTAATTATTTTGGTTTATAGTATTTACTATTTACGTACTAAAAATTTTATAACGTAGGATCGTGAACGAGTTAGAAAAAGCAGCCGGCAGCAACAAAAATTCACTCACACAGCTGGGTCGAGAAGTTTTGCATGTGTAGCTGAGGCGGAGGTATTTTTAATTTTTTAATATTCTCAAATATGTGTAACTTTCTATTAAATAATATTTTTACTACTATATTGTAGGAACGGTCGTCCGGTCAAAAAGTTGGACGCCTACAACTTTTTGAAATTACACATAAGAAGAAAGATGGATCTGCTATGACTCCTGAAGCTGGTGAAATTATGGTACGTTTACTTAATATGATTTCACTTGTTTTAGTTATTTATAGTGTTTATTTTCTAATGGTTTAATTCATTGCATGTAATGCGACTATTGTTATATTGCATTTGTTTTTTTACTATATATTGCGTTCCTAACTATGTGATTTATTTATTAGGAAAAATTAAAGGAAAAAAAGACGGAGTACGAAGCGATTGCTTCTAGTGATAGTTCAGTTCATCTTGAAGACATTGATAACTGGATTATTACTGAAGTTTTGGGTCCTAAAAAGTATGGTCGGGTTCGATTTCAAGGATCTTTTATCAGCCCAACCCAATATTTTGGATCCAGCTCGCACCAATACATGGCTTCGGGGAGTCAATCTCAAGCTGAAGTTCAGAGGTTAAAAGACCAGATGGCTCAGATGCAAGCGACCACATTTGAGGTTCAAAGGAAATATGAAGAACTTCAGCAGCAACTTAAAGCAGAGGCGGTAGCGAGGGAAGCAGCGGCTACAACGAGAGAAGCAGAGGCCGCAGCGAAAGAAGCAGCGAGAGAAGCAGAGGCCGCAGCGAGAGAAGTAGAGGCCGCAGCAAGAGAAGCAGAGGCCGCAGCGAGAGAAGCAGCGAGAGAAGTAGCAATAGAAGCAGAGGTTCAAAAGAAATATGAAGAACTACAGCTACGACTTCAGAAAGATGCGGCATCGAGAGAAGCAGAGCAGAGCAAAAAGTACGACAAACTTCAAGAGCAGCTTCAGATTATGATGACGATGTTTAAGCAGTCGCAACTTCCGCCGTCATAGTGTATGTTGCATAAATACTTTTAACGCTTTTGTAAAGAAAAGTATGAATTAAATTTTATTTATCAATTAAAATTATTTTAGTCATTTAATTTGAAATATTATATAAATTTATTGTTTTTGGTTAGTTTAGATTTGGTTGCTTTTGATTTGCTGTTGCAGGAAGGCTGAAAAAAACAAAAAAATTTATTTTAAAAAAATCCCAAAATTAGTGGCGCTTTTTAAAAAAACACCGCTAAAAGTCATATCAAAACAGTGGCGTTTGTGAAATAAGCGCCGCTAAAGAACACTACTTTTAGCGGCGTTTTTTAATAAGCGCCGCTATAGAACATTACTTTTAGAAGCGCTTTCTTCCAAATCGTCGCTAAAGAACATGATCTTTAGCGGCGTTTTTTACAAAAGCGCCGCTAAAGAACATGATCTTTAGCGGCATTTTTTCCTAAGCGTCGCTAAAGAACATGATCTTTAGCAGCGTTTTTTTATAAGCGCCGCTAAAGAACATGATCTTTAGGGGCGTTTCTTTCTAAGCGCCGCTAAAGAGCATGATCTTTAGCGGCGTTTTTTTATGTAAGCGCCGCAAAAGTTAGTGACGTTGTCATTAGCGGCATTTTTTGTGGCGCTTCTATAAGCGCCGAAAATGGAGTTAGTGGCGTTAAAAAGCGCCGCTAAAGACCTAAAAAAACGCCGCTAAAAACCTGTTCTGCTGTAGTGTATGCTGTGTAGGAGTGTTACAGCTTTCATATAATTGTCATTTTTTATATTTATGAGATTATATCATGTGATCGTACGTTGATAACAAATTTCAAATTTAAAGATCAAATTAAAACAACAAATGTTAAAACCCATATAAAAAAAGGATCAAAACTGAAAATATTATCAAATTTAAGAAATGAATGTTACGTTATCCATTAGGTTGTATGAGTGTATACAGCAATCTGGAACGTGAAATGCATGTATGTTATGAAATCTTTTATTGTTAAAATGATAATATAATATTATAATGTAGTATTAAAATTTATGTTAAATTATTTATATTCAAAATATTAATAAAAATATTATATTGAAAATAAAAAAATTAATAATTTATAAATATATTCAAACTCATAAATTGTTGTCTCGATTCATGAAGGCTGGTCAGATATCATGTTTGTGAATTTTCTAATCCAGAGAACTCCTTTGAAAATTGTCCACAAAGATGAAAGGGCGTAGAGAGTAGAGAGATTATTTTAAATTCTATAAGGCCGAGGATTAATTTTTTTGTGAATAAGATAAACTATGTCAACTTCTCAAGTATAAATTAGAGGATGGATCAAAATCTTTTTTATGATGAAATATTGAGCAAAGGGTTTTACTTTTGTGATACTAGTAGGTGAGAAAACTCTCCCAAAACTTGTCTAAATTGGTGGAAGGCAGGGGTAAAATTAGAAAAAATTTAAGGGTCAAAATTAAATTATAATTTTTACGATGGTAAAAATATAATTTCATCATTTTAATAGCTTATATTTTTATAATTTTTAAAGGATTAAGTCGAATTTTTATATTTTTAGGGGGCCAATGCAATTTTACCTTAACTAATTTAAAATTATAAAAATTTTAAAGGGCCTAAATAAAAAATTTTCTATTTTAGGGGGGGTCGAGCCTCTGCCAGCCCCTTAGCTTCGCCCTTGGTGGAACGGTTTAGAGCGATGAATTTCAATATTACAAGATTTAAGTGTCATTCTTTGCTAAATTTCAATATTACGTACGTTTGGGTTTATATATATATATATTAAGTTTTTTTACAGAATATGATGTTACGAGTCAATCAAACACTAACTCAATTAAAAATATTACTAAAATACCCTTTATATGCAAAGTAAGGGCTTGTTTGATAACCAAATGAAAATTTAAATCAACAAAAAATGGATATTTTAAGTGATTTAATTTTTTTTAACTATGTTTGATAATCCATAATAAAAAGAAAATAATAGAATTTTTCAATGAAAAGCTGTGGAAAATGATAAGTAGTATAAGTAGATAAAAAGCTACTTATCACTTAATATGTTAAAAATTTTCAATTCCTTTTATTTTATTTCTTTTAACATTATCCTTTAAACAATTTACCTTTAAAATTTTAAAAATTAATTTTATCAAATAGTTCAATTATATTCCATACTTAAGTTTAAGAATAATATCAAATAGATTTTATAACTTAAATTTAGTACTTAATTTTTCAGTTTAACAAACAACACTTAATTTATGTTATTATGAAGGTGTAATAAAAACTTAATCATAGTAAAATTTGAAACTCAAGAAACAATGAAATTTAAATAATTAACTTGAACATTTCAGCTAAATGTTTATTTGATTTTTATATAAACTTTTAATAAATATATTTATTATATAATTTTTTAACACACATCATGTGCGTGACGTAATCTAGTATCTAATTAAAGGTTTTAGTAGAGGTGCCAAACCAACGAGCTTTGATAGAGATGGAAGAAGTCCTTGACCTTGAGGACTACAATGGAAACAAAAGTCAAGGTTGGAATGGCTTCAATGCGAAGATTGAAATACTAGATGCTTTCATGGTAAAACCCTTGATAAAAGAATGCAAAATCATATAGATGTGCTAAAACTTAGTAATGGAGAGTGGTGTTTTGACGAAGGGACTCTAAAAAATGAAGCTACCTTCTTTTTTATTTCAACAAGGTAGAAGGCTCTCGAGAAAATTTTCACTCCATGGGCTCGTCCTTATATTTCAACTAGAAGATATGTTGAGATTGCAATTTGAGTAGGGTGATGATGGAACTAAAAGGGTGTTAGAGATGGCCCCTCTGAAGGAATCAAGAATCGTGGGCTACATGCTCAATTTCATGAGAGTCAATGGTACACTATTAGTGCTTCAGTTTCTTTGTTGGTGAAAAAAGTGTTCTACAGTGAATGGTTGGAGCCCTTTTAAAATAAAACATTATTGGAGTTGGTTCCGAAAGTTCCTAGTCCAGAGGACTTCACTCAATTTAGACCTATCAATTTGTGTTCAATGCTCTATGAATCGTGACTAAAATATCTACAATCAACTTAAATGCACCATGCCCTATATTAGTGCTCCAAATTAGTTCTGCTTTATATTAGACAATAGTGAATAATTTATTCACCAACCGCTGATAAATGACTCATGCATTCTTCAACCCAAAAGGCATCATATTATAATAGAACAACCCATCTTTAATGATGAAAGTTGTTTTTTTCCTAATCATTCAAATCGATAAAAATTTAATTATATCCAAAGAAAGTGTCTATGAAGCTCATGAAATCATGTCCAACTGAGTCCGCTAACCGATCAATGGAAAGTAATGGAGTATCTTTGGGGCAAGCTTTGTTCAAATTTGTGAAGTCCACACACATTCGTCGTTTATTTCTAAGCTTAGACACCATTACTATGTTTGACACGCAGCTCGGGTAGGTGACTTCACAAATGAACCTAGTGATTAATAACTTATGCACCTCCAGTATTGTCGCTGCTACTATTTCCAGAGAAAACCATTGTTTTTCCTATTTTACTAGTCGAACATGGGGGCCCACCCTCAAAGAATGTTGAATAAGGAAGTATGGATATCGGGCATCTTAGCAGCCAACCAAGCAAAAACATCCTTACATTATATAACGATCCGAATTTCAGTGCTATCAAAAAATGTGATTTCAAAACTCCATTTCTGTAAACTGAGTCTGTAAGGATGAAATATAAAGGTTAATGAAGTTGTTAAGAAAATATACTAAAGTTTGATTTAGTGATTTAACCAAGAAAAATTAATTAAATCTTAGGGACTAAATTGTAAAAGTCTAATCATTGTTGAGTTTTAATTTGAAAAAGGCTTGGGGACTTAGCAATTATCCAAAGGACCAAAATTATTATTTAACCATTTCCATTATGAATCAGTGGAATATGATGGTTGAATCCACTTTGTTTAATTAATAGCTAATTAAGAATAGTGAAATCTTAATTAAACCAATTAAATAAGCTTAATTAAAATCTAAACCAAGTATATATACTTGAGATAGTGGAATGGAAGATGAAAGAAACATTTTATTCTTCTCCATTCCACCATCCACCATTGAAGAAAAGCAAAGAAAGAAAACCTTCAACCATTTAAACATTCGACCACCTATTCAAGTAAGTCCCTAAACTAGTTTTCTTTAATTTTTATAAATTTATGATCATAGGAGCTTGATTTAGCTAGACCATGTATCAATTTATTCGATTGTTAAGCTTTTATAAAGTTACCATTATAGATAAATTGATGAATTAAGATTGAATTTGATAGTCATTAAGCTTAGATCATGAAAAGGACTAAATTAGAATGTAAATTGAACTTGTTAGATAACTTTGTAACATTAAGGACTAAATAGAATAAATTAAAATTTTACCATGAGATTATACTATGAATAGAAAGTGTAAGGTCCCTAATGAAAGAATATGAAATCGACTATTAATCTGATGCTAGATACTGAAAAATATACATATCTAGAGTATAGGGACAAAATTAAATCAAATGCAAAATATGAGTAGCTATGTTTTTATATGAATTGAGTATAAATTGATATTATTTTTATTATTGAATTATTGAACGTAGCTAAAGATGATGTCGGGTCATCTAGAAGAAAAGGATAGGCGAGAATCATTGACGAGTAATGGCGATTTTGGTTTGTACTTTTATAATTCGAGTTTAATTCATAAACACACACACACATATATATGCATGCATACACATATGTTTGATATGATACTACCTATTGAGATAAGTATATTATTATTGCATGATTCGGTTAACACATGATTAAATCGACTATTGAAAAATTGGACTAAATTGAATATAGTAGAAAGAAGTATGCTATAAATTGATATATTATTTACAATATGAATTGATGATGGAAATGATATGGGAATGTGATATTGGTTATGTGATGATATGTAAATGGACATTGGATACCTTATTAATTGTTCAGGTAGAGTCGGATATAATTAGCATGCCATAGGATTAGATTGTGTATGAATTTATACTTCGACTTGTCTGATGATGCACTTATGTGCTTGTATATTTGCTTCGGTTCATCCAATGATGCACTTATGTGTCAATATATTTGTTTCAGTTCATCCAAATATGCATTATGTGTGCCAATATATTTGCTTCGGTTTATCTAATAATGCACTTCGGTGCCAAATTGGTGTGTTGGTTGATTGATCTATGTGTTCATCTTGAGTCCAAGTCTGGTTAATAGGGATTATAAAATATAAACTTGATAAATGATATTGAATTGAAATGATATTATGAAATGGAACCATATGTGCATAAATGCGAATGATGATAGAGATAGCATGTGAAAGATCATGCGAACCAGTTATTACGAACACTAAGGGTCGATGTAGAAACAAATCGATAGATTCAAAAATGAAATGAGATAAAGAAATGAGTATTTGGTATGTTTTGAAATTTAAGTATAAGTACCCTATGACTAGAAAGTTGATATGGTATGTTTAACTACATATGTCAAATGAATCGGTATATAAAATTGTTATATACATAATTTATATGTTAGTTGAAGTACTAGGTATGAATGGTACAATGAGATGGTGGAATCATAAAGGCACCAATGAGCTTTACCGCTCAACATACAATTGTTTATTTTCATGTGCAAGTTCTAGTAGATGCTGAAGTCTTAAGATGTGATTCAACATCTAGCCAGCAGCCCTTGACTCAACAACGTTTATAAAGTTTCTTTTGTTTTCGATAAATGGCATGTACCTAGGTTTTGAGTTGGTTTTGTATTGTAGATGGTCATTTTTGAATTTTTGGTTGTTAATGTAAACTTTAACTTAGAATATGTCTTGTTATGTATGAATGGAATTAGTATGTTAGATGAAATGGTTGAAATGAAGCAATTATGTGAATGTTTTACTTGTCCTGATTTGATACCATATGGACCTTTTGGAAATAGTAAGTGATGTCACACCGTCAAACTCTCAACATCGTGATAAGCACAAGTCAGTAAGTTATGTTGCGACCTAGAACCCTAAAGTCGTAACGTTAACTTGATATTATGAAATCTTTACATTTTAGTCCTCATTCAACCTCAAGTTATTAAAAAAACCTTTGTAAACTCGCACATGACTCATATATTGTTATATATTATATTATAATGATGTTTTAAGCTAAATAATATGTATTGTCTATGATATTGAATTCAATTTGATTGTAGTTGCTCCAGCAATGAATGTGGTATCTCGTAGCTCGGACCTAGCAATCTGATCGAGTATGGGGTGTTACACATCCAATCAGTAAAGAGCTTAACAACATTTTCTCTACAACCGGAAGGATGTCAATCATCCATCTTTGTGATTTTCTCCATATCATCTTTACTTAAGGATAAATATATTGTTGCTTCTGTTGCTTCAGCTTTTGGAAAGTTACATTCAGGTCTTACTTCTAAACCTTCCAGGTCAATGTTCTCTTCATCAACCAAGTTTGCCACAACTAGTGAGTTTTCTCAGATATGATTATAGCATGCGGTGAGAAGAGGATGAAGGATTGTTAGTTTTTTTGTAAGTTTTAGGAAAATAATAAGATGTTACGAGTTTTCAACTGATTGCATTTCAAATACCCTTCTTTAGAGGGTGTTGGAAATTTAACCATCATGCAAAAAGTGGTCACCATCATCTTGGCCATTCGCATTATTGGCCTACCGAAGATAGCATTTTATGTTGTCGGATGATCTACCACTAAAAAATCAACCATCTTTGTAGTTGTGTGATCTCTATCCACCTAATACCACTGGAAGGGTAATAGAACTCTTAATTGTTATCGGTTGATTAGCGAAACCATATACTGAGTCAGCTTTCATTAATGTTGTATCTTTGAGACGCATATTTTGGAATGCCTTAACTATTAAAATGTGTGTTGAACTCCTCGTATCTACCAAGATTCTATTAATTTGGAAGGATGAAATGATGGTTGAGACAACAAAAGTGCTATTAACTTTTATGTCCAAAACCTCTTGTTCATCAACCTCTGAAAAACCTCAAGCCCCATGAGGATGACCTAGGCTTCTTAATTGATGTAGCAATAGAAAGAATATTTTGTTGGTAAGCTTCTCGTTTGGAGTTAAAGGTAGCCTACTATTTTTTTCCCCAATTAAAATTTCAATAACTCAATGGGTTGGTCGCTTACCTTTGTCTTCATGCCGATTGCCGAAAAGTTTTACTTCCTAATCATTTTCCCTATTTAGTGGATAGGAATCCCAAGCAACATATTGTTGTAGTTGTCCATTTCAGATAACATCTTTTATTACGTCTTTAAGCTAAATGCATCGGTTCATAGTATGAATCCTTAGCATTGTGGTTACAAAAATGAAAAGGTGAATCATCTCGACAAAGATTAAAAGGCACAGTTGGCGAGTTTGGTAAGATTCCTTGATAATCAACTTGTTCAAATATTCTAACAATGAAGAAGTTAAGTTGATGGTAGATGCAATGACGATTATATGAAACTTATTTTCGTTGATGTTGGTTAGGGCGACTGTTCCTTATGGGTTTTGAATGATGTGGTAGACCCACGGTATTGACCATTCGCATACCCCTTTGTTGCGAAAGGTTATACAGGTGGAACCGCCCATCACCTACTAGGGGGTGAGTCCTCTATTGGGGTTGATGTTTGCGTGTTGTTTTCTGATGGTGATGCGATGGGGAAGTTTGCTTGAAAAATGGGTATTCTTGGGTTGCTTAATTCATCGACTTAGTTTGATATATGTTCATCTGATCATCCTCTGTAAAGTAGTGGACCATCTCATATAGTTTGGATAACTTCTCTAGAGGGTTATTGATAAGTTGGAATCGAAAAAATTTTTAAGTGGTTTTGGTCGAAAAGGCTTGGATGGCCAGAAAACACCAGAAATACCTTTGTTATCATAGTTGCAGTATTAAACCATTTCATGAATTCGCGAAGGGGTTCATTCTCCTTTTGTTAGATAGATATGAAATAAGTTATAGACCACGTGAAGTTTTCTTTGCCAAGAACTTGCTAATGAATAACACAACTAGTTAATCTAAATTATTAATAGACCTTGAGGGAAGAGATATATTCCACAGCCTAACAGTATCAGAAAAGGTCATGGAGAAAAATCTACATTAGATGGCATCGAAAGCCCCACAAGTATGTTCATATGGTTCTTGTAGTGTGCTAGGTGGTCTTTTGGGTTACCTACGCTAGAATTTGATAACTTGGGAAACTTAAAGTTGGCAAAAAGGTTGTAGGTTAGTGCTATGGGGGTTAAGGCTCGTTGGCACAGCTCTAGGAAACTTCATCAGCCCTAGAACCCATAGCTTCTTTTGAAAATTCCAATTTAAGGGTTGTAATTTTCTCTTCAATGAAAGCAACTTTGTTATTGATAGGTGGAGGCTCCTGCATTACTTCATCCCACTAAAGTTCTTTTCGATCTTTACAAACAGTGGATTTGGCCATTCCTTTCGATTTTATTGAAAGGGGTAAATCATCTATTGGGAAATATGCTCATATTGTAGTAAACATGTAACTATTTTCTATTTATTTGAACGGTGAATAAATAAATAAAGTTAATTTCACATTTCACTATTATGTCTTTTGTATTTTCTATCTTTTATATTTTACATGCATAACAAAATTATGACAAGGAAATATTAGCTCATTGATTGTCTAAAGTTCAAACTAAAGATAAGTGGCATTGTAAAAAACATTTACATTGCGAGAAAGACAATTTACTTCAGTGGATAATCTAAATGAGCCCATAATTCCATAAAAAAATCAAAGTGAGCATTTGATTCAAATACTGAGAAGGATTATTATGCCGTCTACAATTCATTATGCCATCTACAATTCCAATTAGGAAGATGGTTAGTCATGGCTATCGGAGCAGTTGACTCCACGAGTAAAGATATAGATGTATCCATTGGAAGAATGATACATTGGACTAGACCCATGATAAATTAATTCTGAATTTGTTTGTGAATTAATTCACTTGTGGCGTTCATGGTGTGATTTACTTAAATCATGAGTTAGTCACTGACCATGCGTATGCAACTCATGTGCTTTGATATAAGTGGAGGCTTATGCTTTAAAGATGATCAAGCCCACAGCCGATATGTGGGGTACATGACTTGTGTATGGCATGGCTTTACTAGCAACAGGGGAATTTATAACTCAATTAAAAAGATATCATGTCATTGACATTTTTTGGATTGATAAATATGGAACGTGGTCACATGTTGCTTATTCTCGAACGAGCAATTTATCATAGTAATTTATTGACAGTAATCATATTAATCATGGTACTTCTTGTAGACTGACTCCATGATTAAGTAATTGTGAATTATCGAAATGATATTTCTAAACATAATTGCAATCACTAGAGCCTAATTTTATGTCTGATTGGTCCCTCTGCTAGCTTAACTAAAGCTCGATTGGACTACATTTTAATCAGAAGAAAATTCTACGACTTCGGGAATAATTTAATGGAGTCGATTTATTTGATGTGGAATTAAATTAGGTGGTCGTAAAAATTGTTCAACTAGAGAATTTGATTAAAAAAATTCTTAAAAAATTAATTTGGAAAATCTAAGTGATTTTTAGGAAAATTAATTTTGATCAAGAAAAATTAAATTAATCAAATCAATTAAAATTAATATGATATTTTTGGAAATTAATCTTCAAGTCAGCTAATTGGCCCAATGGGTAATTGAACATGAAAATTGGACCTGAGATCATAAATTGGGCCCAGGAGCCCAAAACTCAAGCCGATGTGTGAAACCGAGCTAGCGGTCCAAACGGTGGCTAGAACAGACCAGTTGGGTCGTCACTGACCCAGACCGAACAGATAGCAACCGAACCGGCTTGGGGTACCGTAAGGGTGTCGCACTTGCATTACCAGACACAATAGTGCCAGTGGCTGCAACGGTGACATCCCGGTGGCCGGTGGCAGTCAATTATCGATGGTTGAGCAGTGGAAGAGTTACACTCCTACTAGGACTCTACTAGAGAATTTGATTTCTAATTAATTATTCTAAAAATAATATCATTTTAATAGTTTAATATTAAATTTAATTTGATACTTATCTTAATATTATTTTATTAATTTTATATTAAAGTGATTATCTTAATATTAAATTTAATTTAATGTTTATCTTGTAGATAATAATTCTATTATTTTGATAAGATTTAATATTTAATTTAATTTAATATTTATCTTAATAAATATTATATTAATTTAAAACTAAAGTGATTAAGTTTAATTATAGTTGAACTCTCTAAACTCTCCATATATAATGAGAGCCATGGGTCATTATTTACACACTTGAATTCAAAAAAAGTTGTAGAGAAAAAAATCTCTCAAGAGATTATTCCAGAAAATTTTTAAGATATTTTTCTAATTACAATTTGACTCAAAAGTTTAGTAAAATTGCAAAATTACCCCACTGGTAATTTTTGTGAATTTTTTTTATTCGAAGCGAGCCCACACTCGGTAGATGTGAGCTTGAGGATAGCGAAGAAGACTACTCGGTTGAAACGCTCATCCTAAACGAATCGAAAGCGTACAATTTTGATTAGGTGTTTATTACTTTATATATCACAACAAAGATCTTATTTTGGAAAAAAAAATTAAAACTCTGGTTTTTCCCTAAATTAATTTTCCGCTACATTTTCCAAACCCGATTTTCTAACAATTGATATCATGATCCATGTTGTGTTATATCTATAAGCAAAAATAGATAAGCAAAAATAAATTTCTCTTCTTCTTGAATGATTTGATTACATTGAAAGTGACATTCGTTAGATACTGTACTTGTTTTGACTTATATATGGGAATGAATGCAATATTATATATTTGTTATATAATTATTTTTTATTGCCGAGGTTGTGGTTCTTAGGAAATAGAGTGTGGACTATCATCTCCATGTAGGTCTATATTTTTTTCAAAATTATTAGAATTCTTGTGAGCCGGAAATAGACATAAGACTTAAATGTAATTTTTCTAAAAAGAGTCCATGATGAGAAAAAGATGTGATGAAGGTTAAAGATCCAAGGAATGTCTTGTGGTGAAAATTATGTAATTTTCTTTTTTCATTTACTTTCTACAAATAGAACCATGGAAACCTTAACTGACAATTTTATTTTAATTACCTATCTGATTGTATATTTGTTTTATAATTGTTTATAATATTTATATTATGTAATGTTATAATTGTGATATATATATGAGACTTGATCGATTAAAAATAAAAAGTGTGGTAATGAGAAAATACCTATGATGTATTGTTCTATTCACTTCTTTAGGTTATTCGATAACTGTGAGAAGTGTGGTAAAGAGAAGGTGCATGTCTAGGTTTGACTCTGGCTAGGAAATGCTTGGTTTTTAAGCAATCAAATTCGACTCACCTCCCTTTCCTGGGACTCTACCTGGTGCATAGTTTGCATTCACTTCTTCAATTTTTCCTTTAAAAGAAAAACTGTGGAGAATCAAAATTATTTGTTTTAAGATTGATTGATTCTTGTGAATGGATATTATTTCCATAGCATGCCATGCGTATATTGGAAGCATGTCATTTAGATTAGGTAAGAATGCCACTAGGACTATTGTATAATCATTCTTGAAATTAGGGATAAAAAACCTTGCATGTCTTTTGTAATACCCCCTACCCGTATTCGTCGCTGGAATAGGGTACGAGACATTACCAGATTTTACCAAATTAATTTTCCATTATTATGAGTTAAATACTATTCATTTATTGAAACATGTCATGGTGTCCCTTGGATGGGCCTCCGAAGCCCAAAACATACATCGAGACTAAATCGAGATTAAATCGAAACCATAAGAAATTTTTTTTTTTAAATCTCATTTTTTTTTATGAACTCAATATAACCCCTTTATAAATTTCTAACCTTCCCTGCAATTTTAAACTGAGACTAATCTAAACCAACCAATCCATTTCAACATATTTTCAAGGTAGATTTAACAAATTCATAAGATAACCTCATCACATACCAAAACCAAAATTTGTTAGCTATATCAATGGCTAACCATACATTCATTTCACATTAACATTTACTTTACTAGCTTATACATGCCATTGATTTCCAACATAAAGTTTCTTTATATACCGAAATCTTTAGGTTGATAGTGTGATGCGTCTCCGACCAAATCCAACCTCCGAGCTCTTAACACTACAACACAGGGGAAAAGGAAACAGGGTAAGCACTTTGTGCTTAGTAAGCTCATGTAACAAGAATTATACTTACCTAATATTTTCAATACAATGCAATAAACATTCATACATCCATTCAATGCATTATTCCCTTAACATGCACAAACTCAACATTCAAGTTAGTTCAATAATTTCCATGTATCAATAATATATATACCATGATTGATGAGCTCATCAATACCATGATTTCCATTTCCTTGTTATTTTTTCATATTTATCCCGTTGAATTTCTCAAAATTTCGATGGATTTTCAGGGGTACACTTTAGTGTACAAATCCGGGTCCATCAATTCATATTCATGTGCCCACATTTCCATCTCAAAGAGCACACTCCTGCGAATCTCATCCTTACAGCGAGATTACCAGTCCAGGCTAAATCCCCTGTAATATAAACTCATAGAGTATTGTCGGGATTACTAGTCCAGGCTAAATCTCCTGCAATAACAATTACTCTAATGAGCTTGGATCTGAATTACCAGTCCAGGCTAAATTCAGACCCTAATTCGGATCACCCGTCTGGGCTAAATCCATTTTCCACATATTCTTCGGGAGGGCTATATCAGGATAGGATCACCCGTCCGGGCTAGATCCTTTTTACCGTCAATTCCTTTTCAGAGATCCATCGAATTTTCCTTCCATTCAACTGGGATTTCTTCCCCTTTTTATCAAATATATCAATGTTTAATCAATTTTCATACAATGAACATTCAAATCATATTCACATCAATAACAAACATTTCAAGCAATTAAGAATATAATTCAAGTCACACGAACTTAACTCGATACTTGTTTGTATGCAAAAATCTACTAATCTCAAACTTTTTCTTTTCCTCAATCTAGCTTCGTATTTGAATTTTTTGGATTTAAATAAATAAATTTAATCATTAATTTAATACATTTCATGTTCATATGTAACATTATCTATAATCCCATTATTATTTATAGTTCATTTAGAGTTGTCTCCTTGAGTCATAGTCACTAAATTATTTATATCTTGAGCTACGAAACTTCAAATTAAGATCCGATAATTTTTCCCAAAACTAGACTCACATATATTCTTACCATAAAATTTTAAGAATTTTTGGTTTAGCCAATAAGTACAGTTTATTCTTTAAAGTCACCCCTATTTTGTTGTTTGATAGTTTTGACCCTTCTTCACTAAAAATTAATTATCTCCTCGTACAGGATTAGGATGATGTTCTTGTTTGTTTGTTTTAAAAATAGACTCATTAAGGATTTTAAACATATAAAATTAAGCCCATAATTATTTTTCTTCAATTTTTGATGATTTTCCAAAGTCAGAACAGGGGAACCCGAAATCATTCTGCCATTGTCTCACAAAACCTATTATATCTCATGATTTACAATTCCATTGCTTACACCGTTTCTTCTATAAGAAACTAGACTCAATAAGATTTAATTTCCTACTTTATTCATCCTCTACTTTGATCTATAAAATTTTTGGTGATTTTTCAAAGTTAACCTACTGCTGCTGTCCAAAACTGTTTTAGTGCATGATATTAATTACCATTTTCTCCTAAGCTTTCAATAAATGATAATTTCATCCCTCCTCAATTAACCCCTCAATTGTGCTGATTTTTCTTAATTAACACTTTATTCTATCACTTTAAACTACTTTATAACCTTTGGAAATCAGAATTCTAGCACTAGACTTTAATTCCAAACTTTTTCACAATTAGGTCCTCCAAATCAATTTCTATTGAAATTACCTAATAAAATCATCACATAAACAAATTAAAGCTTCAATTTCTTGCTATTTCATCATAAACTTCCAGCACATATTCATAGAAACTTTCAATTTCATTCATAAAATCAAAAACTAATGAATTTAGTAATAGGATCTATTTGTAAAAGTGTTAGAAACACAAAAATTACAAGAAAAAGGTAATGATTAACTCACTTGGTGCAAAAATTATGAAATACCAGCTTGAATAAACCCTTAGGATGTTTTTTTCTGATTATAATGAAGAAAATATGAAGAGAATTCTAGATATTACAAGTTGGTCCCATTTTTATTTTAGTAAATTTTGTTATTTTCCCATTTTGCCCTTATTTCACCAATTCTCCTGATTTTTCTCAGTTTATGCCGCCAAAGATATCTCCTTTTGGGCCTATTTTCAATTTATGTCCCTCCTCATTTAATAATTGTGCTATTTAATCCTTCTAGTTACTTTTACACCCTTCAATTTAGTCCTTTTCACTTAATTAACTACCCAAACGTAGAAATTTTCTATCGAAATTTTAATACCATATTACTAACACTTCATAAATGTTTATAACAATATTTTCGACTCGGTTTTATGAGATCGAGGTCTCGATACCTTGTTTTTACCCAATTTTTTCAATAATTTTTTTTCTAACTAACCACTAAATCGGTAAAATTTTTCTATCGATATTTTCATACGATTTTCCTATCATATCAATATTCATGCAAAAATATTAAAATAAATTTCTCTTTAAATCGAATTTGTGGCTACCAAACCATTGTTCCGATTATAACACCCCTTACCCGTATTCGACACCGAAATAGGGTACGAGGCATTACCGGAGTTTACTAATTAATTTTTAGACATTTCATTTTTATCTAGCATTCATATTTATAACCCATCAAAATCAAAACATTAATGATCTAATGTTAACCAATTTAACTTGTACATGCCATTATAACCAGAATCAAATCATCCAAAATTACCGATAAAACCAATGGATAATGTGATATATCTCCAACAAGCTTCCAGTCCAATCGAGCTTCCGATAATTATTTCAAAACATCTAATAATTATACATATTACCAATAATAATTCAATTCCAATAATAAAACACACATATATGTATATAATATTCATTACCAAATAATAATCACTTCAATTAAATTTATACAAAATATAGTTCATATGAATTTAACCGGCTAAATTGCAGAAATACCAAAATTCAGGGTTATTTTGAAAATTTTCTATTTTTCTCGAATTTCCACCCAATCATAATCTAAATTAATATTTCATTCAATGTATTAATTTAAATAATAAAACAATTCATTTCATGTAATTTGGTCACTTTTTGACATTTTTTTTGCAAATTTACCCTTAAAGTTTCACATTTGTTCAATTTAGTCTCTGAACCTGAAACATGTAAATTGGTCATTTTTAATGAAAACTCATGCTAGTTGAATAATCATATATTTTCCTCCTCCTCCTCTCCATTCCACATCCTTAATGTATATAACATGCTTATAGGTAACATTACCTATAATTTCACCATTTACTTATATATTCATTCAAAGCCATCCACTTGAGTCGTAGTCACTAAATTATTTATATCTTGAGCTACAGACCTCCAAATTAAGATCCGTTAATTTTTTCTGAAACTAGACTCACATATATTCTTACCATAAAATTTTTAGAATTTTTGGTTTGGTGAATAAGTGCATTTTATTCTTTAAAGTCATCCCTATTCTGCCGTCTGACAGTTCCGACCCTTCTTTACTAAAAATTAATTATCTCCTCGTACAGAATTAGAATGATGTTACCACTTATTTATATTGAAAATAGACTTATTAAAGATTTAAACATATAAATTTAAGACTCTAATTATTTTTCTCCAATTTTTTATGATTTTCAAAAGTCAGTACAAGGGAACCCGAAATCATTCTGACCTTGTCTTACAAAATCTATTATACCTTATAATATACGATTCCATTTCTTACACTGTTTCTTCTATGAGAAACTAGACTGAATAAGATTTAATTTAATATTTTGTTCACCCTCTAATTAAATTTATACGATTTTTGGTAGATTTTCAAAGTCAGACTACTGCTGCTGTCTCAAAACTGTTTTAGTGTAAAATGTTGATAACTAAATTTATAACACTTTCCTTTCCTTTCTCTTCAATATTTTCCATCACTTTCTCTTATTTCCATTTAATAACATAACAATAATATAGAACCTTATATAATGAAACTCTTCCTTAACATTAATTTTCTACTTTTTCAATAATATCAAGCTCAAAAGTATATAAAAATCTTGATGTTCTTACCTTATGCCATTGATTTCAATCTTTAACTTGATTTTTCTCCCTCCTCCAACTTCTATTTCTTGAATCTAACTTGATATTCTAGCTCCCCATAGTCTCCCTGTTATCTTTCTCTCTTGATGGATATGGAAATTCTTTTAATTTCTATGTGAAAATGGTGAATTTTGGTAAAAGAACCAAATTGTAAAGAAAAGAAAGTTTCTCTCTTTCTTTTCTCTTCATACGTTAGTTGCATGGGGAAAAAGATGATTCTTCATCTTTTCTTCCACATGTATATATACTAAATAAATTAATAATAAAATAATAAAATATCATTTAAAATCTAATTAAAATATTAATAAACTAATATTTATTTATTTATTTAATCTAAAATATCTCCAACATCATCATTATTTTCTAGATTTCTCTTTCCTCTAATTGACCATTTTTCTCTTTAGATCTTTTAAAATTCCATCCTTGTGTCATCACTTAATTTGGTAAAATTATAATTTAGTCCCTCGTAATTCTTCATCTATTCAATTTGGTCCCAATTCATCCATTTTCCTTAGTTTCTAGATTATTCTACCTTTAAAATATTTACACTATTGGTCCTTCAACTTTTTTCATATTTACACTTTAACCCCTAAACTTTTGAGTATTTACTCTTGGGTAACAAAACTTTTCCCACTTTCGCAATTTAATCATTTCTTGAATTAATATGTCATAATATACTTCCCAATATTGACATAAATAAATTACCCTTTTTATCACTTTATTTCCTTATTTTTCCATATCAGGGATATTATCTTACTTTCTCATTGTAGAAATTTTCGGGATATTATAATTTTATAGCTAGTTAACCCTTCTAGCTTCTAGAATTCAAATTCTACATTTTATACAAATAGGTTCTTTCCTTAATTAATCACTAAATCGATAAAATTTTCATATCAGTATTTTCATGCAACCTTCCTATCATAATGCAACCCATGTCATAATTTAAAAAAAAAATTTCTCATCGGATTTGTGGTTCTAAAACCACTTTCCAACTAGACCTAAAATCGGGCTGTTACACCGATAACCTTGAATTTAGGCCATTACATTTTTAAAGTATTGAGTGGGAGAAAGTCCTTGAAAAAGACCTACGGCATCCATTGGTGGTCTCTAAGTGATAGTATGATAAAGTTTCGAGCCGGTTCCTACCCTGGCCATACCCCAAGGTAAAATTTGTCATGTGGGTTCACTAGATTGGGTTTCCTTTAAAGAACAACTAGTCATGCATGACTTTCAAAGAGATTATCCCAAAATGACTCACAAATGAAAGCATGTTCATGATAGGTGTTAAGTCAACGATTACACACTCAATATCATTGCTTATTAAATAGTTTCCCAAGAAACAATATTTAAGCGAGAGATGATGGTCAAACGTTAAACGGCTGTTAGTTTGTGTGGAGTCTTGAGAATTAAGATTCATGAATTGATTGGATGTAATCCATGTTTTTGCTTGCTAATCATGGGACTCCAAGGCGACATGGTTGATGGGTGTGAGAATGATTGCAGCAACGAAAAAAAATTTCAAGGTTTTAATACAAGACGCATGCATTATAGTGTATTATTGATATGTTGCTAAAATGAAAAATATGTGCTTAATACAAAATAATAATTAGTGAAATCTTTAATTTTTTTCAGTTCAAATATGTCCCCTACTCCTTTTTATTAGCATTCTTACTGAGAATAAATTAAATAAGGATAACTTTCGAGAATGGAAATAGAACTTGCTGATAGTTCCCAATTGTGAGAAACACAAATTCGTTCTTGACGAAATGTGCCTTCCTGAAGCTTAGCCCAAAGCGAGAAATTGCTGGAGAGATTTTGACACGATTACTCGATGTTACATCTTAGCGATCATGAGTAGTGTGTTGCAAAAACAATACGAGAATTTTTGTACTACCAAGGAGATCATAGGAGGCCAAGTCGCATTGGCTCGACAATCCGTTATTACAAATTTGATTAGTTCTCAACAAAAAAATGCACTCTAGTCAAAGAATATATGCTTAAGCTTATGAGATTCTTTGTGAAAATGGAGGACAACATGGTTGAACTAAACGTGAGCAGTAAAATAAAATAGTGTTTAAATCCTTAACCAAGAAGTTTGTTGGTTTTAGGGCCGTTTACAACTTGGGGAACAAAGGGCTTGAATTGACTCAGTTCATGAAGGAATTAAAATCCTATGAGTTGATGTTAAATGATGGTAAGTTGGTTCAGAAGAAACTTGAGGCAAACTTAGCTGTAGGCTTCTCTTCCTCTGAGGGGAAACAGGAAACTAAGGGAGAGAAGAAACCGATTAAGTCTTTGGTTCCACCTCATGTGGATAGGAAGAAGGTTAATAAGTCAAAAGATCCTAAAAAGATCAAATATTTCTTCTGCAACAGAAAAAGACATTTCAAATCAAACTGCAAGGAGTATTTGGATTACCTAACTGAAAAGGGCAAATGTATGGAACTCTTTGTGGTTGAAGCTTTCTTAGTGGAAAAATCAATTGACAACTAGATTATTGATTCTGGAGCCACTAACCATGTGAGTATTTCTTTACAAGGGTTTAGTGAAACGAGAAGTCTGCATGATAGAAGCCTTTCGTTGCAGACCGGAGATGGGAGCTATGTTTCAACCAAAGCAATGGGAGAAGTTATTTTACACCTTGATAATTTTAGGAAGATTGTTTTAAAGAACGCGTTTTATGTACCTCATTTTAAGAGGAATTTAATTTCTGTTGCATGTTTATTTTATGACAGTTATACCATGATATTCAATAAAGGGACTGCTATTCACAAAAATTGTTCATTAATCAGTAATAGATTGGTGGAAAACAATCTCTACTTTATCAAACCAAATAACTATTCGGTGCTTCAAACTAAAATGGTGAATAAAAAGCTTAAAAATTCTCACTCTAATTAGGTGTATCTATGGCACTTAAGACCTGGTCATATTAACTAAGAAAGAATCACTAGAATCGTGAAAGATGGCCCTTTAAGTATGCTTAAGGAAGTTAGTCTTCCACAATGTGAATCTTGCTTGGAAGGTCCAATGACTAAGAGGTATTTTAATGGGAAAGGTACAAGGGCCAACCAACCTTTAAAACTTATGTACAGTGATTTATGTGGTCCCATGAAGTTACAATTATAACGTGACTTTTATCAACGACTATTCTCGATATGGATATGTGTATCTAATGCACCGTAAAAGTGAAACCTTCGATAAATTTTGAAAGTTTCGTACAGAAGTGGAAAAAAATTAGGTTTATCTATAAAGAATCTCCGGTCTGACTGAGGTGGAGAATACTTGTCTGACGAATTTTGAGGATACCTCATAGAGAATGGGATTCTATCCCAATTGACTGCGTCGGGCACTCTATAGCAAAATGGCATAACTGAGAGAAGGAATAGTGTAACACCCCTAACTTGTATTCGTCGCCGGAACAGGGTTATAAAGTATTATCAGAATAAACAGATTAAATACAGACATTTCATATTATCATTTAACATTCATGTCAAATATTATTCGTAAAGTCCCTTATGAGAGCCCTTGAGGCTCAAATTTCACTTTAGAATTAAATCTGGACTAACTCGAAATCTCAGAGAATTTTTTGCAAAATTTCAAAATTTTCTGAAGTGCAGGGGTCACATGCCCGTGTGGTCAGGCCGTATGGCTCACATGGCCAAGTGACACACCCGTGTCTTAGGCCGTGTGGTATTTGAAATAGGGCACAAGGTCGTGTCTTTAGCCCGTGTAACTCTTTGACTTGCAATACATTTAAGTGTAGGGGTCACACGGCCAAGCCACACGCCCGTGCGCCAGGCCGTGTGAAAATTCCTGAGCATTCTGTTTTGAACTTTTCAGATGCAGGGGACACACGGCCAAAACACACGCCCATGTGCTAGGCCATGTGTCACACATAGCTGAGACACACGTCCGTGTCTCTGCCCTTGTGGACAAAATAAGGTCATTTCTAAGCTCTATTTCTCACCCATTATTGTCTTCCACCTACATTAACACTTAAACACATTCCCAATCCAATACAAGACATTTAAACCAAGCCAAAACCAAGTCATATGCATGATATTTTCATTACATGTATTCATAAACTCTATCTTACCTAATTGATCAAATTCACATATATGCATATTTTACCAAATATGTTATCTGATCCAGTCATCCATGTACTTACCATCATTTGATCATTTCAAACATACATCAAGTATATTAAGACTATTTACACATCAAAACATACCAAAGATAGCCCTTTAAATGGCTATTTACAACCAAAATATGTATATGCCATCCATTGTCAAGTTAACCTATACATGCCATTATAACCAAAATTAGTTTCATACTTGTACCAAAAATGGGTCCGTGGATAATATAAGTGATCTCCGCCAAGCTTCCAACCCAATGAGCCTCCGAGAACTATAAAATAGACGAAATACAACTGAATAAGCACTTAGTGCTTAGTAAGCCCGTATAACGAAAAATTTACTTACCATTCATTTGCATTTATAATAAACATACAAGAATACATCCAAAGCAATTTGGCAATTAGCCTAACACATATAACCTTACAAACATGTTAGTCATGTATTTCATGTGAATAACAAGAACAAGGATGAGCTCATCAAGTATCGAGTTTTCAAGTATTTCATACATATACAGATAATAGTTTCATTTTGATTTCACATGTTCTCATGTCAGAATTTCACCCGTTGAATCATTTGAAATCTCAATGGATACTTGGGAAGTACACCTGAAGTGTACAATACTATAAATCTGTCAATTCATGTTCAGAAGTGCTTTTATGAGCACTTAAACAGAAAGCTCTCTCTCAACCACTATAATGGGAAGCTCATTGAGCCTTGTACAGAAAGCTTATCCGGGCAATATAATGAGAAGCTCACAAAGAGCCTATAACGGGTAGCTCCAAAGTGTAATCAACGGGTAGCTCCATAGAGCACTTAGCGGAAAGCACCAAATAGCCATATAATGGGAAGTTCAAGAAAGCACTAATGGGAAGCTCACAAAGAGCCTATAACGGGACGCTCATAAGAGCTGCGGTGTGCCCACAACACATGTAGGGTTACAACCGATCGAGATGCTACAAAGAGCATTTAACGGAAACCTCGCAAAAACACTATATAACGAGAAGCTTGAGAGGGCTTGTAATGGGACACTCTTTCAAGCTACGATATGTTCACAACATATGCAAGACCACTACCATTTCGAGAAACAGAACCCTGTATCCAATCGAATTTCATTCATTCAAACGGGATTTAACATTTATCGGGTATTTTACAGATATATGATCAGATTTCATATACATGGCCAATACACAATTCACATACAAATCATTCAAATCAATTTGAACATATAATTACACAATTAAGTCACACAAACTTACCTTGACAAATGTTCGTGAATCGTAATCTACTAATCCAATATTTTTTTCCTTTTATCGATCTAATTCCGTATTGTCTTTCCGACTCTATACGAGTAAATTTAACTTAATTTAATAAAATTCATAATCAATTCAATCCTTTTCACATTTTAGGAAAAATTATCATTTTGCCCCTATACTTTTAATTAATGACGATTTCGTCCTTAGGCTCGGAAAAATGAAATTCATTTAATTTAGTCATTATTCCAAGCCTAGTCGATTTTTACACATAACAATAACAGTCCATGAATTTCTCAAAAATTATAATTTTTCCATGAATTTTACAACTTATCAATTTAGTCCCTAAATCATGTTTTCATCAAAATTCCCTTAACAAAAGATGTTTCTATCAACAACCTTTTTATTTTATAACATAAAACTTCATAATTCAACTATATTAATCCATGGAAAAATCCTAGAACTTTGATAAATTTTCAAATCAATCCCCAAAATAGCTTAATTAAGCTATTACAATCTCGAAAACATAAAAATTACTAAAAACGAGACTAGAATTCATACCTAATTAAGCCAAGAAAGCTTGCTTGAGCTTTTTTCTCTTAGCTAGGGTTTCCAAAAAAAAATTGGGAAAGATGATGATAAATGATGATATTTTTTGTTATTTAATTATTTTTCATCTTTTCATATTTTTCTTTTCAATTTCATCATTTTCTTTAATTAAATTTCCATGGATGAATCATCATCCTTATCTACTAACTTCTTTTAATGGTCTATTTGTCATATAAGGACCTCAAACTTTAAATTCTATAGCTATTTAATACTTATAGCTATTAGAACCCAACTTTTGCATTTCATGCAATTGGGTCCTTTTATCAATTAAACATGTAATCGGTTAAATTTTCTTAACAAAATTTTCATACGATTTTCCTATTATAAATCAAACCATAAAATAATATAAAAAATTCTTTTTGGACTCGAATTTGTTGTCCCAAAACCATAATTTTGATTTTACTAAAAATGAGCTGTTACAAATAGAACCTTGCTTGACATGGTTCGTTCAATGTTAAACTATAACTTCCTATTTCCTTCTTGGGATATGTGATACAAACGGCTTGCTATATTCTAAATGATGTGCCAACCAAGTCTTCTTGTAAGACACCTTATGAATTGTGGTATAGAAAGAAAATCGCTCTAAATCACTTTAGAATATGGGGTTGCCTAACACACATTGTGGATAAGAATGCAAAGAAGTTGGATGCACGGACAGAATTGTGCATGTTTGTAGGATATCCAAAAGGAACAAATGGAGGACTATTCTACAATCTGAAAGATAATACGATTAAAGTTTTTACTCATACTACTTTCCTCGAGGAAAGCTACATGAATAACTTGAAGCCTCAAAGTAAAGTGGTACTCGAGAAACTTTAGGGAGTGGTAGAACAATCACCAAGTTCAGTTCTCGAGAAACTTGTAGAAAAACCTGCAAACGATCAACAGCATAGAAGAATTCATCGTAGTGGGAGAGTTTTTAAGAAATCAAACTTCTTCGTCTATGATAGTAGTTTTTATAATACGGAATCCAATCATGATGATGATGATCCACTCAATTACGAGGAAGTTATGCAGGACATTGATTCCAAGCTCTAGAAATAGGCCATGGATGTCAAGGTGGATTCTATGAAATCCAATACGGTGTGAGAACTTGTAGTCTTACCGATTGGGATTAAATCTATAAGGTGTAAGTGGATCTACAAGAAGAAGAAAAAAAACAAAAGAGAAAGTGGAAACACACAAAGCTAGACTTGTAGGGAAAGGTCACACACAGAAAGAATGCATCAATTATGATGAAACCTTTTCTCCGGTAGCCATGCTCAAGTCTATCTGCATATTCTAATCCATTACCACAGCTCTCGATTATAAGATCTGACCAATGGATATCACGACAACATTCTTGAATGGCTATCTTGATAAGACCATTTACATGGCTCAACCCACTGGTTATGTTGTCAAAGGAAAGGAGCAGAAATTTTGCAAATTGCTAAGATCCATTTATTGATTTAAGCAAGTGTCCCACTCATGGAATAAAAGATTTGATCAAACAATCAAGACTTTTAGATTTGAGAAAAATGTTGATGAACCTTGTGTTTATAAGCGTATAAAGGACAAAAAGGTGGTCCTCCTCGTTTTGTATGTCGATGATTTTCTACTTATTAGAAATGATGTAGGAGAATTGTCATCGGTTAAATTATGGTTAGCTCAACAGTTTAGCATAAAGGACTTGGGTGAAGCTAGTTATATTTTTAGAATTTGAATCCTTAGGGACGAAAGAATAAAACGATAGCTCTATCTCAAGTTTCATACATCGATAAGGTACTGGAACATTTTGCAATGGTCGATGCAAAGACAAGCGTTCAACTGACTACATCAGGTTTTCATCTTTCTTTATATGACTTGTAACAACTCGGTTTTGACCCTAATTAGAATAGTGGTTTCGAGACCACAATTCTGAGTCCAAAAAATATTTTAATATTATTTTTTGTGTCTGTGATATTTGAATTTGATTGTGTGAAAATTTTGCAAATTAATTTGGCCGTTTGTGTGTTTAATTTGATAAAAGTACTAAATTGTATAAAATGTAAAAGTTGTTAGTTAAAGTGTAAAGCACCTATTTGGTAATGGCTTTTTAACTTGAAGTCCTTAAAGGGCAATAAGCCCATTTAAAAGATGGTGGACGGCAAGATGGCCAAAAAAAGTCATGCATTATATGTTTTAATTATTATTTTAAAAAGGTTAAAATAGTAAACTAATAATAATGTTATTATATGATAATAAAATAAAACAAAGCCATGGTTGTTATTATTTTTTTTCCTTAGCCAAATGTGAACAAAAGAAAAAGAAAGAAAACAAAGCTAGGGTTCGGCCATTTCTAAGCTTGATTCAAGGTGAGTTCTAGCTCGGTTTTTGATAATTTTTATGTTTTTGAGATCGTTGCTAAGTTATCTTTAAAGCTCATGATTGAATTTTTTATTTGGTTGTGTATTTTGTGATATGCCATTAAAGAGAGCTTATTGTTTTTGTTGTTAGATGATGGAAATAAATATATGTTGTTAGATTTTCATGTTTCAATTAGTAATTTTTAATAAAAAAAATGTATTAAGGACTAAATTAAGAAAAGTGTAAATTGAGGGACTAAAATGTGAAATATATGACATGCATGGACTTACATGAGCTTAGTGAATATTCGGCTAAGCTATTGTGCAATGAAATTTTGTTTATTTTGTATTTTGTGAAATAGGGACTAAATTATAAAAAGTGTGAAATGTTAGGGGCAAATTGGTAATTTGTCCATTTGTGTGTTTTTGGACTAAGCTAAATAATTTATTGAATAAAAGAGTTAATTTTTAATATGTTTAGATCGAGAAACGAAGAAAACAGAATTGGATCGGGGAAATCGAAAGTAGTCGAGTAGTTGACTCTGTCCGTCGATATCCGAGGTAAGTCTATAAGCATATAATTGTTGTTAAATTTTGATAATATATATATGTTACATGTTGGATGGAATTTTTGTGAATATATTTGTGTATGGCCGAATGTATATTGAGCAAATGAGCTATATTCGAGTTCAATTCGATCGAGATACGTTGTCTGAAAGTCCCGTATGAACCCTAGAATAGATAGGATACATATGTCATGACATAGGATTTCCAATATGTGTTATCGTGTAAGACCACATCTGGGACGTTGGCATTTACTTGTGTTTACGTGTAAGACCCTGTCTGGGACAGTGGCATCGATATGCGATTACATGTAAGACCACGTCTGAGGCGTTGGCATTGTACGAGTTTCTGACTATCCGCGTATCCTTTTTAATTTCGAATGGTTCAACGGGCAATGTGAAGTAAAGACTGAATATGAAATTAAATTACAGGTTCAGGTATGTGTTAGTTATTTGTTTATATGGAAATAAGGTAAGTTGGTTATTTGAATTGATTAAAGTTCTTATTTTGACTATGAACTATGTGCTAACTTGTTTGAACATATATATGATTTAGCTTATTGATGTATTAGTAATAATGAAAGTGAATATATATATATAAGTATATGATTGATTATGTTCGGCCATAAGGTATAGGTATATGATGTTCAAATGTGATTTGGTAGTAAATGATAATTTAAATTTGTTATATGCATATTTGGCCTTCATAATAAAATGTTAATATGTAATTGTTGATAATTATAATTTTTGCTTATGGCTTACTAAGCTTAAATAGCTTACTCTATGTGTGTTATTATTTACCTTTGTTTTTAGATTTTGGAGTCGCGTTACGAGCTCGGGGATCGTCAGCAAGAATTATCACACTATCGACAGTTTTCTTTGGTATTTTACTAAGTAAATTTTTTTGTATATGCCATGTATAGCATAGATGGAATGTTGATTTTGGATCTAGTACTTGTGAATGTCATTAATAGCCATGCGAAAATGGCTTATCTTCTTTTGATCGAGTTTGGTGTCTATGCATATGGTCTTAATGGTCATTGAAATGGAGTTATAATTATGCATATTTGATTATGGTATAAGATTGTGATATGAAAATAAACGTGATTTATATGTAGTTTGAACACATTAAATTTGATTAAGTGATTAGTATATGTATAATAGTTATGCATTGGATGATGGATTGATTTGGTTATGAGTTGAACCAAATTATCGAATGTATATATAAATATATATATATATATACATATTTTGATGCTTAAATGCTTCCCAATTTGTTACATATATGCTGTCCAATTTTGATGCTTAAATGCTGCCCAATTTGTTACATATATGCTGTCCAATTTTAATGCTTAAATGCTGCCCAATTTGTTGCATATATGCTGTCCAATTTTGATGCTTAAATGCTGCCCAATTTGTTGTATATATGCTGTCCAGTTTTGGTGTAAAAATGCTGCTCAAACTGTTGTATATATATGCTGCCCAAATTGTTGTATTTATGCTGTCCAAATTTTGGTGTGAAAATATTGTCTACTTTGGTATATAAATGCTGTCCAAATTGATGTATAAAAGTTGTCCAAATAGGGTAGATTACCTATGTTGTAATATGTAGTATAGTTAGTAAATTAAAATGAAATAAATGTTTGGATATATGCTTGATTTATGATATTAAGATTTGATTAGGTAAATGATAAAGATATAGTTGGATTTTTTAAACATGGTTAGTATATGAAATTTGATAAATGATGCATGTTTGATTTTAAATTGGTATTGTAGGCCATGTGTATTCGGCTATGGTAGGAACTTGTGATAGATAATACAATGTGATACAAATGGATTTGGTTTAATGTCTTGGCTATAAAAAGAAAATGTTATATATATATATATATATATATATATATATTCGAACATGTATGGTACACGGATTAAATGTTATTAAATTAAATGTGTTTTAGGTTGCTTGTAATTTTAATTAGTTTAAAAATCATGAACTTAAGTAACCATACGAAAATAATCCATTTTCATGCTTGCATTCTAGTTATTAATAATGGCACATCTGTACTAGTTATATATAATCTTTATGCTTTTGTTAACAATTTGAATAATATGATGTTTGTAGTTATACTTATACGACTTTGTACTTGATTCATTTTGATCGGTATGATATATGATTTTAGATGTAATAAAATTTATGGAGTTGTATGATTTAGGCTGTAATTTATATGCTAAGTGGTGCATTGTATATGTATAATATATATAAGTATTTTATATGTTGTCTAACTTGAGTTGTTTAGTATAAAAAAAATTTTGAGTTGGGTTTTGATCGGTAATGCCTCGTAACTCAAATCCGGTGACGGACACGGGTCGGGGTGTTACATGACTGTCCTAAGGCAGTGGAAAAAAGAAAGTGTATGAGTAAGGTTCCATATGCTTCAACAGTTGGAAGCCTTATGTATGTGATGCTTTGTACATGTCTAAATATTTGTTTCATATTAGGAATGGTTAGTTGATATCAGGTGAATCCAGGTCTCAAGCATTGGCAAGCTATAAAGCATATATTAAGGTATCTTAAAAAAACCAAGGATTATATGCTTGTGTATTCTGGAAAGGACCCTACTCCTGTTGGATACACAGACTCAGACTTCCAAACCTATAATGATTCAAGGAAATCAACATCGGGATATGTATCCGTTCTAGGCCATGGAGCCCTAGTATGGAGAAGTATAAAAAAAATTGCACTACTAACTCTACTATAGAGGTCGAGTATGTGGTTGCTTCTTAGGCAACGAAAGAAGCAATATGGCTTTGAAATTTCTTAACCAAACTTTAAGTTATTCTTGGTATGGAAAAACCTATAACACTGTATTGTGATAACAGTGCTGCAATAACTAATACCAAGGAAACAAGTAGTCACAAGAGGACGAAACACATTGATCGGAAGTATCATTTGATACGAGAGGCAGTAGCTGAAGGAATTGTAGATGTGATGAAAGTAGCTTCTAAAGATAACCTTTCGGATTTGTTTACTAAGACTCTTGTAACCAGGATTTTTAACAAACACGTCGAGGATATGGGAATGTGAAACGTGACACACTTACTTCACTAGGGCAAGTGAGAGATTGTTGGGAAATGTGTTCATATTGTAGTAAACATGTAATTATTTTCTATTTATTTGAACGATGAATAAATAAATAAAGTTAATTTCACATTTCACTATTATATCTTTTGTATTTTCTATCTTTTATATTTTGCATGCATAGTGAAATTGTAACAAGCAAATATTAATTCATTGATTGTCTAAAGTTCGAAGTGAAGATAATTGGCATTGTAAAGAATGTTTACATTACGAGAAAGACAACTTACTTTAGTAGATAATCTAAATGAGTCTGTAATCCCATAAAAGAATCAAAGTGAGCATTTTATTCAAATACTGAGAAAGATTATTATGTCGTCTACAATTCCAATTGGGGAGATAGCTAGTATTGGCTATCGGAGCAGTTGACTCCACGAGTAGAGACATAGATGTATTCATTGGTAGAATAATATATTGGACTAGTCCCAAGATGAATTAATTCTGAATTCGTTTGTTAATTAATTCACTTGTGACGTTTATGGTGTGATTTACCTAAATCATGAGTTAATTACTAATCATACGTATGCAACTCATGTGCTTTAATATAAGTGGAGGCTTATGCTCTAAAGATGATCGAGTTCATAGCCGGTATGTTGGGTACATGACTTGTGTATGACATGGCTTTACTAGCAACAATGGAATTTATAGCTCAATTAAAGTGTTAATGATATCATTTCATTGGCATTGTGTAAATTGATAAATATGAAACGTGGTCACGGGTTGCTTATTCTCGAACGAGCAATTTATCACAATCATTTGTTGACAGTGATTATATTAATCATTAAGAAGACAATGGTGACAATGAGATGAAATAGGATTGTATTGAGTGAACGAATTTAACTCAAAGGAATCAAGGATATCATATGAGGGTAACACACACTTGACGAGGTCATTGGACAAAGCAGTTGGATGAATTACTTCCGCAAAAAGTATACAATAAGGAGTTTTCAATCATGGTACTTCTTGTGGACTAACTTCATGATTACGTAATTGTGAATTATCAAAACGATGCTTCTAGATATAATTGCAATCACTAGAGCCTAATTGTATATGTCTGATTGGTCACTTCGCTAGTTCAACAAATGTTCGATTGAACTGCATTTGAATCAGAAGAAAATTCTACAACTTTGGGAATAATTTAATTGAGTCGATTTATTCAATGTGGAATTAAATTAGGTGGTCGTAAGAATTGTTCAACTAGAATTTTCTTGAAAAAATAATTTGGAAAATCTAAGTGATTTTTGGGAAAATTAATTTTGATCAAGTAAAATTAAATTAATCAAATCAATTAAAATTAATATGATATTTTTGGAAATTAATCTTCAAGTCAGACAATTGGCCCAATGGGTAATTGAACTTTAAAATTGGACCAGGCAGCCCAAATCCGAGACCAAGACCAAAAAACTAGTCAACCAGACCCGATATGTGAAACTAGGCCGATGGTCCAACCGGTGGCTAGACCAGACCGATCGGGTCGTCACTGACCTGGACCAAACCGACAACAGTCGAAACGGCTCGGAGTGTCATAAGGGTGTCGCACCTACATTACCAAACACGGCGATGCTATTGGCTGTGACGGCAACGTCCCAGTGGGCGGTGGCGATTGGTCATTGGTGGTTGAGCAGTGGAAGAGTAACACTCCTACTGGGACTCTACCAGAGAATTTGATTTCTGATTAATTATTCCAAAAGTAATATTATTTTAATTGTTTAATATTAAACTAAATTTAATACTTATCTTAATAGTTTTTTATTAATTTAGTATTAAAGTGATTATCTTAATATTAAATTTAATTTAATGTTCATCTACAAGATAAACATTCTATTATTTTGATAAGATTTAATATTAAATTTAATCTCATATTTATCAAAATAAATATGAGATTAAATTAATATTAAAGTGATTAAGTTTAAGTTTAATCATAGTTGAACTCTCTAAACTCTCCCTATATAAATAGAGTTTTGGATCATTATTTACACACACTTGAATTCAAGAAAAAGTTGTAGAGAGAAAATTCTGTGAAGAGATTATTCTAGAAAATTTCTATAGATATTTTTCTGATTTACAACTTGACTCTAAAGTTTAGAGAAATTGCAAAATTACCCCAGTGGTAATTTTTGTGAAAATTTTTCTGATTCGAAGCGAGCCCACACTCAATAGACATGAGCTTGAAGATAGCGGAGAAGACTACTCGGTCAAAGCGTTCATCCTGGACGAATCAAAAAGGTGCAATTTTGATTAAGTGTTTATTTCTTTAGATATCACAACTAAGATCTTGTTTTGGAAAAAGTTTTAAAACTCTTATTTTTCCCTAAATTTATTTTCTACTGCATTTTTCAAACCCGATTTTCTAACATCATTACCTTGAGAGTATTATTTAGTACTCATAGTTCTACAATTAATTGCTCATTACGAGCATTTTGCAAATCCAGGTTGCGTTAACATTCTTATTGCTCCTGAAATTGGTGTTGTTGGGTTAAGAGTTGTTCTTGCATAAGACACATTTTTTCTTACATCTCATTGACTTGCAATTCAGACTCAGATTCTCATTGCTATGGGGAAGTTTGATTTGAAGATGTAGTGACAGTAGCAGGTTGAGTCTACATGGTTACTAGCCCTAAGATGATTTGTTGTAGGAGTTGGTATCTGGATCTGAGGTCGAAGTATTGAAACTTGTGTATTTGGGTAGTTGGTGACGCACTTATGGTGATAGCGGGGTTGGTCGTAAGAGAAGGTAGAGGAATGTTAAGAGCGGCTAGGAATCGTTCCAAGGGAGTGAAAGTTGGGTTTTTTGTTGCTGGGGTGCCAAAAGGAGCTTCAGGCTTGAAGGGGTCTTTTCATGGCCAGGATTATCATTCCTTTGAGAAGAAATAGTAAGATCCTTAAATTGCCTATGGTTGTCAGGTTTGTAGGTTGAATCTTTTTGGATTTGAGACATGTTCGGTCCATGCTCACCGCATCAATTATTGATACAAATACAACAAGGGAAGAGGTCAAGGTTGGGTAATAAAGGCTAGCTTACCTGTAAAAGCCAAGAATCGGGACAAGGACAAGAGGACAGGCTGATCGAAAGACTAGTGTTCAAAGTAACTTTAAGGTGCTAAAAGGCCCATCCATTCTTCATTGTTTTCTAGGATATTTATAGGGGAGGTCCCCTTGTCCGTGAAGATGTCATGTTGGGATATACATTTAGCCCCATTAAAAGCATAATGAATAATCATTAGCACATATCACATGACTCTAACAATACGAGGTAATTAAGCTTAAATAGACTTCTTATTGCCTTGGAAGTGTGTTCACATTAAGGTAACATTCACCCTTAAGCCCAAGTAGATGGTTCCATTTGAGGTTGTGCAGGCGATCATGCTTAGGAAGTCAATGAGAAGTCAGTGATGCTTTTTGGGTTGACACGTGTCCATTCGACGGAGGGATATAACAATTTTCACAAGAAAGTAAAGATTAAATTAACATATGATGATACTTAATATTTTATTATCATTAATGTAATTTTATTTAAAACATATTTATATTTGATTAATGATTTTATTATTTTAAATTAAAATAAATTTCATTTATTAAAAGTAGGGACGACACCAAAGTAGAGGCATTGACTCCTCAAATGGTAAAATTTCTTTATAGTCCCTTTAAAAATTATGAAATAATATGTTAATACAATGATAAAATTATAGTTTGACCTCCCTTAAAAATATAATTTAATCTTTGGCCCCCCTAAAATAAATTTCTAGCTTTGCCCCAATTAAAAGAGAATGATTATTCATGTCCTAAAAAAAAGTTAACGTATCATGGAGTCTTTATACTATAAGTCAGATTGCATTTTACCTCATATACTTAAAAATGGATAAATTAGTCCATCTACGTTAAACTAAAAAGCAAATTAGTCCTAAAAATCCATCCATTTTTATTGTTAAAAAACTAATGTTTACATGTTAACATGAAGTACACGTGAATATATATTATTGATGTTTATTATTTATTATTTTGAATAATATTGCTTTCTATTATTGATATAAAGTAATCTATATTTTGCACTGAATATAGTAAAAATATTTTAATTATAAACAATAATATTTAAATTGTTAAATAAATTAATATATTTTAATTATATTAAACAATTTGAATAATAACTCTAAATACAATAATTAAAAATATATTATTTAACTAATGCACCCCTATTACATTTGTTCATTATTTTACTAACATTTTCATTTTTGCAACATTCATTATATATAAAAGTAAGAGTTTTAATTTTACTAAAATAATTAGATAAAAAAATTTACTTGATAAGAAAATAAGAATTTTGATGGGCAAAACACCATTAAAAGCCCATTTTTTAAAAATTTTACCAAAATGGGCCCGGTATTTTATTATTTACCGGAATGGTCCGTTTCCCCGAAAGTGCATCCACGTCAGCGCGATGTCAGGGGACGTGGTAGAAAAACGCATCCCTGAAGGCGCGTTTTGCCTACGTGGACATAAATCGCTCCCTCAAGGGCGCGTTTTGCTGCCACATAAGCGCTCCCCAGCCCATCTCGATTGAATCATCATCATCCGGATTTTTCTACTTCGGTTGAATCATCATCCGGATCTGGGAATGTGTCTCGTAACCAGCCCATCTCGATCCGACCTCCGTTAATTTTCTCCGGAATAGCGTCCAAAAGCTCGTAGCACACCGCTCCCCAATCGCCAGATTGAACAGACCTGGTGACTGGGTACCCGTCCTGTTAGAGTATGCCCAAAGATCAATCATGAGATGGTTGTAATAACATACTTGATTTATCATGTTTATTAATATAAGGCGTTACCATTATTATTTCAGTTTCTTTTCTGTGTATATAAATAAACTGTTTTATAATAATGCCCTGAGAATAATATGATTATTCTTAAAAGTTCATTAGTCAAGTATTATTGTTGGATAGGAAAACGATAATGCATTAAGACTAACGTGTAGTTGATTGATGATAAAGAGTTGTCATTGATATGGAATGTCAGAATCATTACATGAATATGTGTGTTAGAGAACAACATATTGGACTGACCCGTTATGAGTATGTTTCTTGGATTATTATGTAATTGTCACGACATTACTCATAATGATTAATATTTATATGATCCTCAGACTTGAGATCATCATAATCCCAACATCGTGAGTTGTATATTTTGATACAGTCAAACGTACACCGTAACTGGTTGTTCTATAAAGACTGATGTTGGATATACCACAATCTATGTAGAGGGATATGGTTGGTCGATATAGGATAAGTCCCTCCTACATAATGGGAGTAATATCTTAGGCCACTTGATTAAGTAAGACTAGAAATGCATGGCCATGCTCAAATAAGTTGATATTAGATGTCATACTTATTTGTATATCGTAGTCTGCTTAAGAGATCAAGGAACATGGAATGGACAATGCAAGTGTGACTATTCCATGACTTGTGTCCAATCCAGAGATAAAGGACTTAAGGATTATTGCATAAAAGGTTAATCATAAAAAGGTTATGTCGAATCATGATCTCTTGTGACTTAGGTAGCAATGATGCATTGCTAGATGCCACTCATTGTTCGTAGCATTAGAATCGTTCTAGTGTTACTGCTAACGTTACAAGAATCTACAGGGTCACACCCTATAGTTGAAATGAACGGAATATACCATAGTTGGTATTGTTTTTGGGGTCGCTTGAATTAAATTAATTATAGAATTAATTTAATTCGGTAATCAAATTTCCAACACATTATGTCCAAGGTTGTTGTACGTATAGTGAGGACATGAATTTGGTTAGCATAAGAATTCAAATAAATATATGGTTTACCGAACTTATATTATAATTAATGTAATTATAATTTTCGGTTTAAAATATTATCATATTTATTTAATTCTTAAAAAACCCTAAAAAACAAAAGGATATAAATCATCACGTTTTTCTTTGTTTGAGTCTAGCAGCCGCATAAGAAAAATAACTCTCAAAATTGTTTTGGGGATTCCTTCCGTTCATAGTCAACTGGGTGGATTACGTAGAGACCGGGATCACGATAGATTGCGGTTTTGGTTCGACAGCAGATCAGACTACTTGTTGTTGAGGTGTTGCTGTCTACTCTGAATAAACATTAGGTAAATTCGTAACCTTGATCACCCCGATTCGTTCCTCACACATGGATCTATGGTTAGGGTCGCCGATTTTAATTTTTTTTTCGCTGCGCCGTAGGGGTGCCGTCGATCCAACACGTCCACCGGCAATCCCAATTGCAGATTGACATCTTCCAAAGTGATAGTGCACTCTCCACATGGAAGATGGAATGTGTGCGTCTCAGGTCTCCACCTCTCAACCAACGCACTAATAAGTTTCAGGTCCAACTTGCATCCCCGGCCTACCGCGCCACGTGCCAAAAACCTGCTTCCCGCAGGTAATTCTCTACCAACGCTAATGGAGGACCATGCATATTTCGGATATAACATTCCAATATCCGATCTACAGACTTTTATAACAAATAATAAATTAATAATTATTTAAAAATGCATAAATAAAAAAATCTTAAATAATATTTAAAAAATAAATTTAACACTTACCATTTTTATTTGTTCGACGGATATGTGCTTGTTATCAAGACGAATCAAATCTCCGGCCATTGCTAAATTCGTACAAATTTTTACGATTTAAAAAAAATTAAAAATTAAAAATAGGGATTTAAGAGAAATTTAAGAGGAAATTGAGAGCAAATTGAGATTAAATATGGATTTGAGAGAAATTTGGAAGGAAATTGAGAGCAATTTGAGAGGAAATTGAGAAATGATTAATTTGTAAAAAAAATTGAAGGGGTGGGGGGGTTTTTATAGTTTTTTTTTTACCGTTGGGGGGAGCCAACAGTCAAAAAAATGACCGTTGGCACTGTTCACGCGCAGGGAAAACGCGTCCCTTGGGACGCGCTGACGTGGCAACAAAACGCTTCCACATCAGCGCGCTTTCTGTCCACGTGGACAAAACGCGCCCTTGAGGACGCGTTTTCTTGTCACGTACCCTGACATCGCGTTGACGTAGACATGTTTTAAGGGAAAATGGTCCATTCCGGTAAATAATTATTTACCGGGCCCATTTCGGTAAATTTTGAAAAAAAAAGGGATTTTACTTGTATTTTGCCCAATTTTGATGCTATTAAAAATTATTAAATAAATTTATAAATAAAGTAATTGGCAATCTACGTTAAATAAATAAGAATAATTCCTATCTAAACCTTGCACATAGACAAAAACACACTCATTCATTTTGTTTTTAGCTTAATGTTTAGTCCAAATGACTGTAACAAAAAATGTATTTGCATTATGCAAGTCCAAAGTTTTAAATGTCAATATCCATATTACAATATTCTTTATGCAAAAATAATAATAAAAAATTTAAAAGAAAAAACAATCTTGTATAAAACTTGTAATATATTCATAATAAATATTTTCTCAGTCAAAATCCTTCCATTATTCTTTTTTCTAGTTTTACAATAATATTTATTAGAACATGAATTTGGAAACATCAAAATACATTAAAAAAATTATGTTAAATTGCAGCATCTAACCTTCAAAAGAATAAAATACATGTTTCCCTCTTTCAGATTTTCCACTTGCTTGTTCAAGTGCAATCATGGCGTTTTCTTGCTTCTACAACCACACAGCCATTGTCTTGGAGTCAAAAGATCATCGTCTGCTATGCTAGAAACGTGCCAACTACCACTTTCCGATTCCTACATTGAAATTAACAAACTTTTAATATGAAAATATAATAAATCCATAAGTATATTTTATTTGGTTGCTACTAAGGTTTTAATGTTAAATATAATAAGTTCTTCATAATATCATACATCAAATAAGAGTTAATTACTTTGTTTCCTTAACCAATAGAAACATGGCATCTTAAAGCATGAAATATCCAGTGAAACCCAAGGATTTAACCAGTCTCTCTCACCTGAATAACAATTGAATATGGGGGTGGCATACGAAGCACAAGACCAGTCCTCGTCATAGATAACCGAACCTACAAATTATCAAGAAAATGAACATTATTTCCTTTTTTTACAAAGGTTAATAAATGAGATTGTTGGTTAAATATATGTCATTCTTACCAATTAATCTTGAAATTGCCAATAGCTATACAATATAGAAGGGGTTCTAAGTGGTCAGATTCAAATCCATACCTACTGAAAGTCATTCTTAAGAGTGGCTACATGGACCATCTAGGCTCCTAATTCTTATATTTAGGGATTTCTTTTCAACAATTGATTGCTGCTTCTCTGACTATAATAACCACCTAAAGTGTGTGTGAAGGTAGTTTCACAAAGGGTGCACTGAAATATAGAAGACAACATGAAGAGAGCGAGAGAGAGAATACCTGATGCTTCTCTTCCCATCTTGGAAAAAAGGAATTCCCTAATAACTGGAACAAGTGGTCCCTCATTTCATCATTTGTCACTAGTAAACACTTGCAACTAACAGCAGCATATAGCCAATACCTACAAAAATAAGCATTCAATTGTCAACACTTCCCATAGTACAAGATTTTGTTTATGTGAGTTTTCAGTATTATATATCAGTATTTACTAGGAAAGTTTCAACATTCAATCCATAAGTTCAAGGGCCAACCTATTTCAATCAAATTTTAAAACTAAACCATCACCAAAATCAAACACAGCAATCAACTCTTCATGTATAGAAAACATCTTTCTAGTATATGTTAGTTGGTTTGCTCCTAGTTTGATACATGTAGCAATAAGTTTATGAAAAGAAAATAAACATAAACATATTTTTGAAATTATAACCAATGAATAGCTAATAACTAAATTTCCAAATTACTTTTATGACTTTGACATGGTGTGTTTTATTTAAGAAAAAAAATGCATACTATATTTAAGTAAAGCTTTGTCCTACAAATCTAACACAATTGTTTGGGCTAAGCCAGAACCATAATCAATTCACGCCATTGCTGTCTATCACCAAAAGTTTAATACAATAACGCCATAAGTAGAATGCATTACCTGTGTTAGTTTAGACATTACCTCAATGTTCTGAGGTATAAGCATTTGAAATTAAAAGTTTAATCTATGAATATCATAGCAAGGTTTTAAAGCATTAGCGATGGAGGATACTTCTAAAAATCAATTAGAGCATAGATACAAAAGCATAAATATGTTCTGAACTATATAAAAACACTCTAAACCTATTGACGCAATTCATTTTAACAAAATCAAATGGAATGGATACTCCATAAAGTAAATGTCTCAATAATAAATAGGCCCAAAAGTAGCCTGCAAGTAAATGAGCTTACAATTTAACTTTTGCTTCAATCCCATCAGTAGACCTCAGCAAGTCTTCAATTGGTGCTAATCAAAAAAACCTAAAGTTTATTTTTGCAAATGAACAATTTTTTCCCCTTTTCATTTTCATTTACAAACGATTGGATTAGCATTCAAACCAATAAATTTAACCAAAATGATTCCAGTCAACTTCAAAATTAGCAAGTCACTTAAATAATTTGGCATTTCTTTCTAAGTTGTTTCCATTAGCTTAAGACTTATTATAAAACACAAGAAGAGCATAACAACTAAACTTTGATGTGTCTAATAGCTGCCTCCAAGACATCACCCAAAAGGTAACAAGGTAGAATAATCAATTAAAAGCAACATAGCTACGGTTGTCACATAAATTGATAGTTCATTAATTGATAAGATGTGGTTCTGATTACACAATGAATATCTGTAAGGTATATAAGACTGAAATTGAATGGAAAGCAGAGCCACAATTGTTTGCAATATCACTAAGCTAAGGGTCATAAATGTTGATGATACTGGATGAAGGAAGACATAAAGAGAAATGGAGATGGAAGGGAAAAAGATGGGCAATGCATGGGGAAGAGAGGGGAAATCTAATTGCAGATTTGATGAAGTGCATATTTTCAAGGTAATTTACATGAAAATACATGCACTTGCATTGACCCCCCCCCCCGGGGCCCCAAAAAAACAGATCAAGGAAAAGTAAAAGAAAAAAAAACAGAAATTGAAATTGAAATACAAAAAAGAAAATGACCATTTAAGGGGAATATATTGGGAGTTTCTACATTTGAGAATATGAAACAAGAACTTACCAATCATCATTTGATCCGTAAGGAGTAGCATAAAGCACCCCAGCCCTTTGCCACCTCTCTAACCACTTCCTGTTATTAGGATCCCGTGCAATCCGACTTCGATGCAAAATAATAAGTGGAGACCTTTTTGTTGGACTCATTTGTTGTAATTTATTTACAACATTTTTAAGCTACAACCACAAATAACTGTTAAAGACATCATAGATTTATGTCTTGCATCAGTAATCATCTGTCATGATTATTTCTCTCGACCTCTGTTCTTATGTAATATAATGCCAGGTACCAATCCATATGCTTCTCTTTAATCAGACTCATAACTGGTTTAGCCTCAATTTAAAAAAAAACAAAAATAGATTAATTGATTAAGAAACATAATCATCAATTAAGGTAACATCTAAATTGATCCTAGTACAAATATGCAACATACATCCAACACTTCTACTTGAAATAATTAGGAAATATAGCAAGTACAGGTATCAAGATCTTGTTCTAAAATATATAATTTATCAACAAAATTATAGCAAAAATAATCAAATTTTAGAAGTGTGAAGTCAACTTTTACTTTTAATGGTAAGTGAAACAAAATCATTCATCTATTATAAAAGAGTATATACTGACCAAAATTCATTGTTCATGGTAGCATTAAACATGCAACATGATTTGTTTTCAGTAGAGAAGCAAGATAATCTAGCAAGATATATAAGAACTTTTTGAGACTACCTTTATTCTTTGTTATGAAAACATAATTTTCAGGGGAGAAAAACAATTTGGACACTATCCTGATTGATAATTATCTATGACTTAATGTAAAACAATTTATTTCATTTAATTTGACTTGACTTGACTTGATTTAAGATAAAATACACAAATACTTCAACAAAGAAATGGGGATGATGACATGGAAATATTTCGTTTTTGGGGCAGAGGCCTGGCCAAATATTTGAGACAGATGACCTAAATCCATGATCTGTCTTGCTTAACATAAATCACATCTTCTTGCAATAGCCCCCCTTACCTGGTTCAAATTGAAAGCTTCTGAGTTGATGAGAGCCACATTTGCACCATCTACAACTGCATCAAATGGTCCATGCTGCTGCAACCACTCCTGGATCAGTGCACTTTCTAATCAGTTATGTTATCATTGAGAACCACTTGATGTAAATATGAATCACTTGCCAAAAGCATACAGAAGTATGCAATGGCATCAGAAAAAGGTAAGTCGCATCAGAAAACCAGAGGAAACTCACTAATAAGTTATGCTATATGTAGCAAGCTGAGGACTAAAAATGAAACGCGATCACCTCTAAATGTTATTAGATTTGTTCACAACATTACAAAACTGGCATGCCAAATTTTGAAACAATTCTGGTTTTTCCAGTACAGAACAGAAAATTACAGCTTTACATTCATGAAAAAGTGTAATATATAAAGCACTCAATCAGCTACCACAGAGGAAAAGTGACTTAGTATTGGAGAAGGGTAAGCAAGAGAAACAAGGGATGGGAGACAAAAAGACAGGCTGGGAATTGGATGAGAACAAGGGGCAAAAGGAGAGAATCAAGGATAAAATCCCTATAATAAAATCTCTTAATTAAGTTCATCATTCATCATTTACATAACACAACTGAAACTGAAGTAACATAAGCTTCTATAGCCTATAATCCCTGTTACTAATTAAATTAACAGACTAACCAGTATAAATAACCTAAAAGTCCCTTCGTTACATACATACATGCATACATACTTACATACACAAACACACACACGCGCGCACAAATCAAAAGAACACACCCAAAGGTTATGGCATGAACTTGTTCTTCTCTCCAACAGTGTTTAAAATTAACAAAAATGCACATCCCTATCCAGTAGATTTTAAATGCCAAAACTTAAAAGTTTAAATGGCATCACAGGATAAGACAACAATGCATTTGCAATACTTACAACAACTAGCAACAGAAACTCCCAATTTCTCAAAGTTGTTATATCAGAAACTAGAAAACAATAGAGTTTAAAGACTTACCTGGAACTGAACAAAATCAGCTCTAACCTCTTTACTGCATGCCAACTCAGTTAATTTAGCAGCAAAATTCTCCGTCTCTTTTGGATCAATATCAATACAAACAAGCTTCTCACCACAGGAACGACACACACCATTCTCAGTCATTTCAGTCCTCACCACCCTCCATCTCCCACTTCCAAGCCACCCTAGCCCATGCCACCCTCCTCCTCCTCCTATAACTGCTTCCTTTATCTGCTTCACATCCCATTTTTCAGCCCCAACACTTGCAGCATCCTTTGATTTAAACCAATCCTCAACAACTTGAAGGGTTGATTCCGAGACTTGCCTCACTGAGGCTCGCAATCTTTGCAACATCTCATACACCTTGTCGGCCTTCTTCGTATTGATGCTAACTTTCAGAAGAGCTGAGAGCTCAGGCTCCTCAGGCGTCACCCCTGATTCAAACATATAAGCATCCACTTCATATGCTTTCTCTGCATTCCCTTTCTCGCAGAATCCAAGCAAAGCCGGCCCGTATGACCTTAGTCTCGGCGGGATTCCAAGACTCTTCATCTGCTTCACCAATTCAAAAGCCATATCCGGGTCTTCCCTTGCTACTGCCAACCTTGCCATGCTTGTAAAAGTAGTCTCATTGGGAGAAACTTCATCTCCAACCATTTTCTGAAAAATCTCAAAACCCCTCTTCAGTCCTAATTCCTTCAACTCATTCAACTGACTCCCATCTCCACTCGCTTCACGAGCACACAAATAAAGCAACATATTGTAATGGTGCAGATTCAGACTAACCCCGTTACTGATGCTTTCATCATACAAACGAAGCGCTTCCTCAAGTTTGCCGTGCTTCGAGCACATATCAAGCTTAATTTTAAGCAGAAACTCAGGTGATTCCATTCGTGCTTTCTTCTTTGCTTTGTTGGTCATTTCATTAGTTCTACTACTACTACTAGACGCATTCAAGCCTGATTTCTTAGCAGTAGCAACCGCAGATAAGTTTCTTGTTTTATCAACAGCAAAGAAATTTACATTAACGTTCGCAATACTAACAGGTTTGGCAAATGAATTACAATGGCCAGCCTCAAAGATGCGAAAAGCGCGCCGGAAACCACGCCGATAAAGTAAAGAAAATGGGATTTTATTAAACATTGAGAGTGAAGGGCCAAAAGGGTTTACCTTTAACATCACTTTTTGTTTTCAAAAATGACAAATTTATAGAAGGAGGAACGAAGTGAATGACACAAAAAACTATTATAGCGCGAACACCATTGCGTTTTGGTGGTCTACATGGATGCCTGTAAACTGTTCGATGAAATAATTGAAAAGGAGAAAAAAAATGGTCGGGCTGGCACCAAGCGTGCCAGAAGTAGTATATTTACAGGGCAAGAAAAAGCGAAACTCTAGGAATTTGAGAGGGATAAGGTGATGAAGACAAATACGCTGGCTACAATCGGCGGTAGGTGGCTGAAGGTGGCGGCCGGAGGAAGTTAGGATTCTCGGGTGGAGAGAGGCGTCTAGAGGGTGAATTTAGAGGGAAGAAGAAGAAGAAAGAAGCAAGCTAGGATAAGCTTTTACAAGCCCATTATCCGGCCATTGTCACAGAAAAATAATTGTTGCCTAGCTTTAGACAAGATAAAATATAATTTGATTTATACAATTCCATTAAAAAGTACCTCTTTTATTAAAAATTAATAAATTATTAAAATCTACTTTTATTAAAAATTTCATTTATCGACATTACTGAGAAAATAACAATATAGATGTTCCTGTATTTTTATGTCTTATGTAGGTTTAGATAGGGATTATTCTTATGTGTTTAATGTAGATTGCCAATTACTTTATTTATAAATTTATTTAATAAAAGTTTTTTAATAGAATCAAAATTCTAGTAAATTTTTATTTAATTATTTTAGTAAAATTAAAACACTTATTTATATATGTGATAAATCTTATAAATAATAAAATATATATTTAAAATGAAAAAAATGTGATATTGGTCCATTAGTTTTTAAATAAATATTTTTAATTATTGTATTTAGAGTAAAGTAATAATTGTTATTCAAATTGGTGAACATAGTTAAAATATGTCAACTTATTTAACAATTTAAATATTATTATAATAAACAAAGATTGTTAGAAAATCGAGGTTTAGGTTATTATCTTTTGATGAGCGAAGCGTTGACCGTAACGGATTTTGTGGTTGGGGCCATTATTGATGTCTCAAACTTAGGCGTTGGTTGAATCACTGAAAAAGTTAGACGACAACCAGAATTGTCGGCTGACACTAATGACCCGACTGTGGATGGGGATGGAAAGAAGGTGTTGGAGGTTGCTGTGCCGAAGGCAACTTATAAGAATATACTGATGGGATTGTCGAACTCAAATGATTCATTGCAGATGTTAGAGGATTTTGAGATTCAAGAAGGGGGTGTACGAACTAAGTTGGTCGATGGGATCCTATTGGTTATGTTCTCTAACAAGATATAAGATTTCATTGAGAGAAAGATGGCCAAAACGATCATTATTAAACTCTAGGGAAGAAAGATTGCTTTCAATGCCCTGTTGAATAGGGTCACGATGTTATGGAGAACCAAGTGCTCATTCCAACTCATAGATTTTGAAAACGATTACTACCTAGCTCGCTTTAATGATGAAGAAGACTATAACAAGGTGTTGACTAATAGGCCATGGGTGATTTTTGGGCAGTACTTGACAGTGAGGCATTGGTCACCAGATTTCTCGACGACACAGGTTGAGGTGGGCATCCAAGTTGTGTGGGTTTGTTTGTCTGGTGTTTCAAAAACCTACTATTCGAGTTTTCTCCTTAAAGTTATTGGGCAGGCCATTGGATCAATAGTCAGAATTGATGAGAATAATGATAGTGCAAAAATGGGAAAATTCGCAAGAATGGTCATTTGTGTAAACCTTTGAAAACCCTTGGCTTTTAAAGTTAGAATTAATGGACGTATACAGAGGGTAGAGTACGAATCTTTACCGAACATATGTTTCAGATGTGGGCTTTATGGTCACAGGATCGACTTATGCCTGAAGAAACGGCCTTTCAGCCCTATCGTCGATGGAATAGCCTTCTGTTAATGCGCCAGTGTTGGAAAAACAAGTTCCTCGAGATTTGTAACAAATGGTAAAAGAAAAAGATTACGAGTTGTAGATGATAGTCGAACGCTAGAAACAGCAGAAAGGGAGAAGTATGGGGATAAATCAAGTGAAAATCAAGGTGGTGTAGGTGAAGGCTCTAAATTTGATGCTCTTGGCGAGAATCAATGGTTGGTTTAAATAGGAGAGGCCAATATCATTAGGCAAATCACTTTGTGGTCGGTTCTTAAGTTCAGTAGCAAGTTGACTCATTTGATTCTTCAAATTCCTTAAAGTTGTGTCATTCTTTGCCATGTATACCTTCAATAAGTTCTCTATGCTATTGGAAGGTTTAACTTAAGTTGGTTTCTGAACTTGTTAGGTAAATACAGGTGGTTGGGTTGATCTAGGTTGTGCAAAAGTGTTATTAGGTCCAACCCCTTGGTTAATCCAAGAGAAATTCGGGTGGTTTGGCCAGGATGGGTTATTGAAATTGGATTGCAGTCATTGCCTTCCTCGGTTCTAGTTCTAGTTACCTATGTAATAAACAGATTTTGGGTTTCCTATGCATTTTTCAAACGAGTTCCATTCCCCATAATAAACACATGCTACATTTTCAAATTGATTCTGTGACTGGGCTGCAAAATTATTAAACCCATTAGTAGTAAAGTTTTTAATCATTGAGGAAATCGAAGATACCTGAGATACGAGTGAAGTGAGAGCATCCACTTTATGTATTCTTGTGACTCGTCTTGAAGCTACTTAATTGGTTGGCCATTGGTAATTGTTGTTGGCATCCTCTCAATGATTTCATAAGCCTCATTATAATACTTAAAAAGGAAAGCACCATTAGCAGAAGTGTCTACAACCATCCTCATATGAGCATTGAGACTGTTATAGAATGTCTTTAATTAGACAGAATGCGGGAATGAGGGCACTTTCATAATAGTTCTTTAAATATTTCCCATGCCTTATACAAAGACTCGTCATCCATCTGTTGGAAGGAAGTAATTTTATTCCGCTACTTAGCATTCTTGCTAGGTGGGAAATACTTCATAAGGAATCTTTCTACTAACTCTTGCCATATGGTAATGGAATCTAGTGGCAACGAGTTCAACCAAGCTTGAGCTCTGTCCCTTAGTGAATATAGGAACAACTTTAATCATAGTGCATCTTGGGGTACTCCAATTAATTTGAAAAAATTGCTCACTTCCATAAACAATCTTAAGTGAATATGAGGGTCTTCAGTAGGCATTCCACTGAATTGGCCCACTGTCTGAAGCATATAGAACATGACTAGCTTTAGCTCAAATTGTTGTGCCTCGATTCTGAGTCTCTTAATGCTCGGATTAAGCTCGTGAAACAACAACATAGCATACTGTCTTAAAGCTCTATCCCTATCATCAATAATAAGGATAGGATTTTGAGCATTTTTTGCTCCGTTTCCTTGATTCTGATTTTCAAAGTTCATCTATTCGGTCCTTCTTTAAACTGCTTGTCTTCTTCTTTGTCAAAAAGTCCTTTCAATTTCAGGATCTATAGAGAGTATGTCGATAATTCAATCAATACTCATAAACACCTGAAACAATCATAGAAAATATGATTAAATTAAAATTAAAAAGAAAAATCAACCAAAATGCAAAATTAACAATTTCACAAATAGTATCTTTTAAAACAATCCCCAGCAACAGCGCCAAAAGCTTGTAATGATGAAAATGTGCAAGTGTACACAATCGTATCAAGTAATAAAGTGACAAGTAAATGTCAAGTTATCGTACCCACATGGACTTTGAAAGAAAATATTTATGAAACGTAAAAAAAAAGTTGGTGGTGAAAACAATAGTTGATTTGAATAAGTGATCTAAAAACTGAAGCTAATTTAACTAAGTAAATAAAAAGTAAAATAATCCAATGCACAATTTCTAAAAGATTGGTTTAAATCAAGATGACATAAATGTGTTAGATCAATTACATTCCTTAACTCAAAATTACTAAACTCATGCTCATGTTGTTACGAATAATTTCACGGCAATTTGGTATTTTGCTAACTAATGCACATACAAACTTACGAAACCAATTAATATCTTGAACATATTTCAATATCAACTCAAACAATTAATCAATTTCATAAGCAAGTATAAGATTAAGTGAAGTAACCACATAGTCCTATATTGAAACAATTTAATCACAAAAATCTTGCAAGTTATGCAAGGCTAATGTACCATTTAATATCGTCACTAATTTAACCTTCAACTACCTTAGAAGATTAAACATGCATCACTTAAATACTGTGTCAATTAACTACAATTTCAATTCGATTAATAATTAATTCATTTGTTACCTTACAATTATAATGCAAGTATAACATAGACATGCTTTTATTTAATTGAACAACACAAACATGATTTCAATAATCTAAGCGAACATAATGCAATCAATCTAACATGAATTAAATTTAAGTCATTTTAATTAAATCAAGAACAACAAAACAACAAATATTCATGTTCATAATCTTAACATAAACGAGAAAAATTAAAGAGAAGTGAACTAGGAAACAGATCTCAGTGTTTTTCTGAAGCTAGAATAGTATACTGTTCTTCTTTTTCGCCGTTCTGTCGATTCAAGACCATCACGAACATTTGAATGTTGCTACTCCAAGGTGGATGCAAGCCCTTTTTCAAGAGTGGGAATCGACAAGGGAAGAGGACAAAGGAAACGGAATAGATAAATGAAGAGATGTGTGGGAACTGAGTCATGTGAAATGAAGAATGGAATAGGAGTATTTATAGGTGGGAAGGGCTGCTAAAAACAACAAAGAATTATCAATCACTCCCTCTCCCTTTTCCGGCCATGCATTGAGCAAGTTTGAATGATTCAAACTTGTTATTTTTAGCTTAGGGCAAAAAGCAAAAGGCACAAAAAGTGGAGGGTTTGAATGGTATTCAGGAGAAGCTCAAGGGCTATTTTTCAAATGTGAAAATCAGCTGATTGGGTCAGCTATATGGATGGTTTGGGCTGCCCCATTCTTGTTGAATCAGTCCTCTTTTATTTATCACAATTGGATCACTTTCTTCTTCAGACCTTATATTAATTTTTAACCCAATTAATGTTGGATAAAATTTAAATATAAAGTATGTATAATAATCATTATTGGACCATCCTTGGCTGGAGAAAAATAATTAGCCTTGCTCCTGATTCACTTGATGCACAAATTACCCCAACGATTCAAGCCTTTCGAGGTGTCTGTCGAGCCAATTTTCACCTTTTGTGCAAAACAGTCGAAAATAAACCAGATTTGTGAAAATTTTATTATAAAAGTAATTAAAATTCAATATGGTAATAATTTAAGTGCAATTTAATTATTTTATAATAAAATTATGAATTTCAACAAAATTACTACAAATTTGCATGAATCAGAGCTCAAAAGGTGCTGAAAAAGTCTATATATTATTGTTCTTTCCAATTGTTTTCTTTTGCACTAATAGTTTGCCTTATTGAGACATCAATTAATATTGGAGCATTGTCAGCTATTTGTAATTCTCTTTAGGCCAGTAAATGAATCTGGCCATTCATTTGTAAAATGAATTATCTGTTGAACTTCTGGTTCACGTTGCTTTGTACGAGTATCTTAGACAATGATAAATCATTTCAAGTACTTTATTCATTCAGCTTTTAATTTTCTCCCCTAATGTTGGGAAAACTATCTCATAATAATTAACACATCATGTCATAACTAAATCTCGAATTAATAGCTCAAAGATATTGAATAATATAAGAAGACTCATATCAATATATACTCCCAACCTCCTATGATGGCCCATCTTTGTGTGTGGTTGAGCAATTGGAATATATATCGCAGATCCAAAAATTCTAAGATGGGAAATATTTGACTATTGACCAAAAGTCAATTGTAGTATTTACTATAACTTGTTGGCCTAATGCACACAAGTACTACTGCATGCAAAATAGCATATCCCCAAGCTGTAACAATGAGTTTTGTTCTCATAAGTAATGACCTAGCTATTAGTTGGAGGCGTTTGATAAACGATTCAACTAAATCATTTTATGTGTGAACATAAGCTACAGGATATTCAACTTTTATCTCAATTAACATACAATAATTATTGAAAACTTGGGATGTAAACTCACCAGCATTGACAAGATGAATTGTTTTAATTGTATAATTTGAAATTAATCATTTAAATAAGCAATTTCGCAAACGACAGGTTGTAAGTTAATAACACATGTGATTATTTTGTAAATGTATCTACCAAAATCATATAATATCAAAATCATCCACACGGTGGATGAATAAGCCCATATTTATTTCAGAAATGCAAGACACTAAATCTCAACTTTAGCTAGCGAGTTTTAAATAATCAATTATATATCATTGAGAACAAGAAACACATGAAAATTCTTTAAACTAAATAAACTTTTGGTTCTTTAATGAATGTCCATATGAATTAATTTTCGCATAATATATGATCCAAGATGGTCAACTGGTCACGCCAGGTAGTAAATGTAGTTGTATCAGTAAACTTCTGGTTTACTTTAACGTGCTTTTCAATTGTACTAATAATGTCAATATAAATTTTGATAATTAATAATTTTATTATCATTCATTTTACTTTGTATCCACGTATAAGTAGTAATGTGACATTTACTTCTAGAATTGTCTAAATCAATATGAAATCCATAATGTCATTAACTCAATAAAAGAAATATAATTTGCAAACAATTATATGTAATATTCACTTTAGGGAATATGGCAAAATCTTTAAAGGTCCAAATTGACTTTAACAATCAAAAGTGATTATAAAATATTTATTGCAGACATTCACTTCAAGAAATGTGCAAAGAATAATTCGGACAATAATGTAAGCATATATAGTATTTCTTACCAATAAGATCATATAGATTTCATCTGCATCAATGAATGATTAATTAATATAAATCATTGATCATTCTATTCTAAGAATGAACATTTAGCAACATTTCGAATCATCCATTTTTTTTTATCTATTTGGCAATAATGACAATAGGTTCCATTTTCATAATTGTTATGTATTACTACATTCGCTTTGGGGAATGGAGTAGAATCAGTGGAATGAATAACTCGTTATTTTGTTTAGCCATAAGAATGTATGAGATCAATTCATAATACTTTTAAAATCCTTTTTACAAGAGTTTTGTATCATCAATTAACTAGAATGAAATAGTCAAGTCATGCATTTATTGTAAACCAAATGTATGGATAAAATTGACATCTAAAATATCATATATGATATAATGAGATCAATTCAAGATTTGAAAATGACAGTGATTCTATATTAAAATCAACCCAAAAATCAATTTAAACATTCCTCAAATTTGTCTTTAAAACTACATATGTATTAGCATTAACAAATTGTATAACCAAATTAAGAAAAGACATTAGAGGAACGTAATCTATATTTGAATTAAATCAAACATGAACAATCATAAAATTTATTGGTTTATCAATACAAATTTGTCTACTAAATATGTTTTAATCAAATATATTATTTAATTATAGAACATATTATAGCGACATAAATAAGTCAATCAATATTCATTTTCATAAACAATTGATATGCTTAAAATAAGAAGTAGCCCATGGAATCGAAACTTAAAAAGGATTATCATCTCAAATATTTAATCATATATCAAGCCAATTTAATATTTTAAAGATGCTATTGTTAAGAAAAAAAACGTAAAGATAGAGATCTAATAAGTTGATATACCTTTTTTGTTTGACATCGAGTCTTGATGATTTTATCGAGAAGTAAGCCAATAAAGCTCTAGTAGTATACTTTGAATCCAACCAAATTCATTAATAACAAAATTTCAAAATAACTTATATGATACTGATACACCCTAATGTTAAGAACACTGAATCATAATTATACCGATATTAAAATCCAAAAACATATGTTGTCTAGAATTTAGAATATATATATTCAAATTGAAACCATCAAATGAACATATAAAAAAATTAGTTTAATGATGACTAAGAACCGATGCAAAGTCACATATTATGATGAAGCTTAGGCCTTGATTAATAAAAATGATCGATAAAATTATGGAGTGTTATTTACAAATATATCAATTTATAACATTAAAATTAATCTATTGTCATTCAAATATAACCACCAAGCAATTATCAAATAGCATATAATTAAGAAAAATAATTTTTATGAACAAAAATCTAGGTACATATAAACATGTGATGTGATAAGTAAAATTTACCTAAATTTCTTATCTTCTACTAAAGTTTCAATAGCACAACAAGCAATCCATAAAATTACTTTTGATCAAAGTCTATATTGAGATTAAATCTTTTACCATCCTCAAAATATAGAAATGAAATAAATTAAACAAAATCATCATAATTATTCAAGACTTTAAAAAAAATCCAAAATGAAACTTTACATAAAAACTCACGGCAAAACTTTTTGCATCTTATGTCTAAAGCTTCAAATGAAAAATCATGGAGGATAAATCTGATCTTTAATAGATAATAATTTTACTTCTAAGCTAGATTGTGCTGATAATGTATTATAAAACTAAGAGAATTATAATAAGAATAAGAGAGAAGTACTCCAAAGTTTCTACATCTTTCCTTTAATGGAAGAGATGAAACCTTTGATTCTACCACATTCAGCCTCAACAGACTTCTCCTCCTCCTCAGCAACCTTGGCCTTGGACTCACACTCTTCCAATTCCATTCCCAATGCTTCCAACTCCTTTTTCATTTTCTGGCAAGTTCTGAATATCCCCATTCGTTCGGCCAACAGGGCAGCAAATTCTTATTCGATTTCCTTGTATCTGATTAGATTACGATCCAAATCACGAGTAATAGTCAGCTTCATAGATTCCTTTGCAAGAAGGTGATTCTTGTCCTGCATTGCTTTAGCTGCTTAGCTAACTAATTCTTTCAAGCTTTGCTTCGTTTTTTTTTTTTGCTCAATTGTAAGGGCGGTAGAGGAACAATCAAAACAAGCTAGTATCTTGAACGCCTGCTTAAACGAAGAAAACTCCCAAGAGCCGTAGAAATGAACAGGGGTCATATCCAAGGCTTCCTCTAATGTAGTCAGTGCTTCCTTCGCTTCTTGAGAAAAAAGACAATGTTAGAACTTGAAAGCTCAGACTCCAAACTAGTGAAGAATGTATTCATATCTTCCTCGGTAGGATCTTCAGGTTCAAAAGCCTGCAATGGCAGTGTTTAAGTATGACTCCTATTTTCAGTCAAATTTGAAAAATAATCTTTTAGTTAAACTCTGTTTATTTATTTCAGTCAAACACTGATTAGTTTAGATTATTTTATTATTATTTGACATATGAATTTAGCCTATAAATAGGCTCTTGTACAACCTTAGAAAATACACCCATTAGATTAGAACTTATAACACATTCAGAGAATTTTGTGTTTACGTTTTGAGGGTTCTTTGTTTTTCGGGTTTTCGAGGTTTAGTTTTATCTCCATCTTTTGTACTCTTCATTCTTTTGCCATTATAGTAAAATTATCTTTGCCCGTGATTTTTTATCCTCTTTGGAGGGGTTTTTCCACGTTAAATTTGTGTGTTTATCTTCTCAATTTCTTCTACTATTTTACTTGTTTGTTGCTTAATCGGGACGATTCCTAATAAATGGTATCAGAACTAGTTCAATTTTCATAGATTAGCCCATTCAGAGATGGCAGCAACAAGGTTTGAAATTGAGAAGTTCGATGGTGAGACAAATTTCAATTTGTGGCAAGTTCGGATGATGGCAATTCTAGTTCAAAACGGCTTGAAAAAGGTTGTTATAGGGAAAAAGCCTGAGAATCTAAATGAAATAGAATGGGAAGAGCTTGATGAAAAGGCATTTTCTGAAATCCAGTTGTGCCTCGCGAATACAGTATTGCAGGAGGTATTGATGGAGAAGACCTCATTCGCCTTGTGGAAAAGGTTAGAAACTCTTTATGCGACTAAGTCTCTGGCTAACCGTTTAGTGTTAAAACGTCTATTTACGTTTCGCATGAATGAAGGTGAGCTTCTTAAAGATCACATCAGTCAATTCATTACTCTTTTAAATGATTTAAAGAACGTTGAGGTTCATATTGACGATGAAGATCAAGCTATGCTATTATTGTGCTCTTTACACTCTTCATACAAGTCTTTCAGGGAGACCCTGATTTATGGCAGAGACAAACTCTCGTTTGAAGATGTGAAGGATTATTTGTTGAGTAGAGACAAACTCGAGAATGAGTTTGGTTTGAATAGTAAAGTAGATAGGTAAGCTTCCGTTTTGGTAGCATCAAAGAAACGAGACAAAAGGTGTCGCTATTGTAAAAAGTTAGGTCACGTCAAAGCAGATTGTTCTAAACTGTGAAATAAAAGAACTGCTAAGAGTAACGAGGAAGATGTAGTTGGTGCTAATTTGGTCGATGAAGGTGGTGATGAGTTCTTGTTAGTGTCAACGAGTGACAACTCCAAGCTTAAGTCTGAGTGGATCCTAAATTCAAGATGTTCTTTCAACATGTGTCCCAACAGAGAATGGTTCTCCACATACAGTTCAGTTGAAGGTGGAGTTGTGCACATGGAAAACGATTCATCTAGTAAGATAATCGGTATTGGTACTGTTAAAATTAGGATACACGATAGGATGATTAGGACACTCTCAGATGTCAGGTATGTACCTGATTTACGAAAAAATTTCATCTCCTTAAGTATTTTAGACTTGAAAGGATGCAGAATCAACATAAAGTCAAGCGGCATTAAAGTATCTCATGGAGCTCTCGTTTTGTTAAAAGGTAAAAGAACTGGAAGTCTTTATATTCTGGAATGTTCTACAGTGATCGGTGAAATCGGATGTTCCTCATCCGTTACAGAGTTGAAGTCAACTCGTTTGGAGCGGAGGCAACTTGGTCATAGGAGGGAAAAATGTATGACCGTTTCGTTGAAGAGAGGTTCTCTTTTAGATGCAGGTTTTGAAAAGTTAGGGCACTATTTTCGTGAAAATCAGATCCGGGTTAGTTTTGATTTGGCAGTGTACAAGTTGAAGGCTAGAAGTCTTCCAGTTTCTAAGCACAGATTCGACTTAGTTAATTCCCTGCATAGTTCAAGATAGGCTCGTGGCGGGTTTTGGCAAAAATGGCGTTGTAGAAATATGAGTCAATGTGGAGATTTGTTAAGTATAACTCCTATTTTCAGTCAAATTTGAAAAATAATCTTTTAGTTAAACTCTATTTATTTATTTCAGTCAAACACTGATTAGTTTAGATTATTTTATTATTATTTGACATATGAATTTAACCTATAAATAGGCTCTTGTACAACCTTAGAAAATATACCCATTAGATTAGAACTCATAACACATTCAGAGAATTTTGTGTTTACATTTTAAGGGTTCTTTGTTTTTCGGGTTTTCGGGGTTTAGTTTTATCTACATCTTTTGTACTCTTCATTCTTTTGCCATTATAGTAAAATTATCTTTACCCGTGGTTTTTTATCCTCTTTGGAGGAATTTTTCCACGTTAAATTTGTGTGTTCATCTTCTCAATTTCTTCTGCTATTTTACTTGTTTGTTGCTTAATCGGGACGATTCCTAACAGGCGGCAAAGAAAGCAATAATAGAGATACATAGATGCATTATTATTAACAACTAATTTAGCTGACTTACCACACTCTCGTCGGAAGACTGAGTTGATGAATCAGGTTCATCGGTCTTTTGTCTATCCGAGTCAGTTTTGATCATCAATTCATGTGAGATCAAACCTTTAGTTGTATCAGTAGAAACGTAGGCTTCAAGTAAGCATACATCATTGACGAGATAGCCTCTTTTAGGGTCATGTAATTCGCTTAAAGCTAACAATGAAGGGAAGCCCCAACTAGAATCATTTGCCGTGAACTCTACCGTAGAAACTGCCAAAAGCGAGTGTCTCTATCATCACCAACCACCTGAGTAATCTAGCTAATGACAAAACCGGTTCATGCAGTCATGTCTCATGTCAAACTTCCTCTAACCCCATACCATGGTCATCTTTGTATGAACATAAATAGAAAAAATTCACAAAGGGAAGAAAGCAATATGTGCCGAAATAAGCATATTCAATTCTTTAGAATAAAAAAACTATACCCCCATTAAATAAAGTAAAAAGGAGAACCATAAGTATTACCCATGGTGATTAGATGTGTTTTGTAAACTCATTAACTAAGAACAACCATAAAAAGGTTGATCCTTTGTTTTGTAGAAATGTTATTGGTTCAACAATAAATACCTTTCGTAATGGAAAGTTCACGATCGAATCGGTTGATGACTGCCAATCCAATTCGGACATATGTACTCCACCCCGAAGGCAAAGTAGCTGAATCTGCAACATCTAAATAAATTGACAAATGATCCACATCGTTCCCCTTCGGGAAGGTAACAAGCCGCCTGCCAAATAAGTTTGGTAGATAAAATGCAAACTAAAACATAACCAACATGAAGAAGATCAGAGTTACCATTTGTGGCCATCAACACTGAAATTTTCAGAATAGAGGAGAAATTCTCAATCCTCCATGTGACCTTCGTTATTTGTCCATTAACACGCAGAGACTTGGAGAGACTGTGAACTGCACTCAAAATTTCAAACCTCCATGTGACCTTCCATTAAAATCCATAGACTTCAATTTTCAGTAGACCGTTCCACTGTAGGATCAGAGAATTTGGGAAACCAAAACAAAATGGAGGGGTGAAGATTATAAGTTGAAGCCATTTATATTTATTAATGCCCACACAAGATCGGTTTGTTTTCCGTGAATAGAAAAATTAAGAATTGAAATTAAATTATGAGTTTATTAATTTTTTTCGTTTTTCAAAACTGATATAAAATTTCATTAATGTTTTTGAAAGCTCTTTAAATGACTCACACAAAAGTCCCTCGAAAAGCTAAAGAGATTTCTTTCACAATTAATTAATAACAAGTATCAATTTTGTTTCAATTTCCAATAATAAAACAACGTTAATTTATTAATATAAATTAAAAATTACCAATTTTTAACATTTATTAAATTAAAACATTTTTTTTCTGCTCCTATTTTTTAAAACTTAAAATTTCAGAGTTGTGTTTTCAAATTTATATAACATATACTTTTCACAAATTAAAAAAATTAAGTACTAAATTTAAATTATAAAATATATTTTGAATATTAATTAAAATTAAATACAAAATATGACCATATTATACAAAAAGAAGAAGAAATAATTGTAACAAAACACAATATTAAAACATAAGTACATGATATAGAAAAAAATAATGAAAAACTAACACAAAAATGATATGATATGATTACAAAAATGTCTCAAAATCATTGTAATACATAAATTTAGCTCAATAAGCATTAATATTGCTGCAGAATCTCAGATTTAGATGCGTAATATTCTCCACACATAAATTTGATTAGTAATTAAATGCTGGGTAAACTACATTAACTGTCCCTAAATTTTGTTTATAATTTTATTTTGGTCACCCAACTTTCACAAATTACAAAGTTTAAGGATAGTTGGTGTAGTTTAACCAACAAATTTTACCAAATATAATATAATTTAAAGACAATTAGATGGCAAAAGTCTCTCCTATCTTAGCCAATGATCAAAAGTTTGATTCTCACCCTGAGTATAGAGCAGCTTTAAAAGTCATGACAAACGTCCACTCCTTAATGGGTTGACATCAATAGGGGTGTTCAAACAGTTAACCAATCGGTTAATTGAACCGAACTAATATTAATCGAACTTTTTAATCCTTTAACCGTTAACCGAAATTTATATGTTTTATTTTTTATTAAAACAAGTATAAAACATATCAACAAATAAATAAATCGATAATGTTCATTTGCCCGAATTATCCAAATTAACTGAATTAGTAATAACCTAATACATATAACATATAATAATATTTATTAAGTTCAGTTAATTCAATTAATTATCCGATTTCAAACCGAATTAACCATTAACGAAATTCTAAAATACTTTTAACTGACCTCTGACTAAACTAGATCGATTAACAAACCGATTAATCGAATTAGATCAGTTTGATCGGTTAATTCGATTTTAACCGAAATTTGAACACCATATTAAGTATCTTTTGCTTAAAACACCAATACTAAAAAATTTCATCAACAATTTCTAAATCTTTCCTTTGATGGAAGAGATGAAGTCTTTGATTCTTCCCCATTCAACCAAAACAGTATTCTCTTCCTCCTCAGCAACCTTGCCATTGACCTCATAGTTTGCCCATTGCTTTTCCACTGCTTCCAACTCCATATTCATTTCCTTGGAACTTTTAAACATCTCCTTTCGTTCAACCGATCATGTGTATTTATTGCTTCTAGGTGTAGTATCCACACAATCTAGCACATGGCATGCGACACGACCGTGTGACCTAAAATAATTTGTTACACGGTTTAACACACGGCCTACGACATGGCCGTACACACGAGATAGGACATGGTTGTATGTCCTGACTTAGAATGTTCACACAATCAAAGTTATGTCACACGACCGTGTGACCCCTGTTTTGTAAATTTTCAAGTTCTTCTGAAATTTTCTTATTTGTTTCGATTTGATCCCAAATTGTCCTCAAACTGTTTCTAAGGCCCATAAGTGTATTTTTCCCATGAATTGATTTGTTTGTTATATGTTTTTAATTTTATTTATTTAACTATTTTGGAATGAAATCAAATGTTCTATTTTACTTGGTAACACTCTATAACCCTAATTCGGTAACAGAGATGAGTTAGGGGTGTTACAAATGCTAAGGAAATTTGGGACAAATTGGAGGTCACTCATGAGGGTACATATCAAGTCAAGAAATCAAAAGTAGGAATGCTCACCCTCAATTATAAAACATTAATGATTAAGCCCGAGGAGGACATTAAAACTATGTGCAATGGATTCACTATCATCATAAATGAGCTCAAGTCCTATGGAAGACCTATCCCAATGAAGAAGTAGTGTGGAAAATGCTTAGAAGCTTGCCTATGTCATGGGATGCCAAAGTTATAGCCATAGAAAAAGCAAAAAAACTGGAGACTCTTTCATTAGATGAGCTAATTGGCTCTTTACTCACTCATGAAATGAGGCTCAAATTAGTGAATAAAGGAGAAGAAAAAGTTGAAAAGAAGAAGGTTGGTATTGCCCAAAATCTGACACAAGGGCTAACCCTATATAATAAAATTCTACTAGCATCCAAAAAGACATCCAAAAATAGAACGATCTGCTCCTTCTTTACTCCTGAACCAGAATCTCTTCCATCTTGACCTCTATTGATTCCATGTATCAACATTACTAATAGTTAATGTGATGATCAATATTCTTATTTTTTTCATTTTTTGATTATATAAAAATTGAATTGTGTTTTTAGAATGACTAAATTGCTTGTAATTTTATAATACAAGTTTTGCAGTTTGGTTGAATATTAATTCTCTTTTTTTTTTAATTGTTTGAATTTCATTGTATCATTCTAGTAACGTCTAAAGTGTTATTCCTAGCTTATTGTGCACATATGGTATAAGTAGAAAGCTATACATCCATTAATAACATTATAGTAAAAATCCAGACTTGATAATATCATATACAATATGCTTTGGAAAAAAATAATTAAACACCACACAAATCATTTTAATACAAGTTACTAACATATAATGATTTTTAAAAAAATGTTTATTTGTGTATTAACTTATTAGATGCTAATGTTGTTGTAGGCTTCTGGAAATTGTATATTTATATATCCTTCATTCAATTTAAGGAGAGAAAATGAATCAAGGATGTATTCATATAATATGAAGTCTTGCACAAAACACCATTACTACAAAATTTCCTCCAAAGTTTCTAAATCTTTCCTTTAATGGAGGAGATGAAATCTTTGATTCTTCCCCATTCAGCCAAAACAATACTCTCTTCCTCCTCGGCAACCTTGGCCATGGCCTCATACTCTGCCCATTGCATTTCCAATGCTTCCAACTCCATTTTCATTTCCTTGGAACTTTTAAATATCTCCTTCCCTTCAGCCAACATATTCTCCCTTTCCTTTTGTGCTTCTTCAACTTGTACATGGAGGGCAGCTAGTCTTTTCTCTACCTGTTTCACCTCTGATTCCACCTCCTTATATCTGATTAAATTACGATCCAATTTATGCGTAATTGTCAACTTAATAGATTCCTTCTCAGTAAGAAAATTCTTGTCCTGCAATGCTTTCGCTGCTCGGTCAGCTAGTTCTTTCAAGCTCTCCTCCATGGCGAACAACTCTTTTTTTTGCTCAATTGTAAGGGTGGTAGAGGAACAATCAAAACTAGCTAGTATCTTGAATGCATGCTTAAGTGGAGAAAGCTTCCCTGAATCGTAAAAATTAACCGGGGTCATATTCAAGGCTTTTTCTACTTTAGCCAGTGCTTCCTTTGCTTCTTCTCGAGAAAAAATAGTGTTGGAGCTCCAAAGCTTAGACTCTAAGCTAGTGAAGAATGTGTTCATGTCTTCCTCAGTAGGCTCCTCAGGTTCAATAGCCTGAAATGGTGGAATGGAAATCATACTGATACATAAATGCATTAATATTACCGACAAGTTAGCTGACTTACCATAATCTGGCAATAAGGTGGAGTTGGTGAAGGATTAGTGATTTCAACTGCTTTGGTTGATGTAGTTCTCTGGTTGTCCATGGCTGCCTTAACACAATCACATTCCTTGGTCTTAAGTTTATCCGAATCAGTTTTGACTATCAATTCGTGTGAAATAAATCCAATACTCCTATCAGTGAAAACGTAGGCTTCAACCAAGCATGCATCATTGACGAGATAACCTCTTTTAGGGTTGCGTAATTCAGTAAGAGGTAAGAATAAAGGGAAGCCCCAATCAGCCCGATTCACATTGAACACATGTGTAGCGACTGCCAAAAGTAGCAAGAGTGTCTATCATCACCAACCACTTGAGTCATTGACGAGTGTCTATCATCACCACCGTGCCAGCAACAGGTGGAGAGGTATACAAAATGAATGCTCAGCCCCCAAAGCAGATAAAGGCAAAATACCCAAAACAAAAAATGAAGCTGAACAAGGGATTTTGATCAAGAGCAATCAGGAAACCAAATTATAAGTAACTTCGTTTTCCTAAAGCTTTAACGAAGAAGTGACCCAAGATAAATAACAAAAAGAATTGAATTATACAATTGGTTCATGTAGTCACCCTTAAGAGCTAGCATTCAGTATACTATGACCATCTTTGTATGAAAACAAATAAATTAGAATCAAATAACTATTACCCATAGTGATTACATGTGTTTTGTACACTCATTAACTAAGAACAACCATAAAAATGCTGATCCTTTGTTTTATAGAGATGCTATTGGTTTAACAAAAAAAAAATACCTCCCGCAATGGAAAGTTCACGATCAAATTGGTTGATCACTGCTAATCCGAAATGGGCATAACTGCTCCATCCGGCAGGCAAAGTTGATGAATCTGCAACACGTAAATAAATTGACAAATGATCCGCAGTGTTCCCCTTGGGGAAGATAAGAATTCGCCTGCCAAATAAGTTGGCTAATCCAAGTCATGGGACATAATCATAAAATGCAAATTAAAAAACATAACCAAAAAGAAAGAAAATCAACGTTACCATTTGTTGCCATCAACAGTGAAATTTTCAGAGCAAAGCTTCTTGTCTTGAATAGTGGAGAAGTTCTCAATCCTCCATGTGACCTTCGTTACTTGTCCACTAACATCCATAGACTTACTATGAACATCACTCAAAACTTCAATCTTCCATGTCACCTTCGTTATTTGTCCATTAACATCCATAGGCTTAGACTTACTATACACTGCACTCAAATTTTCAGGAAAAAAACCAGGGCATGGATTAGAGAATTTGGGAAAGCAAAACAAAGTTCATAATTATAAGTAGAAGCTATCTAGCTATCTATATATATATATATATATTAATACCTTCCATTATGAGATAAAGTGGAGGTAGAAGATGCTATCTGCACAACGTCGAGAGGAAGATTCAAGGTTTCCTTTCCCAGCGAGCGATGCTCCTCCTTTGATTATTGACAATTCGAGTCGTTTCGTTTCCCATAAAGTCAGTCTTATTGACGCTAACAATTCTTTAAGCGGTTAAATTTTATTATTAGCCCTTATATCATCTTAAATTACTAATTTAGTCCTTATACTTTTCCTTTACACTTTTAGTTTTTTAGTTTTCCAAATTTTAAAATTTTAATCTTGATAATTGTTTCTCAACTTAATAGTCTTGTTAAATTTATTAAATTAAATTATGATATTTTCAAATTTTTATACCACAAATATATATTATCACATTCTAGATTATTATTTATATATAAATACTATAAAAAATTGTCATTTTAGTTATTAAATTTAATGGCTAGTAATGATTAAATTTTCAAAATTAAAAAAATGAGGAAAAAATAAATTATAAAACAATGATTAAACAAAAAAATTACTCTTACAATTCACTAAAAGTTATTTTCCCTCGAGATGTATAAACCCTAATCCCATTCAGCTGGTAGCTAAGCATGGAACCAGTTGGCTTGAGCAACTCGACACATGTGCTGCAATTTGGCAACATGTGTCCTTTCTTGGGTCAAGATTGATAGTGATTAGCGTTTTAGTGTTAGAAACCTTTTTAGAGTTTAAACCGTAATTTATTAAGAATTAAATGAGACTAAAAGGTTCTATATTATCCATAGAAAAGAGCATGAGAAAAAGAAAGAAAGAAAAAAAGAGAAAGTGAAATATAAGAAGAGATGGGGCTAAGCAGTAATAAACGAGACAAATCCTAGCCATTGCTTTTCCTCCTCAGCAACCTTGGCATTGACCTCATAGTTTACCCACTGCTTTTCCACTGCTTCCAACTCCATATTCATTTTCTTGGAACTTTTAAATATCTCCTTTCGTTCAACCAATCATGTGTATTTATTGCTTCTAGGTGCAATATCCACACAGCCTAGCACACGGCATGCGACACGGCCGTGTGACCCAAAACAATTTGTTACACGATCTAGCACACGACCTACGACACGGGCATACACACAGGATAGGACACGGCCGTATGTCTTGACTACGAATGTTCACACGATCTGGGCTATGTCACACGACCGTGTGACCCCTGTTTTGCAAATTTTCTTATTTGTTTCGATTTGATCCCAAATTGTCCTCAAACTGTTTTTAAGGCCCATAAGTGTATTTTTCCCATTAATTGATTTGTTTGTCATATGTTTTTAATTTTATTTATTTAATTGTTTTGGAATGAAATCAAATGCTCTATTTTACTCAGTAACACTCTATAACCCTAATTCGTTAACAGAGACGAGTTAGGTGTTACAAATGCTAAGGAAATTTGGGACAAGTTGGAGGTCACTCATGAGGGTACATATCAAGTTAAGAAATCAAAAGTGGGAATGCTCAACCTCAATTATGAGACTTTCATGATTAAGCCCGAGGAAGACATTAAAACTATGTCCAATGGATTCACTATCATCATCAATGAGCTCAAGTCCTATAGGAAGACCTATCCCAATGAAGAAGTAGTGCGGAAAATGCTTAGAAACTTGCCTATGTCATGGGATGCCAAAGTTATAGCCATAGAAAAAGCAAAAAAACTAGAGACTCTTTCATTAGATGAGCTAATTGGCTCTTTACTCACACATGAGATGTGGCTCAAATTAGTGAATAAAGGAGAAGAAAAAGTTGAAAAGAAGAAGGTTGGTATTGCCCAGAATCTGACACAAGGGCTAACCCTATATAATAAAATTCTACTAGCATCTAAAAAGACATCCAAAAATAGAACGATCTGTTTCTTCTTTACTCCTGAACCAGAATCTCTTCCATCTTGACCTCTATTGATTCCATGTATCAACATTACTAATAGTTAATGTGATGATCAATATTCTTATTTTTTTCATTTTTTGATTATATAAAAATTGAATTGTGTTTTTAGAATGACTAAATTGCTTGTAATTTTATAATACAAGTTTTGCAGTTTGGTTGAATATTAATTCTCTTTTTTTTTTAATTGTTTGAATTTCATTGTATCATTCTAGTAACGTCTAAAGTGTTATTCCTAGCTTATTGTGCACATATGGTATAAGTAGAAAGCTATACATCCATTAATAACATTATAGTAAAAATCCAGACTTGATAATATCATATACAATATGCTTTGGAAAAAAATAATTAAACACCACACAAATCATTTTAATACAAGTTACTAACATATAATGATTTTTAAAAAAATGTTTATTTGTGTATTAACTTATTAGATGCTAATGTTGTTGTAGGCTTCTGGAAATTGTATATTTATATATCCTTCATTCAATTTAAGGAGAGAAAATGAATCAAGGATGTATTCATATAATATGAAGTCTTGCACAAAACACCATTACTACAAAATTTCCTCCAAAGTTTCTAAATCTTTCCTTTAATGGAGGAGATGAAATCTTTGATTCTTCCCCATTCAGCCAAAACAATACTCTCTTCCTCCTCGGCAACCTTGGCCATGGCCTCATACTCTGCCCATTGCATTTCCAATGCTTCCAACTCCATTTTCATTTCCTTGGAACTTTTAAATATCTCCTTCCCTTCAGCCAACATATTCTCCCTTTCCTTTTGTGCTTCTTCAACTTGTACATGGAGGGCAGCTAGTCTTTTCTCTACCTGTTTCACCTCTGATTCCACCTCCTTATATCTGATTAAATTACGATCCAATTTATGCGTAATTGTCAACTTAATAGATTCCTTCTCAGTAAGAAAATTCTTGTCCTGCAATGCTTTCGCTGCTCGGTCAGCTAGTTCTTTCAAGCTCTCCTCCATGGCGAACAACTCTTTTTTTTGCTCAATTGTAAGGGTGGTAGAGGAACAATCAAAACTAGCTAGTATCTTGAATGCATGCTTAAGTGGAGAAAGCTTCCCTGAATCGTAAAAATTAACCGGGGTCATATTCAAGGCTTTTTCTACTTTAGCCAGTGCTTCCTTTGCTTCTTCTCGAGAAAAAATAGTGTTGGAGCTCCAAAGCTTAGACTCTAAGCTAGTGAAGAATGTGTTCATGTCTTCCTCAGTAGGCTCCTCAGGTTCAATAGCCTGAAATGGTGGAATGGAAATCATACTGATACATAAATGCATTAATATTACCGACAAGTTAGCTGACTTACCATAATCTGGCAATAAGGTGGAGTTGGTGAAGGATTAGTGATTTCAACTGCTTTGGTTGATGTAGTTCTCTGGTTGTCCATGGCTGCCTTAACACAATCACATTCCTTGGTCTTAAGTTTATCCGAATCAGTTTTGACTATCAATTCGTGTGAAATAAATCCAATACTCCTATCAGTGAAAACGTAGGCTTCAACCAAGCATGCATCATTGACGAGATAACCTCTTTTAGGGTTGTGTAATTCAGTAAGAGGTAAGAATGAAGTGAAGCCCCAATCAGGCCCATTCACATCGAACACTTGTGTAGTGACTGCCAAAAGCAGCAAGAGTATCATCACCAACCACTTGAGTCATTGAAGAGTGTCTATGATCACCACCGTGCCAGGCACAGGTGGAGAGGCATACAAAATGAATGCTCCGCCCCTAAAGCAGATAAAGGCAAACTACCCAAAACAAAAAATGAAGCTGAACAAGGGATTTTGATCAAGAACAATCAGGAAACCAAATTATAAGTGGCTTCGTTTTCCTAAAGCTTTAACGAAGAAGCGACCCAAGATAAATGACAAAAAGAATTGAATTATACAATTGGTTCATGTAGTCACCCTTAAGAGCTAGCATTCAGTATACTATGACCATCTTTGTATGAAAACAAATAAATTAGAATCAAATAACTATTACCCATAGTGATTACATGTGTTCTGTACACTCATTAACTAAGAACAACCATAAAAATGCTGATCCTTTGTTTTATAGAGATGTTATTGGTTTAACAAAAAAAAAAATACCTCCCGCAATGGAAAGTTCACGATCAAATTGGTTGATCACTGCTAATCCGAAATGGGCATATCTGCTCCATCCGGCAGGCAAAGTTGATGAATTTGCAACACCTAAATAAATTGACAAATGATCCGCAGTGTTCCCCTTGGGGAAGATAAGAATTCGCCTGCCAAATAAGTTGGCTAATCCAAGTCATGGGACATAATCATAAAATGCAAATTAAAAAACATAACCAAAAAGAAAGAAAATCAACGTTACCATTTGTTGCCATCAACAGTGAAATTTTCAGAGCAAAGCTCCTTGTCTTGAATAGTGGAGAAGTTCTCAATCCTCCATGTGACCTTCGTTACTTGTCCATTAACATCCATAGACTTACTATGAACATCACTCAAAACTTCAATCTTCCATGTCACCTTCGTTATTTGTCCATTAACATCCATAGGCTTAGACTTACTATACACTGCACTCAAATTTTCAGTAAAAAAAACAGGGCATGGATTAGAGAATTTGGGAAAGCAAAACAAAATGTAGGGTTTATAATTATAAGTAGAAGCTATCTAGCTATCCATATATATATATAGATATATTAATACCTTCCATTATGAGATGAAGTGGAGGTAGAAGATGCTACCTGCACAACGTCGAGAGGATGATTCAAGGTTTCCTTTCCTAGCGAGCGATGCTCCTCCTTTGATTATTGACAATTCGAGTCTTTTATTTCCCATAAAGTCAGTCTTATTGACGTTAACTTTCTTTTTTTCTTTTTTCAAAGACCTTATTGCTTAAGCTACTTCGCCTTTAAGCAGTCAAATTTTATTATTAGCCCTTATATTATCTTAAATTACTAATTTAGTACTTATACTTTAGCTTTACACTTTTAGTGTTTTATTTCTCCAAATTTTAAAATTTTAGTCTTGATAAATTTTATTCGACTTGATAATCTTGTTAAATTTATTAAATTAAATTCTGTTATTTTTAAAATTTTATACAAAAAATATATATTATTACATACTTAATATCTAGATTATTATTTATATATAAATACTATAAAAATTGTCATTTTAGTTATTAAATTTAATGGCTAGTAATGATTAAATTTTCAAAATAAAAAAAAGGAAAAAATAAATAATAAAACAATGATTAAACAAAAAAATTACTCTTTCAATTCACTAAAAGTTATTTTCCCTCGAGATGTATAAACCCTAATCCCATTCAGCTGGCAGCTAAGCAGGGAACCAGCTGGCTTGAGCAACTCAACACATGTGCTGCAATTTGGCAACAGGTGTCCTTTCTTGGTCAAGGTTGATAGTGATTAGTGTTTTAGTGTTAGAAACCTTTTTAGAATTTAAACCGTAATTTATTGAGAATTAAATGAGACTAAAAGGTTCTGTATTATCCATAGAAAAGAGCATGAGAAAAAGAACGAAAAAGAAAAAGAGAAAGTGAAATATAAGAAGAGATGGGGCCAAGCAGTAATAAACGAGACAAATCCTAGCCATGGGAGGAAATCAGGCAATGACAAAATCATTGACTATCGGAAAAATCCTGCATAAAGTCAAAACTATGTACCATGAGCAACTCTTAGCTCTTGGCAAAAAGCAAATCCTGGGTGGAGGAGATAATCCTGTGGAGAGCCTACTGATGAACGGGAAAGAGAGCATGCAATGGGTAGTGTTTTTTGTTTTTTTTTTCTTTAATAAAAAATTTGTTGATATAATGATACAATAAGCCGTGATTATCATGGAGACCGGTTCACTTTCTTGAGGCGAAGAGTTGGAGATCGTAAAGAATGAAGGTGAAGAGGATGTTAAGGTTGAGAGCTGAAGGTAAGGTAAATTGGTGAAGTATAGGCTTGGTATCTTTGGAGAGTGGATCTTTTCTTTTATCGTCTCTGAAGGTAATTGACGAGAGTCCTGTCTAACATGTTAGACTAATTATCTAATTATTATTGTGGAATGTGTGGGAGATAGAATAAATCCTATAATTCATTCAGATTTGATGGTATAGAGCGATTGAATCTACGTGATAACTAACAACATTACATAAACTTAAAAATGAAAGTATCGAATGACTTGCGACACAAGGTAGGACTTGTGGGCGAGTTCTCGATTTGTTGCCAATCGTCTTGTTGTTCGAGTAGGCCTCACACTAAATCTCACAGAACTTGATGTTATATTCTGTTTTCAAAGTAGCTTCTATTGAAGTATATAAGGTGCCAAGGCAATATTTCTCTAACTAAAGTTGTTTGTTTTTGCAGAAAGAAAACATTAAAGATTTCAAATATTTTAGGGAGGTGGGTCTATAATGATATGAACAAGAGGAACAATGAACATGTATCGAAATCCTTTTTTTTTTTCCCGTAAAAGACATCTAAATCATCTATTTGACTCTTTTTCATGTAAATGAACTCAATTTTATCAACAACAGAAACGAAATCAATTTTATAACAACTTTGACATTCAATTTCACTCGCATTGCCCACAAGCAGAATAAAAAATATGGTATAAGATCCAAAGAAAAATCTCAACATGAGCTTTGAAATAATGACATTTTTTTAATTATGTATTTTTCTGACATATTATTTTTTATTTACTTCCTTGGACTATCCATATATTCACTCCCTAACCTTTTTATCTCTCTTAGATAAAAGGATAATACGTTTCAGCGCACTTAAATTTAAACTGCATTGATAATAAAATTTCACTTAAATTTACATTCTTCTACACTGACAACAAAATTCAGTGTCGTTATATACATAATATTTATATTTGAACTTTGATATGGTTAAACTAAATGAAATTTAGTATTTTTTTTTTAAGTAAAAATATAAAGTCTTTAAGATCTTTAATTAGCAAAAAGAAATATGATCATTATGTTATTTTAAAGTTGTTATAATTTAGACCTTGTTGGGTAAATCGTTGAAAAAATTAAATTTATTGAAAATAAAATATTAGCTTTTTACCTAAAATTCTTGTCCTGCAATGCGTTTGCTGCTCAGTCAGCTAGTTCTTTGAAGCTCTCCTCCATGGCCAACAACTCTTTTTTTATTTGCTCAATTGTAAGGGTGGTAGAGGAACAATCAAAACTAGCTAGTATCTTAAATGCATGCTTAAGTGGAGAAAGCTTCCAAGAACCGTAAAAATTAACCGGGGTCATATTCGAGGCTTTTTCTACTTTAGTCAGTGCTTCCTTTGCTTCTTCTCGAGAAAAAATAGTGTTGGAGCTCCAAAGCTTAGACTCTAAGCTAGTGAAGAATATGTTCATATCTTCCTCAGTAGGCTCCTCAGGTTCAGTAGCCTGAAATGTGGAAGGGCAATCATAGTGACACATAAATGTATTAACATTACCAACTAATTTAGCTGACTTACCATAATCTGGCAAGGTGGAGTTGGTGAAGGATTAGTGATTTCAACTGGTTTGGTTGATACAGTTTTCTGGTTGTCCATGGCTGCTTTAACACAATCGGCTTCCTTAGTCTTAAGTTTATCCGCATCAGTTTTGACTATCAATTCATGTGAAATAAAACCAATTTTCCTATCAGTAAAACCGTAGGCTTCAACTATGCATGTATCATTGACGAGATAGCCTCTTGTTGGGTTGTGTAATTCACTAAGAGGTAAGAATGAAGGGAAACCCCAACTAGTAACACTCCACGTGAACTCTTTCATAGTGTCTGCCAAAAGCAAGAGTGTGTATCATCACCAAACACTTGAGTAAACAAGCTAATGACAGATTCTTTAAATAAAAAGAATGGCATAGGTAACATGTCTGGCATTTGTCTGTTTTGACCATGCCAAAGCCTCAAACAAGCTGAGCTACTGGGGAACAATGGGAGGTTACTTCTCATAGAATTCAATTCCTGCTTTCAACACAAGACCAATATGAATTCAAAGTGTCCGATTCTAGTTCATCTTTTCTGTTTCTATGTATGTATGTATGTATGTATATGCAAAGAAGGGACCAAGTAAATAACAAAAAGAACTGAATTACACAACTGGTTCATGCAGTCACCCTTAAGAGCTAGGGATGACCCTTACCCGATTATACTATGATCATTTTTGTATGAAAATAAATCATTTTTTAGAATCAAATAACCATTACTCGTTAAATAAGAACAACCGTAAAATGTTGTTCCTTTGTCTATGTTATAGAAATGCCATTGCTGCAACAAAATACCTAGTGTTTTCGAATTTTCACGATGAAATTGGTCGATGACTGCTAATCCAAAATGGGCATATCTACTCCAGCCGGAAGGCAAAGTTGCTGAATCTGCAACGGCGAAAAAAATAGACAAAAAAACCCTTTTGGGTAGATAAAAAGTCACCTGCCAAATAAGTTTGGCAAATGTAAAGGTGGGTTTGGATGGGCGATTGGGTGTGGTGCATTTAACCTACTTTTTTTTCTCACGCTACAGTATCTAATCACACCGCCACCGCTGTTTTTACACTAATCACAGTAAACGCACCGTCTATCCAAACTCACCCTAATTGGGAGTTAAAAAGCAAATTAAAACATAACCAAAAAGAAGAAAAATCCAAGTTACCATATCTTGCCATCAACAGTGAAATTTTCAGAGCAGAGCTTTTTGCCTTTAATACTGGAGAAGTTCTCAATCCTCCATGTGACTTTCGTTACTTGTCCATTAACATCCATAGGCTTAGACACTCAAAATTTCAGGTAAAAAAAAAACACAGAAGACGGGTTTAGACAATGGAAGCTTTATGATTATAAATAGAAGCTATATATATGTGTATATATATTAATACCTCCCATTATGAGATAATGTGAAGGTAGAAGATGCCATCTGCAAGCACAACATCGAGTGGAAGATTCAGGGGGTTTCTAACGAGCGACGCTCGTTCTTCTTTGATTATTCACAATTCTAGTCTTTCCGTCTCCCCCATAAAGTCAGTCTTGTCGACTTTTTAATTTTTATTATTAGCCCCTGTATTATCCGTAAAATACTAATTTAATCCCTATACTTTAGCTTTATATTTTTAGGTTTTGTACTTTTTCAAAATTTGACATTGTTGTAACAAACTATTGAATAGTTATTTTTGTTAAGTTTTATTATTTTCAAAATTTTATGCAATTAATATATATTATCATGTCATGTTAGGTTACTATTTATATCTAATACTCATAAAAAATTTATGTAATTTTAGTTAATAGATTTAATGGCTATCGTTTAATTCATAACTGAAACTTCAAAATTAGAAAAATATAAAGACTTAAAATGATTAAATTAGTGAACAATGACTAGACAAAAAAAAAGAAAATTACTCTCAAATTTCACTAAAAGTCATTATCCCACAAGTGTTTTCTTTTCTTTTTGCCATTTTTATACTATTAGTGTTAATAAAGTTGTCATAAGTTATTTTGCAAATATAAGTTGTAATGTATGTAGCTACAACATGAATAACATGGATTTGTCGTATTAAAAAATAAAGCTTTAAAATCATTGCTTAAATAAAAGTTATAAACCGTGAAAGAGTGATAAGGGAGTGGACACTCATTCATTGCTGAAAATAAAACAGAAAACTAACAAAAGATACAAGAGTTGTTTATACAATTTAGTTTCTCTATGTTTGCGGAGTCTAACTTAGTGGAAAATATCCACTATCTTCAACACTTACAACAAGTGACATTGATCTCTCTTTTAAATTCAGCAATTAAAACCACAACACAACAGATCAATATGCACTCATACACTAAAGTTTCTCACAATGACAAATTAAGTGTTCAATTCTCCTAGTATAATAATCTATACAAGCCACAAAATTAAATAGAATCCTATAGAAGTCACTCAATTAAATATAATATTTCGAGACTTGCTTATATAAAAAGATCTATATCAATCCCTATTAAACAAGGATAGAACAAGATAATACAATATAATAATAAAGTACAAGGTAATCATGGACTCTTGGTAGCTAAGCAATCAATGTTCCAATTCAATCCAACATCCACGATCCAAAAGATTAAATAGAGTGATCTGATTTGATTCAATCTCTAAAATATATTTCTCCAAGTGATATGATTTTCAATAACGAGCTAGATATATGTTCAATAAATTGTCAACATCTCAAATATGGAACTATCTAAAACAACTTTAATGGTAAGAGAGTAGCCACTCCCTTGGCACTTAATTATCAGTTTCGTATTTTTCTACGAAAAAATAACTCCCTTTAATTTTATTAACACTTTTTTTTTGTTTTTTAACTCTCTTTAACCCATTTTAGGTAAACTATACAGATGGTCACCCAACTATGCTCGCGTACTTATTTTGGTCACCAGCTTTAAAAATTTTCAATTTAGGTACTAACGTTTGAATTCATTTTTATTTTGGTCACTCGTCGTTAAATTGATAACAAAAAAAACCTTTTTTTTTTCTAACTAGTATAATGTAACACCCCAAAATTTAGTCTTTAAGAAAGAAAATTATTTAAAAGGTGAATTAAGTATTTAGAGAGAAAGTATGAATAATGAAAATTATTAAGGGTTAAATTGCAAAATTTTGAAAGTCGAAAGACTAAAAGTGAAATCAACCATTTTTTAAAAGGAGGAGAAATTGAATAAATATTTTTATGGATGTGATAGGGATATGTATTGGTATGTGAAGTTGAAAATTTGAGATAGGAATTAAATTGAATAAAATAGAAAAATACATGGAATAAAGTGCAATTTTCTCATTTTCTAATTATATAAAAATTGCTTCTAATTTTATAATACAAGTTTGGCAGTTTGATTGAAGAATATTTCTCGTTTCTTTTACTATTTGATTGTTTAAATTTCATTGTATCATTCTAGTAATGTCTAAAATGTTAATAAATTATACTTGTAAATATTACTAGCTTATTGTGCATATAAACTATTCATACATTAATAACATTATAGTAAAAGTCCAGACTTAATACTATCATATTATATGATTTGGAAAGAAAAACAATTAAACACAACACAAATCATACCAATCCTATAAAATTCCTTAAATCTTTCTGTTAATGGAAGAGATGAAATCTTTGATTCTTCCCCATTCAGCCTCTACACTTTTCTCTTCCTCCTCAGCAACCTTGGCCATGGCCTCATATTCTGCCCATTGCTTTTCCAATGCTTCCAACTCCATTTTCATTTTCTTGGAACTTTTAAATAACTCCTTTCGTTCAGCCAATATAATCTTCCTTTTCTTTTCTGCTTCTTCAACTTGTACATGGAGGACAGCAACCTCTGATTCCACCTCCTTATATCTGATTAGATTACGACCCAATTTATTAGTAGTTGTCAACTTAAAAGATTCCTTCTCAGCAAGGCAATTCTTGTCCTGCATTGCTTTCGCTGCTCGGTCAGCTAGTTCTTTCAGGCTCTCCAACATGGCCAACAACTCTTTTTTTTGCTCAACTGTAGAGGGACAATAAAAACTAGCTAGTATCTTGAACGCCAGCTCAAGTGAAGTAAACTCCCGAGAGCCGTAGAAATGAGCAGGGGTCCTATCCAAGGCTTCCTCTAATGTAGCCAGTGCTTTCTTCGCTTCTTCTTGAGAAAAAACAATGTTAGAGTTGGAAAGCTCAGACTCCAAGCTAGTGAAGAATGTGATCATATCTTCCTCGGTAGGATCAGCAGGTTCTAAAGCCTGCAATGGCGGCAAAGAAATCAATAATAGATACATAGATGCATTATTCTTAACAACTAATTTACCTGACTTAACACACTCTGCTCAGAAGGATGAGTTGGTGAATCAGCTTCATCGGTCTTATGTCTATCCGAGTCAGTTTTGATCATAAATTCATGTGAGATCAAACCTTCAGTCCTATCGGTAGAAACGTAGGCTTCAAGTAAGCATACATCATTGACGAGATAGCCTCTTTCAGGGTTTTGAAATTCCCAGAGAGGTAACAATGAAGAAAGGTCCAGACAAAGCTTATTGGCCTTGAATTCTGCCATACCAACTGCCAAAAGCGAGTGTCTCTATCATCACCAACCACTTGAATAAACAAGCTAATGACACAATCGGCTCATGCAACAGAAAATAAGAGGAAGCAATAGGCAAGGAAAATAAATTGCATCAGAAAGAAGACATGGTGAACAAGCAATTACACAATCGGTTCATGCAGTCATATCTCAAGTCGAACTTCCCCTAATCCCATGCCATGACAATCTTTGTATGAACATAAATAAAACAAAATTCGCAAAGGGAAGAAAGCAATATGTGTGGAGAAGTAGATTCAATTCTTTAGAATCAAAACGCTATATCCCCATTAAATAAAGTAAAAAGGACAACCATAAAATGCTCATCTTTTGTTTGTTTTATGGAAATTAAATGTGATTGCCGCAACAAAATACCTTTTGTAATAGAAGTTTTACGATCGAATTGGTTGATGACTGCCAATCCAATTTGGGCATAAGCCCTCCATCCCCAAGGCATCGTAGCTGAATCTGCAACAACGCAAAAAAATGACGAATGATCCACATGGATCCTCTTCGTGTGGATAAGAAGTCGCCTGCCAAATAAGTATGCAAATCTAAGTCAGGTAGATAAAATGCAAACTAAAACATAACCAACAATAAGAAGATCAGAGTTACCATTTGTTGCCATCAACAGTGAAATTTTCAGAATAGAGCTTTTTGCCTTTAATACTGGAGAAATTCTCAATCCTCCATGTGACCTTCGTTATTTGTCCATTAACACCCATAGAGTTGGACCGACTATGAACTGCACTCAAAATTTCAACCCTCCATGTGACCTTCGTTATTAGCCCATTAACATCCATAGACTTCAATTTTCAGTAGAAAAACTGGGGTGGGTTTAGATTATAAGTTGAAGCCATATATATTTATTAATGCCCACACAAGATCCGTTCGTTTTCCGTGACTAAAAAATTAAGTGTTGGAAAAAATAATTATTAAATATTTAAATATTAAATTTAAGTTATAAAATTTTATTTAAAATTAAATATCGAACATAGATTGATAAAAAATAATATAATATTAAATTGGAATAAAACAAAATAAAAAAGATTGAATAAAATATTTTATTTACTTATCATTTTCTATACTTTTTGTAGAAAAAAATTCTAATTGTAAATTATCAAAACGTGTATAGAAAATTTCATTAATGTTTTTGAAAGCTCTTTAAATGACTCACACAAAAATCCCTCGAAAAGCTAAAGAGATTTCTTTGATAATTAATTAATAAAAATTAACAATTTTGTTTCAATTTCCAATAATATATCAAATTAAAAATTAATTTATTTGTATAAAAGAGCGTTAATTTATTGATATAAATTAAAAATAAAAAGAACTAACATTTAATAAGTAAAACCATTTTTTTTGCTGCTCTTATTTTTTAAAGTTAAAATTTCAGACTGTGTTTTTAAATTTCTATAATATATACTTAAGATTAAATGTTGCAAATTAAAGGTTGAAAAATTAAGTATTGAGTTTAAATTATAAAATTTATTTTGAATATTAATTAAAACTAAAATAAAATATAATTAAATTATTTGATAAATATAATTTATGATTTTTTTATTTAACATTTTTATCTTTATTTTTTGAAAAACTTAGTTATTTTATATAAAGATAAATTTAAATGTAAAGTTAATAATATAATTTTTGAAAAGTAAAATAAAATATATTGAGAAGATTCTCTATTAAGTGGTAAGTAAAATAATATAAAAAATTCTATCATGTGATTTTTATTATATATTATCAAATGCGTTTGAAAATTTTAAATTTCTAAAAATATTAGCCTTCATTCAGTTGGTTTAAGGAAATAGAGCTGATTTTAATTTTAATTTTTTTTAGAAATTTGAAAATATTAAAGAAACTACCATAAACAAAAATAACAGATAGTAGATGAATATAAGAATATAAAGATTTCTATTGTATTCCATACTTTTTCATCATACTTACAAGTAGTATATTCCACTATATATACAGGGAGATTAGACTCTTCATATTCTAATACATAAATAAGAAAAGGGTAAACTACAAAAATAGTCACTTTTGTTTGCCTCAGGTTACATTTTAGTCACTTATGTTTGAAATGTTACGTTTTAGTCACTTATGTTATTATTTTGTTACGAAGTGATCACTCTTCCGTTAAGTTCCGTTTTCTCCCTAACGGTAATCCTACGTGGCAGTCCAACTAGATTTTAAGTGCCAACTTAGATTTCCTAATGGGATGAGAATAGATTTTTAATTAAATAAATTTAATTAATTAAAAATTTTAAACCCTAAATCTTAGTTAAAAAACCGTTCATCTTCCCCTTTTTTTTAGTTTTCTTTTTCAGTTGACTAAGAAAGCTATTATCATCAGAATTTTTTATTCACCTACAAAAACAAAAGAGGATTCAATGGAGGGCCCAGGTATGTCTTTTTCACCGACAAATTTATGTTCTAAGACTTAAAATCAAGTGTTTGTCGACAAATTTATGTAATAAGATGAACTGCAATGACTGCAGCATGTGAAAAAATGATGTTTCAATTAACATCCTAGAATGAAAAGCCAAAACAGTTTGTTTCAATGGCTGAACCAGCTTTTGTTCAACTTGGGGCTTTTTCCATTTTTATTTGACATGGGATTATTTATTCAAAGAAAACCCAGAATTCCTACGTTTTGTTAATTTCCTACTTGATCTGGTTTCAGGTAAAAAAAGACAGAAATGGCAAACCAGCTTGGAGTTCTTAATGCGTTGGGTGCAGCAAAGACACAATGGTACCATTTGGGTTTCCTCACTGACGCTTATGACCTTTTTAGCATCTCTTTTTATCACAAAATTGCTCGGTCGTATTTACTACTTCGATGCACTTTTTGAAAATCCTGAAACTTTGCCTTCTCGTATTGCAGCTACTGTCAATGGTGTGGCCTTTTACGAAACTTTAACTGGACAGCTTTTCTTTGGTTGGCTCGTTGATAAATTAGGCCGAAAATGAGTTTATGGACTCACCTTGATGCTCATGGTGATCTGTTCCACTGCCTCTGGATTTTCCTTCGGAAAGTCTCCAGATGGTGTAATGGCAACCCTTTGCTTCTTCAGGTTTTGGCTTGGTTTTCACATGCTGCAGTCATTGCAGTTCATCTTATTACATAAATTTGTCGACAACCACTTGATTGTAAGTCTTAGAACATAATTTTTTTGGTGAAGAAAACATACCTAGACCCTCCATTGAATCCTCTTTTGTTTTTGTAGGTGAATAAAAAATTCTGATGATAATAGCTTTCTTAGTCACCTAAAAAGAAAACTAAAAAAATAGGGGAGAGGAATGGTTTTTTAACTAAGATTTAGAGTTTAAAATTTTTAATTAATTAAATTTATTTAATTAAAAATCTATTCTCATCCCATTAGGAAATCCAAGTTGGCACTTAAAATCTAATTGGACTGCCACGTAGGATTACCGTTAGGGAGATAACGGAACTTAACAGAAGAGTGATCACTTCGTAATAAAATAATAACATAAGTGACTAAAACGTAACATTTCAAACATAAGTGACTAAAATGTAACCTGAGGCAAACAAAAGTGATTATTTTTGTAGTTTACCCATAAGAAAAAGTGGTTACAATGAGATGAAAGGTTTAAAGAATATGGAAGGTGGAAGGTCAGGGGAGATGAAAGATGAAGGGTTGAGCATCCATTAAATAACATTCATAATACTCCCCCTTGGATGTTCATTATATAAAGGATATGTCTCACTAACGGTGAAGGAGGTGTGATTTCTACTGGTTTGGTTGTAGGAGTTTGCTAGTTGTCTATGAATGCCTTTACACAATCAACTTTCCTGGCCTTAAGTTTATTCAAATCAGTTTTGACTATCAATTAATGTGAAAATCAATCTAGAGTCCTATCAGTGGAAACATATGCTTCAACCAAGCATATACCATTGACGATATAGCCTCTTCTAGGGTTGTGTAATTCAGGAAAACGTAAGAATGAAGTGAAGCCCCAATCAGCCTCTTTCGCGAATGCTGAGTGACTGCCAAAAACAAAAGTGCCTTGTCATCAACAACCAGTTCAGTACACAAGCTGACAGGTTCTGTGAAGAAAGGATGATACTCAGCATATCAGAGACCCACTGACGCTTCCCCTATTCCCATACTATGGCCATCTTATATATGTTCTTTAAACCCATTAAATACGAACAAGAATAAAATGATGATCCCTTGTTTGTACTACAAAATTGTGATTGCTACAACAATATACCTCTTGTAATGGAAGTTCCATGATTAAATTGATTGATGACCTCGAATCTGACTTGGGCATATTTAGTCCATCCGTAAAGCAAAGTAGCTAAATCTACAACATCTAAATAAATTGACACATGATCCACATCGTTCCCCTTGGGGAAGATAAGAATTCGCCAGCCAAAAGAGTTCTATAAATCTAAGCCATGGGAAGATAAAAATGGAAATAAAAAACATAAAACAACAACGACAACAACAGGAAGATCAAAGTTACCATTTGTAGCCATCAACACTAATGTTAGAATTGTGTGACTTAAATTCTTGTAAAAATAAAATATAAGTGGCAAGATAGGGGGATTTACAAGTGGCATCCGTATAGAAGTTTACTTCCTCTATTTGATGTTGATTAGAATAATGTGTTTTAAACCTTCCTGTATTACTTCTATTTGACTTTGACTAGAATATGGTTTTACAAGCCTATAAATAGACGTAGTCGTCTCTCCTTTTGTATTAGTTTTTTTTTTAGAAAGGGTTTCCATGTAAAATTTTATGTATTTTCTTCTTCTTTTTTCGATTCTTAGCCATTATCGACAGTCTACTTTTTTACAAGTAAAAACTTGAGAGTAGAGCTTTTTGACTTTAAGACTGGAGAAATTATGAATCCTCTATATGAACTTCCTTATGTTTACATCAATATCCATATACTGAAACTTACTATCCACTGCACTCAAAATCTTAAACATTACATACATAATAAAGAAAGAAAGGGTTAAAAGTAGAAGCTATATACCTGCCATTATTAGAGAATGTGGTGCTACCTGCACTGCAGAAACAATAAAGAAAGAAAGGGTTATAAGTAGAAGCTATATACCTGCCATTATGAGAGAATGTAGTGCTACCTGCAATGCAGAAACGTGGAGGGGAAGAAGATTTGTTCCTAGTTTGATTAAATATTGACAAATTATCTTCTTTCCCAAAAGTCTTGTTCACTTCAACCACTTAGCCTTTAAGTTATACTTTTTTTTCCTTTTACTATTTTTAAAAATTAATAGAATGTTACATAAATATATTTTTCTATTTATTTAAAAAATAAAAAAATGATGGCAAATTCTATTAGTTGAGTCACTCAAGTATTAATGTATTTTTATTTTGGTCATCTAACTTCAAACATTTTCAATATTATCACTAAAATTATCAATGTTGATTTTTTTATATGTCAAAAAACCCTTAAGAAAATGCAAATAACAAATCAATTAAGCCCCTGTATTAAATTCACACCCAATTAAGCTCCTGTCGTTAACTAAAATAATCAATTAAGCCCTTCCGTTAACAATTTCTGTCATTGACCATGTTGAAATAAATTGATGAACCAATCAGATGGTAACACGTAACAACTTTTAGTTTAATTTAATATTTTTCCCTTAAAAATCATAAAAATAAAAAATTATAAAAATATTTAAATTGATATAAACTTATAGATATTATAAAAATATAAAAAAACTAATAAAACTTATTTAAAATATTTAAAATAAAAATATATTAGAATAACTTTTAAAAATTATAAAAAAATCATAAAAACGTGAATTGGACCAATTAGCTCAAAATTGGCAAGTGTATCGATCCCAAAAAAGCCTAATTTGGTTGACTTGGGAACCAAACAATAATTGATTTTTTTAAATAATTTTTATTAAACCAAAATTTCATGATCCAACTATTAGCAATAACGTATGCCAAAATGAAATATTCTGACCAAGGTTTTCATAACCAAACTATTGGTCGAATCAGTCAAGTTATTGATTTTGCAGTTTGATTGATTCATCAAGTTCAATTAAATAAAAAAATAAAAAATATATATTAAAAAAATTGGTTCAACCGTCCGATTCCCAAGTCAACCGGTCTAATGGCTTTCTTCGAATTGATACCCTAGCCAATTTCTGTCTAATCAGTCCAACCAACTGGTCTGGTCCAATTTAAGTTTTTATGATTTTTATAAGTTTAATTCAATTTTAATACTTTTAATAATTTTTATGATGGTTCATGATTTTTTTAGTATTTTAATACATTTTTATAATATTTTAAATATGTTTTATTAATTATATAATTTATTATATTTTTTACATCTTTTATAATATTTATATTTTTTAAGTTTATATCAATTTTCATATTTTTTTGATAATTTTATTCTGATTTTTCCTTTTCTATGTTTTTTTTATAAATTTTAAATATTTTATGGAAAAAAATATTAGATTAAACTAGCAGTTATCATGTATTACCATTTGGTCAGTCCGTCAATTTATTTTAACAGTTAATATGGTCAATGATAAAAACCGTTAAGGACTTAGTTAATTAATTCAGTTAACGACAAAAGCTTAATTAGATACCAATTTAATACAATAGTTCAATTAATTTTTTTGTACTTTCTTAAAAGTTTTCTTAACATATAAATCTTTTTTCCCACTGCTCAGGTTTACACATTTTCCAATTTGTCACAAATAAATAATAAAAAATTGATTTTGGGCCGAACTTTATAAATAATTCAAAAGTGGGCCTTGGACTAGACCAGTCCTAAAATGATTGGGCATTTTTAAACCAAACGGTTTAAAATTGACAAAACTAAACAATATGCTATATCTTTTGCCAAAACTCATTTAAACATATTAAGATTTAGAACCCAGATGATGACTTTTTGATGGTTAAAGAGTCTTCACCACTTCAGGTGTGATCTGAATTCGAATCGCACTAATTGCGTTTATTGTTCGAGCTTTATCCTGTTTCTATAATTCAAAAAAAAATTATAAAACAAACCATTCAACAATCTATATCTCAAGCTACCTAACTATTACCATATTTTTATTTTAATCACTCACTCATTAATATTATCAACATTTAATATTTTAATCATTCGTCTATTAAATTATTAACTAAAATAATTCTATAGTACAAGGAACTCTTGGACATTTTGGGTTCTAATAGATAATATTCATTAGTTAAAGAGAAGTAAGGATAATTTAGAAAATACATAATTTCTAGAAAATATTTTAAACACAATATTAGACAAAAGCAAAACCAATTACACAAATTAAGATGCATATCTAGCTCAAAATACCAATCCTATAAAATTCCTTCTACAGTTCTTAAATCTTTCCGTTAATGGAAGACATGAAATCTTTGATTCTTCCCCATTCAGCCTCAACACTCTTCTCTTCTTCCTCACCAACCCTGGCAGTGGCCTCATACACTGCCCATTCCTTTCCCAATGCATCCAACTTCATTTTCATTTCCTTGCAACTTCTGTATATCCCATTTCGTTCAGCCAACATCTTCTCCCTTTTCTTTTGTGCTTCTACAACTTCCTCATGGAGGGCAGCAAGTATTGGATCCACCTGTTTCACCTCTGTTTCGACCTCATTATATCTGATAAGGCTACTCTCCAAACTACGAGTCATTGTCCGCTTGATAGATTCCTTCGCAGCAAGTTGATTCTTGTCCTGCACTGCTTTCGCTGCTCGGTTAGCTAGTTCTTTCAATCTTTCCTCCAAGCCCAACAACTCATTCGTTTGCTCAATTGTAAGGGTGGTGGAGGAACAATCAAAACTAGCTAGGATCATGAATGCCTGCTTAAGTGGAGAAAACTTCCCTGAATCGTTAAGATCAACTGGGGTCATATTCAAGGCTTCGTTTATTTTAGCCAGTGCTTCCTTTGCTTCTTCTTTAGAATAAACAATTCCAGAGCTTGAAAGCTCGGACTCTAAGCTAGTGAAGAATTTGTTCATGTCTTCCTCAACAGGCTGTTCAAGTTCAATGGCCTGAAATGGCGGAAAAGCAATCATAGTGATACATACATAAAAGGAATTATTAATAACAACTAATTTGGTTGACTTACCAGAGTTGGTGAAGGATTAATGACTTCTACTGGTTTGGTGGTTGTAGTTTTCTGGTTGCCTATGGCTGCCTTAAAACAATCACCTTCCTTGGTCTTACGTTTATCCAAATCAGTTTTGACTATAAATTCATGTGAAATCATATCTACAGTCCGACCAGTGAAAACGTAGGCTTCAACCAAGCATGCATCATTGAGGAGATAGCCTCTTTTAGGGTTGCGTAATTCAGTAAGAGGTAAGAATGAACCGAAGCCCCGAATAGGGTAGTTCGCGTTGAACTCTTTCTTAGTGGCTGCCAAAAGCAAGAGTGTGTATCATCACCAAAAACTTGCGTAAACAAGATAGTGACATATTCTAAGAAAAAAAAAGGGCATAGATAACATATTTGACATCTGGTCTTCGACTGTTTTAACCATGCCAAAACCTGAAACAAGCTGAGCTATTGAGGAACAATGGGAGATAATACGAAACCCATGACCATTATGAATTCTAAGCTTCCTCTGTAACCCCCCCCCCCGGGGGAAACTTATTCTAGTGGCTCTGTTCCAATTGTTATCGTCAGTAAAACAACATAAGAGGTGTTGGTTCTAGTCTATCTTTTCTATTTCTATGTATGTATATGGAATGCTCAAGCATTCACCACTGAGCGAGAGAGGGCCCAGGTGAGCCTACCTATTGTTTTGGAATTTTCACGATCGAATTGGTCGATGACTGCAAATCCGAAATGGGCATATCTAGTCCATCCGGAAGCCAAAGCTGCAGAATCTGCAACACGTAAAAAAATTGACAAAAAACCCACATTGTTCCCCCGTGGGTAGATAATAAGTTGCCTGCCAAATAAGTTTGCAAATCCAAGTCATGCAAGGGAGTTAAAAAATCAAATTAAAACATAACCAAAAAGAAGAAATCCAAGTTACCATTTACTGTCATCGACAGTGAAACTTTCAGAGCAGAGCTTGTAGTCTTTAATACTGGAGAAGTTCTCAATCCTCCATGTGACCTTCGTTAATTGTCTATTAAGACCCATAGACTTACTACCAACATCACTCAAAACTTCAATCTTCCATGTCACCTTCGTTATTAGTCCATTAACATCCATAGGCTTAGACTTGCTATCCACTACACTCAAAATTTCAGTTGAAAAAAACAGGCATTTAGACAATGGAGGGTTTACGATTAAAAAATATAAGCTATCGAAGATGCCATCTGGACAACGTCCAGAGGAAGATTCAAGGTTTCCTTTCCTAGCGAGCGACGCTCCTTCTTCTTTGATTATTCACAACTCAAGTCTTTCCGTTTCCCATAAAGTCAGTCTTGTTGACTTTTTAAAGACCTTGTTGCTTAAGCTACTTAGCCTTCAAGCAGTTAAATTTTATTATTAGGCCCTATATTATTACTAAATTAGTAATTTAGCCCCTAAACTTTAGTGTTAATTTTTAATTTTCGTACTTTTTAAATTTTAAAAATTTCCCCGACCTGATAATCTCGCTAATTTTATTAAGTTAAATTATATCATTTTCAAATGTCCAACAGTTTTAAAATCTTTCCTTTAATAGAATAGGTGAAATCTTTAAGTTTTCTCCAGTTAACCTCAATAATCTTCTTGAACTTTTTTTTCAAAATTATTCTAAAAAAAATAGTTAATTACGAAAATAATATATTTTCGACAATAAAAATAGATCACGACAACACCACCTCTATCATTACTTGATGATTATCGCTTGTCACCATTATATTTGATACCACCTATATGTATTTTTTTTAAATATATTTTAAATATATAAGTATTCTTTTTTAATAAGTGTGGGAAACTGTAGAGAAGTGCATAGAGATATATCTTTGGCTTTCTTTACATTACTCCGGGTATTTTACTAAAATAATACAAAAAATAAAAAAATATTGAAATAGTATACTTTTTTTTTATTTACTAAAATGGTACAAAAAAACAGTTAAAAAATTAAAAAAAAAAAGCAGAAATGGGCCTGCCACAGGCGGCATCAAAAGTGCATGGAGCAGAGGCAGCACCAACATGTTTGTATTTCGACCCTTTATTCGTATTTTTTTCCAAATTTTATTACCTTAAAAAATATACTATTTTCTAATTTTATTATTTTACATTATTTTAGTACATTATATTTGAAATGTATTCATTTAGTATGTGTTTTATTGAAAGTAATAGAATTCGGAAAAAAAATACGAACAAAGGGTTGAAATAAGGGTTTTTTTAAATTTATTTAAAAAACACACTAAATGAATACATTTCAAACATAATATACCAAAATAATGTAAAATAATAAAATTAGAAATTAGTATTTTTTTAAAGTAATAAAATCTGGGAAAAAATATGAACAAAGAGCTTAAATAAAGGTTTTTTTAATTTATTTAAAAAACACAGTAAATTAATACATTTCAAACATAATATACTAAAAAGATTGGACATTTTTAAACGAAACGGTTTAAAATTGACAAAACTAAACAATATGCTACATCTTCTGCCAAAACTAATTTAAACATAATAAGATTTAGAACCAATATGATGACTTTTTTATGGTCAAAGAGTGTTCACCACTTCAGGTGTGACCTGAATTCGAGTCGTATTAGTTGCATTTATTAACAACTAATTTGGTTGACTTACCAGAGTTGGTGAAGGATTAATGACTTCTACTGGTTTGGTGGTTGTAGTTTTCTGGTTGCCTATGGCTGCCTTAACACAATCACCTTCCTTGGTCTTACGTTTACCCAAATCAGTTTTGACTATAAATTCATGTGAAATCATATCTACAGTCCGACCAGTGAAAACGTAGGCTTCAACCAAGCATGCATCATTGAGGAGATAGCCTCTTTTAGGGTTGCGTAATTCAGTAAGAGGTAAGAATGAACGGAAGCCCAGAATAGGGTTGGTCGCGTTGAACTATTTCTTAGTGGCTGCCAAAAGCGAGAGTGTGTATCATCACCAAAAACTTGCGTAAACAAGGTAGTGACATATTCTAAGGAAAAAAAAAAAGGGCATAGATAACATATTTGACATCTGGTCTTCGACTGTTTTACCCATGCCAAAACCTCAAACAAGCTGAGCTATTGGGGAACAATGGGAGATAATACGAAACCCATGACCATTATGAATTCTAAGGTTCCTCTGTAACCCCCCCCCGGGCCGAAACTTATTCTAGTGGCTCTGTTCCAATTGTTATCGTCAGTAAAACAACATAAGAGGTGTTGGTTCTAGTCTATCTTTTCTATTTCTATGTATGTATATGGAATGCTCAAGCATTCACCACTGAGCGAGAGAGGGCCCAGGTGAGCATACCTCGTGTTTTGGAATTTTCACGATCGAATTGGTCGATGACAGCAAATCCGAAATGGGCATATCTAGTCCATCCGGAAGCCAAAGTTGCAGAATCTGCAACACCTAAAAAAATTGACAAAAAAGCCTCATTGGCCCCCCCTGGGTAGATAATAAGTTGCCTGCCAAATAAGTTTGCAAATCCAAGTCATGCAAGGGAGTTAAAAAAGCAAATTAAAAAACATAACCAAAAAGAAAGAAAATCAACGTTACCATTTGTTGCCATCAACAGTGAAATTTTCAGAGCAAAGCTTCTTGTCTTGAATAGTGGAGAAGTTCTCAATCCTCCATGTGACCTTCGTTAATTGTCCATTACGACCCATAGACTTACTACCAACATCACTCAAAACTTCAATCTTCCATGTCACCTTAGTTATTAGTCCATTAACATCCATAGGCTTAGACTTGCTATCCACTACACTCAAAATTTCAGTTAAAAAAAACAGGCCTTTAGATAATGGAGGGTTTACGATTAAAAAATATAAGCTATAGAAGATGCTATCTGGACAAAATCCAGAGGAAGATTCAAGGTTTCCTTTCCTAGCGAGCGACGCTCCTTCTTCTTTGATTATTCACAACTCCAAGTCTTTCCGTTTCCCATAAAGTCAGTCTTTTTCACTTTTTAAAGACTTATTGCTTAAGCTACTTAGCCTTCAAGCAGTTAAATTTTATTATTAGGCCCTATATTATTACTAAATTAGTAATTTAGTCCCTATACTTTAGTTTAAATTTTTAATTATTGTACTTTTTAAATTTTAAAAATTTTCTTGACTTGATAATCTCTTTAAATTTATTAAGTTAAATTATATCATTTTCAAATGTCTAATAATTTTAAAATCGAAGAGGTAAAAACTTTAATTTTTCTCCAGTCAACCTCAATAATCTTTTTAAACTTCTTTTTAAAATTATTCTAAAAAAATAATTAATTACGAAAATAATACACTTTCCACAATAAAAATTGATGTCGTCAATTTCATGACAACACGACCTTTATCATTACTTGATGATTGTAGCTTGTCACCATTATATTTGATAGCACCTATATGTATTTTTTTAAATATATAAGTATTCCTTTTTAATAAGTGTGAGAAACTGTAGAGAAGTGCATAGAGATACATCTTTGTCTTTCTTTACATTACTCTGGAGATTTATTTATTTATTGTTTTGTTCGAATTTAGACAGAGGGAGAGCTGGTTTCGTCATCAATGAGGTGAGAGTGTTGCAGTTGCCATGGCGGCGTTGCAGGCGTTTATATCATCTACCTAAGCCTAAGTCTAGATCTTCACTTCAATTACGTTTCTTTCCAAATTAAAGTGGTGCCACTAGCTCATAGCCCGCACTCCGTAAAAGAAAATTTTATAATTTTTTTTATTGTTAAATTTTAAAAATATAATTTTTTAATTAAAAAACATAAAATTGTTCAAAACAAAAAAAAAATTAGGAACCAATATTTAACTTAAAATTTTCGTTTGAAACGATGAGTTAACGTATCATAATAATTTATCGTTATATTGTTAACGGTAATTAATATTCAATAACTAAAATATTACAACATAATAACGCAAGTAATTAAAATATAATATTTCAAATATAAGAGACAAAAATATTACTTGAGATTACATGCAAATATAATTATCACAATTATTTAAAATAAATTTAAAAAGGGAAATAATCTTTGAAAAATAATTTAAGCATGACAATAACAAGGGTACCTTATATATACATACGTATCATTTATATAAAATTTATATAATATAAAGTCTTGTTCAAAACACCAATACTTAAATCTTAGCTTCAATGGAAGAGATGAAATCTTTGATTCTTCCCCATTCAGCCTCAACACTCTTCTCTTCTTCCTCACCAACCTTGGCAGTGGCCTCACACTCTGCCAATTCCTTTCCCAATGCATCCAACTCCATTTTCATTTCCTTGCAACTTCTGTATATCCCCTTTCGTTCAGCCAACATCTTCTCCTTTCTCTTTTGTGCTTCTTCAACTTCCTCACGGAGGGCAGCAAGTATTTGATCCACCTGTTTTACCTCTGTTTCGACCTCCTTATATCTGATTAGGCTACTCTCCAAATTACAAGTCATCGTCCGCTTGATAGATTCCTTGGCGGTAAGTTGATCCTTGTCCTGCACTGCTTTCGCTGCTCGGTTAGCTAGTTCTTTCAATCTTTCGTCCAAGCCCAACAACTCATTCTTTTGATCAATTGTAAGGGTGGTGGAGGAACCATCAAAACTAGCTAGGATCATGAATGCCTGCTTAAGTGGAGAAAACTTCCCTGAATCGTTAAGATTAACGGGGGTTGTATTCAAGGCTTCGTTTATTTTAGCCAGTGCTTCCTTTGCTTCTTCTTTAGAATAAACAATTCTAGAGCTTGAAAGCTCGGACTCTAAGCTAGTGAAGAATGTGTTCATGTCTTCCTCAGCAGACTCTTCAGGTTCAATGGCCTGAAATGGTGGAAAAGAAAAGCAATAATAAGAGCTATATATATATATATGCATTAATATTAACTGATTTAGGTAACGTACCACAGTGTGGCTAGAAGACTGAGTTGGTGAAGGAGGTGTGATCTCTACTGGTTTGGTTGTAGGAGTTTTCTGGTTGTCTATGACTGCCTTAACACAATCAGCTTCCTTGGCCTTAAGTTCATCCCAATCAGTTTTGACTATAACTTCATGGGAAATAAAATCTAGAGTCTTATCAGTGCAAACGTATACTTCAACCAAGCATGCATCATTAAGGAGATAGCCTCTTTTAGGGTCGTGTAATTCAGTAAGACGTAAGAATGAAGTGAATCCCCAATCAGCCTGCCTCGCGTTGAAACAATGGTGAGTGACTGCCAAAAACAACAGTGCCTTATCATCAACAACCAGTTCAGTCCAGAAGCTGACAGACTCTACGAAGAAAGGATGGCATAGATAAAATATTTGGCATCTGGACTTCAACAGTTTTGACCATACCAACTCCTCAAACAAGCAGAGCTTTAGGTAATATGAATTCAAAGCTTCCTTTATAAACCCCGAAACTTCTTCGTAATGGCTCTTCCATGCTTCATTACATTTTATATTGTCATTTGGTTCTAGTCTATCATTTCTATTTCTATGTATGCTTGTACGTGGAAAGCTCAAGCATTCCCCAATGAGACAGAGCCCCAGGTGAACATACAAAATAAATGCAAAACAGAACAAGAGGAAGCAATAGCCATTGTTTTCCTAAAGCTTTGATAAATGACAAGTAACCGAGTAAATAACAAAAAGAGTTGAATTACACAATTGGTTCACGCAGTCACACTTAAGACCTAGCATTAAACATATCAATGACCCTTCCCCTATTCCTATACTATGGCTATCTATAGGTGATAATACTCTAAAATGGCATACTTGTATGTATTAATTACATGTATATTTTGAGTACAATCTTACTAATTTGGATTGTTTATGATTTTTTATCTTATAGAGATTAAATTGAAGACAAAAGGAAATTTGAGGCAAAAAGTGTGAATTTAAAGATAAAACAGGTCAGCATACGAAATAGGGAAGAAGTGATACCGAAAATACAAAATGTGGAAGATTTGGAGCAAAATTTTAAAGAAGAGATTTATGAACATTAGGCTTTGTTTAAATTTGAAATTTATTTTTAGGATTATTGCTAGAATTATTATATTGTTTAGATTTAATTTCAAATTATATCTTTTAAACATTATCATCTAGAGTTTAAATAGAAACAAACTAATATATACTATAAATAAGGGATGAAGTGACATGTAACACCCTTTACCTGTATCTGTTGTCAGAATAGGGCACGAGGCATTATCGAAGTTTACTGAATATTTTCAATAATTCTGAATCATTTATTATTCATATTCTGAAAATAATCATAACATCATTTATTGGGCCCTCGAAGCCCAAAACATTTATTAGGAACCTACTGGGATTAAATCGGAATCATAGGAAATTTTTTTGCAGAATCCTATTTATATATATATATAGATTTTAGAAAAAAATTTTATTTCCGAATTAGGTGCAGGATTCATACGGGCGTATCACATAACAAATCTTTTCATAAGAAATTGCATAACTGAAACTTTTCCACTCTTTCATACGCTCAATTATATTTTCATCTAAGCACTTAACATTCCAATGCACCTTATAATTAAACATATTACCATTCAACAGTAATTTGATACTTGCCTCAACTTTAAGCAACAACATTGGTTAGCATACTTTAATACTTACAAACTTATTTTCTCGCCATGTCTCACTTAATTATATTACTCGTTTTAATACACATAATTTTCCTTGTATCAACATATCAAAGATAGTCTCATATTTACATGTCATGATACATATCATTTTCTTTTTGTTTCTTCTTAAATATAAATTATTCAATTCATTATGACAATATTTCATGTACCATAAATTTTTTATAAGTTCAATGTATATTTATTCCAGTAGCAGTTCATAATCTTGAATATGCATAATTATCAGGCAAGTTCCACATACATGTCTTTTCCATGTCATATTTTAGTATATCAAATAATTATCATTTCTATGTATTTCAAGTTTAATTTCATGATTTTAAGTACTTATCATTTTCTATTTTTATCCCGTTGAATTTTTCGGAATTTCGATGGATTTTTAGGGGTACACTTTAGTGTACAAATTCGGGTCCGTCAATTCATATTCATGTTCGCACATTTTCCAATTCAGAGAGCACACTCTCGCAAACCTCATTTCTTACAGCAGGATTATCAGTTCAGGCTAAATCCCCTGCAATAGAGCACAGTTCTACGAACCTCATTTCTTATAGCGGAATTACTAGTCCAGGCTATATCCCCTACAACGACAATTACTCTAATGAGCTTAGATCTGAATTACCAGATCAGGCTAAATTCAGACCCTAATTCGGATTACCCGTCCGGGCTAAATCCATTTCCCACATATTCTTCGGGAGAGCTATATCATGATAGGATCACTTGTCTGGGCTAGATCCTTTTTACCGTCAATTCTTTTTCAGAGATCTATCGAATTTTCCTTCCATTCAACTGAGATTTTTTTTCCTTTTTGTCAAATATATCAATGTTTCATCAATTTTCATACAATGAACATTCAAATCATATTCACATCAATAACATACATTTCAAGCATTTAAGAATATAATTCAAGTTACACGAACTCACCGGGCTAAATTGCAGAATTATCAAAATTCAAGGACATTTTGATAATTTTCTATTTTTCTCGAATTTTCACCCAAATTTTGATCTAAATTAATATTTCATTCAATTTATTAATTTAAACGATAAAAAAATTCATTTCATGCAATTTGGTCATTTTTGACATTTTTACAAAATTACCCTTAAAATTTTACTTTTATTCAATTTAGTCCCTGAACCTAAAACATGTAAATTAACTATTTTAAAGTAAACTCATATTAGCTGAATATTAACATATATTAATTTTCCTCCTCCTCCACTCCAATCCACATCCTTGATACATATATATTACCACTATTTACTTGTTTACTCATAACAAATTGTTCACTTGAGTCATAGTCACTAAATTAATTATATATTGAGATACAGAGCTCCAAATTAAGATCCGTAAATTTTATATAAAACTAGACTCACATATTTTCTTACCATAAAATTTTCAGAATTTTTGGTATAGCCAATAAGTACAGTTTATTCTTTAAATGCATCCTTATTCTGCTGTTTGACAGTTTTGACCCTTTTTCACTAAAAACTAATTATCTCTTTATACAGAATTCGGATGATGTTCTAATTTGTTTCTTTTGAAAATAGACTTATTAAGGATTCTAAGCATATAAATTATAACTCATAATCATTTTAGTACAATTTTTAATGACTTTCTAAAGTCAGAACAGGGGAACCCGAATTCATTCTGAACTTGTCTCACAAAATTTATTATATTTCGTAATTTACAATTCCATTGGTTACACCATTTCTTCTATGAGAAACTAGACTCAATAAAGATTTAATTTCATATTTTTTTATCTTCTAATTCAATTTCCATGATTTATAGTGATTTTTCAAAGTTAACCTACTGTTGCTGTCCAAAACTGTTTTAGTGCAAAATGTTGATTACTAAATTTATAACACCCTTATTCCCTTTCTCTATAGTATTTCCCATCACTTTATCTTGTTTTTCTTCACTAAAATATCAAGAAAGTAAAACCTTATATAATAAAACCCTACATTAACATCAATTTCATACTTTTTCAATAATATCATACTCAAAAATATATTGAAATCTTGATGTTCTTACCTTGCTCTATTAATTTCAATCTTTTACTTGATTTTCTCTCTCCTCCAGCCTCTATGTCTTGAATCTAACTTGATATTCTAGCTCCCCATAGTCTCCTTATCAATTTTCTCTTTTGGTGGCTATGGAAATTTCTTTAAATTCTAAGTGAAAATGGTGAATTTTTTGTGAGGGGACTAAATTGTAAAGAAAGCAAAACTTTCTTTCTTTCTCTCTTCTTCTCACGTTAATGCATGGAAAAATGGTGGGATGGTGGCTTCCATCTTTTTTTTCCATATATATATATATTACTATATAAGATAATAAAATATCATTAAGAAAAAAAATCAAATCAAAATATAATAAACTAATATTTATTTATTTAATCTAAAATATCTCCAACATCATCATTATTTTCTAGATTTATCTCTCCTCTAATTGACCATTTTGCTCTTTAGATATTTTAAAATTCCATCCTTGAGTCATCACTTAGTTTGGTAAAATTACGATTTAGTCCCACATAATTCTTCATCTATTCAATTTGGTCTCAATTCATCCATTTTCCTTAGTTTCTAGATTATTCCACCCTTAAAATATTTACACTATTGATCCTTCAACTTTTTCATATTTACATTTTAACCCCTCAATTTTTGAGTATTTACTATTGGGTAACAAAACTTTTCTCACTTTTACAATTTAATTCTTTCTTGAATTAATATGTCATAATATACTTCCCAATGTTGTCATAACTCAAAATTCTTCTTTTTGTCACTTTATTTCCTTACTATATCAAAAATAATATCTTATTGTAAAAATTTTCGGGGTATTACATTTCTCTCCCCCTTAAAATAAATTTCGTCCTAGAAATTTCCTTGTTTTACTATATCAAGAATATCTACTCTCTTACTGTAATAATTTTTGGGATCACATATCAGCTTAGAACTTTTAAATAAATTGAGTGCTCAAATGTCAAAATTTTCGAACGAAATTTTCACAAAATCATTCCATGAAATTGTAGACCATAAAAATAAAATTTTCCTCGTCGGATTTGTGGTCTCAAAACTACTGTTCTGACTAGACCTAAAAATCGGGCTGTTACAACTCTCCCCCTTTAGGGATTTTCGCCCCGAAAATCTTACCAAAAGAAATTACTTCCAACTCTCATGAAATACTTTCACTAACTTTCCAAAATCACTAATCAATTTAATCTCATATATCTCTATATCATACTTTCTGAAACATATTTTTTTTTCATTTTGACTATCTATCTTCATACTCATGAGTGCACAGAATTTATTCTCTTAGCTGAGGACATGCTTAAATACATGTAACTTAAATCACATGTCAATAATTCAATTCACTTTAATAAAACAACTGTATTGATTTCAACTATCAAACACTAACATATCAAGATACTATTTTCTTAATGCTGAGGATACAACTCAAACACTCAATCTTTCAACATTCTTTTAGCATGCAAACCAAAGATCCTTTAACTGTATTAGTTCAAGGAAACATATATTTTGATTGAACTTATTAACTTTAATCAAATTTACCTGAGGAAAAATTCAATCATACAATTTTAAGTTTATGCTCCCATTATTTATACCCTTACTGATGACAATTCCTTACACAAAATCAGAAAAGTCCAGATACCAAAATCACCACATTTCAGCTCTGGAATTTCATCGTAGCAAAACAATACACTTTTTAAATATGTATGCAAAACAGAATAATAACTAGTCATAAACCGACCAGACCAACAGGGTTTTCGTCTAACATCATAATTAGCTAACATTCTCATAACATAAGAACTCCATTAGAAACTGAACAATTATACACATATCTCTGAGGATAAAAGAATATATAGAATATCCAAAAAAGATCATCGTGTTCATTTCGATTGTAATTGTGACACACAGGCATTTTTACCACTTAATTATCATTTCTCTGACAAATTTTGTTATTACGAACCTCACATTATTCCATTTACTAACAAAAATCAATTCAAAAGAACTTCCAGTTAATACATGCATTCTTTAGGTATCATACCTGAATATTTTGTCTCATCAAATTTAACCTCTTCGTTAGTTCACATTTATGAGCTTATTCAACCTGATTCTTGTAAAAAAATTCATCATAAAGAAATACTTATAAGGGGGTGATGGTGAGGTCATAAAGCCTCTAACTTACTCTCATAAATACATATATATATATAACTTAGCTTTCATCATCAATGTAATACCATCATAACCACATAGTTCATTCCAAGCAAATTAACATATCTATTTATTACAAATGTTTTCTGTCACTCACAATTTCACACAATGGATTTACTTACTTGAGCTCAATATTAATATCTAATTAAATTTCAATACTTGGCTTCCAATTTACTTACTGACATTTGTCAAATTAGAGAACGTCTTACGGAATTGAGTACTTTATTTTCTCGATGCCATAGTCAAACTATGGTCTTACATGTAGTCACATATCACATACCGATGCCATAGCCCAGCTATGGTCTTACATGGAATCACATAATCACATTTTCACATGTTGCCATGGTCAAACCATGGTCTTTTCTGTCAATTCATCACATATCACTGAACGAAAGTACTCATCCTGCGCTCTACTCAATTTGATCTTCCAATTCAATTTTCATGCTATTATAATATTTATAGTTCAATAATAAAGACATAAACAAAACATCATATATTCTAATTTAACAATTAAACATAAGATTCTATCAAATAAATATACTGATTACACTTATTCAAGCAAGTGTACATAAACACACATTCCATTTATTTGTGTATATTTGATTACCATATTTACTTAATCAAATATGTTGAGGACATAACATCATATGCACACCAAGCAAACACGGATGGGCTTATCACCATATAAACTTTCATTTTATTCTACGTTTCCACATTTCTCATCTCAACTTATGGTTATCTCATTTCGTACATTAACACATACTTATCATGAACTTCTATTCATACTTTTCTAAGTTTCATTTCATCATAAACACATTTCAATCACATTAATATAAAATTTTTAGCATTTTTGGAAACAGCTCGATTGGAAGTAATACGGCATTATCGGATATCACGCTATCACGAGTAATAATACGTCATATATAGCTAGACTCACATATGCTATGTTAGTCCGAGAACAAACTAAAGCGTAGCTCTGATACCAATAATTGTAACACCCTTTACTCGTATCCGTTGTCGGAATAGGACACGAGGCATTTCCGAAGTTTATTGAACATTTTCAATAATTCTGAATCATTTATTATTCATATTCTAAAAATAATCATAATGTCCCTTTATTGGGCCCTCGAAGCCCAAAACATTTATTAGGAACCTACTGGGATTAAATCGGAATCATAGGGAATTTTCTACAAAATCCTATATATATATATAGATTTTAGATTTTTTTTTAATTTCCGAATTAGGTGTAGGATTCATACGGGCGTATCACATAACAAATCTTTTCATAAGAAATTGCATAACTGAAACCTTTCCACTCTTTCATAAGCTTAATTATATTTTCATCTAAGCACTTACCATTCCAATGCACCTTATAATTAAACATATTACCATTCAATAGTAATTTGACACTTGCCTAAACTTCAAGCAACAAAATTGGTTAGCGTACTTTAATACTGACAAACTTATTTTCTCGCCATGTCTCACTTAAATTTATTACTCGTCTTAATACACATAATTTTCCTTTTATCAACATATCAAAGATAGTCTCATATTTACATGTCATAATACATATCATTTTCTTGTTGTTTCTTCTTAAATATAAATTATTCAATTGATTATGACAATATTTCATGTACCATAATTTTTTATAAGTTCAATGTATATTTATTTCAGTAGCAGTTCATAATCTTGAACATGCATAATTATCAGGCAAGTTTCACATACATGTATTTTCTATGTCATATTTTAGTATATCAAATAATTATCATTTCTATGTATTTCAAGTTTAATTTCATGATTTTAAGTACTTATCATTTTCTATTTATATCCCGTTGAATTTCTCAGAATTTTGATGGATTTTCAGGGGTACACTTTAGTGTACAAATTTGGGTCCGTCAATTCATATTCATGTGAGCACATTTTCCAATTCAGAGAGCACACTCTCCGAACCTCATTTCTTACAGCAGGATTACCAGTCCAGGCCAAATCCCCTGCAAGAGGAACCTGACTTTAACCAACCATCACTTTTGTGAGACCGTCTTACACTAGATCACCATTTCTTAATGGCGAATGCCATGCCATTTCATTTCTTGGGCTCGATAACCTGTGACGTAGTAAGTTTGCGAACCGACTGTGTAACATTCCCAAAACATACAATAAGACAGCCTTTGCACAAGATGAAAAGATTACTTTTGGAACGATATGGACAGATGCGTCATTCCCGTAATGCGGAGAAATGATGAATACTCATTGAGAAGGGCTAAGTGCAGGTTCTAAGCTTAATGAACTCTTTTGGATGAGTCTTGATAACCTTGGCTAGATGAGTTTAGTGGCTCATGTTTTTTGGGAAAAAAACACAAGTTTAATAAAAAGAAATTTTATTAGAAAAGAAAAAAAGCAAAAATGATCAAAGCCTTATAGGGAATAAGCATTTACAACAATGATGAGTTAATATTCATGTCACTCCATCTCCTATTTATAGTACATAAAAAAATCTAGTTTGTTCCTATTTAAACTCTACATGATAATATTTAAAAGATATAATTTGAAATTAAATCTAAACAATATAATAATCCTAACAATAATCCTAAAAATAAAATTTAAATTTAAACAAAGTCTTATTTCATAAATCTCTTCTTTGAAATTTTGCCCCAAGTCTTCCACACTTTGTATTTTTGGCACCACTTCTTTCCTATTTCATATGTTGACCCGTTTTGTCTTTAAATTCACACTTTTTGGCCCCAAATTTTCTTTTACCTTCAATTTAATCCCTACAAGATAAAAAAAACTATAAACAACCCAAATTAGTAGGATCGTACTTAAAATATATATTTAATTAACCCATAAAAATATGCCATTTTAGAGTATTATCATATTCCTCGTACTTAGCTCATACTTGCCCCAAGTATGGTTCTTATTCCATTATGTAATTTAGATTTACTATGAAAGAAGTATCACTCCAAAGTTTTATAAACATTAAGCATAATGCGTATAAAAAATAAAGAGAACATTTAGCTTGCTTTAAGTAAAACCGAAAAGTGTTCCAACTTAAACACACAAAAGTTAAATCGAGTTGAATTCTTTCATGAAAATTAGATAATTTACAAAACTTACCAAGACACCCTATTTGTTTCACCCTTAGTCCCCAAATCCAAATCCAATTCTTTTTTTTTTCTTTTTTCCTTAATTTTTTTCACTTAAGAATGTATTGGCTATTTTGACGCAAAGTGAGATTACAACCCAAGCACCCCACCTTGGTTATTCAGCCAAACACACTCTTAATTTTTTTTTGTTTAATTCCGGTTAGTGGAATTTTATGTAACACGTCACACAACATTTTACGCGAAGTAGGATGATAACTCAAACACCTTACCTTGGTTACTTAGTCGGTCATGTTTTAAGCTATGCTCATAACCACGGAATCATCAAATTTTATTTAGTCAAAAATAATTCAATTTAGTCATTAATACTATCAACATTTAATATTTTAGTCACTCTTCTATTAAATTATAAACAAAAACAAAATTGTTTAGTTTAGTTTGACAAAGACTAAAAAATTTTAATCCTATAGGACCTCTTGGATTCCATATTCTACCCTTGTAAGTATGATTAGTTAAAGAGCAGTAAGGATAATTTAGAAAATACAAACTTTTAAACGCAATATTAGACAAAAGCAAAACCAATTACACAAATTAAATGCATATCTAGCTCAAAACACCAATCCTATAAAATTCCTACAGTTATTAAATCTTTTCGTTAATGGAAGAGATGAAATCTTTGATTCTTGCCCATTCAGCCTCAACACTCTTTCTCTTCTTCCAAGCCAACCCTGGCGGTGGCCTCATATACTGCCCATTCCTTTCCCAGTGCATCCAATATACGAAATTAATTATTTATTTGTAGCAGTAGTGATTTGGAGAGCCAATTGAAGGCTACTGCCGGTCGGCAAGCACACAGTAGTCAACTGAAAAGCAAAAACGCAGCAGCTTGTGCCAACAATTTTGGTTGGTGCAACAATGGCCTTAATCGGTTCAATTTAGACCAGCTATGGAAGCAAGTCTTGAAGGAGCAATCACCCACTATTTTTGGATTTTGGAGCAATTAGCAGCATGTAGAACGGGTTAACAATGAGATAGTAAAGAGGCATTAAATTAAGCCAAATAGCAGCAGATTTTTGAACATGTTCGGTAACTGATTTGTAAAACAAAGTGCAGCAATTTTGGAACCAATTGCAACTTGATGTACAAGTGAGGAATTTTCGGTAAATGGCAGCAAAGTAGCAATACCTTGGAGGTGAAGCAAACTGATTAAAGAAGGACAAATTAAGAGAAAAAAAAACACTTGCTCACATAACTTTAATATATTACCTTAAAATGAAACAAAAGTAAAGTAAGCACAGAATCAAGGCCAATAGAGGGTTGCAGCAGACCAACAAACAAAATATATTACCATAACATGAAACAAAAGGATTAAGCACTTCCAAATATGCTTAATAGCATAAGTTACTTTCCGTGCAAACCATAAATATTATCCTAAAGCTACTTATCTAAGCACAAAAGTTTAAAAATATCATTGCCTGCCACTCTATTCGTCTTCGGACTTGTAATATATCAGCGCCAACTTCGCTTGCTCAGCCACAAATTCAGTTCGCTCCGCAAACAACTCAAACTGCGCCATTTGCAATTTCCTCCATTTTGCCTCCATAGCAGCCTTCTTTTTACCATCAACCATATCCAACCCGACCTTTACAACTCCCACGTCCACGTCAGAGACACAAAATATCATATCAAGCAAACTACTGGAACTCTTAGACACCACCTTATCGACCTCTATTGGCCCCGCATTGTCACTTTTCTTATCGGATGAAGAAGGCAACACAGCTTTCAATGCAGCCACTGCCTTGTTATTCCCCTTGGCTTTCCCATTTGACTTGGCAGTTGAAGACTGAAGTTTTCCACTAACCCCCTCTTTGCCCCATATCTTTTTTCGACAACTCAAAAGCTTTCTGTTCATGGGCTTTAGAGAAATTCGATCCTCACCCTTCTTAGAGAAAGTTAGCAACCGGTGCAGCGGTGTCCGATTCGGATTCGGAATCAGAACCGGATTCATCAGATTCATCGTTAGCGGTTTCAAGCTTTCTGGATGGTGGGGTCTTGTGGGTTTTGGGGTCTTCCTCATCTTCTTCCTCAGAAGAAGTCACCTCTTCATCTTCTTCTTCAGAGGAAAGAGCGGCTGGTGGGACTTCAACAGGGTAGAACGCTTCGGTGCCATTGAGAAAGAGAGAGAGCCGAGAGGGAGGATGCTACTTGTTTGTTTAATGGTTTTATAGGGAAAGAGGTACTGGGAGATAAAAGTTTTTGTATTCAGAAGGTTGCATCAGTCAAACGGGCTGTAAATTTGACAGAAACGAAGAGTTTTTATTCACTAATGGAAATCTAATTCAAGGTTACTAACTTTTATGGATGCTTTCATACTTGATTTTTATAAAAAAATATCATTTATAAATATGACAATAGTCCATTGTCGTCCAGTGGTTAGGATATCTGGCTTTCACCCAGGAGACCCGGGTTCAATTCCCGGCAATGGAAAGGTACTTCAATTTTTATTGCTCTCCTTTTCTCTTACTGACACGTGGCACACACCCACCAGCTTTTTTTCATTTTATAAATCAGTTAATTTTCAACTTTAGTCCTTTTAATATGCTTAAATTTGAGATTTAATTCTTGTACTTCAATTTCAATTTTAGTCTTAATATGCTTAAATTTGACATTTAATCCTTACACTTTAATCTCTAACACCATTTGGTCTTTATATTTTTATAATTATTTTAAATAATTAATATCATTAACTTTTCAATTAAATGTGGCTACATATAATTTAAAAACAATAAGGTGCAGAGATTAAATTCTTCAAAATAAATGTTAGAGAATTAAATTATAAATATACAAAGTGTAAAACTTTTCCTCTATATTTAAAACAACCTTTTAAATTCTTTTCGAAACAAGAAACAGATTTTTTCAAAGTGCAGTTTCTATGTTTGAATTTGGAATTAAGTGTAAACTAAAGACTTGAATCTTAGGTTAACCTTAAATCATGCTTGGAACATTTCATTGATAAAGATTATTTTTATATAAATTTAATTCTATATTATATTTTAACAGTATTAACATACAAAGTTATGTTTTTTTTTTTAATTTTTAATAGAAATTTTTAAACATGTATATAAATCCAATATATGAACACCACCTTTCTATGTAAACCTTGTTATTCGTATATTTTTTTCTTTTTTTAGGGGGTAAGATAACGAAATAGTTTGATATATTATTACAAGCTAATTCTATCTAATATCATTTGATATGAAACTTTAGCCTTTTTACTTTAAAAATATAAAAATAAACAAAAAAAATATCAAAATGGTATCCCACCCACATTATTTACCAAAATGGTATGTTGCGGGTCATTTAATTAATGGCATAGTAGGCTCAGATATGTTAATTATGGTACTTTACGTACATAAATTAACTTAGAGCACATTCCTTCATTTCACAATAGTAATTATAAATGTGAAACATGTGTTGAGGCAAATTAATAAAGGTAAAAAAAATCACTGGATCTAATACATAGCAATGCTTGTAAAGCTTGGTTAAACGAGAGGAAGGAATAAAAATGTTTATTACCTTCATTACTACGAGCTAAGACGAAGAGAATTTATTCTCTATAAGCAAGAAGTTGAAAACCAACTTAATAAATGATTAAGTAATCATGATGATGGATATATTGAATCATTTCAATAACACCACCATACTTTCCTAAAATAGAGTAATCGAGAAGAAAATCAGATTCTAAAAGAAAAGATGAATGCACAGCTAAAAAGCTTTAGGTTATCACGTAAAATGTGGGGGGAGCGTTTCTATGCGTAAATTACCTTTTAAATAAGATACCCCACAAGAAAAGGGACAAGATGCTACATAAGTTATGGGAAGGTAGAAAATCATCCGTGTGGGAGGTGTATTGCTAGCGTAACATATAATGGTAAGTCGAGACATATGCGACGTCAACATAATACCGTTAAACAAATTATCTCAAACGGAGTTATCTATATTGATTTTGGAAAATTAAAAGATAACATTGCAGATCCACTAACCAAAAGTTTAAAACGAGATCATGTTGTTAAAACATCGAAAGGAATGCGACTAAAGCCTATGAAAATAAAAGGCGCTATGTGAAGGAAAACCCTACCTAGTTAACTGAAGATCCCAATATCTAAGTTCGAAAGGACAACCTAATTGTTCAGACCTTGTGAGGTCACTTTGGGGGTACTTATCCCAAGTCCGTTCCTATGATGTAAACAGTGACTAAAAACGGGATAGGTTAGGCAATGCTTTTAATAACCATTGTATGTTTCTATGAGCCGAACAACATAAGTCACCTATGTGAGAGTGAAGTGAAGTCGCTTCAATGAGACTATTAGGCATAGTTCTCTCAAACTCTTGCAGAACCAGAAGATGTTCACAGCTATATGAACATACCCATGAGAACTAAAACCTTGCCAGGGAGGTAGCTGTGTGAGGTATATCATCGTTTACACAAAAGGCAGAACGGTTTAAGGACATCACGTCTACTGGTCAGCTAGTAAAGTAAATATACTATAGCAAGGGAAGGTTCAAGGGTGGATACCTCCCTATCCTATACAACTATCGATCGTAGATTCTATCACCACATCGAGTCAAAGTTTTTCGATAAAACTATCAATTTTCATTCATGTGGGGGATTGTTGGAAAAATTACATTCTTATGGGAAATTTGAGGCATATTCTCAATAGGTAAAGGTGGAGAATTGAATCATAATTTTATGGTTCATATTCTACTCCATGAGACCTTTACAACGGTATATCATATGCTCAAAATGGTTGAGTGATGAATGAGAAATTAAAGCTCAAAGTAAGCTACTTGGAAATATTATTAAGGAAAAATAATAGGCTTAGACCCCACATTGGTTAAATACCAAGTATGGGATGTGTTTATATATGTGAACTTTCTTAAAGGGTAATTGAATGACTAAGCTTGTAACTTTGCCTCGCGTGCAGGAAGGTGTAGGTCCAAACCCGATAGGTTTGGGGTACACCCGCACAATGTGGGTGACGCGAAATGTCCGAACAGGTCGAAAATTTATATTAGCCCAACACGAATTTATTTTTCCTCAGCAGAAAAAATCTGCTTATATATGGAAACTTATTTTATTAATTTGATTCTAATAAATCTGTTTAAATTTTTTATTTAATGGCAGATATTGGGGATATTTTTTCCAAAAATTCCAACACTCTCTCCATGCCTATAAAAGGCGATGATTCTGAAAGTTTTTTGTACACTTTCATACTCTCTAAGAATTTCTCTTGCCGAAACTCTATTATTCTCAAGAAATCTCTTTTTTCCATCCTTCGTGTTTTATAAATATTCCGGTGATAGAAAAATACATTGTTCATTCGATTGATTGTGGTAGATGTGCTATTACTTCGATCATTGTTGTTGTATCTTGGGAGCTTTTCGACCAACGTTACTCCAAGTATCGTAGAGCGGTCGAATCTGTCTTAAGGAAACTGTGTTTCACGAGCCTCAACATTTCGTAAAATCTCAATTCTCCTTTATTTCAATTGTTTATTATTGTTTTATTTGATTTTCATATTTGATAAATTCATTATAAATATTTATGTTCATATTTTATTTTACATGTGTTTATTTATAATTAATTTATTTTGTTCGCTAACATGTTTTGTCCAACATTTGAGGGTGTTGTAGAGGTGACACTACTTTATACGGGTCAGTAATATGGGATACGAGTACGTTATTTTGGGGATTTTGTGGTGCCTTCCTAACAGGTGACACTAGATTGATTAAACCCATCAATATTGCATTTTAGAGTTTTACGAGCTTAGGCATTAACTGAGGGTTTCACTGGAAAATGGGGTTTAGGGGTTTATAAACTATTTAGGGTGTTGGAAAAAATTGTGCTAATTCAAAAAAAAAAGTGAGAGTAGAGATTAGAGAAGAGAAGAATGAGACGATTTAAAGAAAACAAAGAAGATAAGATAAGATAGAAGAGGGCTTAGATCAGTAGAGAAATAGAAAAGAAAGAATAGGGTTTTTTTTTAAAGAGAAAGAAGCAACAACAACTTAGTAGTAGAGAAGAAAAAAGAAAAAAAGGTTTTAGGGTTTGAAAGGAAAAAGACGGTTTGAAAGGGAAAAAAAGAAGATAATGAAGTGTTTTGGGTTTAGTTTGGGGTTTTCAAATTCTTTTCTTTTTAAAGGTAATATTTTTTAATTATTTATTTTTTAGTGTAGTGTTTATTGTTATTTTTAATTGTTTTTTTTTGTTTGAGGGGAGGAAGCAACACTTAAATTGTTATTTAAAAGTAAATTGATTTTTATAGTTATTTGTTAATATTTTTTGTAATTAATTCTTTTTAGTATTAAATATTTGTTTGATCTTATAGTTTTATTTGTTCTTTTAAAACATCAAGCTAATGATTTATTTTGAAAAGACAAGGTTGGTGTCGCCTCTACACCACCTTCAACCACCCACAACATCCCATTTTGGTAAATAATGTGGGTGGGATACCATTTTGATATTTTTTTTGTTTATTTTTGTATTATTAAAGTAAAAAAGCCTGAAAAATTGAACAAAAATTAATAAACCCATCACTTTTTGGAAGAGTGAAATTCATTTTAAGCAACAACCTATATTAATTATTTGTACGGATATAATATTTTTTGGTAGAAAATAAACAACAACTTCTACAATTACAACCACTGGTTTTATTACAATACCAAAGCTTTATTACGATCCTCTAACAAAATGTCTTTCACTGCATGTAGAGGAGCAACAAATAATTGTAAACCAGCAAGATGAATGGCTATTTTGGCCAAGCAATCTGCAACTTCATTCTAAGATCTCGGCATATGCTGTAATCAGATTTCTCATTCTTGGTGCATCATTTCATGAATCAACCGTAATTCCACCATTTTACTACTAGAAGCACTACCAGCCAAAAGAGATTCAACCAACAACACATTGTCACATTCCAGTTATATTCGTCCAAAATCATTATCCCAAACTATGCATAGTCCTTATAAAATAGATCTAGCTTCATTTTTAAAAATAGATTTCTTACCCAATAACATAGTATAACCACATTACCACATTGCATTCAAGTCCCTCAACACACCTCTAATTGATGCATTCGCATTATTAGAAGACACCGCCCCATCCGTATTTACTTTAATCCATCCATCCTCCGGTGGTGCCTAATAATAGATAGTGACCATCTGATTTGGCTAGAATAGATTGGAACTGGAAGTTGCATAACTCTTTACCCATATGAGACCTGTATCCACAAGATTTTGAATGCAATTATGTCTATTAGAAAAGACAAAATGATTCCTATTCTTCCATAACAACCAATATATTATGGAGAAAAGAGTCCTCAATTCAAAATCCTTACTCCCACAATGCCCCTTATCTTGAATATTCCAAACTAATCAATCCTTCAGTTGTAATGAAAAGAAAATAATGTGAGCGTGAATCGACACAACTAACATCCAAATCACCCTTGAAAATGGGTAATCCTGCATAGCATGAATCCCAGATTCGCATAAAGTAGTACATCTGGGACAATTCCCACCATTTGATATATGCCTCATCAATCGTTCCCCATTCATTAACAATATATTTTGCCAAAAAAGCCAAAGGAATACTCAAACCCTTTAAGGTGTCTTAGTTTTCTATATCAATTTCCACATAGGAGAAGCCTCATGACTCACCACACAAAGATTCTTATATTCTCAAAATTAGAGAAGTTCTCTTTCGACATCCATTTCCACGCTAGCTAATCCAGGCCTGCATCAGGAGTAGGTGGCAACACTGTTGCTATTTGGTTAACAACGTTGTCAGGAATCAAACTTCTTAACCGGGCCCAAACCTAATCTCCAGTAGAATAAAAAAAATCACAAACATAGAGCATGTCATCTGGCTGAACAATCCCTCTAAAGAAAGCTCTGAGCCGACCAATCTCCCGAAGTTATACATCATTCTAAAAATTAGAGAGCCCAACATCACCAATGGACCAAAAAATGTTGTCAATTACCTCTAACCAAACTGCATTCAACGATCTCCAAATGAAAAAACAGTTACTCCTCGCAATTAAGGTTGGAACCCTTCCCATGAACACGATACTTTTTTCTTAACATTTGAACCCACAGTGCATCTATCTTTGTAAGTAATTGGAAACCTAATTTCAATAGAAAAATTTTGTTTTGATCCACCAAATTTCGTAGTCCAAGCCCTCCAGAATCGAGAGGTTTATAATAGTCTTTCTAAGAAACAAGCATCGGTCTCCTAGCTTCGAAGCTAGTACCCTAAACAAAGTTACGTGCTAATCTCCCATTCTCCTTACAAATCGAAACTGGTATATATACCATACTCATGAAGTAGTTGGGAATTGCTAGTAGAACAGATTTGGCTAACGTTATTCTCTCTGCCAGTGATAATTTTTTTTTGCTTTCCAACCATTGAGTTTGTTCCTTACCTTATCAACCACAAACTTGAATGTATTCATTACCGTTCTTTTCTAAAGTAGTGGCATTCCAAGATAACTTCCCAGATCATCAACTCGCACAAACCCTATCTGACTGCAAATTGTTGCTGCTAAAGTATCTAAAGTGTTATAAGAAAAAAACACTTGTGATTTGTTTCTATTTATCTTTTGACTCAAAAAGTAACAAAAATCATTCAAGATTCCATTGATCAAAGCTGTCTGCCTCCTATTCGCCTTACAAAACAACATGAGATCATCGGTAAAAAATAGATTTGACAAATCAGGACCACTCATTGATAATCTTAATAGGACTAAGTTTTTGTTCCACTGCATAATCAATACAATGGCCTAGTCATTCCATATAGAGAATAAAAAGATATGGAGATAAAAGATCTCCTTGTCAAATGCAACGTGTCGGTTTAAACGTATTCGTCGAAGATGATGACATACAATTTAAAATAATAGTAATTAACAACCGTAGTTTAGAAATAGTATCATCCAAAAAATCTCATCTAACTTTATCATAATAGGAAAACTTTGTGAAAAGAAAAAAATTATGAAAAAAAGGAGAAGAAATGAGAAATATAAAAAAAAGAGAAAGAAGGAAGAAAATAGGGGAAAGAAATATGAGAAAGAAATTTGAGAGTTTCAATTGTCAAATAGGATGACACGTGGTGACGCATGATTGGTCAGCACTGCCACATCAGGAAAAAAGTAACAGCGTTAGTCACAGGTACCAAACTAGTGGACGGAAAAAGTTCGGATATTAATCAACGATAAAAAAACTATAAGTACCAATCTGAGATAAGTGAAAAAATTCAGGTACCAATCTAATGTTTAACCCAAAATAAAAACATTTATTGTACAATTTACGATGTTTTCCTCATCATTAATGGCAATATGTATGGATCGATAAAAGTGAAAGATAAAAATTTTATCTTAAATATATTTTATATATTAAAATCACATACAAATATAATTATCACAATTATTTAAAATAAATTTTAGCTTAAATATTACATTTTCTAAAAAGTTGATTGAAGAAACTCTCTCTCCGGTTGACTTTGTGATTAGAACGAATTCTGCGGGTAGGGCAACGATGAAGGTTAATCGATGTACGGATGGGCCCTCAGACTCGATTGATCTGACTGTAGATGGAAATGGATAGCCCATACAGAATAAGATTGTGAATACGGCGATGATATATTATAAAACTAAATTGATAGGTGATCCGGTGAGTCACAATTCGATAGTAGATTTAGAGGAAGATTTTGAATTGCAGGATGGAGACGTGACCACGGTGCTAATGGGTGGAGTCCCATCGATTACTTTCTTCGATCATGTTTAGCAATTTATAGCGCGAAAAATGACCCTAACTGTTGTGGTGAAGCTATTGGGGAAGAAGATAGGGTTTTATACATTGCTTAATAAGGTCTCTTCGTTGTGGAAACTATAGAGTCGATTTCAATTGATGGATTTGGAAAATGATTTCTACCTCGTTCATTTTAAAGATATGGATGATTTTGACAAAATTCTAATAGGTGGTCCATGGGTAATCTTTGGTCATTATCTAACGATAAAACCTTGGTTATTAGATTTCTCAACTGCTAACACAAAAGTAGATAATCAAATTGCCTGGATAAAATTGCCTGGTTTATCGGAAGGATACTACTCAAAAATGTTACTTCGGGCTATAGGGCAAACAAATGGGCCGATGATTAGAATTGATGAACATACGAATATAGCAATAAGAGGAAGGCTCGCTCTGTTGGTAGTGTGTGCAGATCTTAGGAAGTCTTTGATTTTTAAGGTTCGAATAAATGGTAAAACGCAAAGGGTCGAATACGAGTCTCTGCCAAATATCTATTTTACTTGTACGTTGTATGGGCATACAACTGCACTTTGTTCAAGAGAAGAAACAGGCATGATGGAAAACTCGATGGACACCACAGTACTAATTACGAAGGAATCAAATCTGATTAATAGGGTTGAAAAGCAACCATTTGGTCCTTGGATGCTAGTGGAATGAAAACAGAGAGGAAGGTTTAAAGAGTCTACAATGGTGGCTAACAGTGGTCAATACAACCGATATAGGGGATCGCATTTCTTTATTCTGGAGGATGGCAGAATTAATAGTGCAACAGTTAATCATGGAGTTAATTTTGTTGCTAAAGAAGAAAACAACGAAGTTACTGTAGATTTGTAGAGATATGTGGAAGGGATGAGTTCGAAGGCAGCTGATGATGTCAGTGGGAATAGGAAAATTGTTTCTAGGGCAAAAGGGAAAGAATTAGCTGTGGCTAATGGGCATAGGAAAAATCTACAAATATTGAGACCTAATAGTAATGGTCCAGGGCTTCATTTAAGTAAAGGTGTCAGTGGGTTTAACGATGGAGCAAATTTGGTAAAATCAGGCTTTGATGGGCCGTTTGGTAATTTAAAGACCCAAGCTATGAATTTTAAAACAAACTTAAATAGAAATAAACACCAAGCCTATCGTCACACGAATCAGGTTTTAGAAAAGAAAATAAAATGTTTCAGTTTGGTGCTATGAGAAATGAGAGTATGGGAAGAGAAGTGGAGGCCACTGTGGAGGAGGACATGCACCGTAAGAAACCTCTTGATATCGGGTTGACAAATCATGATCAACTTATGATGGGAATTTCGGAGGCTATGGAAGACATCATTCAAGCAATTGAAACTTCCTGTCAACAAAATAAATTAGAGGATCCATCGAATTCTTTGATGGTTGGTATGGAAGCGTAAATGAATCAGGAAAATGAGGTAAGTCGTTCATTCCTTAGCTATTAGTTTGATTGTCGGTTTTGACTATCTACTGTTTATGGTTATAGATTCTAAGCTGATTCTTTAGAATTGTCAAAGAACAGGGCATCCCCGATTCCATAAATTTATTAGTGAATATAGAAAGGAGTTTGACCCTGATGTTTTTTGTTTTTTTGAAACGCGAATCAGTGGTGAGCGTGCTGAAGTTATTATAAGTAGAATTGGTTTTCTGAACTTGTGTAGGGTTGAAGCGAAAGGCTTTGAATGATGAATTTGGGTTTTTTAGAAAGATACTGTACATGTTGAAATTCTTGATTTACAACCTCAAACAATTAATATGAGGATCCGATGTACTCATTATTCTTCTCAATTTCTTTGTACAACTATCTATGGTAGTCTCCAACCAACAAAAAGAAAGATATTGTGGGAATATGTTGGTTCAGTCGCAGAACAGATTATTGAACCTTGGGTTATTGCTGAAGATTTCAATGTTATTTTAGATTCTTCAGAACGGATTGGTGGTGCAGATTCGACAAGAAATGGATGTCTGTAGTTTTAGGAATTTATGTTTAATTATAGCATCCGCGGTTTAAGCTTTTGTGGGTCACAATTTTGTTGGAGTAGAAGAGGCCTGTCTCAGCGGTTAGACCAAGTATTGGGTAATGCAGCTTAGTTCTCCTTTATGTCAAATTGTTATGTTCGAAACCTTTATCTCTAAAATCTGATCATCATCTGGTTTTACTTTATTTAAAGCTGAAGCAAAGAAGAGGAGTTAGACCCTTTCGTTGTTTGGAGAGTTAGATGTTACATGCAAATTTTAAAGAGCTATATTTTTAGAATTTGAGGAATGATATTTTCGTGGTAGACAATTTGAATTAGTTTCAAGTAGAGGTTCAAGACTAGAATAAGACAGTTTATGATAATATATTTCAAAGAAAGCGCTAGTTAATTTCAGAACTTAAACGGGTGCAGCATATTTTGGAATTAAGATACTCTTAGTGCCTTCGTAATAGAGAGCTAGAACTGAGACTAGAAGTGGAGGAAATTTTGTATCATGAGGAATTATTATGGTTCCAAAAATCATGTTCTAATTGGCTTGTGAAGGGAGACAGGAATACCAAATTTTTTCGTAGTCGTACATTAGTTAGGCAATAAGATAATAGAATTGTGGGTTTCAAAATTGATGGTGATGAGTGGTATTTTCAGTCGACGGTGCTTAAGAAACATGTTGTGAAGTTTTTCAAAAAAATTTATTTTATGGATTACATTGTCTATGGTGGTCTTACATGTAGAGGGTATTTCCCGACATTATCACAAATAGATAAAGAGAACCTTAGTATGGTGGTCTTGAATATAGAGATTCGTAAGACAGTGTTTGATATGGTGCCACTTAAAACATCTAAAATTGATGGATTTCATACAAAATTCTACCAATCACAATGGGATGTTGTAAGGTTGATGGTGTGTAGATTGGTTCAGCGGGTTATGGAGGGGTATCTTTTAGATCAAAGACTAAATAAAACATGACTTGTTCTTATTTTGAAAGTTCAAGGATCTGAGAAGGTTTCGCAGTTTAGACCTATTAGTCTATGTACGGTAGCTTACAAAATTATCACGAAAGCTATTGTCAACAGATTAAGATCGTTAATGATGAAACTGGTTAGTCAAAATCAAGCTAGCTTTGTGATGGGAAGAAATATTTCGGACGATATTATTGTCATTCAGAAAGTTGTTCATTCTATGAAAAACTTTAAAGGAATGAAGATTGGGATAATCCTCAGAATTGATTTAGAAAAGGCGTATGACGGATTAAGATGGAATTTCCTAGAAGAAACGTTGTCTACTGTTGGTTTTTCGACTACTCTAATTTTTGTTATCCTTAACTGTGTATCTTCATCATCTTTTCAAGTTCTTTGGAATGAAATGATGACTGAGGCTTTCAAACCCTTCTCGTGGTATCCGACAAGCGGATCCCCTATCGCCCTATTTATTTGTTCTGTGTATGGAATGGATGGGGTATCTAATTAATGAAGCGATTAATAAAAAAAGATGGGTTCCGCTGCGATTGTCTGGGAAGGGGCCGAATCTTTCTCATTTGTTTTTGCAGGTGACTTATTGTTATTCTGCAAGGTTAATTTAGGGCAATCTAATATTGTTATTGATATTCTAAATAAATTTTTTCTACTACTTGGGACAGAAGGTGAACAAAGGTAAATCCCAAATCTTTTTTTTCACCAATGTTCTAGATGAATTATCTTCGGCTATTTGTAGGAAAATAGAGTTTGCATACATTGATGATCTAGGAAGTAACTTGGCATGCCGATTTTACATGGGAGAGTTGGTATTCATTCATTTGAGTTTGTTGTGAAGAAGGTTCATGACAAGTTAAATGGTTGGGTTGCAAAGAAGCTTTCATTAGCCGGTCAAGCTACGCTAGCAAAAACAGTACTCCTGTCTATTCCGAACTATTTCATGGCAACGACTCAGTTGTCAATTTTAGCCTGTAGGGAAATTAAAAAGTTGGCTGGGAATTTTATCTAGGGATCTACGGTTGAGATGAGGAAGCCAACACTAATTCGTTGGGATGTTTGTTGTACTTCTATGGTTGTGGGTGGGTTTCGTATATGTAGCTTAATGGACCAAAATAAAATTTTCTTATTGAAATTAAGATTCCAGTTACTTACAAAGACGGAAGCCTTATGGGTACAAGTTGTGAGAAACAAGTATAATTTGTGTGGAGTTTTACCAACCGGTATCTCAAGATATAATTGTTCATTCTTTTGGAGGTCACTCATGAAATTTTGGCCTGAGGTACTCAAAAATATTTATTGGGTAATAGAGGATGGACGTCTGATGAATTTTTGGAATGACCTTTGGGTCCCTCAGGTGGGAATTTTGAAAACATGGCATACTGGAGGGTCAAGATTGGATGATACTCTTCGAGTCAGTGATTTGGTGGATGATAATGGTAATTGAGATTGGGGCTATCTAAGAAATTTACTTCCTGACAGCATTGTTTTGCAAATAGGCGTAGTAGTCCCACATTCGTTGGATGCTGGGCCAAATTGTCTTGCATGGAAATGGGCGACTAAGGAGATGTTCTCTGTATCTGAAACTTATAAGAAACTCCATCAGTTTGATTTAGGTGTCAATGCACATAGTTGGAAAATTATCTGGGAAGTAAGAGTGCCTCAAAGAGTTAGAATGTTCATGTGGACTCTATGGCATGAGAGAATTTTGACTAATGATGAAAGGGTAAGGAGACACATGACAAATTATAGAAGTTGTGAGAGGTGTAGCCATGTTGATGAATCAAGTATCCATGCTTTACGTGATTGCAGTTTCGCTAAAGCGGTGTGGTTGTCGATTGTGCCGAAACATAATCAGGTACAATTTTTCTCTTTTTCGCTTCAAGACTAGTTGCTGTGGAATTTGCAAAATATAGGTAATTATAATTATCATGATATTGAATGGCAAATGTTCTTCTCAATAATTTGTTGGCTATTATGGAAAAATAGAAACATGTATTTGTTTTCAATAGGCCATAGTTGTGGTCAGGAAATTATGGATACAAGCATAAGTTGGGCAAGAAGTTATAAGTGGTTAAACATGGCACGATTGCATGATAGTTCGAGGGTGACAACCAATCAGTGGGCATGTCCAACTAAAGGATGGGTTAAACTTAATACGGATGGAGCTGTATCGAGAAATAACTCATTTGCTGGCATTGGAGGAGTGTTTAGAAGTGCCGATGACAAATGGTTAGGTGGTTTTTCGATGAAGTTAGGAAATGATTCAATTTTCAAGATTGAGGGGATAGCCTTACTTGAAGGCTTACTTATATCATGGAGGAAAAGTCATCGACAGTTGGAAGTGGAATGTGATAATGCTCTCTTAGTTGAATTGATTTTAGCTTGTGGAGTTACAGATAGTCATTTGACTGAAATGTGTATTATCCATCATTTATTGAGTCGAAATTGGAAGGTCCTTGTTTGTCATATTTTGAGGTTGCAAAATATAGTAACTGATCATATGGCTAAGTGTATGGCGACTAATTCAATAGAAATTCATTAGTTTGAAAAACCCCCGGCAATCAGCTAGAAATTTAATTAATGCGGATTATGTTCTTGCTTTGAGTCACTAGTGTAATTCTTAAAATTTTTTACTTTAAGATGTATTTTTTTCTACTAAAAAAATAATCTTCAAAGAGGATATACTTTTTTAATCAAAGGTAAATTTGTAAAAGTGAAAGCTAAAAAATTTAGCTTGAATTAAAAATGTCGGTTTAAAAATATGATTAATTTAAAAAAGTTACTTTTGATTTGAAATTATGATATGATGGAGCTTGAATTAGATTTCCGACGCTTGGTTAGGGGGAAAACTCTTTATTTCCCACATTTAAACTTTGACTCTTCGTTTCTATCAATTTTACAGCCCATTTGAAAAGAAAACCTTCTGAAATCAGTCCTTCATCCCCCCTCTTTCCCTATAAAACCATCAAACAAACAAGAAGTATCCACCCCACTCTCTCTCTCTTTCTTAATGGCACCAAAGCATGCAAACCCTGTTGAAGTCCCAGCACCCGCTTTTTCATCTGAAGAAGATGAAGAGGTGACTTCTTCTGAGGAAGAAGAAGAAGGGTCTTCAACTGAGGAAGAAGGTGAGGAAGACCCCAAAACCAAGTCTACTCCATTGACCCACAAGATCCCACCACACAGAAAGCTTGAAACCGCTAACGATGAATCTGATGAATCCGGTTCTGATTCCGAATCTGAATCCGACACCGCTGCACCGGTTGCTATTGCCACGAAACCCGGATCGAATAAGCCCTTGGCTTCTTCATCTAAACGGCCTGGGGAGTCTGGGTTGGATGCCAAAGAAGGGAAACGACCCAAGAAGAAGGTTGGGGGAGAAGGGATGGCTACTGCACCTGTTGTGGAGGAGGTGAAAAGGACTGGTGAAGATGCAAAGAAGCTGCTGTTCCAGCGGTTGTTCAGTGAAGATGATGAGATTGCTTTGTTGAAAGGTATGTTGGATTATTCTGCTAAGACAGGGGCTGACCCTCATACTGATATGAATGGATTTTATGACTTCGTTAAGAAATCGATTCATACTAATGTTAGCAAAGTACAATTGATGGATAAGGTTAGAAGACTAAAGAAAAAATTCAAAAACAATGTTGGTAAAAATAAGAAGGGTGAGGATCCAACTTTCTCTAAAGCCCATGAACAAAAAGCTTTTGAGTTGTCGAAAAAGATTTGGGGAGTTAGTGGAAAAGTTGAGTCTTCAACTGCCAAGTCGAATGGGAAAGCCAAGGGGAATAACAAGGTAGTGGCAGCATTGAAAGCTGAGTTGCCTTCTTCATCCGATAAGAAAACAGACAATGCGGTGCCAATAGAGGTCGATATTGTGGTGTCTAAGAGTTACAGTAGTTTGCTTGATATGAAATTTAGTGTCTCTGACACGGAAGTAGGTGTTGTAAAGGTCGGGTTGGATATGGTTGATGGTGAGAAGAAGGCTGCTTTGGAGGCAAAATGGAGGAAATTGCAAATGGCGCAGTTGGAGTTGTTTGTTGAGCGAGCTGAATTTGTGACTGAGCAAGCTAAGTTGGCGCTGAAATATTACAAGTCCGAAGACGAATAGATTGGCAAGAAATGAAATTTTTTAACTTCTGTGATTATTAGGTAAGTAAGATGCCTTTGGTAACTTTAGGATGGTACTTATGCTGTTAAGCATATTTGGAAGTGCTTAATCCTTTTGTTTCATGTTATGGTAATATATTTTGTTTGTTTGTTAGTCTGCTGCAACCCTCTATTGGCCTTCGGTGCTTACTTTACTTTTTAAACTGCTGCTGCCATCTCTCTTAAGCCTTGAAGGAATTGCTGTTTTGCTGCCATTTACCAAAAATTCATCTCTTGTAAATCTAGCTTGTTTTGGTTCTAAAATTGCTTCACTTTGTTGTACAAATCAGGTACTGAACATGTTCAAAAATCTGCTGCTATTTGGCTTAATGTAATGCCGCTTTACCATCTCATTGTTCACCCATTGTTTCCATTCATATTGTTTTGAATTGTCATTGCACATGCTGCTAATTGCTTCATCGTTTGCCTCAAAAATCCGAAAATAATGGGTGATTGTTCCTTCAAGGCTTGCTGCGATAGCTGGATTGAACCGATTGAGGCCATTGTTGCACCAACCAAAATTCTTGGCACAATGTACTGCGTTTTTGCTTTTCGATTGGTTACTGTGTGCTTTCAAACCAGCAGTTACTTGCTTTCATCATTAACCTTCAGTTGGCTCTCCAAATCACTACTGCCCCAAAATGAGCCAGTACAACCACCTTAGCAGAAACACCAATGGCTACGAGGAGTACCAATTAATTGTTCTAATAGTGGGATCATGACCATGCAAACGTAATTAAAGTGAAGATTTAGATTTAGGCTTAGGTTGGTACTTAAAGCCCCTGCATCGCCGCCATGGAAACTACAACACCCTCACCTCATTTATGACAAAACCAGCTCTCCTCTTTCTAAATTCCAACAAAACAAGAAACAAATAAATAAGTGTATCTGTATCCACTCAAAGGTTTCTCTTACACTTCCAATCAATCTAATCCAACTATGACGTTTTCTTTTTTTAATCAAAAATGTCCAACCTACTTTCCCTATTATTCCATGTACCATTTCCTTATTCCTCATTGCACCCTAAATCCCGTTCCTACTTTTTCTGACTGCATGTATCTAGGAATCTGAATTTTTTTTAAAACTTTCTTTTTTCTTTTTTAAATTTTATATCACTCAGACTTAATTTTAAAAAATTTTAAATTGAATTAAGATGATAAAATAATATTTGTTTACTCGAAATATTATCATTCGATTCGATTCAATCAATTGCTCACGCTCATTGATATGTCAAGTTACTATTTCAATATATGACTCATAAAATAATGAATGTTGTTTAAATTATTATTGAAATTTCAAAATTAAAAAAAATATAAAAATTAAAATTGATTAAATTAAACAATGACTAAACCAAAAAAAATATTATCTCAAAATTCTCTAAAAGTCATTATTCTCCCTCATTCTACAAACCCTAATCCCATTCCAACTACTCTCAAATTTTACTACAGTTCGAGTGTTTATTTTGGCAAATATAAGTTGTGGTGCATGTAGTTACACTATGGCTTAGATTTGGCGGTGTTAAAAAATAACTATTTATGCAATAAGTACATATATATTTATAATTTAATCTATATATTTTAAATATGTTTTACATCAAATTTGAATCAATATTTAATGCTTGAATTGATATCTAAACTAAAGGACTTGATTGATACATATGAATATTTTGAAGATTCAATTAAAATATTTTAAAGTTAGGGGCCAATTTAAAATTTAAACGATAAATTAGGGACATTTGGTGCAATTGACCCTAGTATAAACATTAAATTATGCATACATTACTATAATAAATAGTGAATTGTGGCTGATATAATTTTAACTTGATTAGTATTGAAATTCTTACTAGTGCAGGAGAATGTGGATTTAAATGCGCTGAAATACATTTTCATCCTATTTAAAGTTTGAGATAAGCTATAGATAGTTCCATATATTATATATATAAAAAACTTATATCATAAAAACCTATAATAAGATTAATGTTCCAAAAAAAACCCTAATAAATAATTTAAGCATGACAATAAGAAGAATACCATATTCCATATATACCTCCTACATATCATTTATATAAAATTTATATATTATAAAGTCTTGTTCAAAACACCAATACTTAAATCTTAGCTTCAATGGAAGAGATGAAATCTTTGATTCTTCCCCATTCAGCCTCAACACTCTTCTCTTCTTCCTCACCAACCTTGGCAGTGGCCTCACACTCTGCCAATTCCTTTCCCAATGCATCCAACTCCATTTTCATTTCCTTGCAACTTCTGTATATCCCCTTTCGTTCAGCCAACATCTTCTCCTTTCTCTTTTGTGCTTCTTCAACTTCCTCACGGAGGGCAGCAAGTATTTGATCCACCTGTTTCACCTCTGTTTCGACCTCCTTATATCTGATTAGGCTACTCTCCAAATTACAAGTCATCGTCCGCTTGATAGATTCCTTGGCGGTAAGTTGATCCTTGTCCTGCACTGCTTTCGCTGCTCGGTTAGCTAGTTCTTTCAATCTTTCGTCCAAGCCCAACAACTCATTCTTTTGATCAATTGTAAGGGTGGTGGAGGAACCATCAAAACTAGCTAGGATCATGAATGCCTGCTTAAGTGGAGAAAACTTCCCTGAATCGTTAAGATTAACGGGGGTTGTATTCAAGGCTTCGTTTATTTTAGCCAGTGCTTCCTTTGCTTCTTCTTTAGAATAAACAATTCTAGAGCTTGAAAGCTCAGACTCTAAGCTAGTGAAGAATGTGTTCATGTCTTCCTCAGCAGACTCTTCAGGTTCAATGGCCTGAAATGGTGGAAAAGAAAAGCAATAATAAGAGCTATATATATATATATATGCATTAATATTAACTGATTTAGGTAACGTACCACAGTCTGGCTAGAAGACTGAGTTGGTGAAGGAGGTGTGATTTCTACTGGTTTGGTTGTAGGAGCTTTCTGGTTGTCTATGACTGCCTTAACACAATCAGCTTCCTTGGCCTTAAGTTCATCCCAATCAGTTTTGACTATAAATTCATGGGAAATAAAATCTAGAGTCTTATCAGTGCAAACGTATACTTCAACCAAGCATGCATCATGAAGGAGATAGCCTCTTTTAAGGTTGTGTAATTCAGTAAGACGTAAGAATGAAGTGAAGCCCCAATCAGCCTGCCTCGCGTTGAAACAATGGTGAGTGACTGCCAAAAACAACAGTGCCTTATCATCAACAACCAGTTCAGTACAGAAGCTGACAGACTCTACGAAGAAAGGATGGCATAGATAAAATATTTGGCATCTGGACTTCAACAGTTTTGACCATACCAACGCCTCAAACAAGCTGAGCTTTAGGTAATATGAATTCAAAGCTTCCTTTATAAACCCCGAAACTTCTTCGTAGTGGCTCTTCCATGCTTCATTACATTATATATTGTCATTTGGTTCTAGTCTATCATTTCTATTTCTATGTATGCTTGTACGTGGAAAGCTCAAGCATTCCCCAATGAGACAGAGCCCCAGTTGAACATACAAAATAAATGCAAAACAGAACAAGAGGAAGCAATAGCCATTGTTTTCCTAAAGCTTTGACAAATGACAAGTAACCGAGTAATAACAAAAAGAGTCGAATTACACAACTGGTTCACGCAGTCACTCTTAAGAGCTAGCATTCAGCATATCAGTGACCCTTCCCTTATTCCTATATTATGGCTATCTTATATAGCCTCTTTAAACCCATTAAATAAGAACAAGAATAAAATGCTGATCCCTTGTTTGTACTACGAAATTGTGATTGCTACAACAAATAACAATATACCTTTTGTACTAGAAGTTTCACGATCCAATTGATCGATGACTCCGAATCCGACTTGGGCATATTTACTCCATCCGTAAGGCAGAGTAGCTGAATCTGCTACATCTAAATAAATTGACAAATGATCCACATTGTTCCCCTTGGGGAAGATAAGAACTCGCCTGCCAAATAAGTTTGTAAATCTGAGTCATAGGGAGATGAAAACTGGAAATAAAAACATAAAGCAACAACAAGAAGAAAAAGATCAAAGTTACCATTTGTAGCTATCAAATGTAAAAACTTCAGAGTAGAGCTTTTTGTCTACAAGACTGGAGAAATTCTGAATCCTCCATGTGAACTTCTTTATTTTTACATCAATATCCATATATTGAAACTTACTATCCACTGCACTCAAAATCTTAAACATTACAAAACATACATAATAATAGAAGAAAGGATTATAAGTAGAAGCTATACCTGCCATTACGAGAGAATGTGGTGCTACCTGCAGTGCAGAAAAGTGGAGGGGATGAAGATTCAAGGTTCCTTAGAGTTCCAAGTTTGTTTAAATATTGACAAGTCCTCTTCTTTTGTCAAAAGTTAGTTGACTTAAACTACTTAGGCTTTAAGCTATCCTTTATTATTTTCTTTCACTGTTTATAAAAATTAATAGAAAGTTATGTAAATAATTTTTATATTTATTTAAAAAATAAAAAATGATGGCAATTCTATTAGTTGGGTCACTCAAGTATTAATGTATTTCTATTTTGGTCATCTAATTTCAAACATTTTCAATTCTATCACCAAAATTATCAATGTTGATTTTTTTTTTTGCTTATATGTCAAAAAAGCCCTTAAGAAAATGCAAACAAACAAAATCAATTAAGCCCCTATATTAAATTCACACTCAACTAACCTCCTATCGTTAACAAAAATAATCAATTAAGCCCTTCCAGTAACAATTTCCGTCATTGACTACGTTGACTATTAAAATAAATTGATGGACCAATTAAATAGTGACATGTGGCAACTTTTGGTTTAATATAATATTTTCCCTTAAAAATCATAAAAAATAAAAAATTATAAAAAGATATTAAAATTTATATAAACTTATAAATATTATAAAAATATAAAAAATTAATGAAACCTATTTAAAATAAAATATATATTAGAATTCTTTAAAAAATATTAAAATTATTAAAATTGTATAAACTTATAAAAATTATAAAACAATCATAGAAACTTGAATTGTACCAATTAGCCCAAAGTCTCAAGTTTACCAATTCGAAAAAAGTCATTAGATTGGTTGACTTGGGAACTGGACGATTGAATCGATTTTTTTTTATTTTTTAATAATTTTTATCAAAAAAAAATTTTATTATCCAACTATTAGCATATACCATAATGAAATATCCTGACCAAGGTTTCCATAATTGAACAGCTGGTCGAGTCGTTCAAGCCATTGATTTTACAGTTAGACTAATTCATCCAATTCAATTAAATAAAACATTAAAAATAAAAAAATATATTAAAAATTTGATTCAACCATCCGGTTTCCAGGTCAACCGATCTAATGACTTTCTCCAAATTGATACCCTTATCGATTTCGGTCTAATCGGTCAAACAAATTTATCCAATCCAATTTAAGTTTTTATGATTTTTTTTTATAATTTTTATAAGTTTAAAATCGGACCTTGTTAAATTAAAAATAGATAGGGCATTTTTAAAAGACCTTGGAAAATTAAAAACAATTCGAATTGACTCAAAACCTATTAGGCTTAAAACAAATTTAGACTCTTAATTTGGGCTAATTTTAAATTTTATTTGGATTTTTAAAAAATTAATTTGGCTCTAAAAAATCAATTTGAGTTTCTAAAACAAATCAAATTGGACTTCTTTAAAAACAGATTTGACAACAAAATTTTCAAAACAAAATCCAAATAAATTTAGGTTTTGAGTAGCAAATTTAAAGAACATCAGATTGGGTTTTGAAAAACAATAAAATTGGGCCTTAGCCTTAATATCAAGCCCAAAAGGATCTGAAAACCCAAAAGGATTTTTACTTAAAATTCATTTGATTTTTGGGTAAACCACACAAATGGTCACCCAACTATGCACGTGTTCTTGTTCTGGTCACTGAACTTTAAAAAAATTTAATTTAAACACTGATATTTGAATTCGTTCCTGTTTTGATCAGCCACCGTTAAATTGGTAACGGTATAATAACACATTTAGTCCTCAATACTTACATATTCTAGCATTTTGATCTTAATTATAAATAATTCAATAAATTTAACCCTTCACGTTTACAAATTGTATCAATTTGATTATCAAACTTACTAATCAAAGTTTTCAACTTTTATAAATGTGAACCCTAAAAAAGAAAAAAAACTTCTCTCAACTAATGAGTCGTTTTCCGAGCTAATTCTTGATACCAATAAGTTTCTCTTGAAAAAAATTTATAGTGTTAGTATTTTATAGTGTTGGTGCCGGAATAATTTTTGTTATTGTTTGCGATAATATAAATTTTTTTGGCCCTTAAACTCGGCTATTAGGTTCAATTTTGAGATTATATCACATCATTGCTTGAAAATTAATACATATAATTCTAGGTGATAATATGGTATAACCTTAGAGAGTCGCACATAGATTTTAATAATCGAGCCAATAATTCAATCAGTCAAACTTTTGGTTCTTGATTCAATTGGTTTGTTCAGTTTAGTTGCTAGACCAATAATTACTAATGCGACATTAAACTATTGGAAATGGATAATATCCCTGTTTTATAAAATCCTTTCTCTATTGTGGAATTCAAATTTTAGTTTTTAAACAAATCCCAACATTAATGTTATAAAATAAAAGAAATTTAGCTAGAAATATAAAGAAATAAAAGAATGCTATAAAAGACCATAATTGAGAATGTTGACCTTATTTTTTTATTGAAAACGGGGTCGACTTGGGTTTTGAAAAAAAGAAACAGGAGTCGCCACCAATCCTTTTTTTTATGAGGTGTGATTGGATCACCTCGAAAAGGAGTTGTTTTTAATAAACGGTTTGATTTTATTAAAACAACAAGTTTGGTCCACGAAATTCAGAAAAACGGGTTCGGGAGTCAGTTACGCACGAGGAAGGATTAGCACCCTCGATACGCCCAAAATTGGTACCTAGTTGATTACTTAATGTCTTAATGTCGAAAATTGAGAACCTTGAAGAATTTTAAAAATACGATCCTTGTATTAAAATGTTAAAAATTTTCAGGAAAAGGGCATGTTTCACGTTATTCGAGAAAGAGAATTATATCCAGTAAGTTAGGACACAATATCTCGAATTCCCGATACGTGAATGAAAATGCTTGTTCAAAAGATATTTAACTATCTTGGATTAAAAAAGAGATCGCGGCCAGTAAGTTAGGACACGATCCTTTTTTAATTCCCGATATCGTTTAAAACTTGAGTTTGAAAATATTCACGTAATAAAGTTTAAAAGAATATTCAGTTGTTTAAATCAAATGAAGAAATCTCAACCCAATTCGTTAGGACACAATTTCTCAAAATATCAAACATTGAATATTGCATTTATTTTTTTAAAAAAATCTTCATCTTAAGAAATCAACGTGTCACATCCAATGCATTAGGACACGACGTATTGAATTCTCGATGATGAGCTTTTTATTTATGTTTTTTTATAAAAGAGTAATTTCGATTATTTTGATTCAACAAAGAAAATCGGAACCCAATACGTTAGGGCTCAATTCTCTCGAAGATCTCAAATATCGAGTGTTATTTTTATTTTGAAATTTTCCGTTTTTGGATAAATCTGAGTAAAGAAAAATGAATGTAAAATAATAATAATGATGATAATGAAAATAAAATAATACAAGCAAAATAAGAAAAGATAAATAAATAAGATGGCAAATATAATAAAAAGAAATCAACAAATAAAAGTAAATAAACAAATAATAAAGCACTTTAAGTAAATAATAATAATGAGCATGTAAATAAATAAATAAATTAACACCAAATGAAACAATAGTAATGAATAAAATTATGATATATATATATGCATGTATGTATGTTAGAATTATAAAGTATATATAAAATATATATAATATATTTTAAAATATAAAGAATATATAAATATATATATATAAAATATGTACATATGCGTAGGTATATAAAAATTATAGAATATGAAAATAATGAAATACATGTAAAAAAGGTAGGTATATATGTACAAAAATGTATGTAAGTATACTTATTTTTTTTAAGATTATAAAGTAAATGCAAAAAAGAATATATGTATGTATATCTAAACTATCATATAATAATAATATGATGAATAAAAATGATATAAATAATAATAGAAATAATAATCATAATAATAAAAGATAATAACATTAAAATAATGAAGAAAAAATAATAATAATAATAAAAGTGTTAAAAAAGGACTAAATCGAAGTAAAAACAAAGATACTGGGCGAATTTAAACATGGAAAATACAAAGGGGACTCATTTATAATGCGCGCGAAGCCTAGGGGATCGATTTGGAAAATATCCAGAGCCCTACACGCAGCGTTTTGACACGGGCTGAAATGAAACATATGAGAAATTATGCGACCGAATTTAAAAAACAAAACAGGACTAAATTGCACCAGAGCGCTAAGGAGGAGGGGCCTCGCGCGCAAATATCCTCTCCAGCGAAAACACGCGGACCCTCCGGGTCGGATCGAGTCGACGGGCGGATCTGGGGGCAAAACGGCGTCGTTTTAACGCCTGGGGCTATGGCGCAAAACGGCGCCGTTTTGAGTGCTTATAAAATCAAAAAAAAAATTAACTTCATTTTCTGCTCTTTCAAAGAAAAAAACAAATTCTCTTAAAAAATCCTCTCTCCTTCCAGTCCATAGCCCAGAATCCGGCAAGAAGGACCGCCGTCGACGCCGTCGTGCCGGCCACCGTGTAAATTCAAAGGTAATTTTTTTTGCTTTTTTTATATGTTATATATATACAGTTTTTAAAAAATAAAAGAAACAAAATCAAACACAAATAGTTCGAAAGAAAAAAAATAAAGAGAAAAAAAATAAAAATAGAAAAGGAAAATAGATATACCGAAAAATGGGTTATTGAATCTGTTTTTTTTTTGCTTTTTTATTTCTTTAAATCGTGAAAAAGGTGGGCAGCCCCATTACAGATCTTTGAATGACTTTATAGCCATTTTTACAATATTTTTTATTTATTACTTGTGATTTCTTTCTCTAGTTTTGCAGGCAAGTGGCGATGGGACGTGCGGCGGCAGAAGCTGCGGTGGCAGGGCAAGTGGGCGACATGACCGTGGCGGCTGGTCAGCAGATGCGGCGCTAGGGTTTCTTTTCTGAAACCCTAGTTTGACTTTGGGGGATTGGGCCGGTTGTGTAGTTGGGCTAGGTTATTGGGCTAAATTAGGCTGCTGTTTTGTTTGGGTTATGTTGTGTAGGTTTTGGGTATTGGGTTTGTAATTGGTTTTTGGGCTGGGCAAATATTGGGCTGTACAGAGAACATAATTCTACTTTATGTGTTCTCATTCACTTGAATCAACTATGTGTTGGGGTAAAAAAACAATGATAAACTTTACAAAATTAAAGATAAATTAATACATAAAGATAAATAAATGATTTATCTTAGATAAATAGAAGTAATTTATCTCCTATTATATGTATATCCACAATAATTTATTATTTATAAATATTAAATATTAAATTAAAAATAATGTAAATATATATTTTTATCTTGATAGAAAGAAATAATTTATCTCCATGGATAATTACAATAATTTATTATTTATAACAATTAAATGTTAAATTAAAAATAATAATATGACGGACTTCAAATAAATAAATTTGGGTTAATTGTTTATCATATTTTAGTCAAATTGACCCCAGTATAAACATTAAATTATGCATACATTACTATAATAAATAGTGAATTGTGGCCCATATAATTTTAACTTGATTAGTATTGACATTCTTACTAGTGCAGGAGAATGTCGATTTAAATGCGCTGAAATACATTTTCATCCTATTTAAAGTTTGAGATAAGCTATAGATAGTTCCATATATTATATATATAAAAAACTTATATCATAAAAACCTATAATAAGATTAATGTTCCAAAAAAAAACCCTAATAAATAATTTAAGCATGACAATAAGAAGAATACCATATTCCATATATACCTCCTACATATCATTTATATAAAATTTATATATTATAAAGTCTTGTTCAAAACACCAATACTTAAATCTTAGCTTCAATGGAAGAGATGAAATCTTTGATTCTTCCCCATTCAGCCTCAACACTCTTCTCTTCTTCCTCACCAACCTTGGCAGTGGCCTCACACTCTGCCAATTCCTTTCCCAATGCATCCAACTCCATTTTCATTTCCTTGCAACTTCTGTATATCCCCTTTCGTTCAGCCAACATCTTCTCCTTTCTCTTTTGTGCTTCTTCAACTTCCTCACGGAGGGCAGCAAGTATTTGATCCACCTGTTTCACCTCTGTTTCGACCTCCTTATATCTGATTAGGCTACTCTCCAAATTACAAGTCATCGTCCGCTTGATAGATTCCTTGGCGGTAAGTTGATCCTTGTCCTGCACTGCTTTCGCTGCTCGGTTAGCTAGTTCTTTCAATCTTTCGTCCAAGCCCAACAACTCATTCTTTTGATCAATTGTAAGGGTGGTGGAGGAACCATCAAAACTAGCTAGGATCATGAATGCCTGCTTAAGTGGAGAAAACTTCCCTGAATCGTTAAGATTAACGGGGGTTGTATTCAAGGCTTCGTTTATTTTAGCCAGTGCTTCCTTTGCTTCTTCTTTAGAATAAACAATTCTAGAGCTTGAAAGCTCGGACTCTAAGCTAGTGAAGAATGTGTTCATGTCTTCCTCAGCAGACTCTTCAGGTTCAATGGCCTGAAATGGTGGAAAAGAAAAGCAATAATAAGATATATATATATATACGCATTAATATTAACTGATTTAGGTAACGTACCACAGTCTGGCTAGAAGACTGAGTTGGTGAAGGAGGTGTGATTTCTACTGGTTTGGTTGTAGGAGTTTTCTGGTTGTCTATGACTGCCTTAACACAATCAGCTTCCTTGGCCTTAAGTTCATCCCAATCAGTTTTGACTATAAATTCATGGGAAATAAAATCTAGAGTCTTATCAGTGCAAACGTATACTTCAACCAAGCATGCATCATTAAGGAGATAGCCTCTTTTAGGGTCGTGTAATTCAGTAAGACGTAAGAATGAAGTGAAGCCCCAATCAGCCTGCCTCGCGTTGAAACAATGGTGAGTGACTGCCAAAAACAACAGTGCCTTATCATCAACAACCAGTTCAGTACAGAAGCTGACAGACTATACGAAGAAAGGATGGCATAGATAAAATATTTGGCATCTGGACTTCAACAGTTTTGACCATACCAACTCCTCAAACAAGCTGAGCTTTAGGTAATATGAATTCGAAGCTTCCTTTATAAACCCCGAAACTTCTTCGTAATGGCTCTTCCATGCTTCATTACATTTTATATTGTCATTTGGTTCTAGTCTATCATTTCTATTTCTATGTATGCTTGTACGTGGAAAGCTCAAGCATTCCCCAATGAGACAGAGCCCCAGTTGAACATACAAAATAAATGCAAAACAGAACAAGAGGAAGCAATATCCATTGTTTTCCTAAAGCTTTGACAAATGACAAGTAACCGAGTAAATAAGAAAAAGAGTCGAATTACACAATTGGTTGACGCAGTCACTCTTAAGACCTAGCATTCAGCATATCAGTGACCCTTCCCTTATTCCTATATTATGGCTATCTTATATAGCCTCTTTAAACCCATTAAATAAGAACAAGAATAAAATGCTGATCCCTTGTTTGTACTGCGAAATTGTGATTGCTGCAACAAATAACAATATACCTTTTGTACTGGAAGTTTCACGATCAAATTGATCGATGACTCCGAGCCCGACTTGGGCATATTTAGTCCATCCGTAAGGCAAAGTAGCTGAATCTGCAACATCTAAATAAATTGACAAATGATCCACATTGTTCCCCTTGGGGAAGATAAGAACTCGCCTGCCAAATAAGTTTGTAAATCTGAGTCATAGGGAGATAAAAACTGGAAATAAAAACATAAAGCAACAACAAGAAGAAGAAGATCAAAGTTACCATTTGTAGCTATCAAATGTAAAAACTTCAGAGTAGAGCTTTTTGTCTACAAGACTGGAGAAATTCTGAATCCTCCATGTGAACTTCTTTATTTTTACATCAATATCCATATACTGAAACTTACTATCCACTGCACTCAAAATCTTAAACATTACAGAACATACATAATAATAGAAGAAAGGATTATAAGTAGAAGCTATATACCTGCCATTACGAGAGAATGTGGTGCTACCTGCAGTGCAGAAACGTGGAGGGGATGAAGATTCAAGGTTCCTTTGAGTTCCAAGTTTGTTTAAATATTGACAAGTCCTCTTCTTTTGTCAAAACTCTAGTTGACTTAAACTACTTAGCCTTTAAGCTATCCTTTATTATTTTCTTTTACTATTTATAAAAATTAATAGAAAGTTACGTAAATAATTTTTATATTTATTTAAAAAATAAAAAATGATGGCAATTCTATTAGTTGGGTCACTCAAGTATTAATATATTTCTATTTTGGTCATCTAATTTCAAACATTTTCAATTCTATCACCAAAATTATCAATGTTGATTTTTTTTTTGCTTATATGTCAAAAAAGCCCTTAAGAAAATGCAAACAAACAAAATCAATTAAGCCCCTATATTAAATTCACACTCAACTAACCTCCTATCGTTAACTAAAATAATCAATTAAGCCCTTCCAATAACAATTTCCGTCATTGACTACGTTGATATTAAAATAAATTGATGGACCAATTAAATAGTGACATGTGGCAACTTTTGGTTTAATATAATATTTTCCCTTAAAAATCATAAAAAATAAAAAATTATAAAAAGATATTAAAATTTATATAAACATATAAATATTATAAAAATATAAAAAATTAACGAAACCTATTTAAAATAAAATATATATTAGAATTATTAAAAAAAATATTAAAATTATTAAAATTGTATAAACTTATAAAAATTATAAAACAATCATAGAAACTTGAATTGTACCAATTAGCCCAAAGTCTCAAGTTTACCAATTTGAAAAAAGTCATTAGATTGGTTGACTTGGGAACTGGACGATTGAATCGATTTTTTTTATTTTTTAATAATTTTTATCAAACGAAAATTTTATTATCCAACTATTAGCATATACCATAATGAAATATCCTGACCAAGGTTTCCATAATTGAACAGCTGGTCGAGTCGTTCAAGCCATTGGTTTTACAGTTAGACTAATTCATCCAATTCAATTAAATAAAACATTAAAAATAAAAAATATATTAAAAATTTGATTCAACCATCCGGTTTCCAGGTCAACCGATCTAATGACTTTCTCCAAATTGATACCCTTATCGATTTCGGTCTAATCGGTCAAACAGATTGATCCAATCCAATTTAAGTTTTTATGATCTTTTTTTATAATTTTTATAAGTTTAAAATTGGACCTTGTTAAATTAAAAATAGATAGGGCATTTTTAAAAGACCTTGGAAAATTAAAAACAATTCGAATTGACTCAAAACCTATTAGGCTTAAAACAAATTTAGACTCTTAATTTGGGCTAATTTTAAATTTTATTTGGATTTTAAAAAAATTAATTTGGCTCTAAAAAATCAATTTGTGTTTCTAAAACAAATCAAATTGGACTTCTTTAAAAACAGATTTGACAACAAAATTTTCAAAACAAAATCCAAATAAATTTAGGTTTTGAGTAGCAAATTTAAAGAACATCAGATTGGGTTTTGAAAAACAATAAAATTGGGCCTTAGCCTTAATATCAAGCCCAAAAGGATCTGAAAACCCAAAAGGATTTTTACTTAAAATTCATTTGATTTTTGGTAAACCCACAAATGGTCACCCAACTATGCACGTGTTCTTGTTATGGTCACTGAACTTTAAAAAATTTTAATTTAAACACTGATATTTGAATTCGTTCCTGTTTTGATCAGCCACCGTTAAATTGGTAACGGTATAATAACACATTTAGTCCTCAATACTTACATATTCTAGCATTTTGATCTTAATTATAAATAATTCAATAAATTTAACCCTTCACGTTTACAAATTGTATCAATTTGATTATCAAACTTACTAATCAAAGTTTTCAACTTTTATAAATGTATGAACCCCAAAAAAGAAAAAAAAAACTTCTCTCAACTAATGAGTCGTTTTCCGAGCTAATTCTTGATACCAATAAGTTTCTCTTGAAAAAAATTTATAGTGTTAGTATTTTATAGTGTTGGTGTTGGAATAATTTTTGTTATTGTTTGGAATAATATAAATTTTTTTGGCCCTTAAACTCGGCTATTAGGTTCAGTTTTGAGATTATATCACATCATTGCTTGAAAATTAATACATATAATTCTAGGTGATAATATGGTATAACCTTAGAGAGTCGCACATAGATTTTAATAATCGAGCCAATAATTCAATTAGTCAAACTTTTGGTTCTTGATTCAATTGGTTTGTTCAGTTTAGTTGCTAGACCAATAATTACTAATGCGACATTAAACTATCGAAAATGGATAATATCCCTATTTTATAAAATCCTTTCTCTATTGTGGAATTCAAATTTTAGTTTTTAAACAAATCCCAACATTAATGTTATAAAATAAAAGAAATTTAGCTAGAAATATAAAGAAATAAAAGAATGCTATAAAAGACCATAATTGAGAACATAATTCTACTTTATGTGTTCTCATTCACTTGAATCAACTATGTGTTGGGGTAAAAAAACAATGATAAACTTTACAAAATTAAAGATAAATAAAGAGATAAATTAATACATAAAGATAAATAAATGATTTATCTTAGATAAATAGAAGTAATTTATCTCCTATTATATGTATATCCACAATAATTTATTATTTATAAATATTAAATATTAAATTAAAAATAATGTAAATATATATTTTTATCTTGATAGAAAGAAATAATTTATCTCCATGGATAATTACAATAATTTATTACTTATAACAATTAAATGTTAAATTAAAAATAATAATATGACGGACTTCAAAAAAATAAATTTGGGTTAATTGTTTATCATATTTTAGTCAAATTGACCCCAGTATAAACATTAAATTATGCATACATTACTATAATAAATAGTGAATTGCAGCCAATATAATTTTAACTTGATTAGTATTGACATTCTTACTAGTGCAGGAGAATGTGATTTTAAATGCGCTGAAACACAATTTCGTCTTATTTAAAGTTTGGGATAAGCTATAAATAGTTCCATGTATTATATAAAAAAAACTCATATTATAAAAACTTATAATAAGATTAATGTTAAAAAAAAAAAGCAAATAAATAATTTAAGCATGACCATAAGAAGAATACCATATTCCATATATACCTCCTACGTATCATTTATATAAAATTTATATAATATAAAGTCTTGTTGAAAACACCAATACTTAAATCTTAGCTTCAATGGAAGAGATGAAATCTTTGATTCTTCCCCATTCAGCCTCAACACTCTTCTCTTCTTCCTCACCAACCTTGGCAGTGGCCTCACACTCTGCCAATTCCTTTCCCAATGCATCCAACTCCATTTTCATTTCCTTGCAACTTCTGTATATCCCCTTTCGTTCAGCCAACATCTTCTCCTTTCTCTTTTGTGCTTCTTCAACTTCCTCACGGAGGGCAGCAAGTATTTGATCCACCTGTTTTACCTCTGTTTCGACCTCCTTATATCTGATTAGGCTACTCTCCAAATTACAAGTCATCGTCCGCTTGATAGATTCCTTGGCGGTAAGTTGATCCTTGTCCTGCACTGCTTTCGCTGCTCGGTTAGCTAGTTCTTTCAATCTTTCGTCCAAGCCCAACAACTCATTCTTTTGATCAATTGTAAGGGTGGTGGAGGAACCATCAAAACTAGCTAGGATCATGAATGCCTGCTTAAGTGGAGAAAACTTCCCTGAATCGTTAAGATTAACGGGGGTTGTATTCAAGGCTTCGTTTATTTTAGCCAGTGCTTCCTTTGCTTCTTCTTTAGAATAAACAATTCTAGAGCTTGAAAGCTCGGACTCTAAGCTAGTGAAGAATGTGTTCATGTCTTCCTCAGCAGACTCTTCAGGTTCAATGGCCTGAAATGGCGGAAAAGAAAAGCAATAATAAGAGATATATATATACGCATTAATATTAACTGATTTAGGTAACGTACCACAGTCTGGCTAGAAGACTGAGTTGGTGAAGGAGGTGTGATTTCTACTGGTTTGGTTGTAGGAGTTTTCTGGTTGTCTATGACTGCCTTAACACAATCAGCTTCCTTGGCCTTAAGTTCATCCCAATCAGTTTTGACTATAAATTCATGGGAAATAAAATCTAGAGTCTTATCAGTGCAAACGTATACTTCAACCAAGCATGCATCATTAAGGAGATAGCCTCTTTTAGGGTCGTGTAATTCAGTAAGACGTAAGAATGAAGTGAAGCCCCAATCAGCCTGCCTCGCGTTGAAACAATGGTGAGTGACTGCCAAAAACAACAGTGCCTTATCATCAACAACCAGTTCAGTCCAGAAGCTGACAGACTCTACGAAGAAAGGATGGCATAGATAAAATATTTGGCATCTGGACTTCAACAGTTTTGACCATACCAACTCCTCAAACAAGCAGAGCTTTAGGTAATATGAATTCGAAGCTTCCTTTATAAACCCCGAAACTTCTTCGTAATGGCTCTTCCATGCTTCATTACATTTTATATTGTCATTTGGTTCTAGTCTATCATTTCTATTTCTATGTATGCTTGTACGTGGAAAGCTCAAGCATTCCCCAATGAGACAGAGCCCCAGGTGAACATACAAAATAAATGCAAAACAGAACCAGAGGAAGCAATATCCATTGTTTTCCTAAAGCTTTGACAAATGACAAGTAACCGAGTAAATAAGAAAAAGAGTCGAATTACACAATTGGTTGACGCAGTCACTCTTAAGACCTAGCATTCAGCATATCAGTGACCCTTCCCTTATTCCTATATTATGGCTATCTTATATAGCCTCTTTAAACCCATTAAATAAGAACAAGAATAAAATGCTGATCCCTTGTTTGTACTGCGAAATTGTGATTGCTGCAACAAATAACAATATACCTTTTGTACTGGAAGTTTCACGATCAAATTGATCGATGACTCCGAGCCCGACTTGGGCATATTTAGTCCATCCGTAAGGCAAAGTAGCTGAATCTGCAACATCTAAATAAATTGACAAATGATCCACATTGTTCCCCTTGGGGAAGATAAGAACTCGCCTGCCAAATAAGTTTGTAAATCTGAGTCATAGGGAGATAAAAACTGGAAATAAAAACATAAAGCAACAACAAGAAGAAGAAGATCAAAGTTACCATTTGTAGCCATCAACAGTAAAAACTTCAGAGTAGAGCTTTTTGACTTCAAGACTGGAGAAATTCTGAATCCTCCATGTGAACTTCTTTATTTTTACATCAATATCCATACATTGAAACTTACTATCCACTGCACTCAAAATCTTAAACATTACAGAACATACATAATAATAGAAGAAAGGATTATAAGTAGAAGCTCTATACCTGCCATTACGAGAGAATGTGGTGCTACCTGCAGTGCAGAAACGTGGAGGGGATGAAGATTCAAGGTTCCTTTGAGTTCCAAGTTTGTTTAAATATTGACAAGTCCTCTTCTTTTGTCAAAAGTCTAGTTGACTTAAACTACTTAGCTTTAGGCTATCCTTTATTATTTTCTTTTACTATTTTAAAAATTAATAGAAAGTTATGTAAATAATTTTATATTTATTTAAAAAATAAAAAATGATGGCAATTCTATTAGTTGGGTCACTCAAGTATTAATATATTTCTATTTTGGTTATCTAATTTCAAACATTTTCAATTCTATCACCAAAATTATCAATGTTGATTTTTTTTTGCTTATATGTCAAAAAAGCCCTTAAGAAAATGCAAACAAAAAAAATCAATTAAGCCCCTATATTAAATTCACACTCAACTAACTTTCTATCGTTAATTAAAATAATCAATCAAGCCCCTCCGTTAACAATTTCCGTCATTGACTACGTTGACTGTTAAAATAAATTGATGGACCAATCAAATAGTGACAAATGGCAACTTTTGGTTTAATCTAATATTTTCCCCTAAAAATCATAAAAAATTAAAAATTATAAAAAGATATTAAAATTTATATAAACTTATAAATATTATAAAAATATAAAATAAACAATGAAACCTATTTAATATAAAATATATATTAGAATTCTTTAAAAAAATTAAAATTATTAAAATTATTAAAATTGTATAAACTTATAAATATTATAAAAATATAAAAAATTAATGAAACCTATTTAAAATAAAATACATATTAGAATTCTTTAAAAAATATATTAAATTTATTAAAATTGTATAAACTGATAAAAATTATAAAACAATCATAAAAACTTGAATTGGACCAATTAGCCCAAAATCGCAAGTTTACCAATCTGAAAAAAGTCAATAGATTGGTTGACCTGAGAACTGGACTATTGAATCGAACTTTTTTATTTTTAATAATTTTTATCAAATGAAAATTTTATTATCCAACTATTAGCATATGCCATAATGAAATATTTTGACCAATGTTTCCATAATTGAACAGCTAGTCGAATTGTTCAAGCCCTTGATTTTACAGTTCGATAATTCATCCAATTCAATTAAATAAAACATTAAAAATAAAAAATATATTAAAAAATTTGATTCAACCATTCGGTTTCCAAGTCAACCGATCTAATGACCTTCTCCAGATTGATACCCTTATCGATTTCGATCTAATCAATCAAACTGATTGATCCAATCCAATTTAAGTTTTTATGATTTTTTTATAATTTTTATAAGTTTAAAATTGGACCTTGTTAAATTAAAATTAGATAGAGCATTTTTAAAAGACCTTGAAAAATTAAAAACAATTCGAATTGACTCAAAACCTATTAGGCTTAAAACAAATTTAGACTCTTAATTTGGGCTAATTTTAAATTTTATTTGGATTTTTTAAAAATTAATTTGGCTCTAAAAGATCAATTTGAGTTTCTAAAACAAATCAATTTGGACTTCTTTAAAAACAGATTTGACAACAAATTTTTCAAAACAAAATTCCAAATAAATTTAGGTTTGAGCAGCAAATTTAAAGAAAATCAGATTGGGTTTTGAAAAACAATTAAATTGGGCCTTAGCCTTAATATCAAGCCCAAAAGGATCTGAAAATCCAAAAGGATTTTTACTTAAAATTCATTTGATTTTTGGGTAAACTATACAAATGGTCACCCAACTATGCACGTGTTCCTGTTTTGGATACTGAACTTTAAAAATTTTTAATTTAAACACTGACATTTGAATTCGTTCCTGTTCTGATTAGCCACCATTAAATTGATAACGGCATAATAACACATTTAGTCCTGAATATTTACATATTCTAGCATTTTGATCTTAATTATAAATAATCTAATAATTTTAACCCTTCACGTTTACAAATTGTATCGATTTGATTATCAAACTTACTAATCAAAGTTTTCAACTTTTATAAATGTTTGAACCCCAAAAAAGAAAAAAAAACTTCTCCCAGCTAACGAGTCGTTTTCTGAGCCAATTCTTGATACCAATAAGTTTCTCTTGAAAACAATTTATAATGTTGGTATTGTATAGCTTGGTGTTGGAACATTTTTTGTTATTGTTTGGGATAATATAAGTTTTTTGGCCCTTAAACTTGGTTATTAGGATCAATTTTGAGATTATGTCACATCATATCTTGAAAATTAATTTAAAATTCTATATGACAATATGGTATAACCTTAGAGAGTCACATATAAATTTTAATAATCGAACCAATAATTCAATCAGTTAAACTTTTGGTTCTTGATTCAATTGGTTTGATCAGTTTAGTTGCTAGACCAATAATTACTAATGTGACATTAAACTATCGGAAATGGATAATATCCTTGTTTTATAAAATCCTTTCTCTATTGCGGAATTCAAATCTTAGTTTTTAAACAAATCCCAACATTAATGTTATAAAATAAAAGAAATTTAGCTAGAAATATAAAGAAATAAAAGAATGCTACAAAACACCATAATAGAGAATATAATTCTACTTTATGTGTTCTCATTCACTTGAATCACCTATGTGATGGGGTTAAAAAACAATGATAAACTTTACAAAATTAAAGATAAATAAAGGAGATAAATTAACACATAAAGATAAATAAATTATTTATCTTAGAAAAAAAAGTAATTTATCTCTTATTATATGTATATCCACAATAATTTATTATTTATAAATATTAAATATTAAATTAAAAATAATGTAAATATATATTTTTTTGTCTTAGATAGAAAGAAATAATTTATCTCCATGAATATTTACAATAATTTATTATTTATAACAATTAAATGTTAAATTAAAAATAATAATATGACGGACTTCAAATAAATAAATTTGGGTTAATTGTTTATCATATTTTAGTCAAATTGGCAACACTTGCCAGGAAACCCTGAATTTTCCAATTATGGACGTTGAGCAGTAAGCATCTTTTACTACCACATTATCTGATAATGGAAGGTATTAGCAAGTACTTCTTATAATCCTTCCCCTAAACACTCAAAAACCCTGTTTTTTTTTTTTAATCCTTTTAATGTTTAAAATTTTGAGTGCAGTGGATAGCAAGTCTCAGTCTGTGGATATTAACACAGGGAGGATTGAAAATTTCTCTAGCATCCAAGACAAAAGGCTCTACTCTGAAAATTTTGTGGTTGATGGCAACAAATGGTAACTTTGATAATCTTCTTCTTGTTGCTTATGTTTTACTTGTTTCAACTGGTTGATGGCAGGCGAATTCTTATCTTTCCCAAAGGGAACAATGCGGATCATTTGTCCAATTTGAAGTAACTGTAATTGACCGATTTGATCGAACAACTTCCATTACTGAAGGTTATGTTGTTGCAGCTATCACATTTTTACTTTATTTAATGGGGGTATAGTTATTTGATTCTAAACAATGGGGTATACTTATGTGGACACATGGCTTTTGCTTTTTCCCCCTTGGTGAATTTGTTTTATTTATTTTCATACAAATTTGACCATATTATGGGAATAGTGGAATGGTTAGTGATGTTGGGGTTAAGCTAATGCTAGTTGTTAAAGGTCAGTGTGTGAACCAATTGTGTAATTCAATTCTTTTTGGTGATATTGGCATTTATTTTGTATGTTCACTTGGGGCCCTGGCTCAATGGTGAATGCTTGAGCTTTACCCATGCATACATAGAAATAGAAAATATATACTAGAATGTCAATATAAAATTGAACGAGGCATGAAATGGAACCATTATCACAAAGGAAACTTTGGGCTCATATTGGTCATAGGTTCAGAAATGGGATTGAGCTCTATGAAATCTGACCTCCCATCGATTAGCTCAGCTTGTTTGAGGCCAAATATGTTCTCCATGCCATTCTTTCTTCTTAGAATGTGTCATTAGCTTGTTTACTTGACTGGTTGATGATACACTCTTTTTCTTTTAGCAGTGGGTACGCGTGAGTTCGATATGAATGTTGCTTGGAGCTTTCGTTCATTCTTACCTCTTACTGAATTACATGACCCTGAAAGAGGCTATCTTGTCAATGATGCATGCCCACTGATAGGACTAGAGCTTTGATTTCACATGAATTGATACTCAAAACCGATTCGGATAAACTTAAGACGGAGGAAGCTGATTGTGTTAAGGCAGTCATACACAACCAGGAAACTAAAGAAACCGAACCAATAGGAATCACAACTCTTTCACCAACTCAGCCTTCTTCCCAGATTGTGGTAAGTCAGCTAAATTAGTTGTTGATATTAATGCATTTATGTATCTATATTATTGCTTTCTTTGCCGCCATTTCAGGCCATTGAACTTGAGGAGCCTACTGAAGAAGATATGAACACATTCTTCACTAGCTTTCGAGCTCCAACATTGTTTATTCTCAAGAAGAAGCAATGGAAGCACTGACTAAATTAGACGAAGCCTTGAATATGAGCCCTGTTACCTTTTACGAGTCACCGAAGCTTTCTCCACTTAAGCATGCATTCAAGATACTAGCTAGTTTTGATTGTTCCTCTACCACCCTTACAATTGAGCAGAAAAAAGAGTCGTTGGCCATGGAGGAGAGCTTGAAAGAACTAGCTGACATAGCAGCGAAAGCAGTGCAAGACAACAATCACCTTATTGCGAAGGAATCTATGAAGCAGACGATTACTCGTAATTTGGATCGTAATCTAATCAGATATAAGGAGGTCGTATCAGAGGTGAAACAGGTAGAGCAAAAACTTACTGCCCTTTCGGCTGAACGAAAGGAGATCTTCAGAAGTTGCAAGAAAATGAAAATGGAGTTGGAAGCATTGGGAAAGGAATGGGCAGAGCATGAGCCCAAGGCTAAGGTTGTTGAGGAGGAAGAGAAGCCTGTTGAGGCAGATGGGGAAGAATGAAACTCCATAAAACAAAAAGGAAATGAGGAAATCAGTAGTGTCAAACACAAATAATGTAAGTAAGAAAAAAATCAGGTAATCCATAAAATTGAATTAATTCGATTTAATTTATCAAAGTGTTTGATTTAAGTAGATTTAGATGTTGTTTGATAAACTTAAAAAATTTAATATTAATTTTTTTTGTTGATATAATTATATTATTTGATAATAATAAATTTTGGTTTTTGAAAATTACTTATTTCATAGTTAATATAATATAATATTTTATACTATTTTAAATTATTTTGGATAAAAATTAAATATAATAAAATAAAAACAATTTATTTTGAACATAATATTTTAAATCAACTCAAATTTTTCAACATTAAGTGATAAGTAGCCATTTAATTTCTTATAATTTATGATGATTATAAAATATTTTAAATAATTGAATGATTTATCAAATAATTCTAGATTTTTTTATTTTAATTTTTTTTAAAACTTAACAAACCAAATAAATTGATACATTTTTTTTAAAGAAAATTGATAGCATAGGCTTAACAATACAGTCACCCGTCTTGGTTAGTCAGGATAGCTCATATCACCATGCAGGACTTTAGCCGACAATTGCAAGAAACAATGGAGCCCAGGCGGGGTATAATTAGACCTGATCATGAGTCAAGTCAGACTAATGCAAAATTTTAGGCTCGTTTTTTAGGTTTGGGCTCAATTTGACCCAAAAAATGGGCCATAAACTTTGTCTAAGTCTGACTTAGATAAAAAAAATGCTAAACACAAGCTCTGTCTACCCATATTAAATTTTTTATATTATTTTTTATAAACAAATTAAAAAATATAATACATCAAATACACTAAAAACATTATAATAAATGTTCTCTAATAAATTGAAAATACATTAAAAAAATCTTTATACTTAAATAATACTAAGATAGTTGAAACTTAGCAAGCAAATGCCTCTAAAATAATAGCAAAATTAATAATAAAATAAGAGTTATATAATATCCAAAAAATAATAATAAAATAATAATAATATAATAGCAAAATAACATCAAAATGGCAGCAAACAACAACAAAATAGCAGCAAAACAACAGTGAAAAAAATTAGGCAAATCTGGGCCAGGTTCAAGCTAAAGAGATCTTACCCGAGGCTCGACCCATTTAGAAAACGAGTCTCATTTTTTGTCCAAGTCCATTTTTCGAGCCTATAGTTTTGCCTAAACTCTCCCACTTTTTGAGCGGGCCTTCAAGCTTGGGTGGGTAGCCTGGTCCATGACCAGGTTTAGGCATAATTAGCCGAAGGGTTAAATCACATTCAGAGGCTGGTACTTAGTAACTCTTTCGTATTGAGGTTTGAACTTTTTTTGTCCAAATTAAGTCATGAACTTGACAGTTGTTCCCACATTGGGGCCTGAACCCTTTTTTTGTCCAAGTTAGGCCTTGAACTTAGCAAATGTTCCCACGTTGGGACTTGAATTTTTTTTCTTTGGTCCAAGTTAGGCCTTAAACTTGGCAATTGTTCTCACATTAGAATTTGAACTTTTTTTATTCAAGTTTGTCCTTAAAAACCCTAAAGTTCAGGCCTAAGTATGTGAACAATTGCTAAGTTTAGACCCCAAAGTGAAAACAATTGTCAAGTTCAGGACCTAACTTGGACTAAAACAATTCAAACCACAATGTGGGAAAAGTTGTCAAGTTCAAACCCCAGAATAATTACCAAATTCAGGACTTAAATAAAAAAAATCAAACCCCAATATAAAAAAAAATTACAAAATCAATAACTCAAATAATAATTTAACCCTAACCAAAGCATTCACTAACTTGTTTTCCCTCCCTTTAGCGTGCATAACTTTTATTCCATGATCTTCTATTAAAATTATCACTCATTCAATGAAAAGTCAGAATTTGAATTTCGGAAGCTTCAATTTCATGAAAACTAAGGAAAAAAAAACAAATTTAGAGTTAAATTAAAATGATTATTATAAATTATGCAAGAATTAAAAATTATATAAAACAATGTGAAATAATTAAAACATGACATACCATGAAAACAGTACGAATACAAAAATGTGTTGTATTTACATTTAACGAATTATTAACATGTAAAATTTTATAAAAAAAATCAGAACATTTTAAATACATAACAATTTTTTTTTCTTTTGGCATACACATAATCTTTTTCTCCTCACCTCCAAAAATTCGAGTATTGTTGAGGGGGTTGGCTCCTTCGAGAGAAGTCTTTGAAGTGTTGTCCTTTGAGCAATTGACTGGGCCTCCAACAACCAGAGGTATTGTCCTCGTGTTGAGGTTTTATCCTCCAACCTCTACGGAGAGTAGTGTACAATTCATGGAAGGCGCATATCGGTTGGGCTATGTAGCTTAAATGGTATCATGGTTGTAGGTAAGGACCATATAAGCCTCAGGTTAGTGTTGGTGGTTCAAGTCGTCCTGTGCCCACCTCATTATTATTCACATGCCCCATACCGACATCTTTATCAAGTCTTGCAAGCACCTGTTTCCACCAACCGAGGCACCCCCTTCATGAACCATACACAATTCTCTGCAGAAGTTAGGGACAAAATCTCAATATGAGAAGTGAGAACAATACCTTTTGTTGTTAGGGGTCCGATGGAGTGCTCGAAGGATGACACTTCAAAAACTTCTCTCGAAGGAGCCGGTCGACCATCAACAAAGTATTAGTATTCTTTAGGGGTTTCGGAGCCATCATGTTGATGTTGATTCTATGTTCCATTTTAATCTATTCTAAAGCAAGAATTGAACCATAAAATATTGGCTTGAATATGATGATTGGAAAGTCAAAAACTATTCTAACTTGTTTGCAATGTAACTTGTCTCCCTAATGTTAGAGAATTTGACAAAGTCGAAATTATGCCAGTTAAATTCACTTTATTTTTTGGTATACAAACGTCTAATGCTTTACCTTATATTTGGAAAACATCCTTCAGCTATCTCCATTAGATATTTGGTGACAAATTGTTAATAAAGATCAGGCTCGACCCTGGGATAATTTAGAAGTATGGTCGTCTAATGTTCAGGGTTTGAAGGAGCCCAAATTTTTTTTTCAACTTTTAACATGAATTTTTTTTTTAACCTTTTAAGTTTTCTAATCGACGCTTCATTGTAAGCAGGGAAAAAAAAAGAAAAAAATTTGGCCCAATTTTTTTTATTTTATTACTAGTATATATTTTTATTTTATATATTTTTTAAAAAGGGCCTCAATTTATAATTTCACCTAAAACCCCAAAAATAAATATCAAGAATGAGCTTGACAAAGACTGTGTAGGAAAACTTCTTAGGTCTCTTGAATAACCATTTTAGGAAATATTACCTTTTTATTATAATTCAGTTCTACACTTTCTATATATAAAAAAAATCTAACAATTAAATAGATAGATTATATCGAATGTTTTCAATTCATTTTTTACCCCATAAGTTGCAGAAGCCATCAGCTTAATCCATATAGGTAATGAGGACTCCCTTATTTGGCACTTTACCAAAGATGATGGGACATATGTTGTTAGATTTGACCACTGGTTGCTAACTAAATGATATGCAGCGAAGTTGAGATTGGGTCATTGGGGCCAGGCCAGAAATCATACTGGCCTATGGAATCTCAACACAATTCCTAAACTTAAAATGTTTATCAACAGAACATAACACACCCTGTTCTTATGCCCCTTTGCCCTACCTATCTAAAGAGCTTCAAAATTCAGCTATAACCCTTTGCATATACGATTTGGTTGGTGTCTTGAGTGGTGGAACAATATATCCAAGCTGTTTTAACTGAATGATCTAGGGTTGGTGGCAAGCATTTGTTGGACTACTGGAAAGCAATCCATGGTGAGATCAAAACCCAAACCTAGTAAGATTAATACGAACACACCCTTTAGATTAAACAACAAAACCAACACATCGATCACATGCCTTTAACCCATCAGTGGATAATCTTCCCTCAATGCTTTGAAAGGAAGATGTGAAGTTTTTGCTTTATTGTACCATTGCTATTATAGTAATGGAAAAGGCGTGAGTTTGAACATGTTTTTCCTCTAAATTAAATATTAAAATAAGGATTGAAGAAACGTTATGGATAAAAATAAACATTTTATTAGCTGCTTTTTAATAAAAAAATTTTATCAATCTCATTATAGATTTTGATCAAATCTATTCTTTTTGACACCATATTTAGAACTACCTATAGCCCTTCCCTAACTCATCAATAAAAAGATAATGCGGTTTAACGCACTTGAACCCATGTGCTCCTACCTTGGCAATAATGCTCATGCCAATTAAGTTAAAATTCAATCGGCTGTTTTTAAAATGGAAAAAAATAGAAAGAAGACAAGGACTAGAATATAAATAATCGACCACATTTGTATGATATACGTAATTGAATGTGTTCCAGAAATGGACCCTCCAACCATCACTCCAACTATACAAGTGTCATTTGTAAATAGGAAGGCTTGAACTAGACACAGCTCTCTTCTCCCAACAGAAAATAAAGGGAAAAGAGCAAAGAAAGCCTTAAGGAACCGGCAACCTTTTGGTTCCTTCCTGAGTACCACGTGTTATCGCTGTCATCTTTACCCGCAACCGACGCTATTTTAACCTTCCAGCCTCCACTTTTTCCCTTTTTGTGATTACATTAAGCAGTTTCGGTAGTAAACAAAACCCTATGGAAAACATTCACCAAACCCGCCGATAGAGAAAGCAAAACTACACCCTCAGCTGCTCATATCAACCCCATTTTTTTGTTCTTTTTTGTGTTTATTACGTCTAAAATTTTCACTCTTAAATTGGTTAGTTTTTTTTTAAAGAAGAATTTTTAATTTTTAAGGAAATTATTATTTAATAAGAATAGATTGATTTTATAAAATTATTAAATAAAAGTTAGTTTATAAATATTAACTTTCTTTTTCATAAAATCATGAGAAAAATTATTTTATAGATCTTTTTCACCACATTATTCATTGTACATTTCTAATTCTTTAATGACATTTTAACAAATTTTTTAATGTCAAATTGACACATAATTTTGGTATTTTTTTAACTTGAATCTCGAGCCCTAAATTTTGAATCTTAAACTTTAAACTTTGAATCTTGAACCCCAAATTCGAACCCTAAATTGGGTTTAAGTTTAAGATTCATGGTTTGAGGTTGAGATTTAAGTTTGGATTTGGGGTTTGAGATTTAAGGTTCAATATTTAGAGTTCGGGGTAAAAAATTTATCAAAATTATGTGTCAATGACATGGACAAAATTGTTGAAATGCCATTAAATAATTAGAATTAATGGACCGTGAATAATGTGATGGTAAGGGACCATAAAATAATTTCTGAAGTTTGGTATCACTTAAATTTAAGGATAATAGTTTAATAAGTGAAATAAATAAAATTATAATTATCAAGAGTTGTTAGAGCTCTCGTTTAGTACCTAGATGACACATGTTCAAAATATAATAGTTAAAAACTTTTCTTTCTTAATTTATTTTTTCCTAATGATAAATTTGGCCCTCAATTTATTTTTTTTCATAATGATAAATTTGACTCTCAATATTTATACTTTCTGTTAATTTGATCCTTATTCTTTTTTTTGAGCTAAATTCAGTTTTTAATCTTTTGAAAAAAGAGTCAAATTATTTTTTTAATAGAAATGTTGACTAAAATATTAATTTTTAACATTATTAACGTGACAACACACATGATAATCTATATGTATATCATGCTAACATAACACTATTCTTTTATATTCACGACAATAAATAATTAAAAAATTATATAAAATATAAATCAAAATCAAAATTAAAAAAATATAAAAAGTTCATAAATAATTTATTGCCGATATTGCATAGTTAGAATAAAACCATGTGTCCCAATAAATTGTTGCCACATGTCAAATAAATTAATAAAATAAATTATGCTCCTATAATAATTTGCAAATTTATCCTAAATTTATTGATGTTATCAACACAGTAATTAAAAGCATGCAAACCAACATGGGAAGACCCTAATCTATCCATCAGAATAATCTGTTCTAAAATCTCTGGTGGCCTATCGAGCCATCTAAAGTCAATCGGGTCTTCATTTGCAAGCTCATGCAAACCAACATGGGAAGACCCTAATCTACCCACAACAGCTGCAAACCATCCAGTATCGACCATCACTCTACTTCCAGCACAGAGCACCTCCCCAAGCTTCGAGTATAGCCCCATAACCACTGCCTGCAGTTGTCTCGTACCTACCCCCCCACCGAGGCCAATTAGTTATGAGATTTCCAAGCACCGGCTGTATTAAGTTTCACTTGGTCTATCTCCGGCGCTTCCCAACATACCGTCCTTCTCCTGTACTGACCATGTGAGGCACGATCATTCCCACTCTTCTTGACCGCTTTCGCTCAGCTCACGCAGCATGAAATAGTGTTACTGACATTACAGGGAATACCATCAAAGATGTATTGGTTGCGCTGTTTCCATATTTTCCACAAAGTGATATCAAACACAACCCCCCATAAATTTGCCCTATAATGCTTTATATTGCCATAATTACTGCTTCCATTTGAGGGTCCAATATAAAATATAATTTAAAATTAAATTCATTCTGATAATATTATTGCGTATCTTTGAATTAGCTATCATAATTTTAACAGATATGAAATCGAGCATCCAAACTCAAGAGGAAAATGATAAAATCATCTCTAAAACACTTTTAATAATAATATTATATGCATAAATAAGACTAAAAACGTGCTACAAGAGTAGACATACACGTCTAAAAGTAAAGAGTTATTAAACAATGGAAGACAAACAAAAAAATATATAAAACTTAAGACAACACGAGTCTAAATTGACTTGTGAAATCATTTATTATTTTAAAAATACTCTCAAAACATAAATATGTTAAGAAGCCGACGAAGTGTTACCCTTTTTCTAAAAAAAAGTATTAGTAGCCAATGGAGTTTTAGCAACGACAGACACCGTCATCTATCTATCATGACTTATGAAGAGAGCAAAGATACTCACAAAATAGATTTGTAAACTGAAATGAGAGAAAGTACAAAGAGTGAATGGGAAGGAAAAAAAATGGTTAGTGAGAAAAAAAAAGCAGATAATAACCAACCTGAAAATTGACACCGTTGGTAAAAAAAATAAACGACTTAAAACGAAAAATATTTTTAGGGTTTTTCAAAAATAAAATTAAACAATTTATATAACTTTATTAATATACTATTTTTACCTTATAATTTTTTTTTGTGTTGACCATGTTTCGAGTAAAAGGTCATCCATTCCCTCTTTAAATTTATAATGATAAAAAATTTGCAAATACAATAAATAAATTATAAGATTAGTTATAATAAATATGAACCGCGGTAAAAATTAAAAATATAAAATAATTATCAAACCAACAACATATTAGCTAAATTAGCCTTGTATGTAAAAAAATTTATTTGGACTTTTAGACTGTTTTTTTTTAAATTAGAAAAATAAGTTAATTTTAGATAGAGTATATGAAAGCGCATCCAGCTGGACGCTTTCACACTTTCTTTCCTAAGGTTAGAGGTTTTTTTATTTTGTTAGGGTTAGGTTTTTAGGGTTTAAACCGTAAAAGTTTATAAGTAGATTTGAGGGGTAGAGGATGCGATAACGAACCTCAAAACACATACATTTCATATGTCATGCCGGGATAAGACTATTACTTCAGAAACTCATCCTATGGAAGTCAGGTTGTGGGTGTGATAGTGTTTGATATGGTTACGGGTCAAAGACTAAGTGGAGGTCTTAGTCGATGGTCATAATGCGACTACCAGTTTGAGTATAATCGAGGGCCAATTGACGGTTGTTATGAGGTCACGAGTTCAAGCTTTTTAGATACTCGCAAAAGATGCCTTATATATACCATACATAAGATTGAAACCATAATCATATGGAAAAACATAAGGATTTCCGGTGTAATCAATGTAATTTTTTCTTTATTTCCAAGAAGATGGTATATTTAACCTTTCATTCTTATTTGAAGGCTAACACCGAGAAGAACATAAGAGGGCTCTCAATCAAAGAGCGGATGTTTCGACACAGTAGATGTTAAACTCAGGTTAGCACGACAATGGTTGTAGTTATTAATAGTTTGTTTAATAACGGTAACCGTTGTCACCCCAAAAGGAACATCACCTTTATTCCACCGCAACAGCTGTTGTCCACCTGAGAGTCCTCCCGCGTCCTTGATAGTGCCGACCTTCAGATAAGAAAGAAGGTTAAAGATACCAGTAGTGTGGAAATGGAGAAAAAAATCATGCCGATTATAGCGGGAAGCCCCCACAAATTTTCTTTATGATTATCCCTTCAAACTTCTGTATGGTATTTATAATGCAACATTTTCAGATATTCGAAAAGTTTGAGCTTGTGGTTGTGTAACGACCGTCAACTGGCTCCTGTGTTATACTTTGATCCACGATCGCAAAATTGCCGTCGATTGAGACCTCTATGTAGACTTCCACCCGTGACTGTACAAACCAAAATAATCCTAAATCCCGACTTTTACGTGATAGATTTCGGAGGTAATGGTCCCATCTCGAATCAGAGAGGTTGCCATTCGTGAAAACTTAATCGAAATGAATAATATACGAAATAATTAAATAAATTTACAATATTTTTAAACAAGCATATCAAAAAATTTAGAACAAAACTTGAGAAAATTGAGAAAGTTGAGAATTTAGAAAGAATTAAGAGAATTGGATTTGAGTGAAAATAATGAAAAATGACCTACTATTTATAAGAAAAATAAAATTATTGTTAAGGCCTTTAAAAAATGTTGCCATTGTTAGTGTTAAAAAAATGACTATTGGTGAAAAGCGTGCTCAACTTTTCTACCAACATGCTTTCACACACTCTATTAAAAACCGATCTATTTTCTTAAAATAAAAAAAATAAAAAAAAAACCTAAAAAGCCAAATAAAATAAGAATGGCATATAATGCTAATTTAGCAAACATATTATTACAACAATTCTTTAAATCGGTAACTCAAAGACTTTCTCCAGAGAGAGAAAGAAAAAAGAATACTTCTCTCTTCCTGGTTTATAATATCCCCCATTTTGTCAATTCCATATTAGATTTTTATTCTTCACTAATGGCTTTCATGTTCTTCAACTCTCTTCTTCTTCTTCTTCTTCTTCTTCTTCAAATCTCATGTTCTAGATTCTCATTGGCATTGCAAGAGAACTCATCAGCCACGGTTCGCTCGGGTCAGATCAATTCCAACTCAGTCCTGGTGGCTTTGTTAGACTCACATTACACTGAGCTTGCCGAGTTGGTGGAGAAAGCTTTGTTGTTGCAGACCCTTGAGGAAACTGTCGGCAAACACAATATCACCATTTTCGCTCCTAAAAATGAAGCTCTTGAGCGGGATCTCGACCCTGAGTTCAAGCGGTTTTTGCTTGAACCTGGTAATCTCAAGTCCCTCCAAACTCTCTTGCTTTACCACATTGTCCCTGCTAGGATCGATCGTCATTCATGGCCCAAATCGACTTCGGCGTTAACCCATCATTTTACTTTATCAAATGAACGAGTTGAACTCTCCGGCGACGATTCCTCCGGTGAAAAATTCATTGGTTCGGCCAAAGTCATTTCCCCCAACGCTGTTGACCGTCCCGACGGTGTCATCCACGGCATCGAACAACTATTGATCCCTCGATCGGTGCAACAAGATTTCAACAATCGTAGAAGCCTTCGCTCAATCTCCGCTGTCAAACCAGAAGGAGCTCCGGAAGTTGATCCCAGAACCCACCGCTTGAAAAAACCAGCACCCCCGGTCAAGCCCGGAGCTCCACCCGTCCTCCCAATCTACGACGCAATGGCTCCAGGCCCATCGCTAGCTCCGGCACCAGCACCCGGACCCGGCGGACCTCACCATCATTTCAACGGAATGAGGCAAGTCAAAGATTTCATCCAAACTCTGATACAATACGGAGGGTACAATGAAATGGCGGACATTTTAGTGAACTTAACATCGTTAGCCACCGAAATGGGACGCCTGGTTTCCGAAGGTTACGTTTTAACCGTTTTAGCACCCAACGACGAGGCAATGGCGAAGCTAACGACGGACCAGCTGAGCGAACCTGGCGCGCCGGAGCAAATCATATATTACCATATAATCCCAGAGTACCAGACGGAGGAAAGTATGTACAATGCGGTGAGGAGATTTGGGAAAGTGTCGTACGATACATTGAGGTTGCCGCATAAAGTGTTGGCTCAAGAAGCTGATGGGTCTGTTAGATTCGGGCACAGCGATGGATCTGCGTATTTGTTCGATCCCGACATTTATACCGACGGAAGGATCTCCGTTCAGGGTATCGACGGCGTCCTTTTCCCGCCGGAAGAGAAAGCTAAGGAAGAAAAGAAAACCATCAAAGTTGCCACTGTGAAACCCAGAAGAGGTACATTTTCATTATTACTTTACATCGATCATTGATTCATTGTTTATAAAATTAGATTTCTTTTCATATAAGTTCTTGATTTGGGCGTTTGGGAATAGTGGCGGCGGCGACGGTGGTTGCCGGGGAATTTTTGGTGGGTAAATGGAAAGTGTCGGTGCGTTAGAATCATTTTGGAGGGTAGAATTGTCTATTCCTTTGTTTGCTTTTGTTGTCTTCCTCAGAATTTCCTGTATTCAATTTGGTCTACTTACATTATTTAATATTTGCTAGAAAAATAATAATAGATTTAATTCAAGACAAGAAAAAATATAACTTTTAACAATTTTTTAATACTTCTAACTGAAATGATGTTATAAAGCTAACTAACATAAAATTAAAATTTTTATTTATAAATTAAAAAATATATTTTTATATGATTAATTAATGTAATTAGGTTAAAAATATAAATATTTATCAACTCTTGAACTAAGAAAAGGAAAGCTTATAGTTTATTATCAAACACCTAAAGTCGAGGTGGTGCCTTGGACCTAAAGTTTAGGACATTTTAGCTTTTGGTAAGAAATTGATAATGAAACTCATTTCATTTCTTTGGTATTTTTCATGTCCGTTTTGCGGTCCATGTTTGGGGTTCGTGGCTGCCCCTTCTAACAGTGCCGTCTCCAAGATTTGAACTTGTGACAAATAGCATAGGCATCGAAAATCAATGAAACTCATTTCTTTAACTTAATCAAGAATTTGATAATATGTTTGGTGGGTTCATTATGTCTTAGAAAGATGAACTGCAGCTCTCTGTGGGAAATAATATATATATATTCTCTTATTTTTATTACAATTTCACTTGTGAATGTGACTTGATATTGTTTTGTAGCTTTACATCAACCTGGTTGTTGTGAGGGAAATTTATAGTTTCCTGAATGACATTGACTGTTTACCACCTTTCTCCCTGACCTTTGTTAATTAGTTAAAGGTCATGAACTTTGTTTTGAATTAAAGTTTCATCTACCGTAGCTGGTTTGAGTGTCATGCAATATATATATCCTTTGTTTTCGGAGTAGTTGCAATTTATTTTACCGGCTTCAAAGGCGAGTGTTGGATACGATTATGTATTCGACATCGGTAGATTCTAGTTGTATTAAGAGTTGTGATGAGCCAAAGTCATGGCAAATAAAACATGCTAAAATTTTATATGAAGATTAATGGTGGGTAGCAGAATATATGTATGTATGAAGTTGTTGTTTTGGAATTAGTTGGGTTTACCAAAATAAAAGGATATGAAAGTTCCAGCTTAACAACAATAAAATTTTGTTTGGACTTCAGAGGAATCTTGACTGCCCTTTGTTTTCCCTTGTAGAAAATAAATTCCATCACGCCATGTGTTCACTCACATATTTGTTTTCTTCCTATAAAATTATCATTCTATTACTTGGACTTCGGGTGAGTGTCAAATACAGATATATGTCCGACAGTACCGAACTCGTATCACATTTGTTTTAACTTAAGAATTTCTTAAGATGGGAAGTTGTTTTCACCAAGTTAATAAGTAGCTTTCAGTTGATCTTCCTTATTTAAATAGGACTGGGGGGCCTAATACTTAATTTGCTTAAAATGTTTGGCAGGGAAGTTGCTTGAAGCTGCATGCCGAATGCTTGTGGCTATTGGACAAGATTCACGTTTCACCTCTTGCCGACAATGAACACAACAATTACTTCCCCCATATCATAAACAAATCTTCAAACAACAAAAAAAGGTAAAAGAAATGAATCTTCATGTTTAGCTCTATGTGTTCATCCACTCACCATGTCATTCTGCATCAGAATTAGCTCCATTTTTACTCTAGTCTGCAGTAAATAAAAGACAAAACTCTTACAGCTCAATCCAGCTGCCTACACACCCTTGTGAAACATGCATGATTGTCACATTATTTAATACATTTCTGCCTATAGTATATGATTCTAAATTAAAGGTCAACAACAGAATTGGTCCATCTTTTATGGCACCTGCAGATTTTCTTTCTTTTTCCTTTTTGGCCTCAAAAAATTTATTATTTTTCCTTTTTTTTCTCTTTTATTTAACTTTTTGTCCAAGTCAAGTATCTCATTTTCCAAAAAAAAAAAGAAAAAAAAGAGACTGCCACAGTGAATGCTTTACTAATTTATTCAATTACTGATCAAATGCAGGTGAACCAGCATAGTATAAAGTCCTGGAATGATGTTTTGCTCTCTGCATTAGGATTTTAGTTTTCTTTTTTTCTTCTTTCCCCTTTTTTGTTCTATATTCTATGGTTCATAAGGCAGCAAAAAGGTCACCCTGGTTGGTTGCTGATCCTCAAGTCTACAAGATTTTTTCTTTCTTTTCTTTTCTATTCTGTCAAATTATGTGTGTAATAATCTGGTGATAGTGGTGGTGGAGGAAGGGAGGTGGTTGCCAGGGTTGTAAATGAATCGAGCTTGAACGAACGGATTCCTGTTCATGTTCGTTTGTTTATTTTTAAGCTTGTCTGTTCGTGTTCGCTAAAAGTTTTAAAATTGTTTGTGTTTGTTTATTTAAAGTTATATGTGTAAATAACTGTTCGTTTTTGAATTAAATGTATTTGTTTGTGAACGATAAACAAAATGTTCACAAATATTAAGGGAAAATGTTCATAAATAATAATCAAATAATCAATAAATAAGCATAGATATATATAAATATGAATAAAATAAAGAAATAAATAATATTAAATGTATAAGATGACAGTGAAGAGCCGACCATGTCGGCAATCCCACTTAATAAGATGAAAAATAAAATTATGTGTGTTTGGTGTGGGAATAATAAAATATATATATATATATATTCCTCTTGTCTTCACCATTCAACAAAAAATGAAATTCTACTTTTCTTTTGTTTTGCTGCAATATTCATTTCTTTTTTAGGATAATATAATTTTTTTTCCTAGGTTTATTTGGTATTTTATTTTTTATTTAATCATTCTTTAAAAATATAAAAGTTTAATGACATGATACTTTATTGTATTATTACTTGAAAATTTAAAAAATTTATATAAATTTTTAGGTGATAATGTGATACAATTCAAAGTGTCACATTTAGTGTTTTAATAATGAGATCTGTGGTTGTTTCGAGTTTGGCTACTTTATTGATTCACTTACCTCTATTATGTCAATATTAATCACTTATGTTGGAATTTTTGTTCTTATTTATGGTGACAATTATATGTCTCATGATGAAGGATATTTGAGTTTTTTTGCTTATATGAGTTTGTTCAATACTTCAATATCGGGATTAGTTACTAGTTCGAATATGATACAAATTTATATTTTTCGAGAATTAGTTGGAATGTGTTCTTATCTATTAATAGGTTTTTGGTTCACACGATTAGATTATTGATTTCTGATTCAATTAGTTTAATTGGTTCTACCACTAGATTAACAATAATTAATTATATATAAGAAATTTTATAAAATTGATTGAACATGTTTTAACTTCCAATTTTTTCTAGTTTTATATATATATTTACCTATTTCAAGCAGTTTTCAATTTAATCGGTTCAACTCCTTTGTTCAAATTGTTACACCGATTGATTTTTGGCCCAATGAATTCAATCGACTGACTCAATGATTTGGTCTTGTTCCAATAACACTAGCCACATCATTAAATCTTAACGGAATCCAAGTTCAGGGACTAAAATAGATCTAGTTGCCAAGTTCATATACCAAAATGGACAAAAAAGTAAATATACCAAAGTGGATTTAATTGCCAAATTCAAGGATAAAAAATTATATTATTCATTTTATTATTATTGCTTCTTTTTTTCATTCCGATACATCGGAATCACCCTTGTGGTTTATAGTCTTGTATTTTTAAAATTAAAATTTCAGTGCTAGTCGAAATGGTAGCTATTAAATTCTATTTTTTTTGAAATTTTATATGACAAACATATTATTACATAACCCTAATATATATATACATATATTATCACATATGTAATGTGAAGCTTGCTTGCTATTTCTATATCATACTCACAAAAAGCTGCATTATTTTAGTTAATAGATTTAACGGCTAATGTTTGAATTAGGATTGAAATTTCAAAGTAATATATATATACATATATAAACTAAAAATGATAAAATAAAAGAACAAAAACTAAAATCCGTAACTTACGTATAGTATGAAACTAATAACAAAATTTAACCTAATGTATTTAATTGTTCTCATTTAGGTCATAATTGAAAGTCAAAATCAAAAACATACAATGACTAAAATTAACCAAATCATAACACGATAACTAAATACGCATCTTACACATTAATGAATAAATTAATAACAGAATTTGACCTATAAAAAATATGCCCATAGTTTATAAAATTTTTGAAGTAATTATTTTAAAATATTTTATTCTTACATGTTCATTTTGCATGTTAATCTACTAATGGCATTCAAATTAAACTTTTAAATGACATAATGCTTATTTTGGTAAAATTATAGTATGAGGGAGGGAATGACCCTAAATTATGGTGTGGGAATTGAGATGTTTATAAGTCGGATTAGATCAGATCAAGTCTAATTTTAAAAAGTTTTAGACAAATAATCCGTTTTACTATTTAAATAATAATAAATTTATTTATATTTATATATTATTATATTTTTAAATAGTAAAATTGGCAAATAAGCCCTACTGAAAAATATAACTATAAACACCTTTGCTCTAAAAGAAGGGGTGTTGGCATATTCTTTCCCTTCAAATTGAGTCTTCATCAAATAAAATTTGTTCAATAACATCTTTTTCTCAAATTTAATTTATGGATAAATTACTTAGTTAAGGCGCTTTTATTTTAGTCACCTAAAATGAAATTGTCGCAATTTAGTCACTCAATTTTTAAAGTATTTTCATTTTAGTCACTCAGGCATTAAATCTTTAACGGAAGTAAACTATACATGTAACATCATGTTTATACTTTCATTTTGGTCATCCAAAAATTATATTTTTAAAAGTATTGATTAGAGTAAAAAAAAAAATCAAAGATTAGGTGAAAAAAGGGTAGAAGCTAAAATAATATACAAAAATTATCAATTTATACTTGTTTCTAGTTGAATTGTTTGTCAAATTACTCAAAAACGGATGAAAAAATTAATATTTTTTAACTTTGCTAACATAATAATCCAAATGCACGCATAGAAAGCTCACCATAACTCGCGCCTCTTACCTCATAATCTATGTACAGTCTTATATGGTTTTTTACACAATCACTATGTCAGTCATCGTCAACTACTCTAACCTATTTTATGGCTCAACATATATATTAATTAATTTATTTTTCATTATTTTATCAAATAATAATTGTCATAATTCAATTTTGTTTACATTATTAATTTTTTACAAATTAACATTTCAATTTTAGTAAAATATATGAGTTAGAGTATGGAATAAATTTTTTTATATAATACTTAGAATTATTCAGTCTTTCTCCACTCTTTAGATAGGATTATAATGCGCTAACGTACTCAAACTCACGTCTTTCTGCACTGACAATAATGTCAATATTAATCGAGTTAAGACTTAATCGACTATAGTATGAAGTAGTTAAAATTATTAAATTTATTGTAAAATTTATGTGTGCAATTTTGTGGGATGTAGATGACAGTGAAGAGCCGACCATGTGGCCAATCCCACTCGTTAACATATGAAAAACAGAAAGGCATTAAAATTAAATTATTATTATATATAATGTGTGTGGTGTGCCAATAATAAAATAAATATATTCCTTTCGTCTTCACATGAAATTGTATTTGCTGCAAGTCATTTTATTATTATTGTTCTTTGTATTACTATATATCAAAATCACACTTGTGGATTATGAAATATTATTTATCAAAAATAAATTATGTTATCAGTTTGTATTAAGGGTAAGCGTTCGATTGAATCGAATCAAATAAAAAATTTTGAGTTTTTTTAGATAACGAATCATATTTTATCATCCTAACTCGATTTGAAATTTTCTTGAATCGAATCGAATAAGATGGAATTCGAATAAAATCGACTCAAATATATTTATTTGAGTTAAATTATGAAAATGACTTTGAGTCCTTATAGTACTGCCATCCATCGTAATCAAATTTGTTATTAACTTTCATCCCCTCATAATTTATTTATTAATATTTTATATACAGGTTAACTTCTTTGCATGCTTAGTTGCTTCAATTATCTTTTGATTCTTGTCACAATGTATTTTGAAATTAAAAAAAAAGAGTATTAAATGTAAAAAAATGAGATTTTTTTAATAAAAGTTATTTTAAAGATAAAATGTGAAATTAATAACAACAAAAAATTTTAACACGAATATTTTATGGCATCATCAATAATTCAAGTTTAACAGAAATTGATAAAAATTTAACATGATTAAATAATTTAATAATATAAATAGTACAAATTGTAAAATTTAATTCAATAATATAAATAGTAAATATAAATTCAGAAAAAAAGTTTTTGGAGTTTAGGGGAAGTAAAAATTTTAGGGGAAAGCAAAAGGAAATTTTTTTGGGGGTTTGGATGAAGTAAAAATTTTGGGGAAAAAGTAAAAGGAAAAAAAATGAGGTTTAGAGGAAAGTAAAAATTTAGAAGAAAATAAAAGAAAAAAAGTTTGAGGGGTTCGAAGGGAAGTAAAATTTTTGGAAAAGTAAAATGATTTGACAGGGTGGGGGCAAGGAAAGTAAAAAGGGTTTAATATTTTGTTTATTTGAATTATTGGAGTTATTCGAAATTAATTCGATTTGAATTTGAAATTCAAAAAAATTGAGTCAATTCGATTAATTCGATTCAAATAATTCGAAATTCAAATTTTTTTTTAATTTTTTTAGTCGAATTGAATTTTACTCACCCTTAATTTGTATACCATGCATAAATTAAGTGTTTAGTTTTTATATTTTAATTTAGTTATTTTTAATTTAAAATTCTAAAAATTGAATGAAGTTATAATTGAAAGGGTAGTTATTTAATTATATCCTTTTCAAAATTTTATATGATAACTATATTATTACATATGTTGTAGGGCCCAATTTTATCCGGCCTGTTAAATAAATAAAACCTAAAGAAATAAATAAGCCCAATAACCCAGCCCAAATCAAATTAACCTAGCCCGACTCAGCAAAACAAAACCTAAGTAAAAACCCTAGCTCCTTTTGTTCCAGCGCCGCAACAGCCTCCGGAGTACTCTCCAGCCGCCGCAAGTTTCGGCCTTCACGCGCACGTTTCTCCCCACGTCTGCCTGCAAAACGGACTCAAGGAGTCCAAAGGAGAAAAAATAGCAAGCAATAGCATTTTATTTTTCTTTTTCAAGCTATAAAAAGCCACTTTTAATCTATAAAGGAGAGGGAAAAAGGGAAGCAAAAAAGGAGTAGAGAGAAAACACTGAGAATACATAGATTTTCAAGGTGAAATTGGATTTTTGTTCTTTTTCTTTTCGTTATTTTCTTTTTTTCTTTTTATTTTGTTTTTCTAAATAAATAATACAAAAAAAGGAAAAGGGAATCTTATCTCTTTCACCGGCGACGCCAAGGGAGGCCGGCTCCGTCGCGATCGGGGCACGAGCACGGGCGAACGACGCTAGGACGCTAGGGATTAAACCCTAGTAGAGCACCGAATAAACATTTTTTTCCTCATTCGGATTCAAATGATTTTAAAAGAGAAAAAAATTGTTTTAAATAACATGCAAAACGGTGTCGTTTCGTCCAGGCCCTGACCCGCGCGGTGACCCGACCCGAAGGGGAGGATCCGCGCGCTCTGACGTCATATGGTTTATTTGCGCATTGAGTCCCTCCTGTTCGTGGCGCGTTGCAATTAAACCTGTTTGTTTTTTAAAAAATTAGACCGCATATTTGATCTGCGTTTCGATTCAGTCCTTAGCTGCGCAGTGTTTTGAGAGGATGGATTAATTTCCACTTGGGTCCTCCTGCTTTTGTGCGCACTTTAATTGAGTCCATTCGCGTATTTTTTTTAAAATTCGACCCTCAAAATTCTTTTATTTTTGATTTAATCCTTCATTTGACATTTTAGTTTTTTTAATATTGTTAATATTATTATTGCATTCTTAATGTTATATTATTTAATTAGTTTTGTCATCACTATTATTTTCATTATTATTTTTTATATATTTGCACGCATCTTTCATATACATATTTTTTTTATAATTACATGTGCATTTTCCATATATATATATACGCATTTTTCCTGTTTTACCAATACATATGTGATTATACATTTTTACTTTGTAAATAAATACATATGCATACTTTTATACTTTTTTTTAATGCATGTATCTCTATTTGTTTTTATCTGATGTATTTCATTCCTTCTTTTTGTTTGCAAATGTACGTGTATATTATACTTGTATATATATTTGTAAATATTTATGTATACATGCTTTAAATTAAAGAATTTGTATCATATGGTACATTAACCCTTTTAACATACCCCTTCAAAAATATATTTTGGTTTTAACTATTCATCAAAGTTATTTTCTTGATTTAAAGGTTTTTTTTTGAATAAAAGTATTATTCGAGGTTTGGGATTTTCGAGGGAAATTGAGCCCTAACGTATTGGGTTCTGATTTCTTTGTCAATCCTAAATGACCAAGAATATTTTTATTCAAAATGCATAAAAATCATTTTTGGGAACTTAACTTGTTGTGCCCTAACGTATTGGGTGTGGCATGTTACTTTCTCGAAATGAGGATTTTCGTATAAAATAAAAGTGACATTCAAGTTTGGGGATTATGAGGAATTGTACCCTAACGTATTGGGACTCGATTTCTTTACATGACTTGAACAATTGATTATCCTTTTGCCAATTTCATCATTCAAGCTTATTTTAAAATCTTTTTTAACTTTCGACACTAAGACATTAAATAGTCAATTTGGTACCGATTTTTGGGCGTTACGAGGGTGCTAACCCTTCCTCGTGCGTAACTGACTCCCGAACCTGTTTTCAAAATTTGCAGACCAAAATAATTTTTGAGGTGGGCCGGAATCACCTTAATAAAGGATCGGTGGCGACTCCAGTTTTATTTTTAAAAGTCGACAACCAAATTTTGTTTTAAAAAAAGTGGTTTCGACATATGTAATATCATACTGGCTTGTTATCTCTACGTTATATTTACAAAAAGCTATACTATTTTTCGTTAATGGATTTAACAACTACGTTTTTGAGTTGAGATTAGAGTGAGCAAAACTTGATTCAATTCCAAAAAAAATGAAAAATGTTTGAATTTCGAGTTAATTGAATCAAGTTATTTGAGTTGCTCAATTTTTTCGAGTCAACTCGAATAAGTGATTTGAGTTTGAGTCTAGTTGAATTTTACAATTTGAATAACTTTAATAATTCGAATAATGTAAATACCTCTTTGGTCCTTGTTAATTTTGAAAACGAGCAAATTGGTCTTTCTCAATAAAAATTTTAAAATGATTTTCAAAAATTCAAAATAATTTTTAAATTTTAAAATATTTATAAAAATTCTAAAAATTTATATTTTAAAAAATTTATAAAAATTCTAAAGAATATATAAAGAAAGTAAAACTTTTAAAAATTTGAGACCTTAATAAGTTAATCAATGATTTAAGTTTATAATACTAAAGTATCTTCTTCTTTTTTTAATTTCAAATTTATGTGTTCTAACATGGAATTAGTTATAATGTAACAAGAATTTAATTTGACATGTTTGATTTTTTTAATTTAAATCTAATAATTTCACTCGATTCAACTCGACTTGAATTTCATTTAATTCGACTCGATTTGAAAAAAAATTCAACTCTTCAATTAACCCAAAAACATTTCACTCGATTCGATTTGAATCGACCGAATGCTCTCCCCTAGTTGAGATTGAACTTTCAAATTCAAAAGAGACTAAAAATGATTGAATAGGAAAACTGAGACTAAAGTCCATAACTTACGCATAGTATGAGATTAACAGCAAAATTTAACCTACCAAATTTAACTGTTACGGTTTAGGTCATGACTAAAAAATTAAAATTAAAAAAATTAAGAATTAAAATTGATTAAATCAAAATATAAAGAATAAATATACATCTCATGCTTAGAATAGAAACTAATAACAAAATTTGAGGGAGCAAAATTGTTTTCATAATTCATAAATTTTTTAAAGCAGTACATGTAATTTACAAATATTTTATTCTAATATGTTATTTTGCATGTTAGTTTTCTAATGGTAACATGGGTCGATATAATTAAAATTTTAAATGACATGATTTTTATTTACATATATATATTTATGGTTTTATTTTGGTAAAATTATAATACGAGGGAGGGAATTACAATTCTAGGATTTAAACTTTAAATCTTGGAATGTGAATAAAAAACTTCAACTATTATTCTAAAAATGTCGATTGAGTCCTAACTCGATTGGCTGTCAATGTAAGAGGACGTGAGTTTGAGTGCGCTAAACCGCATTATCCTCTTATTTATGGGTTGGAGAGAGATTATGAGTAAATTTAAACATTATAATAAAACTATTAAAAAACAATGGTGTTCATGGTCGAGTTACATTAGATCTAATATTAATTCTGAAAAATATTTTAAGCCCGAGTTTAATTTATTTAAATCTATCTAAATAACTTGTCCTATTATTTAAAAAATAATAAAAATATTTAGTCAAATTTAGTTATAAAATATAAAAATATTTTTAAACAGTAAAATAAGCTGAACCCAAGATAACCCAGATCGAAAAATATAACCATAAACACCTTAGCTCTAAAAGGGTGTTGGCATATTCTTTCCCTTCAGGTCGAGTCTTCGTCAAAAGACTTGTTCTATAGTTCTTCATACATGTTTAAAGCTGTTAGCCTTAAATAAAGTATTATCTTAAATATGTTTCTCAAATTAAATTTATTTATTTTCTGTAAAAGTATTTGTTATCGAAATTGAATAAATTAGTTTTACTTAAGGAGCAATTTAATCTATCAATTTTGAAGGTGAACAACTATGAATAATAAGTCCTGATATTAAGGTTTTCGTCAGTTGTATATAAATTTGATTTGTATAATAATAAATTTAACTCTTAATATTTATATATTCTATGTAAATGTTGACAAAATGTATAAATGTTGCGGATTAAATTTATTAAATCGGGATAAAATTGATAGAACGTGTAAATGTTGTGGGTTAAATTTGTCAAAATCAAGACTACATAAATATAATGTGTAAACTTTGAGGCCTAAGTTTGTTATTATAGCAACAAAAATATTTACAATATTTTTTGAATAATCTCATTATAGGTTCTGATCATATCCGCTTTTTTTTTACACAATGCGTAAAATTACCTATAGCTTCTCTCCAACCCATAAATAAGATAATAATGCGCTTCAGCACACTCAAACGCACGTCCTTCTACATTGACAATAATGCTCATACTAATAGAGCTAAAACTCAAACCACTTAATTTTAATAATCTTGTGACACTATGTCTTAACTAATACACCATCAATCACGTGATTCATTTGTTCAGATTTAAATAATGAACTTTTCTAGTGTTTTTGCCCTAAAGTTTTTCTCTTCTACTTTTAAATAATGACTAATTGAGATTCTGATTTCAATTAATAAAATTGATGATCTGTTTTCAGACCTTCCGAGGGTTTATGAGAAAAAAAAAAGTCCATTTGCTATTTTAAAATACAACTTCTAATTGAATATACTAAATTTGTTATATTAATTACGGGTGTGATATAGTAGTAGCTCATTTTTTTAATCATGCGGTCAAGAGTTCAATCTCTATTTATGGGAATTGAGCATATTTCGATAAGTTTTTGTGGCAAAAATGTAACACCCCTAACCTGTATCCGTCGTCGAATTAGGGTTACGAGGCATTACCGAACAAAACACAGTTTCGTATAGTCATTTATCATTTTTATACACATGGTTATACCAACTTCTATATCCAATATCAATCATCCACCAAAATCATGTTAATTAAATTTTTGCACATAAAGAACATGTAACCAGATAAAATTTGTTATGCTTTATTACTTATAATGCATATACAAACTAGCTTCAAATTTCGACCATATTAATATAATCTATATAACCACACATTCGAATTTAACTAATATGCAACAAAGCCAAATTCCATGTACTTAATTCAGATTAATGTTCGAACCACGTAACCTTAATATTAATGGCATTCGTATATTTCATTAGTTAAATATCAAACATAACATTTCATAATTTCTGCACAAGCACATAATAATAGCCATCCGAATCATATTACAATAATTATTATGCAATCACGTATGCGACTTTAGTAACATTACAACCTAGCCAAACATACTATTGATGTATATAAATATGTATAATGCGTATCTTACCCTAAAAAACAAAAATAAACACATTAATCTAATGAACACATTTAACATTCCCTTGCACACCTAATTCGCATATATATATTTGTCATTGCAAACCGAATCAAAATAGCCAAATCACAAATGATCATATCATAATTATCCCAAATGCACATGTTCAATGACTAACCAAATAACATATAATCAACCGTTTCAACATTCATACATTCAGTCCACAATTTCAAACTCATATGATCAAACCAAGCTACCATAAAATATATCCATAATTTACCATCACCATTCGCACCTAAATAAACAATCCAAAATAATGACATAACATTATTTAACCTATGTTTCATATACCAAAAACACACTTTTAAAGTGAGCTATTTTCATAACTGATTATAGACCAAGCTTTTCATCACCCATTACCTAATTATAATTCAAAACATTACAAGCATATATACAAAGGAACCTTTCTCCATAATAAACTCAAGTAATAAGCAAATACTTAAGTGAACTAATCATAAGCCACATATATATATCTTTACTTCATACTAAAATCATATATTAAACACACTACATAACATATACCATGACCAAAAATGCATAACCTAAACATCATTAACAATCCACAATCAAAACACATCCTATATCAATATTACCACACACATATATCACGACCAAAATTACTTAAACATTAGAACATTGGCATTAAGATTGAGCCATTTTCGCATGGCTAAATATATACAAATTTGAAAACCAACCAAGACAAATGCTAGCCTATACATGCTATATGTTCAAAGTTTCAAGCTTTTAAAATACCAAAATAGCGTTCGATAGTGTGACGGATTTCCTTGACGATCCCCGAGCTCGTAACTATCTTCCAAAATCTATAAAACACTGAAAGAACACACAAAGTAAGCTTAGAAAGCTTAGTAAGTTATAAGCAAATAAAATTATTTCAATAACATACATAATTCAATTTAACAAGGCCAATCAAGCAAATCTTTACCACATATACATTTATCATGCTTGCAAATTCATATAATCATGTAAGTACTTTACTTACCTTTACTTTCATGAACATTTAAACCGTATACATACCTGAGTCATTTAACTCAAATTCACATTCGGTCTCATCTTGACATTGCCCGTTGAACCGTTCGGAATCAATAAGGATACTTGGAGAGTTCATAAAGCTCGTACAATGCCAATGTCCCAGACGTGGTCTTACATGTAATTAAATATCGATGCCATTGTCCTAGACAGGGTCTTACACGAAAGTCTCAAATCGATACCAATGTCCCAGACGTGGTCTTACACGAAATCTCAAATCAAAATCCTATGTCATGACATATGTATCCTAACTATTCCTATGGTTCGTACGGGGCTTTCGGACGTCATAATTCGATCGATTCGAGCTCAATACAAGTCACACCATGCTTATAACAATTCGGCAATATGTAAAATATATATGCATTCCAATTAGGCATATTTAAAACATATACATTCAAAATTTACAACATTTATTAACTTATGAACTTACCTCGGACGAAGACAAACGGACCGGGACGACTATTCGACCACTTTGATTTCCCCCAATCCAAATCCAAATTCCTCTTTTCTTGATCTAAATTAATACAAATTTGACTTGTTTAATAATATATTTATTCAAATTCATCCAAAAATGAATAAATGGGAAAATTACATTTTAGCCCCTAACATTTCACATTTTTCACAATTTAGTCCCTATTTCACAAAACACAAAATATTCAAAATTTTACCACACCCAAGCTTGGCCGAATTTCACTAAGGTCCCTAGCAGCCCATGTCTTTCATTTATTTCACATTTTGACCCTTAAATTTTTGAAATTCACAATTTAATCCTAGATAGGCATTTTTACTAAAAATCACTTAATTAAACTTGACAATCTAACAACATATATTTATTTTTCATCATCAAACAACAAAAATCACAAGCTATCATCAATGGAAAATCATAAATACATCAACAAATTCAAAAATTTCAACATGGGCTAGCTAGTATTCGAAGCAATGATCTCAAAAACATAAAAATTATCAAAAACCGAGCAAAAACGAACTTTGAATCAAGCTTGAACCAAGGCTGAATGTTCAAAAGCTTTAAAACCCCCTTTTTCTTTTCTTGTTTCGGTGAAAGAAAGATGACCTAATGCATGTTTTTTTTTATGTTTTATTATATTAACATATTTTACTAATTTTACAAAACTAACCTTTATAATTTAATATGAAAACCATATATTATAAATCCAAAACCGTCCACTCAAATAAACAAGGGTCAAATAACCACTTAAGGACTTCATAATTAATTAATCATAGCAAATAAACACTTAAACAATTAGTATGCCACTGTTGCATTTTACATAATTAAGCCCTTTTATCAAATTAACTATCCAATCGGTAAAATTAAATCACGAAATTTTCACACATCTCAATTAACATGCTATAAACACTAAAAATAATATTAAAATAATTTTATGACTACGTATTTGTGGTCCCGAAACCACTGTTCCGACTAGGGTCTAAACCGGGCTGTTACAGAAAAGATTAATCACTATTATTGGAAGTTGACAAACATTCTCATCATATATACAAATAATTATATTTATTTAACATTAAAGTTTCATATAAAAAATTTGAAAATTAAAAAAAAAAATTTCTTTTCACTCAATTCCCATATACTTATTTTGAAAAAATCAACACCCTTATAGGCAAGTACGGGAGTTAACTATTGTAGAGGCGAGCATAAGCATCTTTGTTGGTGTAGTTAACCGCCTTTTGCTTATAGTTCCTTTACAGTTTTCAAATGAAGAATATGTTCATTCCTTTTCTGTTTTTAGGCTTTCATGAACTTTTTGTCCATGGAAGAAATGTTTTTCCATTAAAGTTTTTGTACGATAATTTTGTCTGCTTTTATAGTACAGTAGTTTGGGTTTCTATTTAGTTTTTTTGGTTTTCCAAGCATCTGAGAGAAAGAAGGTAAACTCGCGGTTTGGCAATTTGTTGAGTGGTTATGGTATCGGTTTTAACAGTGCTGTCCATAGAGGGTTGGGAAGATAACAAGTGACATATCAATTCTGGCGAGGGGCAGGCAGGCGAGAGGCAACGCTAGACGATAGGGGGATGGGTTATTGAAGAAGCCTTACTGTTAAGCACCGTGGTGGGTCGGGTGAACCTCCAATTGTGAAAGATTTGCCACTGGATCGAGGAGTGGATGCTATCATCTTGGAGCGAAACAAAGGTAGATTGGAGGTGAACAAATAGTGGTGGATCTTGTCGGAGTCGGGGTCTCTCATCATTCATTTGTCACTGGAGACATGTGGTATCAAGAGAGCTCTGTATGTATCAATGTGAAAATGTCGATTTGCACGAGGGGTAGCTCAAACAACGGTTGGATACGCATAGATCTTTCCTTTGACAAGATGCTAGTCAACGAAGGGAACCTCGATCGTTATCTTCTTGTAGAAGACGAACGACAAAAAGTGTCCACGAAGGTGGTGTGGTGGATGGGTCAGGTTTGATGGCGATGGTGGCGAGAGACGAAGGATTGGAAAAGGGTCTCAACGGTCAAGGTGCTTACCATCGGCTTGTTTACTACTAGATGCTTTTACCACCGTCTGTGACTTACAACATATATGGGCAGCAGTGAAGTTGATAGTTGTTCAGTTTCTTGGTATTCTGGTTTTTAAATGAGAAAAGCGTAAGTGTGGCTGGAATCTATACTTTTCTTTTGATGTTTTCTTTTTAAGTCCTAGGATTTGTATTTTATTTGAATGTTATTTATTTATTTTTTATTCTCATTTGTACAACGTCGCGGTATTATTTTAATAAAGATGTCTAGCCTTTGTTTAAAAAACAGTTCCATAAAAGAACAAAATAAAGTTCATGTATCACATTGCAATTTCAAAATTTATCTGTTTAGAATAGTCTAAATGAAAGGCTTGTGCAGTGATCAATCATAACAATTTCATCTTGTTATGGTGTTTTTGGTGGATTGGCCTATGCTTTGTCAAATGGTTATATAAAAAAGTAAAGAAGCTACGAAGGTGTTGGAATTATAGTTCGAAACATCCTTCGATAGTTGTCAATAAAATATTTAAAGAGAACACATTAGAGAAATATTTCAAATTCTAATTCTCATCAAAGCTCCCCTTTTCGGTGACCCTTGGCAACTGGTAGCCACCCCATCATTGTTCTCTTTTTTTCCTTTATCCTTCCTTGCTCCCTCACTTTCCTTCTCTTCCATTCCTTTTATTCATTTTTTTCTTCCCTATATCCTTTTATGATCGCTTGAGATTGATGATCGGTCGATGGTTGATAGCTCATTCATTTCCCTTGCTCTCTCTTCTTTTTGTGCTTTCCTATTCCTTTCTCACATTTTTTTTCTCCTCCCCCACCTATGGTGGCAGTCCTTGACCATGCCACTTCGTTTGATCCACACATTTTTCTTGCTTAAAGAAATCTTTTTCGGAATAATAAAAACCCTTTGAGTCATTAATGGCTCAAGTTTTCTCAAGTTCATGGTGACTTGTTTCTTGAGCTCAACTATGCTAAGTTACCTTGAGTCTTAGTGAGTCATTGGTTAATCAACTCACTCACAACTTCTAGTCTTAGGGTAGGTTACTTGATAACTTACCCTTCAATCTAGGGGGACAATTTTTGTATCTCTCCTCCTTGCTTGAAGGATATCGCTTAGTCAAACCCTATGACTAGTAGAAGACAATAAAAACCTCGCCCAAGATGTCAGGCCAGAAGTAATCTAAGGTGACCTCACCACTTGATCAAATCTTGATTCCTTACTCTATACTTGTCTTTTGCATCCTCTATAAGTACTCAAACAAGTCACATTCACACTATTTAAGAACCTTTGAATGAGTAACTAAACAATTCCATCACATCCAAATACATGCGTACCCTAACTCATCCTCCAAGCCGCTTATTGATGACCAAAAGAGCTCCACCATTTCATCTTTTACTGAAACTAATCCAACAACCAAGGTAGATATTGAAACATATAAATAAAACTTAAAATACTAATTCTTAAAAACAATAGTCAATGTTGATGATGAATAAAAGTAGACAAAGAGAGATGATTATTCACACAATTTACAAGGAAAAGGTAGATCTCCTAAAGCTAAGGATGCATATTCATAGATGGTGTTAGCTATCTCTAAGGGTGAGTTTGGATGAACGGTGTATTTAATTATGGTTAGTGTAAAAATAGCTGTGGCGGTGAGATTAAATATTATAGTGATACTATAACGTGAGGCAAAAAGTAAATTAAATGCACCGCACCTCACCCAATTACCCATCTAAACTCACCCTAAGTCTTCTATTGTTTTACATGATAATCTTCTAAATAAATGGCAATGGGAGTAATATACTCAATACTTAACAATGAGGAGATAGATGAAAAGTATACCACATGTTTAGGAGGTAATGGTCCACAATGAAAAGGTGTGGTGGCGCAGACACTCGTGACACATTGGGAAAACAAACAAATTCTCCTGACCACGTCAGAAAGAAAACCCAGGCAATTCCAGGACTCTCATGCACACAACACTTTCCATATACGAATATTTTAAATGTTGTTTATTATTATTATTAACCCTATAATTATTTCTTCTTAATTCCTCCTGCACCTCGAAAAGCTTTCCAGGGTTTGGTTTTTTTTTTTTTTCACTTTTGGGCCGTTCACAACTTCACACCAAGTCACCAAATGTGCTGTCATGTCTGATATTGACCTTGTCCTTTGCCTTTCCTGTACTCAAACAAAACTTGCTTTTATTACATCATTTGCGCCACTCAAAGACTTCGATTCCCGTCGCCATGAAAGATTCTCAAGCAAACAGAAATCCCCAAGCGGAATCCAAGAAGACGACGATCCCGCCTTACATGAAAGCCATTTCAGGCTCCTTCGGCGGTATCGTAGAAGCCTGTTGTCTGCAACCCATCGATGTCATCAAAACCAGGTTGCAATTGGACAGGATGGGGAATTACAAAGGGATCGTTCACTGCGGCGCCACCGTGTCTAGCACTGAAGGGGTGCGGGCTCTTTGGAAAGGATTAACGCCCTTCGCTACTCACCTCACGCTTAAGTACGCGCTCCGGATGGGATCCAACGCCATGTTGCAGAGCGCGTTCAAGGACTCGGATACTGGCACCTTGAGTAACAAAGCGAGGTTTTTATCTGGGTTCGGTGCTGGGGTTCTTGAGGCGCTTGTTATCGTTACTCCCTTTGAGGTTATCTACCCTCCTTCTCAATACAATCCGAGTTAATATTGATCTATAACTGATGATGTGCTAGTAGATCTTACATTATGTTGAGTTTGAAACTGGGTTTTTCTGTGTGTTTTTTACCATAATATTGCTAAGGGGAGTCTCAATTCTGTGTCTAAGCTTAAGATTAGGAACGTTCCTTGTGGTATTTGTTGGAGTTCAATTGTCTCTTTGATGAATCTAGGAACGTTCCTTGTACACTTTGTTGGTTCATCCGAAGGTAAATCGGATTGTGAAGCCATTAAGCTTGCTGTCTACTTTTAATAAGGCTATACAAAATGAAAGAAGCAGTTGGATTGATCTCGTTTCAATATCCGAATTAGAATTGGATATTGATGCTATTGTTCTGTCACAAGCAAGTAAAGAAGATGATAACTATTAATTTGGCTAAATCAGGACACATGTATAAATTTGAAACTTAGGAATACATTTCCCACACTGAATGTAAGTTTTGTTCCATTTCAAAGCGAGAATGATTCATATATCTTTGGAGAATGCAACTTGGAACGATGATTCATGAGACTTCATCAATTGCATGTAGTGCTTTTGATTAAACACCCGGGATTGGTGATTGCTTACTCATGGTTTTAGAATGTGATTTGCAGTGGTGCATATTATTATGCTGAGGTTAGGATTATGATGGCCTTTTAATCCTAATGTACTGAAAAGGTTTGGTTTGGTCTTTTATCGTGCAGGTGGTGAAAATTAGACTGCAGCAACAGAGAGGACTAAGTCGAGAGCTTCTAAAGTACAAAGGCCCCATACATTGTGCTCATACAATCATCCGTCAAGAAGGCCTTTTTGGGCTGTGGGCAGGAGCTGCCCCAACCGTTATGCGTAATGGGACAAACCAAGCTGCAATGTTTACAGCCAAAAATGCTTTTGATGTGGTATTATGGAAGAAACATGAAGGCGACGGGAAAGTCCTCCAACCATGGCAGTCTATGATATCAGGTTTCCTTGCGGGAACAGCTGGTCCAGTATGTACTGGTCCCTTTGATGTCGTCAAAACTAGGTTGATGGCTCAAAGTCGAGATGGAGGGGAGGTGAAGTATAAGGGCCTGGTCCATGCTATCCGAACAATATATGCTGAGGAAGGACTTCGTGCTTTGTGGAAAGGACTGCTGCCTCGGCTCATGAGGATACCACCTGGCCAGGCCATAATGTGGGCTGTTGCTGACCAAATAATTGGTCTCTATGAGAGGAGATACTTTCATAGTGCAGCTCTATAAACTTGTACTTTTTTTGCTTGTTCTGGTTTTGATTACCATAGCAAACGCAAATCTTGAAAATCTTGGACACCATTTTTTTCAGTGGTCGGACTCAACACCTGGTAAGAAAGAGCCACATTTGAACTTAAGCTATAAATTAGGAAATGGTAGTTGAATCCAAAAAAAAAGTTCATGAATAGCAATGAAGGTATCTGTTTCTCTATATCTCAATAATGATACATTGCTGGTGTCACTTTCATTAACCAATTTGAGTCTCAGCTTAGTTTCATGCATGCTATGTTTCAATCAACACAGTAAAGATTGTTAGTCGAGACCGATCTAACATAAAGTCACCTTTGTTACATTATGTGTTTATGGTTGTCTGAATGAGACAGTGTCAAGTAGCATTCTGGCCTTCAATGAGCAAGTGGTACTGTTGAATCACCAATAATAGAAAGATAAAATGCTCAGTTTTGACTTTTTATTTCTATCGGGTAGGGGCTTTGTCAAGTAAGAAATTTTTATGCATGTATATCTCGGATACGAGTAAACTGATGAGGGTGTCACATTTGTGCTTTACATAGATGCACATGGATGTGTGTGTGTGTTTTTAAATAATTGTATATATTTTTAAGTATTTTATTAAAAAAATTTGATTATAAGAATATGGAAATAGGAAGTATATAAAATCAAATATTAAGAGATTAATACTTCACAGAACTTCAAGGAATTAAAAAAATATTATATAATAATATATATATATAGTACAATTAAAAATATTTTCCTAAATATTTCTTTCTAGACAATTTATTAAAATTAAGAAAAAATTTCAACCAAATTTTTTTTTAAAAAAAAGCAGGTTAAAACTAGAAGTTTTCTTTGTACTTTTACACTACATTTGGTTGATTGTAATGGAATAGAGCTGTAATAAAATAAAATTGTAATAAGTAATTCAATTATTTAGTTGAATGGAATGAAATAAAGTCATACAAATTATTTATATTCTTTTTTATTTGCATGGTAGAAAGAAAAAGAGAAAAAGTTTGGGTAATAGACCTTTTATTTTAATGACGGTTTAATGTATAATTTGGTATCTAAGTTTGAAAATTTTTTTAATGTGGTATTGTGTTATTTTTGGGTCTAATGCGGTACATGTATTTGTTAATACATTTTGATACCTAAAGATAACAATATTAGCTTTTTAGAGCTTAATCCGGGTTTAAGAGTTTAATCTGGGTTTAAGAGTTGATTTAATGAAAATTCGTAATTAGCTAATACTATTATCAATTAAATTTCATCAAATTAATCCCTAAAATCCAAATCAAAACACATGCATTGGACTGTATTTGACAAATTAAACGAAAAATTAAACAAATTTACAATTAACACTAAATTTATTCTATTAAAAAATCATAAAAAAACTCAAACCTAATAATATTAGCAATTAACTTTTATCAAATCAACCCCAAAACCCAGATTAAATACAAAAAAGTTAACATCGTTACCTTTGGGTACTAAAATATTTAACTTTTGTCAAATACAAATACCAAATTGGACCAAAAAATAACAGAGGTATCACATTAACAAAAATTGTCAAACTTAAATACCAAATGATATATTAGACCTTTTAATGAGGATGATGTGCTTAATTGATATGTAATTGTAATTTATTATAATTAAATTTGAATATGATGCTACAAATTCTGATGATTATTTGTTTATTTCCATGTAAGTGCAACAGATACAAGTTTAAATGTGAAATTACTAGAGAGATTTGACATTAGATAAAAAATTGGCGTGCAAAATTTTTATATTTTAGGAATATTTTATTAATAGTTATTTTATTTTATTTATTTATGAAAATATTTTATTAAGAGTTTAATTAAGCTTATAGTTCTTTACATTTAGCTAAGATGTATTTAATAAATCACTGAAATTTTTTATTTTATTGAAATTGAAAAATTTTAACTTTTAATATTTTAAATGTATTTGATAATCATTTTAATTTTCTACTTAATATAAAATTTTCAACAAAAAAGAGTTGTAAATAATATAAGTAGGTAGATAACTATTTATCACTCAAATATTAAAAATATTAAGTTAATTTTATTTTATTAAAAACTTGAAATAAGTTATTGTGACACCCTAAACTCGGCTCAAGAGTTTCAGCCAAGCCTCAAGATCATATTAGTCACCAAAGTGATATAAACTAGAAACTGTACACTTACACTCGAATACTCGATCAATTCACATTATGAATCATTCAAACTAGTTTTTGAAACCAATTTCATACAACCTCAAATCATTCAATACAAACCAAATATATGAAAAAATCAAACCAAAAATGTTATCAACATAATACTCAAATGAGTGTCCCCATCCACCATAAAAGAAATAGGTACCAAAAATCCAATTTTATTACAAATTCGACTTGCGAGACTTTCAGTAATTCTCCAATGTTGATGTCCCTTCTTTGATATCAATTATCTCCTAAAAATAAATAAAACTCAAACAATAAACTTACTAAGCTTAATGGGGCCCCAAGGTGCATACTTTACACACATAGTCACATTAGTCGGTAACATGCTCATTACTTATGCACAACCCAAATTAGACATATTCTACTCAATTTGACATCACATTGTGCTCAATTACATAGATAAAAATTTAAAACATGCTTTTTAATACACAACAAAGTAGCACCACTCTTATATCATTGCACACACCAAAAGATGATCTTTCAAATTTTTGCCCAAGTCTAAAATAAGACATATCCAATACTCGAACCCCAACTTGAACACACCAAAATGTTGAGTTGTAGCTCTCCACCCTAAACGCACCAAATAATGAACCAAAGTTCCACACAAAAAGGCGAGTTAATGACTCAAGTGATGAATCGCAAAATGATTGGTGAACCAATCTAGCACATTGTGCTTAAAACTTCACTTTTAAGACACTTCTAAATGTCCTATGGCATGCCAACCATATCACAACAATTCCCAAGTGAGCATCGTGATTGTTCTCGATTTTGGAGTACACGAGAATGTCATCGATGAACACCACCACAAACTAATCTAAGTATAGTTGGAATACCTGATTCATCAAATCCATGAATGCAACTAGGGCATTCGTCAAACCAAATAACATTAATAGGAACTCGTAGTGGCCATATTGAGTCCTAAAAGTCATTTTAGGGACATTTGCCTCCTTCACTTTCATTTAATAATAACCCAATCTCAAGTCAATCTTGAAGAACATTATAGCTCCCCTAAATTGGTCGAACAAGTCATCAATCATTGGTAAAAGGGTACTTGTTTTTAATAGTCAACTTGTTCAACTGTCGGTAATCAATACAGAATCTCAATGTCCCATCTTTTTTTTTTCACAAACAAAATCGGAGCTCCCCAAAGTGACACATTAGGTCGTATGAAGCCTCGATCTAAAAGCTCTTGCAATTGGACTTTCAACTCATTAAGTGTCATACAATAAGATGCAATGGACACATGAGTGGTTCTAGGGAAAACTTCTACCCCAAACTCAACATCAAGAAAATTCTTCACCGTACGAATACTACTAACACTAGGGTCATTTTCCTTCTTATCCATCACATAGGCTAAAAATGTCTTACATCCCTTCTAAATCATTTTCTCGGCTGCCATTGTTGAAATCACATTATAAAGGTAGTCTGATCATTCTCCTACCATCACGATCTCATTTCCTTCGAGTGTCATCAGCATCACCTTCTTCAAATCGCAATCAAGCATCACCCGATTCTCAGTCAACCAATTCATACCCAATATCAAATCAAGCTCACCAAATGGCAGCTCCATAAGGTCAACCGAAAATTCCACATATTGAATCACTAACGTGCATTTCCTATACACTTTATCAATGACTACACTCTGTCTTATAAGACTGATAACAGTAATAGCATACTCAATTTGTTCTACATCTACAACCAATCTACCTGACACAACACTAGAAATGTAGGAATGAGTAGAAACGGGATCAATTAATGCATAGAAATGTAACAACAAAATCTCAAATGTACCTGCAATCACATCAGCTGCATTTTTGTCCTCATGTCGCCTTGCTGTATAGGCCAGCCCCGGCTGCCTATCTTCAGTCCGAGTAAAACCTTGTCCCTGAGCACGTTGTCCATGGCTAATATTACCAAAAGTAGCCCCAGTACCGACTGTCCTACCCTGACCTCGTCCTATTGGTAACACTAGTGCAGAACCCTGGGTCTGTGTCGGGGTGGCACTAACTCTCTGGGAACAAGTACTCATGCAATGTTCTATAGGTCCGCACTTAAAACATGCACCACTTTTTTTCCAACACTCATCGGGATGATGCCTCTCATATTCATAAACTAGAACACCTGAAGCCCAATCAAAACCTCTCGTACTAACCATTAAAACAATGGGTGGCTTAGCTCCGCCACTAGTATCATTTTGAGGTGTCAAAAACCTATTATCCCGAAAATCCCTAACTCGTTTCAGGGGACAAACATTCAAACCAGCAGAACCAACAATCCTCTTACCATGAGCCCTGTTTTACTCACACTGTTCCCTTTCAATCTTCTTCACCTCCTCTATTATCTTAGCCTTCTCAACCAGATTCTCAAATACCTGCTTTTGGTGAGGTGCAACCTGAAACTTAATGTCATACCTCAACCCAGCCTCGAACTTTAAGCTTTTATCCAACTCGGTAGTAACCATACCAGGTGCATACTAACTCAATCTCAAAAATTCGATCTCGTACTCAGCTACCGTCCGATTACCCTGCTCTAGCCTAATAAACTCCAGTCTTCTAGCCTCAATGTGCGTCGTCCCAACATATTTCTTCTAGAATGCCTCTAAAAATAAATCTCAAGTGAGTCGATCAGCTTGTGTACCCTTCACTATAGTTTTCCACAACGATGGGCCTCATCTCTAAGCAACGACACTGCACATTTCAACTTTTTTTCCAGGGTACACTCTAAATCCTCAAGAATCCTCTCGATAGCCTCCAGCCAGTACTCGACCACTGTCGAAGCTACACTCGTAACTCCTTTGAACTTTTCAGCCCCATTAGCCATGAGCCTCTCAGTAGGTACTCCTCGAGCAACTAGCCTGAGTTGGGTTCCTGCGACACTCTGGAATACCTTTATCATGGCACTAGTAAGTGCATCTTCTCTCAATGCCCTTTTATGTGCCCACTCATGGCCAAGTGCAGTCTATTCACCTTCTCGAGTAGGTGGATCAACTCTCACTGGAGGACCCATAGTCTGTTGTGCATTCGAATTTTTCCTCGACGTGACTTTTCTTTTTCTTCCTCGAGTGTTCATCACCGACTCTCGAGTAATCACATGCTAGGTATCTATACACATTCACAACAAACAAAACATTTAAGGAATGACATCAGAGTCTCAAAAAGTCCTGTAAAAATTCATTAAATAAGGGTGGCATGGTACCCATTAACCCCAAAACATTTGCAATCATCAAATCCAATCAATGCGTCCAAAGCTTACCAAACCCAAACAATATAGGCTTGTGGGTTTCACGGTCTAAGTTTTGTAAACTTGACTCTGATACCACCAAATGTTACACCTCGAACCCGGCTCAAGAGTTTCGACCAAGTTTCAGGGATCACATTAGACACCAAGTGACATAGACTAGAAACAATACACTTACACTCGAATATTCAATCAATTTACATTATGAATCATTCAAACTAGTTTTTGAAACCAATTTCATACAATCTCGAACATGCAACACAAATCTAATATATGAAAATATTAAACCAAAAGCATTATCAACATAATACCCAAATGAGTGTCCCCATGCCACTATAAAAGAAAGAAAGTACCAAAAATCCAATTTTATTACAATTTTAACTTGCGAGACTTCCAGTAATCCTCCAATGCCGATGTCGCCTCTCTGATATCAACTATATCTTGAAAATAAATAAAGCTCAAACAATAAGCTTACTAAGCTTAGTGTGGACTCAAGGTGCACACCATGCACACACAATCACATTAGTCAGTAACATCCTCATTACTTATGCACAACTTAAATTAGACATATTCTACTCAATTCGACATCACATCATGCTCAGTTACATACATAACAATTTAAAACATGCTTTTTAATACACAACAAAGTAGCACTACTCTTATATCATTGCACACACCAAAAGATGATCTTTAAGGTTTTTGCCCAAGTCTACAATAGGACACATCCAAGACTGAGACCCCAACTTGAACACACCAATATATTGAGTCATAGTTCTCCATCCTGAACGCATCAAATAATGAATCGAAGTTCCACACAAAAAGATGAGTCAATGACTCAAATAGTGAATTGCAAAATGATTGGTGAACCAGTCTAGCACATCGTGCTCAAAACTTCAGTTCTAAGACATTTCCAAATGTCCTATGACATGCTAATTATATCAAATGATTTCCACATATATACAATGACATTTAGTCAATTTGTTACTCAACAACATTAATAATTAATTTCATATACACATTATCACTTCCAAATTTACTCATTTCCTTAAGCATGTTTGCATTAAGGTCACATAGACAAATAGCCACTAATCAAGTTCATTTTCAAATCCAATCATGCATAAGTATCATCGTATAGGTATTACACATAATTACCTACCTCAACGTAATTAAAACCGACAGGTATGCACTTAACATATTATTGATACTTAATCATCAAAAACCATAAATGTAAAATATTAGACATTCACACATACCAATGGCAGCAACTTTAATCTATACCAATAATATATTCCGGTCGCTAAATGAGCATTTCGAGTGTACTTATCTTACTTACCAATATGGGCACTATTTAAACCATTTGCACCATCTAGCATTTCACACATTAACATATACTTAAGCACATAATCTCAGCAAGCGCACACAAATTTTAGCACCATAACCTACTCAAACAGTAGGTAAAGACACACATCGATTCGTGTAAGCCTCGATTATCAATCACCTAATTCACTTTAACTTTTCCTTTGTCAATTTCGATTGTCGGCCTTCCAAATTCTGTTTCTTGAAAACAAGATCAATTATCACTCATTAGAATCCTAATAACATTATTGGAGTATAAAAATTGCATCAAAATTATCATATTCTCTAAATTCTCTAAACTAGTCTAAAATGTCCATGTTAGGCAAATCTCAAACCACTTGTTCAAAACCTCACTTCAATCACCTAATAGCTTCATTACAACCTCAATTCAAGAATAGAAGTCAGAAGTTATACAAATGGCCTCGTAATGCTACCTATCCAATTTTAAAGAAAATTTTCGAATAAGCTTTTCAATTGACTAACAATTCCCTCATTTTAAGTTGAAAGCAAGTTTCTAAACTTTTTTTCCTCATAAAATAAAGCTAAAAACACTTTAAAATTAAAGAATGGTAAAGAAATAATGATTTCACCATGTATGAGTTCAAACTTAAAAGAAACTTTAAAATATTTGGAAGTTTTTTATTTAGAACGTAAAATCGAACTGTAAAGGTTGAAAAAGAATGAAAATCAACTTTAAAAGCTATCTGTTACCTCAATTGCAAGTTTGGAGATCAAATTCGAGAAGAATCTTCAAAAATTCGTGAAATAAAATAGTTCGATTTGACGGCAATTGTTTGAGTTTTCGGGTCAAATTGGTTGTTGTTTTGTAGAGAAAATGTATTTTTTCTAAACTAGAATGCTTGTTTGATGATAAATTTGAGAGTTAAGGGGAAAATTTTAAAAAAAAAAAAAAAGGTTAGTCATGGTGTTTGGTCACCGACGGGAGCGGGACGAGGAGAAGGTGATTTGGTTGAAATTTCAAAAAGTGGAGTATTTTCTTCCTAAAGACAGAAACCTTGCCCCTTTTCCAGAAAGGTCCCTAACGGCTAAAATTGGCCAAAATTGTTGTAATTTGCTTCAATTTGATCCCCGATTTCAATTCTCAGACCACCATAGCTAATCCGAAGTTCTGACTATTCCTCTCTAACCCCAATTTAACTTTCCCAAATTTTCCATTTTCTTCTACTTAGTTACGTAAATTCTCTTCTTCTTTTTTCTTTTCTAACTTCTAGTCCCGATTTTAGGCATGACAATTATCCTTTAAAAAAATATTCAAATTATCGTATTTAACTCTCATCTAAAGCTATCCAAAATAGTATAAAATATTATATTAATAAGGTTAAAAAATAAAAATAAATAATTTTTTAAAAACTAATATTAACTTTTATCAGAATTATAATTTCTTTTAAGTAATCTGATTTAAATATTGTTGACTTTAATCATTTATTAGGTTGTTGAAACCCACGAGAGCTGATCTCTAATTGTTAAATTGACAAAAGTTAGCTGTCAGGACGTTCCTGCAACAGGAATTGAAAGTTTGAGGCTTTTCCTCGAGTGAAGTGAGATTCATCCTACTAACGAGAAGTTAAATTCTGTGAAGTGGATTGACCCTACGAATTTGACACTCATCAATGATAAATCTAAAACTTAAAGACATTCATTTTGATCCAAGGCTGCAAGTACTTCGTTTTCCAATATTCTCATTGCAAAAATTCTCAGCCAAAATACAGATGGAAATATCTAAAAAGAATTAAGTAAATAACACGTAGCAAAACTACAGTCTGTAGTAAATTGAAGACACAGATTCGTTCTGTATAAAGTATACAACATGATGGAACATAATTTAATAGCAAAAAAGGTGGAAGAAAATGGCCAAAGCGCCATGCAAAGACATGGCTGTTCTTTGCAAAGAACAATAGGTAACTTCTTACTATACAAACCTCAGTTCCCTCAAAAACTTGAAAGGTGAAAAGAAAAAAGGAACAAGAACCAGTGCAATTGCCTGTACTAAAATTTTAATGCTTCTCTAAACTTGATGCTAGAACTATTTTGCAGGCCTTTCTTACCAGCACCGGCGACATTTCCACCCTGCATCATCGCCACAAACTCATTGTAATCAATGCGTCCGTCCTGCATATGATACGTAGAATATAAGATCAGTGCATAAATTATATGCAGGCAACAAAGTGCTGATAATAATTTAGCACAACATTGAAATATTTTATGGTCTTGGTTGAAATGAAGGATTGATTATTGCAAATGGATGCATTGAGGGTTTTATTATGAGAACTGGATACCTTTACATGATCCAACGGCCGACTATTTACAGATCTTGAATGTGGAAGTGAAGGAAAGGACTACCAACTCATTTTGAGGGCAAGCTTTCTTAATTTTGGTCGACTATATAATGTATAATGATCTAATTAAAATACAAAAATAAAACAGACTACTTACATTATCCTGATCAACTTCTCGGATCATTTCTTCAAGGCGAACATCTTCTATGCCAAACTCCTCGCAAGCTTTTTGGAGCTCATCTGGAGTAATATAACCACTACCATCCTTATCAAAGTAGGAGAAGGCAGCAAATAGATGATCTTCTTTCTCGATTTTGTTTAGGTGCAGCGTAGCAGCTACAAACTCCCCGTAGTCAATTGTGCCACTATTATCAACATCAGCCTGTAGTTTAAGAACACATTTGCATTAGAGACAACTTGTCATTGATTATTCCAATTAGCCTTGTATTAGGTATAGAACAAAGAAGACAAAAGGTAAAAACCAAGAAAAACTACTAGATAATCATTAGATGTCAGTTTTGTGAAACTAAAGTCATGTCTGCCACTGTCAACTTTGGACAAAGACATGGTAGTAGGTACACATTCAATTATGCTCATACAAATTGAGGAATGGACCGGATGCAATTGTAATTGCCTAAGACCATTGAAGAATCCATATGATTCCATGGTTGAAGACACTTCATACCATTTGGTATATCTTCCTTCTTCCATGGTATATCTATATTTATTGCATTTAAACACTGAAAATCCTAAATTGAGTAAATGAAGCCAAGAGATCTCAACAAATTCACAAACCATAGCTACCCTTTGGAAGTGCATAAGCAAACATGAGCTGCCTTAAATGTCTCTTTCCAAAAAAAGAAAAATTCTTGAAGCAACCACCCCTACACTTATTCCTCGGATGTAGATAAGGAAGAAATTCTAGAAATTTCATTGAACAAGCCGAGAGGTTTAAGGTGCCACCGCTGTTACTAGATTTGATGTAAAAAAGGTCAAGAAATGGGTTTCCTCTGGTCTAAGAAAGATAGTTGAGGAAGAGAAGGGTTAGCTAATTAGCCCCTAAGAGAATCATCCCAAATCCACAAAACATTACTCCTAGCTGACTAGCAGTCGGTATACTTACTGCTTGCATAAGATCATAAATTTCAGACTCCTTAAGATTAGCTCCAACTCTTTTCAGTCCGACTTCAAGTTCTTCGAATGTGATCTGACCACTGTTGTCAGCATCTATCATCTTGAACATTTCTTTCAGGCCAGCTATTTCTTCTTCAGATAGGCTCTCTGCAATTACCTGAATGGAAAAAGAAAATAATTTTTCAGTTCAACATAACTGGAAAATCTAAAAAAGGTTTTAAATGTAAAAATAGGTTTTCATAGTTTGAGTATCCACTCAAGTCTCCATCCATCAGTCCCTCCCTCCCTATCTCACAACCCCTTTTTCCCATATATCATGTCTAGCATGTCAAGAGACTTACTCTAAGAGCTATTTTCTTGAGCTTATTCATTGCAGAAAATTGCTTCATACGACTTAAAACAGCAGAATCAAGAGGCTTGTCAGGAGCAACACCATCAATCTGTATCCAAGGGTGGCCTGCACAGATTTTTTAACAATATTAGCAATGGAAAAATAATGCCCTCCTGGAACCTAGTGTTACACATTTTATCATGTAAGTAGGAGCCATCTGCATTGCCAATAACATGGCAGACTGGAATCTTTCTACATAATAATAACAAAAGTTTAAAAGTTTTATAGTGGCACAAAATTGAAAATTATGCACTTTATCATCTAAAACAATTACATGTTTTGTATATAACCGTTTAAAAGTTTTATTTGCTTTTGTATGCAAATGTAGTTTTCGCCTTTTTGCTTCCAGAAGCAAAGAGAAAAAAAGTAAAACCGCTGACGAAATGGAGCCTTAATAAATCCTAAAAGTTCTTTGATAACAAAATGCTGGACCGGAATAAAAGAATGTGGCTTACACAAAACTTCATGTGCAGTTAACCGTTTCCTAGGGTCTCGGATGAGCATTTTCCTCACCAAATCTTTAGCACTTTCAGAGATGCTAGGCCAAGGATCAGAATCAAAATCAAGGTCACCATGCAATACCTCTTCAAATATGCCTTGCTCGTTTTCTACATCATGGCAGTGAAAATCAAAACATAATCATGATGATGTAAACAAAGGGGCAGTTAAAATAATTGCACTTGGCTAAATTAAGGTTGTATTAGGATGTGACTAGTCAAAACGGAGAAAATCTTACGCATCAGAAAATTTCTTACCAGCCCAAAAGGGAGGAACTCCACTTAAGAGAATGTAAAGAATTACTCCTGCACTCCAAACATCTGCTTCTGGACCATAATGCTTTCGTAAGACTTCAGGGGCAACATAGTATGGGCTCCCAACCACATCAGTGAATCTTTCACCTGCATGGCAAAGAATTACAGTTAAAAAGTAAGTAAATCTTCTCTTAATTCCTCTACTGATGTTGGTAATCACAAATGGGATCAATTTTCTATGTTATATTGACAATGCAAACCAAGGAAGATCACAAATCAATGCATGAATAAAAGCTCTATAATAATTCTTTACAAATAAACAAATGGAAAGCCTAATAAATTTCATGCTAATGCAAACCAAAAGAAACCTTTGTCTTTCTTATATAGTGATTATTTTAAGAAAGAAAAGGCCCACTTTAAGATTGGGGCTCAAAGTAAAATTTACTTGTGAAACTCTAAACTATAGATAATGCAAGCCAATTTTGTTCAAACAAGAAAACCAAGGGAAAGGAACCTTGTGTGTCACAAACATTAAAGAATCAAACACAACTGACATGCCTAAACCAATGATGAAAGCATAGGACGTAGATGTGCAAGTGATACCATATTACCATTGCCTAATGGATGGCTGGCTGGTAGCAGAATATAACCATAGGGCTAACAGCAAATAATGACTCCCAGTGTCACAAACCATTTGAAATGTAATGTATAAGACCAATATGAATATAATTCCAATGTAATATCACATTTCTGACAGGAATTGGTAGCATGAATAAGCTCTCTGTAGCAAAGAATTTCTTAATTTTTGCTTATTCAATAATTTAATAGGAATTCATTTACTAGATTTGGACCTAGAAATAACTCATTTAAGCCAAGAAATCCATGCCGTTTCAACCATAAAGTGAAGATCAAATTGAAAAGACTTAGTTAGCCTAAATACTACCTGGCTTAAAGAATATTGATAATCCAAAATCAATAGCCTTGAGAAGCGCATCCTCCTGCTGATTCACAAAAAGGAAATTCTCAGGTTTGAGATCTCTATGCATAACCCCCAAAGAATGGCAAGCTTCCACAACCCCGACTATAGTCCTTGTAAGTGCAGCTGCCTTTCTTTCTGTATAATGTCCGCGCTGAATGATTCTATCAAAAAGTTCTCCACCAGCACATAATTCCATAACAACATGAACTGCCACTGCGTCCTCATAAGCTCCTTTTATAGATATAACATTCGGATGCCCAGCCAAGTGGTGCATTATCTGAATTTCTCTTCTCACATCCTCTACATCTTCATCAGTTAACAACTTCCTCTTTGCAATCGATTTGCAAGCATACTCTCTCCCAGTTGACTTCTCCACACAAAGGAAAGTCGTCCCAAATTGCCCTTGTCCTAGTTTTCTCCCTAGGCTAAAATATTCCTTGAAATTACCTGTCCTCGTTTGTAACACAGACTCAGTCCTAAGCCCTGCACTGGACACCCTTTTCATATGAGGGAACTTGGGTTTGGCCGGTTTTTCGGGTTCAGTTTCCGGTTTGGTCTCTGGTTTGGTCTCCTGTTTGGCCTCTGGTTTAGGAATTGTCACTTGCTCTGGAGGTTTGTTTAGGACTGGCAATGGTGATTCAGGTTCTCTAGCTGCTACCTCGCTCCCAGTTCCCCCATTAGAACTTGAAACTGAGTCATCAGGCATTCGGGACCGCCACATTGCGGCGGAAACCGATTGGAAAAACCCATTCTTGGAAATGCTTGGTCCTACACAAGTATTCCCCATCTACTCTCACACTTAAATTTCTTCTTCAAAATACAATCAAAAGTTTTGAACATTAATATCTAAAACCAACAGATGGGCCAATCTGATACATAAAGATCTGATCTTCCTAATAAGGATCAAGCTCCCTATATTCTCCACTAGAAGGGAAAATCTTTATATCAAAAACCAAACTAGAACTAATTACTTACCTCCAAACTTCAAAATCTATCCATAAAAAAATGAAAGTAATGATTACAACAACCACGGGATTGTAGAAGCAAGTTTAAGAACCTGAGAAAAAGTCAACACAATCATCAATCACCAATTAATAAATAAATTAACTATGCAAGAAAAAGAAAAACACATACAACTCCTTGGATCTCAAATTCAGTAATTGGAAAAATCAAACTTGAAATTCTCAAAAGGAAAAACACCCCAAAAGTCCAAAAGGAAAAAAACAGAAACCCAAATGAGTAAAGTTGAAGGATGAGAAAGTTGAAAGAAGATCATTGGAAAAATAAGTTTATATTAAAAGGAAAAAAGTATGGTTTACCAAGTCTTGGCCTAATAGTTGAAAAAGGAAGAAGTCTGTTTTCCAAGTTTTACAACAAGAAGAGAGTGGAAGTGGAAAGTCCTTGAAACTTGGTTTATATCTAAATCTCAACATTATTTAATGTTTATTTTATTGCATTAAAATAACAAGAAAAGAACAAACATATGGAAAGAGGCATAAACGTGTGTTTGGACATAATTTGCAGGGTTTACGCGCTTGGCCGGATTTAGGGTTTTTATCACTCCGGGCTTATCGGTTGATGGTAGCATTAATTGAAAGCTTTCCTGACTTTGTATTGGATCCCATTTTCTTTTATATATCTTTCATTTCAATACGCAATACAATAATTTATCCAACTAATGTGCACTTATTTAGTTTTCGGATTTAATCGAATGGAGTCAAAAAAGTTTAAATTAATTGAATTAACGGATTTTGCTTTATCATTTAAATTGAGTTAAGTGAAATGAAATTTGAATTCAGTCAAATTTAGTGAGATTATTTAAATTAAATTAAAAAATTAAACATATATTTTAATATGATAAACTTGAATCATTAATTAATTTATTTATATCCTAAAATTATTATTTTAAGAAAAATTAAAATTGTAACTTTCTTTATATATTCTTAAAAGAGTATATATTTTTAAAAATATATACATTTTTGAATTTTAAAATTCATTTTGATTTTTTCTTTTTGTAATTTTTGTTTAGAGAGACCAATTAGCTCTTTTTCAAAATTGGCAAGGACCAAGGTTGTATTTACAATAACTTGTTATTTGAATTATTCAAATTGTAAAATTTAACTCGACTCGACTCGAACTCGAAACTCGAATTACTTATTCAGTTTACTCGAATAACTTGAACAACTTGATTCAATTAACTCAAGATTCCTTTTTTTTTCTAATCGAATCGAGTTTTGCTTACTTCTAGGTATATTTAGGTAATTGAATTTGTGTGTAATTGTTTATAATTATACAATGGTAGCATGCTTGAGTAACCATTGTAATTTGTAGGTCTGACTGAATTGAGTGTAATTGGACTACCCCAATTACACTTTCCAATTCTTAGTGATAAGAGTGAGAATTAGAGTAATTATATAGGTAATTACACCCAAATTTAATTTTAAAATTTTATTTTTATACAAATTATAAAATTATATTATAAGCGTGATAAGTACAAGTGTTTGAGATTATTTTATTAAAAAATTATATTATAAAAATAATTTATGTATTTTATAAAATTATAGCAAAAAAACTATATTATTTAAATGCTTAAAAATTTCTATCATTATAGCCAAATAGTTTATTATAAAAAATAATTTACATGTTATAAAATTTTTATAATATATTTATTTATAAAAATTTATGATCAAGTATGGACATAATTTATTTACGTGTCAATGTTATATATTATAAAAATAAGATATTTATTCATAAAAAAATGTTATAGTTTTTTTTTATAATAACTTATTTATAAAAATATGACAAAAAATTATATTACTTTCATGGAGTGTTGTGAAAGTTTCGAACAATTTATAAAGCTTTTTTTTATAAAGGTTAAATATTATAAATATTATATTATTTTGACTTAATTTACATATTATAAAATAGATATAACCTGGCATAAGTCTTTTTCCAAATTAAGTTTATATAAGTTTTTAAAATTAAAGCTACAAATTATTTGAACTGTGAACATAAATATTATAAGGTCGATGATAATTATCAAGTAAAAAAGGTTTTCTTACACTATATCGTGGGTATGATATCATTTGAGAGAATGGAGTCAAACACAAGCACCATAGACAACTCATGAACTCTTTAATTTGACACATTTAATACTTCGAAATGTGGTTGAGGAAACATTTGTTATTCTAAAAAAAATATCTCTCATATTAATCGCATCACCTTAGTATAGCATAAAAAAAAGTTGAATTGTACTAGCATGTTGCATATTTTATAACTTAAATCATAAATCGAATTGAGATGATCCATATACTTCAAAGAGTATATAGAAGAATGAGATTTTAATAATTAGATAAAATTGCACATGATGTTTATTTTTCTTGTTATTTTTATTAGTAATCGTATTATCATCTACTTTTTAAAATAATATTATGCATATGATGATTTGATTTTAATTTTTGTTACTTGTTTAGAAATTATTTTTATCATACTAATATTTTTATAATAATTAATATTTTTAAAAATATAAATTATATAACTGTGTAATTACAATTTGTATTACCAAACATGTTATAGGGAATTACAATGTAATTATACTCTATCAGCCAAACACGTCTAATAAATTACAATTCTTTGTAATTACAAGAGAATGTAATTACTACCCTAGTAATTATAGTTCCATTCAGTTGCTTTGTGATGTCTAAACAGACCCTTAATATTTTTACCTTTATACTTATTTCAATACACTCCTAAGACCAATTTAAATAAAAAGTTTGTAAGTAGTATAAATTTAGATGTTTTATTTCTATTGAGGGTTAAATGTGGATGGTGGCTTGATATGATAGTTCACTCGGAAGGCATGTGAAGAGTTGTTGAGATGTAACATCCAGTTTTCAATAAACTCGAAATTAAGAATAACTGGAGAACTAAATTAAACAAGACCACAAATTGACGACCTCTATTGGAAGAAATAATGAAGCTAGAAACTGATTTGGACAAAGTTGAGAATTAAACCTGGTTTGGATAGAATGAAACTAGTCAGTTCCTCAGTGGGAGACATAATGATTAAGAATAAACGGTTCTCATAAGGTTGGAAGTAGCACGGGAAGGGTTATAAATAGATGAGAGATGACTCCCAATGATGATTTTTCTTCCCGAGCTTGTCCCGATTTCTCTTGTTCTTTATCTTTTTTGATAGCTCGAAGGAGTAGTTATGGAAGGTTTTGCATGGAGTAGACTTCGTGAGAATAGAGCTAAAAAAGTAGGGAAACCAACAAGCGGGTAAAGTTCTTAACCCTTCTGTGTATATAGGATTAAGTTATGGACATCATAACCATTTTAAGGATTCTGCGTGCTTATGGAAGCTTAAGCTTTTAAGATGTAGCATAAGCTTAACCAATGGGTTTTTGGTTGTAAGCTACTCCCTAGAGAATGGAAGCTCTGGTGTTTGAGAGAAAAAATAAGCTATGGAAACGATAAGGATTCAGGTGAATTCCAAACTCTAACCTTATTAGTATGGTCTACGTTGTTAAGCCTGTTGTGTTTGCATAAACATAAAATATGATGATATGTGCATGCATTGCATGATTGTGGGTAAACCCTAAAAGAATAGATAAAGTTAGGATGGGAATGGGGAGAGAACCCATTAGTTATCGCCTTAGGCAAAGCTCCGAGCCTTGCAGAGGAAACACCACGGTGTTCGAGCATTAAGGTTAGGTGGTGTAAAGGGAGTAATGGGAGGAGGATTTGGGAAATGAAATTATGGAATGATATTTATCGTGACGGCAGTATTGACTAGTCCTTCAGTATAACACTGTGACGGTGGTATATGGCGTAAGACCATAAATGAAAGATGATATGGTAATCTGGTATGTGGTACATAGCATAAAACCGTGGATGAAAGATATCATGGCAGTATGGTACACAATAAAGGTATATGGCATAAGACCATGAATGAAAAGCGTTGTGGAAACAAGATATAAGGTATACGGTGTAGGACCATAGATGAAATACGCTATAACAGCCAGATATGATGAGTAAGATCATGGATGAAAAACTCTATGGCATTAAAAGAGTAAGTCTATTGGGATAGTAAACACAAAAAAGAGTAAGCCTGCTAGGACAGTAAACACGGAATAGAGATGAAGTCTATCGGGACAGTAAACACAATGCAAGTTGAAAGGGACGTAAAGAATGAGAAAGAAGGGTATAAGACCATAGCTCGGCTACAACAACTAATGGTCACTAAACTAACTATAAATACGACTAAGGCAAGTGCACCTATCGAACATAGTGAGTAGGGAATATCGTATCCACGAAGACTAAAAGTACTAGTAATTACCGTTTTTCTATTATTTAGCCGACAAATTGGAGTGATTGTTTTTAATCTAAATTTACTAATCTAATTTATCCAATAACGTAAAAGAGAATGAAGTTGAAAAATAATCAAAGATAACCAACAAGATAGACAATACCCAAGAAAGAATCCACCTAGATTTCACCTATTATTCTGAATATGAATTAAACGATTTATTCACTTGTGTCTTGATCCGTAGAAATCCCTAAATTATGTTAATATCTCTTTTGAGAGTAAGAACAACTGACTCTAGGTTGATTAATTGAAATCTCTTTCTAATTAAAGCTTTATCGTCGCATTAACTCGATCTATGGATTCCCCTATTAGATTTGACTTTAATCCGGTAGATTTATGTTCTCCTATTTTTAAGATTGCATGTAACTCCACTCAATTATGCTAGATCTACTCTTAAACAGTGACTTTTACTTCACTGAAATAAGCACATTAAACATGAATTAATATCCTAAAAATATTAAAACACGAAATAAGCATACATAATTGAAAACAAGAATCAAGTATTTATCGCATAAAAACAAAAATTAAATAATAAGATTCATCATAGGTTTCATCCTCCTTAGGTATCTAAGGAATTTAGTTCATAATTCTGAATAGAAACATCTCAAAGTTAGGATAACCACAAGATATAAAGAAACTTAATAAAACTTCGAAAGAAATTAAATAAAGATCTTCGATCTTGAGGACGGTCCACTTCTGAGTTGATTCTGATGGCGTTCTTCGAGTGTTTTCTTCGATCTTCTCTAATTGTCCCCTTAGGTCTTCTTCTAATTGGTATTTATAAACTTTAGAATGCTTAAAAAGCCTAAAAATTGGGTTTTTTTTTTGCATATCTAGAAAGCAGGTTTTGAAATCGGCACGAGCTGGCATATGGACGTGTGGCCAGCCCGTGTGGTTCACACAGGCGCATGGCTAGCTCGTGTGGAAATGCCTAGGCTGTATGGATCCTAGAAACAACTCTATTTAACCGATTTTGGCTCATTTTTTACTCCTTTCACTCTCAAATGTTTTCCTAAGTATAGAAACATGAATTTAGAGGATTAGGAGCTTCAAATTCACTAATTTACATAATTAATCATCCAAAAATGCATTAAGAATGAGATTAAAATATGTTACTTTTATAGCTTATCAACAACCCTAGAGTCCGCCATGAAACAGATGTAGAAGGAACGCCAAGACTTTAAGTGAAGAGTATGAGCCTGTGTGCCAAGTATGAGAAACCATGTAGATGGAGGAAAAGGCAAAAAAAACATAAGTATGGCAAGCGGACATTGAGGAATCTGCCAAAAGTGATGGAAGCCAATAAGGCATGGGCAAATACCCAACGAGAATTAAAGGAAGATAGAACAGGCGATAGCTGACCTGTTCATGGAAATGAAGAGAGGAAATATCCGAGGATCACAAGTAAGGATCCAAAATGAAGAGCCACCAAAGAAAGCTCAATCTAGTTATACCCGAGAAGTAAATCTTGTGAAAATGAGGGGAATCTCACTCCCAATATAAGGATACTATCCAAGGGATAGTGTGTCTGTCAAGATTGTTCCTCTTTAAAGAAAGTCTTAGGCGGGTATACCATAGAAAAGATAGCTCTGTAAGTAGGAAACGAGTAAGTAATATGGCAGAACTCGCATAGTCGCTGGAACAATAAATTATGGGTTCACCAAAGGGGCGAGGCCTGCTGTAAGTCAACACAACATGGAATGCCAATGAGTCCACCAGGACTAAGGTATGGCTAGAAAGGGTCTGCTAAGGATTGGTACAAATAAATCTGCTAAGGAATATATCTCCTAAGAATTCTTGGGCGGATAGTTGAAAAGGATACCAAAGGGGTTCATAATGGGAAGCCGACAAACAACTAGGTCAATTTAAGATCGACAAACTCCCCGTATAAGGGGGAAAAATAAGGAAGGAAATATGAGAAGTAAGGAATGGATTTGCTGATATAGCGATACGTTTGGGATACGGTCGAGTGGAGAGTTTGACTAGAGGAAGGTTTCATGGTGAGCCATTACACAAGGAAACCCAACATTGATTATGAAGAGACAATACTTTCTAGTGGCAGATGTAATAACGTTTAGATATCTGATTAGTTTGGTAATGTGTGAAAAACTTGATATCCATTTAACAGATGTCATTACAATCTATTTGTATCGCTCATTATATAGTGAAATTTATATAAAATTCCCTAAAAGAATTTAAATCCCAAAAAGATATAAAGATTCTTGAGAAAATTGCTCAATCAAATTAAAGAAATCTTTATATTGATTAAAACAATCTAAATGTATATGGTACAATCGTCTTAATGAATATCGATTTCATGTTTTTTAAGACATATTTTGGTTTAAACATTAATCTTTGAATATTATTATAAATTTCCAATTTTACAATATATTTCATTATATCATTTTTGTGAGTTGTTTGAATTTTAAATTGAATTTTCTCTTAGCAATTGCTATTTATGAATAGAAGTCCTGAAAAAATACATGTGAATTTGAACTTGTGATAGTTGTTTATGTTGATGATTTAAAAATTATTTGAGCTCTCATAGAGCTTCACAATACAATATATTATTAAAAAAAATTTGAGAGGAAATATTTTAGGAAAAACAAAGTTTTGTGTCGTCCTGTAAATCGAACATTTAAAGGATGTAATTCATGTCCGTCAATTACCTTTTACAAAAAAGTTTTTAAAGAGATTTTACATGGATAAAGCATATTTATTGAGTACTCTGATAGTTGTAAGATCACTAGATATGGATAAAGACTCATTTCATCCTTATGAGAATGATGAAAAGCTTCTTGATCATGAAGTACCATATCTAAGTCCCATAGGGACATTAATATATCTTGCAAACAACATACGACCTAATATAACATCATTATAAGCTTGTTAGTAAGATTTAGCTATTCTCCAACACATAGACAAAAGAATGAAATAAAGCATTATTTAGATTTCTTAGAGGAACCATTGGTATGAAGTTATTTTATTCAACTTATTCAAATTTTCTATTAGTTTAACTATGTTGATGTTGAATATTTATTGAATCCATATAAAAGTTGATCTCAAACAGGATATTTATTTACTTGTAAAAATATAACCATGCCATGACGTTCAATAAACAAACATTAGTTGTTATCTTTTCAAATCATGCAAAAGTGGCTGCAATGAATGAGGCAAGCCTAAAGTGCGTTTGGCTAAGGTCGTTGACCCAACATATATAGAAGCTATGTGGTTTACCTCTACGGGAAAAGATGCCAACTCTCTTATACAAAGATAAGACAACATGTATAGCTCAATTGAAGATGGTTACATTAAAATGTTAGTATACAAAATGGAATGCATCAGCTCAAAGATGTAATGTGATGTTGACATTAGGGAAAATCTAAAACATTGTTGTACTATTTTCCTTTAATCAATGTTTTCCTTTAACGAAGGGTGGTTACATTGAAAGATTAGTATACAAGATTATATACTCATTTTCTTTCATTAAGTTTTATCCCATAACTTTTCTTAATAAAATTATAACAATACACATTTTTGTAGAGAGATTATAAATATTTCACAAATAAATCTGTTTTCAACTCTCTTAGCCCAACAATTATATAGATGACATCTCAACTCTAATAGAATTTATGAGGTGTTTCAATTTTCATATTTATAGGTTAAAACTTGATAGAGGCATTTCAAAAGAAAAAATAATCAACCCTTGTGTCTTATTATTCTCTCATATTTATTATTACAACACCCCATTTAGTTCTGTAACAACTATTATAATTTAATTTATTCTTTTAATAGTTTAAATCAGGGGGCAAAGTCATTTAAATTTCTGGCCTAACTAACATCCAAAAACAGGGAACTAGTGGGCAGAACATGGTTTCCAATTTGAGGTTGCTATAACTGATTAGGGATGTCACGTGCAAACCCACTTTAGTTCATTGTCTTGTTTCTCAAGCTAGAAAGTGAGGGTAAACACAGATCTCTGCCTCAATTCTACCTGCGGATAAAGCAATCCCTTGATGTAATAGCTTTTCTAGTTAATCTCTATATTTTAATAAAAATATTGTTTTGTTTATAAATTATTATTTTAAAAAATAAAAAAATTTCATTTACATATAAAATCTTATGAATTTTTATAAAAAAATGAAATTTTAAAAATATTTTTTTAAATTTTTGACTTTTAGAATCAATAATAAATTAATGAAATTTGTAAATTTATTATTATACCAATAATAATAATAAACTTTCGTTAGTGATTTAACACGGACAAATGACCGAATTATTCAATTTCAATAACGCTAGTGATTAAAATAGATTTTTAAATCCAAATGACCAAAATAGGACAACACTAATAGTTAGGTGAATTTACTCTAAATTTTAATTGTTATGGAGCATGGGCCTCAATGAAATATAAAATCACGGGCAATTTATCAAAAAAAGTTTTTTTTTAAATTACCGAAATGGGCCTTGTATTTTATTATTTATCGAAATAGACCTTTTCCAGCAAATCGCGTCCATGTCAGCACGATGTCAGGGGACGTGCCAGGAAATCGCGGCCACGTCAGCGCGCTTTGCTGACGTGGCAACAAATCGCGTCCATGAGGGGGCAATTTGTTGCCACGTAACGCGATTTGTTGCCACGTCAGCAAAGCGTGCTGACGTGGACGCGATTTGTTGTCACGTAACGCGATTTGTTGCCACGTCAGCAAAGCGTGTTGACGTGGCCGCGATTTCTCCCCTCAACGGTCCAAAAAAAAACTATAAATACCCCCACCCGTTTTTTTCACAAACTAATCCTCTCTCAAATTTCCTCTCAATTTCCTCTAAATTTCCTCTCAATTTTAGTGTTGAGAGGAAGCATTGCAAATAATTAAATAAAATATTTCGAAAGAAGGTGGAAAGGAAGACTAAAGCATATTGACAATAAAGTTCAAAAAAATTAAGAGAAATTTTTAAAAAAAAATTAGAGTCAAATTTTTAAATGGTCAAAAAGTTCTTTCACAATTATTCATAGTGATTTAAAAATAAGAATTACAAAATTAGCAATTGATAAAAATCATGAAATAAATTTTAATTATAATGACATTAATGATTAAAAACGGATGATAAAATTTTTCTATTGGTGATGGTTAATAGCAAAAAGGAATTCTTTTTAAAGAAAAGAAAAAAGAAAAAGAAAAGCATTCAAACAATAGGTAAAAAGATCAACAAGAAAGTACAAATTGAACGAACTTCCGATTATTGACCTGATTATGGCTCGGGTTGTCTAGCTTGGGTCAAAGGTCCGCCCAAAAAATAGTAGGATTTGAATAAAAATAAAAATTCAAAAAATGTGTTTGAATAAAAAATGAGGCCTGTTTTCTAAACAGATCGAGCCTCGGGTAAAAGTTTTTGGCTAAGGCCCGACCCAAATAAATTAATTATTTTTTAATAAAAATTATCTTGTTGTTCCTAGTGTTTTGGTGCTGTTATTTTTCTACTGTTTTTGTTGTTATTTTTGCTATTGTTTTTGTTATTTGTACTGGCCAATTTACCAACAAAAGCTTAATTTTTTATAATTTTTTATAAAATCGCGGCCACATCAGCGCGCTGATGTAGATGCAATTTGCCGGAAAATGGCCCATTCCGGTAAATAATAAAATACCCGGCCCATTTCGGTAAATTTATAAAAAATTAAGCTTTTATTGGTAAATTGGCCTAAAATCACAACAATTTAATCTCCCTTGGATAAAAAATATAACTTATCAAATACTCGATGCAGATACAACAGTGGAGACTTCTCTATGATGCCATTGCAGAACTTCCTACCAAGATTGGGGGAATAGATATGTTTGTTTATACATGATACATCCTTGGCAGTCCAAGTTCGAAAACCCTAACCTTTTACTTCTCAATCATGCAATGCAAACTCCCTTCTCCACTTTGCAAATTCTATTAGTTCTCAATCACACATAAAATGTTAATAATCAAAACACGACCCATGAATATTTCTTATGTCAACCTACATACCCCCTACTACACCTAAACCCACAGTGTGATAGTGGCAACCAAAGATACCCTTCATCAAATGGATGCAATAATTGAGCCAATTCAATTGAAGTACCCATTGAAGTTAATTCTGCACAATATGTTTAAAAGGGCAGGCCTCATTCACCTTGATCTATATTGCAGGCAGTAACACATTGTAGCAGTCCAACCATCTAACTACGGAGAGATGCTCGAGGAACAGTAGGCAAACCATGTTCATCCTCACCCTGATCAACATCAAAGTTACATTAACTACAGATAAACAAGATAAATGCAACATTGAATCTCAAGTTCCTGATACCAGCGGCAATAAAAACAAATTATAACTACCAGTAAATTATAAAATCATGAGAAGCCAGCTATAAACAAAGTTTAGTAAAAAGATGGTCATATGTGGAACTGCAGAAAACACGGGGACTGACAATAGAGATCATGAGCTCAGACGCACAGCAAATCTTAATATCATTTGAAAACAAACTTTTTATCATATTGTTAAACGGCAGCTAAATTGAACCCTAAAGTGGGAAAAGTAATGACAGGTTTGAACAAAATATATGTACATGTATAACATAGAGAGTGAAGAAAAATGGGACAACAGCACAAACATCCCAATTTATAAGCACACTGCAAACCTATACTAAAATTGCAGGGTAACAGGTTTACCTGGGCAGCTGTTGTATTTCCTGTGGGTGCTGCAGGCAAGAACTCAGTGTCCACATCCGGTTCCTCCTTATCAGGTTGAAGATAAGAGGGGATGCCATCAGCTTCACTTCCCATGTCTGCTTCCAGAGCATCAAGTTCTGCAATCCAACATGGATCAGCATAAAAATTTAAAGGGTAAGGAAACAAATAAGTTATTATTTCACTACTGATTATACAAGGATGTATAAGTTACTATTTGCAAATCAAATAATAGTATTAATAATGACGATAACAACGCCAATTTCTATAATTGGCTCACTCCATTCTTATGAGTAAAACCAAATCACTATACTATTCCCAAATCATGCAAAAATAATGAGGAAACTTAAATAAAATGGACATGATTGTGACTCTAGGTAAGGTCAAAGATTACCGCCCATGAGTTCTTCCTCATCAATGTAATCAGGAACATTATAGCTTCTACCCAAGGTCTCTTGGATCTCATTACTAACATCCATCATGTCCATCATTTCATCTTGCAAGTTCTATAGATAAAAAGAATCAAATGTCACCAGAAAATAAATTCTTTATAGCAGAAACCGACAGAGTGTATAAAGAGAGTACAGACATCTATGTCCTGAATGTTAACAGTCTTCATCATTCCTTTCAGCTCCTTGTTGGCAGATTTCAGGGCTGACATCTGGCACCGACAAGAAACATAATTAAAAATTCATAAGGTGACATAGTCATAAACAGTTTTGCAAGAATGTTTAAAAGAATTCATATCCTTCCGGCTAGATGATGCCAAAATGAGCAGAAAGAATTCATGAACCATGATATAGATTAATCATTAAGCACAAATTCAATGAAGAAACCTCTCCCCAGCAACAAATGGTATATCTCCTACCTCTCATGAGGTAGGCAGCCGATTCCAATAAGGGAACTGAAAAAGCTCCGACTGGATTGTCCTGAACTGTGCCCCTTTGGGCGCTACCAAGAAACACAAATGTTTTACTGTAAATATACCACAGCCCCAATAAATCCACCATAGCACGGAAGCATGGAATAAACATTTAATATCACGTACAAACTACTGCCTATGCTCCTTGAAAAGCATATACAGGAGCAGTTATCAATGAAAGAGCATATAACAATATTATATTAGAAAATATATATACTAGTTTATCACTTACAGCAAGTCCACATTCAGATATACAGAATGGAATTTATAACAATGAAATTGAAGGCTACCACATACTGTTTGTTGAGCATCTTTAAGACCCTCAGAAGCAAAAGCAACTTGATCGAGGTTGAACGTCTGACTGTAAAGCATATCACGTTGCCCTTCATACCTATCAAAACCGATTAGTATCAGATATAATGAAATAGACACACAACTCACTTTGTAAGTTTTCAACCTCAAGAAATCAGTATTTATTGTAAGTTTTCAAACTAAAGAATTAGTATGTAAAAATGAAACTAGGTATAATAAAACAAATATCCCCCTTAACGGTACCACGAAAAATGAGAATCAAATAGCCAATTTTTTTTCTGATCAATGGATAAGGGGAAAGAATTGTCCAAGTTTGAACTTGGGACCTGATATCAATAAGGACTCATTCTCCACTAAACCAGTTGTTAGTTGACCAAATAACCAAATATTTAATACCAAAAAATGAAAAAAAAAATACAACCTAAGCTGCAAATTTCAATCAAGCAAAAGATTAAACAAAAAGAAAACGACAAATCATATAACATAAAGTTTCCATAAAGACACGTGTAACTGGCTTAAATGACTCCATCCAACATCATATAATAACGTCAAGCATGAATTTTCGTAGCACATATGTAGAAACTAGACAGAAATGAAGTACGTAATAACTGCGAGAAAATTAAGGAAAAATCTGGTAGGAAAGAAGCAAGTACATTCGTTTTTGCTTGAGAACCCTCATGGCTCGAGCTTTAATGGCCTCTTGAGCAGGGCCAGGCCTTGTCTTCTTTATCTGTTCCTTGTACCTACTAAGCTCAGCATCCAGTTTCTTCAACTTCTCCTCCACATTGTCCCCTCTTTTATTTATCTGATCACGAAAACTCCATTCCATCCATATTATTTCACAAAATAGGCAAAACTTTGAAATCAAACAGAATAATGAACCAGAAAAACCCTAATACAAAGAAACCAACAGATCAAACGAAAATGTTAAAGAAGTCAGAGCGAAAAGTAAAGTGAGAAAGAGAGAAACCCTATCGGAGGCATCTTGAATCGAAGGCGGCGGTTCCTTGTCTTTCTTAACGCCGAAGACTCGCTTCATCTCCTTTCCTTAGGAAAGAGAGGAGAAAGTGCTTTAAAATTGATTGTTGACTTCGATTTGAAAATAGAATTTGGAGAGATCGGCGGGGAAGCCGAAAAGCTGTTTCTCAGTTCGTTTGCTTAGAGATTGCTTTCCTAGCCTTGTCTTTTTAATTTCACGAAAACAAATTTCAGTGAAGTACTGACATTTCCTTATCATATCCTCCAATAGTTATAATATATTTTTATACATATATGTTCTTAAAGGCATCTTGCATTTCTACTAAAAAAATAATTTTTTAATTTTTAATTTTAAAAAAAAAAAGCACACTGACGCCTTTATAAATATCTAAAGTTACAACATCAATTCTTTTTTTATTTTAAGCTCTCACTAATTAATATAAAAATAAAATTTACAAAATAAATTTTTATATAAATTTAAAGTTTTTTTTCTTATTTTCTTAAATAATATGAAATATGAGATATCTGTATATATAGAGCCATGAAAATATGTTTGCAACTTGTTTCTAGATAATGTGATATTTCTTTCTCTTTTAACTAATAATATAAGATTGAATACTACACTATATTTTATAATTTTTTACAAAAATAATTTCTATTTTTTTATATATTTTGTTAACATTTTCTCATATTATTAAATTATATTTTTAGATATTTAACGTTGTTGCATTTTAGAATTGTTAGCATATACGAAAAGACTATTTAAAAAAAAGAACAAATTGCACTAATTTTCTATTCCATTTTAAATGTTTGAAATTAATATCCAAGCAATTCTAATTTTTAAAATATTTTTTTATTATTTCAATTTAAAAGTTATACTTTTAAAATTTTTATTATTTATTTTATTTTATGTTATTTTATGAATGTTTGATTAATAAATAAATGGTGAGTATTTGGTACTCAAATAGTATTTTTTTTGTAATTTTAAAAAATTGATATCTCTTTTTTTAAATATTTTACTATACTCATTAATTTTTTAATCCTAATTTTAATTTAATTTTCATCACCTAATAAATGCGGATAAATTTATTTCAAATGTATTTTGACTAGATAGATAATATATTTAAACGTAGTATATAATTATGTTAAATAAGTTTTTTTTATAGAAATATATAATATACATAAAATATATTAATTATTTTTCATATTTTTATATCTAGATTAAATTACATTAGTAGCCACTTAACAATGATTTTTTTGCTATTAAATTATAAAAACTTACAAAATGATTACTCAACTATTAGTAATTTTTTTAATATTTATTTTTTTATTATTTTACCATACTCATTTTATATTTTATAATTTTTTTTACTTATAGATTAAAAAATTTTATTTATAATGTAACAAATGTTAACTTTTTCTAAAAAAAAAATTTAAACTCTATAAGTAAAAATTATATAAAATATAATGTAGCCTCTAAATTTTATGTTTAGTTAAAAGAGGAAGGAATCCCGCATTATCTAGGAACAAGCTGCAAACCTATTCATGAGTCTATATATACACATATCTCACATTCCATATTGCTTTAAAAAACAAGGGAAATGAGACTTTGGATCTATATAAATATCTATTTTGTAAGTTTTATTTCCACATTAATTGGTGACACAAAAAAAAATAGTGCTACCACTTTGGGTCTTTATAAAGGCTTATTATTTTAATTTTTTTAAAAAAAATTGTCTATTTTTATAATATTTTAAAAAAATGATCTTTTTTGAAAATTTAGTCTCAGCACGGGCAAAAGCGCGCCTACATCAGTGCAATTTTGTTGACATGGGGTAAAGCGCGTCCCCGTCAACGTGCTTTTTTGAAATTTTCCCTTAAAACGCTTCCACGTAGACGCGTTTTGGGTATTTTGGCCCATTTCGGTAAATAAAGTTTTAAGTGGCCCATTTCCATAAATAAAGTTGGAAATAGGCCTTTTTAAATAAAATAGTTGTGAAAATCAATTTTTTTCTATTAAAATTTTTATTTATACTGTTAAAAGTTATCATGATTGATGAAATAACAAGGTAGTGGCACGATAAATACACCTCATGTTGATGTGTAGGACAACTTTAAGGGTAGAAATTAATAGAATTTGTAACAGAATAATCAATTTACTATTTAATCTAATTTATAATGAATAATTTTCTATTTTTAATAGAGGGAGCAAAATGCTATTCAGTTCCTAATGTAGGAGCATTCATAGTACTTTAAAATGGGTAAACTACACTATTACTCACCCAATTATTAGTGCATTTTTGTTTTGGTTATCCAACTCGATAAATTTTTTATTTAGTCACTAATGTTATTGAAGTTTAATATTTTTGTCACTCTTTCAATAAAGTATTAACAGAACTAACCTGATCTTTTTTTATTGGTATAATAATAAATTTAGCCTTCTAGTATTTATAGATTTTATCAATTTGGTCTTAATTTCACAAATTTAGCCCTTAATTTTACACATTCTGTAAATTTATTTTTTATTTTAAAAATTTTAAAATTTGATAATAAAAAAACCTTTTAAAGAATAGAAACTATTTCAAATTTCTTTATCAATAAAATACATAACAATTTAAAAAATAAAAATTTTATAATAGAGAAAGTAATCAAATATAGAGAACCCAAATGACTTATCTAGTAAACACTAAGGGTGAGCGTTCGATCGAATCGAGTGAAAAAATGTCGAGTTAATCAATTTGATGAGTCCTATTTTATCATCCTAACTCGATTTGAAATTTTTTTTAATCGAGTCGAGTAGAATCAAGTGAAATGTTCGAGTTAAATTAAAAAATTAAACATGTCAAATTAAAATATTGTTACAAGATAATTAATTTCATGTCGGAGCATATAAATTTGAAACCATATATATTTGAAAACTTTTTCAAAGCAAAATAATAAAAAAATATACTTTAGTATGATAAACTCGAATAATTAATTAACTTATTTAAGTCCCCAAAATTATTATTTGTAGAAATTTTTTTATTATTTAACTTTCTTTATATATTTTATAGATTTTTTTTGAAATTTTTATAAATTTTTTTTAAATATATAAATTTTGGAATTTTTATAAATATTTTGAATTTTAAAAATTATTTTGAATTTAATTTTTTGTAATTTTTGTTGAGAGAAACCAATTTGCTTATTTTCAAATTTGATAGTGGCCAAAAATGTATTTACACCAATATGTTATTTGAATTATTCGAGTTATTTGAATTGTAAAATTCAACTTGATTCAAACTCAAAACTCGAATTACTTATTCAAGTTGACTCGAATAATTCGAATAACTCGATTCGATTAACTCAAAATTTAATTTTTTTAAATTTTTTTTAATCGAATCGAATTTTACTCACACTTAGTCAACACAATGCTTAGCTTCAACTTTGGGAGAATTGTGAAATGAAAATGTCGAAACCAACCTATGTTTGCATATAAGACCAATGTTAGTGTTCACCAATTTCAAATTTCTTTCATTTGCATAAACCTTAATAATTCCCCGTTGCCTAAATGATGGATATAGCTCTTATAAGCACCACATTAAAGTAGCTAGAGGCTGAGCCAGTAAGTGAAACACCAACTTGGATCCAATCCACCGAGCCTATATCTTTCACCAATGATGTTATCAAGCATCATAAGCCTCACCACCACCAAGCACCACCCATCCTCATAACCTACAAAGAATGTCTCAAGAACCATGCAGCCACCTTACGTGGCCATGCTTTAGATGGTTGCGATAAATTCATGCCTTCTCCAACAACCACCCCAACTAACTCAACTTCTCTTAAATGTGTTGCTTGTGGTTGTGTAGGGGATTTTTTGGTGAAGAGAAAAAGTGTTGCAAATAAGTGAATTAAATGTACAGAGAGAAGGTAAAGACAAATATTGGAGTAAATATTGTAACAATAAGTGCAACATCAGCTAGTGGTTGTAAGGTGGGGGAAGGTTGAGCAAATGAGCAAGTTGAAAGAGCTTTAGAAAGAGTATTGTGAGATTTCAAATGCCAAAAGTGTTGAAACAAAATCCAATCACAAATTAATGTTCCTTTTATAATAAAGAGTATAAAATATAATAATGACGGTGAATAGTGAAAAAGAGTTCACAATGTTTCTGAAAGAATAAGAAAGAGCACTCAATGTTATCAGAAAAAGTTAAGAATAAACCTCTTAACTACCTACATATTTGATCCACCAAGTCAAGCTCTCAAGTACTTTGATGAAGTACTCCTTATGAAAAATATTCTAGGGAACATCTCTTGGAATGCAAGCTATTTTCGTCGAAATGTCGTTCTTGAATGAGGGTGGTTATTTTACTTGTTCCAAACATGAGTTGTTCTCAATATAGTTTTTCATAGTAGAGGTTGTTCCAAACAATTGTTCTAAATAGAAGTTGTTCTGAATATAACTATTCTAGATTTACCGACCCGATAATCAAGGGTGTCAGAAAGTGCATTCTCAGGACTCCATTCCCGTAAATTGGACTCATAAATATTTATTAAAAATATTTACGAAGTTAGTTGTATAGTTAATTAGGTTTCGGTTAAGTGAAATTGCATGAATTAAAAGTTATTAAGTATAAGAACTAAATCGCGTATAGGGTAAAAGTTGAATTATAAATTAAAATAAACTAAAGGGGCTAAAATAACAATTAAACCATTTAGTAAATGGTTGTGTATAGGTCGCCGAATGTGGGTAAGTAAAAATGCATGTTTATGCTATTATATATTATATATATGTATTAACATTAATGTATATATTATAATAATGGTAATTAAAATGAAAGAAATAATAAAAGAAAAGAAAGTGGAGACATGCAAATAAATTGAAGAAAAAAGAAAGAATGAAAAAGAAAGAAGAAAAATGAGAGAAACGCACGGTCATAAGGGTTTCTAGGTTTCAACTTCAATTGGTTAGTTAATTTAGTCTATTTTTTTGTAATTTTTATATTTTTAGAATCTCGGTACTTAGGGCTACCCAACCCATATTGTAATTTTTAGTATTGTTCAAGATTTTAGATGTTGACATTATTGAATAGTTTAAGTATTAGGGATTAAATAGATAGATTTTTAAGTTAGAAATGGAAACGGACTAAATTGTGGAATTAATTGTTGATTTTAAATAACAGGGACTTGAAAAATTTGAAATTATGGGGTCGAATTGAAAAAGAGGAAGCTAAATATGGTCTAGAGTGAAATTAGTACAAAAATATGAAGTTAAATGTAATGATTAAAATTAGTCTCGGTTTAGGGGATAAATTGAAGAATAAGCAAAATATAGTGTGAAAATTGAAATGTAATGTGAAATTAAAATGTGTAATATTAATGTGATTTAATTGTTTTATTCCGTAGCTAACGCCGTACCGGAATCCTTGAGTAAAAAGGGAAAGGATAAAATCGATTTCGAATAGCTCAGAAATGACGGTTTGTGTTTCTATAATTCGAATTAAATAGTAGATTGTTGCATATATAATTATTTGCATATGGTAAGCAATTAAGGTGAGTACTTTGGTACTTGAGAATTGAATTAAATTCATAATTGAAATGAAATGGATTGATTTTGTATATTATGAAATATATTGATTATGAATGTATGTGTATTGAGAAAAATGTGATGATTATCAAATTGAATATATACTTATATGTGATGATATATATATTCATGAAACTGAGACATTGGTTGTATTGAAAAGTGAAATGAATCCCTATTAACTGTATCGGGCTGAGTAGGATATAGATGACATGCCATAGGATAGGAAAAGTTCAAGGATTACTTCGACCTCGAGTCGATGAGGCACTGGGTGCCAATTTGTTTCGATTTAACCGATAAGACACTGGGTGTCAATTTATATAGCACTGGGCTCAATTATTACTTCATATTTATCTGATGAGGCACTGAATGTCAAATTGGTGTGTTGGTTGGATCCGCGTATTCTTCCGAGTCCGTGTTGTGTTAATAGGGGAAAGTAAAATAATAATTTATGAGATGAGAAAATATTGAAATGGAAAATGATTATGAGATGAGAAATGAAATATGAAACGATGAATCGAGATGTGAAATTTGAATGAATTCAAGTATTGATCAAATGTATGAATCATGTCATTGCATGAGATGATGTATTCAAATGTTAAATGAAATGCCATTGATATATATACTTATATATTTGAACATGTGAAAATATTAGTAGATGTGAATAAGGAATGAACAAAAATTATACTATTGAAGTGAAACACATGAACATAGCTTACTTGTTGCATTTTGTATTTTAAATATTTATATCAAGTTTATGTTATTCAGATTATAGAAATACTACTGAGTTTTACTTAGTGTGCAGTTTTGTTTTTCGTGCGCAAGCTAGGTACTGTTCGAATTATTGCCGACTCAGCATCAAATCACAAATCTCGAGCTCAAGTGTAGTGATATTTCATTTTGTAATGGCATGTACCTAAAAAGTCTTTTGTTGATATTGTTATAAGATATTGTTAACCTAGTTGCTATTGAAATGATGGTTAAATGTGTATATGGTTCTGGTTGATGCTATGTTGGTATGCTAGTCTAGTTTATATTTTGGTATGTGATGGTTTAAAGTTGGTAGCTTAGCATAATGCTTAGTATGTGCTTAGCTTCATATTTGGTAACTTTAGAAGTTTGGAAGTTAGTTCAAATATGACAAGTGTGATATGAACGAAAGACTTGAATGTTGATGTATTTGAACATATAAAATGTGGTACCAATGAGGATACATTGGTTAGGCATATTAGGTGATGAATTTGGTGTATTTTGGGCATGTTTAATCGTGTTTTGAATAGGTTAAACAATTAGAAATTGAGTTGCTTAGTGTCCAAGTAAATAGGAAATGGTAAACTTGTGATTTAAGACACATTTTAGGTCCACATGACCAGACACACGGGCGTGTGACTTGGTTATGTAAGACACACGACTAGCACACGGGCGTGCGAGGCCATTTCGAAAGGATACACGGTCTGGCACACGGGCGTGTGGTTTGGCCGTGTGACCCAAGTCAGTGAGTCACACGGGCATGGGCACAGGCTGGGACACAGCCGCGTGTCCCTACTTTGAATACCCATACGGTTGTGTGACCCCTACAGTTAAAACTTTTGTAATTATTTCCTAAACTTCCAGAATTGCTTCAAATTAGTCCTTGCCTATTTTTGAACTATTTTTAGGGTCTCGTAGACTCGTAATAGGGGCTGTAAGAGTAGCTTTTACTGTGAATTGGGTGGATTAGCAAACCTAAATTAAGTGCATTCCACTAACATCATCGAAGATAAATTAAAAAGATAATTGTAGACAGAGTATGGACTAATACTCTAATGCTATAATTGGAATAGCCTTATATGTATCCTAATTCTGACATTGTAGAAGTGATAAATAGTGATAAGAGTGTAGACAGTGGAAGACCAAGTTTAGAAATGCATAGCATAATTTATTATTCGAATGTATAAGAATCTTGCATGACAGTATTAGATTGTCGTGACCTACCCCTGCATATTATAATGTTAATAGTGAGTTTATATGTTGATTGTGATTGATTTAATTATTTGATTAGTTAGTAATGCTCGTGACCCTAATGCGACGACGGATAAAGGTTAGGGGTGTTACACTAGAAGTGCAATTATTTTAAACAAGAGATGTTCTCAACATGAGTTCTTCTCAAATGATAACTATTCCAAATGACAATTGTTCTAGATTGGAGCCCTATTCTAAACATAGCTACTCCGAGTATAGCTATCCTCAAACAATGGTTGTTCTAAAAAATAATTATTCTAAACAAAAGTTGTTCTTTCAAAAGAGATATTGAGTGAATAAACTGTAATAGCCCGATTTTGGACCTAGTCAGAACAGTGGTTTCGAGACCACAAATTCGACGAGGATAAAATTTATTTTTATTATATTTTATATTCTACGATTTCAAAAAATGAATTGTGAAAATTTCGTTCGAAAATTTTGACGTTTGGGCACTCAATTTAGTCAAAAGGACTAGATTGTAAAAAGTGCAAAAGTTGAGATCTACATGTTAGAGGTGTCCAGTTGTTATGAAATTTTAAATTGGAGGTCCTTGTATGGTAATTAGACCATTGGTTAAGTTGGTGGACAATAATGGACATGGTTAGGCATGTTTCCAAAGTTTTTCATTAAGGATATTTTGGTCATTTAGTTATTGAAATGAATTAAAAACAAAATTAAAAGCCAATTTTTGTCCATCTTCAACCCCTAGGCCGAAAATTTCATGGAGAAACCATGGCTAGGGTTTTTCAAGCTTCCAAGCTCGATTGTAAGTCCGTTCTAGCCCTGTTTTTAATGATTTTTACATTTTTTAAATCCTCGTAACAAGATTTACCTATTTTTACCATTATTTTGAACTAGGGTTTATGTTTAAAAATTTACCCATGAATGATATGCATGTATTTTGAAGTTTTATGGAAGAATATGAATGTTTGGAGTGTGATGGACGTCTTTTACTAAGTGATTTTCAATGAAAATACCTAAAATGATTAATTTGTAAAAGTTATAAAATATGTCAGAAGTGTGTGAATAAGTGAGAATTGTGGACTGCTATAGTTATGAAAATGGTTTGGCTAGGCCTAAAATGTAAGGAAATTGAATAAAAATTATTTTACGAGCCTATGGGCAAAATTGTAATTTTTTGAAACTTTAGGGGCAAAAATGTAATTTTGCCAAAGTGTGATTTTTGAACTAAATTGAATAATGTGAGTGTTAAGTAATTTGTATGTAAATAATACGTCGTTTATAATTATTCTTAATATTTTGTTATAATATATGAGAAATGGTTGAATATGAAATAGTTATTTAACAATTAGAAATTTAGTATTGATAGTTGAATTGAACAAAATTAGCTTGAATTGTGGATATATGATTTTCGAATAAAAATTGAAGTAGTTCGAATCGAATTATTAAATTTGTTATGGTATTAGACTTAAATTTTGGAAATTGTGATTTGATTTCGGATAAATTGTAAAATATTGAAAAGTGAGAATTCCTGTTGGACCGTCAGAATAGGAAAAGCTTGGATAAAGTACTTATGAACACGTGTGTAGTACTAAGTGTAGGCTACTATGTGTATCGATAGATGATTGTCACATGTGTAGTACTATGTGCAGGCTACTATGTGTATCGGATGGCTTTGGTCACGTGTGTAGTACTATGTGCAGGCTACTACGTGAACTAGAAAGCTTGATCACGTGTGTAGTACTATGTGTAGGCTATTGCATGTATCGGATGACAATGGTCACAGATGACAATGGTCACATGGGTGGTACTATGTGCAAACCACCGAATATTCGCTATTATTCCGACATGTTCAACGGGATATGAGTAATTGCAAACAAATATGAATATGTGATCGAAATGTGATAAATTGCAAAGGAGTAACTGGAGTGATTAAGTCTCGTACTATGCCTACAAATTAAATTGTTATTGAATGTTGAATAAATTCATATAGTGTTATATGAATGAGTGAATTTGAAACAAAACAGATTTGGATAGTGACAGTGATGTTAGTTTGAAAAATCACCAAAAATCATAGGAATTGAGTTAGTAGTTGAATGAGATATGAAATTAAATCTTAATGAGTCTATTTTCACATAAGAGAGACAGAGCAAGGAAATGAGTTTTTATATTTTGAGATATTTGAATTTTTGTGAGATAGGTCTAGAATGATTTCGGAATCCCCTATTCTGACTTTAGAAAATAATTAAAAATTGTACAAAATAATTATGGGATAAACTTTATATTGTTAGAATCCTGAATGAGTCTATTTTCAAGAGAATCAAACGGGAACATCATTTAAATTCTGTACAAAGAGATAATTAATTTTTAGTGAAGATGGGTTAGAGCTATCGAGTAGTGAAACAGGGGAAATTTAAAGAATAAATTGCACTTATTGGTTAAGCAAAAAATTCTAAAAATTTTATGGTAAGAAGATGTATGAGTCTAGTTTTAGGGAAAATTAACAGATCTTAATTTGGAGCTTAGTAGCTCGAGATATAAATAAATTAGTGACTCTAACTCAGATAGACAGTTTGAATTTACATATAGGAAAATAGTGAAAGTATGGATAATGTTGTTTAAGTGTGTTATACACATTAAGGATGTGGAATGGAGAGGAGGAGGAGGAAAATTGGGAAATATATGAATGATTTGTGTATAATTGGTAATATGCTCGATTACAATTGATAAACGATGAAATAGAAATGATGCTTATATTTGCGCATTATTGGTCATGATTTAAGCTCATGTGGGAAAATAAAGTTTCATAGTATGTGTGAATGGTATATTTGAAATATGATTTAGCTTGAAGTAATGTCATGAATGGTTTATGAATTAACACATGTTGGTAAGTTTGATATATTAATAAATGTTGTGCTCATCCATGCTCATAATGCTTATGCTATATATGTTTATTTGGTTAACATATTTGATGTACAGGCTTAGGCTTTGGCCAAGTTGTGGTTGGATTATGCCACGTTAAACTTATAAGTTATGCATTGAAATGGTAAATGCCTAAATGGAAATATGCTTGTGATCATGACAGGGGTAGTAATGTTTAAATTATGTAATCTTTAGTGAAATAGTTTATCATGCAGTTAGTTTCAAAAAGAATTATGCTTAAATGCACTAGCTTGCGACTATGGTTGAACGATATGTTTATGTCTTGTATGATATACATACGAAACGGGTGTGGAAAGGTAATGAAATAGTAAGTTCATATTTGAAGTGAAAAATGACGAAAAAGGGGATGATGAGTTGAATTGATGTTGTTATTTAAGATAAAGTGATATTTTCATTGCAAAATTGAGAATTTCATAAATGTGTTAATGAATGGTATAATCAAAAAACGTTGAGTTAAATGGTAAATACGTATTAGTATTGAACTTACTAATATTGAATTGTACGTGAATTAAATGGAAATTGCTAGTGATATGATTTGAATTGTGAGCATGAGAAATTGTGAACTGAATAAAATGGAAATGAAGCATTGAATTGCATGGGTATGTGTCGGGTCTTGTAGGCCCTATTTATTATGAATATAATATTTTGAGGATATAATGTGAAGAATTATAAAAGCCTGTTAAAAAAATTTGAAAGTTTTAATTTAGATGAAATTATATAATACGGTTAAATACGTTTACAAGCGTTTGTGTTCTGGTAATGTCTCGTACCTTATTCTGGTGTCGAATACGGGTAAGGAGTGTTACAGGAACACTGCTATTCGTTTCATGTTAACTTTTTTATTATTCTTGGAAGTGCAATTTCTTAAAACAAAATTATATTTAGCTCCGAGAAGATATAAAAATATTAATAGCAAAAACTAAGTATTGCCACTACAACTTCTACCACCATACCATCACCACTAGCAAGTTAGCTAATCGTAGTCCTAACTTAGCTTCCTCACTATCTATGCCATCATCTTACTATCTTCAACTCTCTCACATGCTTTTAGCTCTCTTAGGATGTCTCACAAACTCTTATTTGGCAGTTGGTGGCCTTTCATCATTCACCGCAAATCTTGGTTCCAACCCAAAGAAAAGATTCAGAAAAAAGTTCACTTAGTTCCAAAAGGATAAGATGGTAGAGTTTGCTGCAAAAATTGAGTTGAAAATCTAGAAAAGAGATGAATACATTCAAGAGTTATGCCATGAAGTCGAGGTTGATTTAAAAAAATCATTTTTAATATTTTTATAATTTTTCATAAAAATATTTATTTTTATTAAAAATTATTTTTTGAGTATTTTTTAATGTTCTTTTGAATTTTTTAAAATTATAACTAAATTGATAAAATGTGTAAAGTTAAGGGCCAAATTGGTTGATTTTGTTCGAGTTAATTATGACCAAATTGATAGAATATTGTACAAACATTGGAGGGATAAATTTTTTATTATGCCAATAAAAAAAGTCATAATAGCATTCCATTAATGATTTAATTGATGAGTGACCAAAATATCAAATATCAATAATATTAATAATTAAATCGAAAACTTTTGGAGTTGGGTGATCAAAACAGAAAGATGCTAAAAGCTGGGTGATTATTGGTATAGTTTACCTTTTTAAAAATTAAAATTTGTTTAATGAAAAGAAAATTTAAAAGTTATTAACATGGTTTTAATTATTTTAAATAACAAGTTTTTTCAATATTAAAAAAATAAATCATAAGAAATAAAAAAAAATTGTCTTGCTTTTCTAGCATGCCTCTATCTACTATTTCTAGCAGGTTTTTGTTTTGTTTTTAGTGATTCTTTATTGGTGGTTTTGTTGACGCATTTGATTTTGGTTCAAATTTTTTCTTTTGTTTCTACATTCTGGTTGCTTTTGATTTTTTTTATTTATGGAAAGAGAGTTGACAGATCTATCATTGGATGATGAAGAAGACAAAATATTGCAAGCACAGACGAATCTTGATTCTGTACCTGTGGAAATTTATCTTTTTCTAGTTGGGTGTTTTATAACGGCAAGTGTTATACATTTCTTGGTGATGAGAAGTACAATGGTAAATTTATGGCATCAGATAAAAGGGGTTCAAATATCATATTTGGGGGAGAAAAGGTTTTTATTCAATTTTTTTCATAAGACGGATTTGGAGAGAGTACTATAGGGATTTCCATGAGCTTTTAATAATAATTTTTTGATGATACATCGGTTGGAGAAGGATGAAGATACGCTAAATTTGCCATTCATCTTTGCATATTTCTGGGTACAAATTCATTAAGTACTGTCAGGTTTTTATACTGATTTTAGCTCGCCAAATCGAGGGTTTTCTTGGGAATTTTTTGGAGTTCGACAGCGCCAATCTGGGAAACGGGTTGTGAACCTATTTGCGTATAAGGGTATAGCTCGATGTTAGGAGACCTGTGGAAAGGAAGAAGAAAGTTATGTTTTCGGCTGGGGTTTGTTCCTATGTTAGTTTTAAATGCGAACGCTTGACCCTATTTTGTTTTTTCTATGGACGATTTGGGTATAGTGATTTTTTCTCTCTGGCTAAAATGGCGCTAGGGTTTAATGTAGCTGAGATGGGTTGGGATCTTTCATTGTAAGTTCAATCTAGAAGAGCCCTCGCAATGAGCAGCGTGTGGCTGCGAGAAAATGAGGAAGGGGTCAAAAGGGGGAACAATTTTGTTGATCAGGGCTTAGGTAGGCGCATTGATCCTATATTGGGAGTAAATCTAGAGGGAAATCTAAATCTCGTATCTAGTTTGGATGGGAGGTCATCAAAAATATATGAACAGAAGGATATGGAGCATGACTCGGAAAAAAGCGTGACTGAAAAGGGTGATGGGAAAAAAGGCTTAGAAGGGAAGGTGATAAATCTATTGATGGGGAGGAACTGGAATATCTTCTTGTTAGGAGTAGTAGGGTGTTGGGAAGTAACCATATTACATTGACGACTACCAAGGGGCAAGCCGACCAGTCACAATAAAAATATTTTGTTGGAACATCCGCGGTTTGGGGAGGCCGCGGGCTGTCAGGAGACTTTGACATATGCTAAAGGTGTATAATCCCCAAATTGTCTTTTTAATGGAGACTAAATTAAATTCTAGAAAGATGGAGAATGTTCACAGGAGGTGTGGTTTTTTGAACGGGATTGATGTTGTAGTTGATGGTTCTCGAGGGGGTTTGAGTCTACTTGGAGAGGAAATTTCAAGATCACTTTGAGAAGTTTCTTGAAACACCATATTGATATAGAAGTTGAGGGAGAGGAAAGTAATAAGTAGAGATTTACGGGTTTCTATGGGGCTCCAGATTCGCGATATAGGGATGACACATGGAACTTACTTAGGACTTTAGGTCAATCCCAAAATCTCTCTTGGTTTGTGGGAGGTGGTTTTAATGAGATTTTGTATGCCTTTAAAAAGAAATTAGGGCTACCTAGAGAGGAAAGACGAATAGAAGCTTTTAGAGAGGTTCTTAGTGATTGTATACCTTTAAAAAGAAATGAGGGCTACCTAGAGAGGAAAGACGAATGAAAGCTTTTAGAGAGGTTCTTAGTGATTGTCAATTGGTGGATGTAGGATATTTTGGACCATGGTTTACTTAGGAGGGGGTAATCTCCCGGAAACAAATATTAGAGAGAGATTAGATAGGGGTAACAAATGAATAATGGATGGCTCTGTTTCCTAATGCAATGGTACGCCATCTCCCACGCTTTTCTAATCATTGTTCGCTTCTTATTCAATTAGAGCAAGTCGGATATAATTTTCGACCCAAACTTTTTCGTTTTGAGGCATGGTGGGTGTTGGAGGAGACTTTTGAACAAGAGATTAGGAATTTATGGGAGGAGGGCGACGATCATATTCTTGTTAAGTTAGAGAGGGATTGGGCCGGCTTGGGGAAATGGGCACTGGAAATTAGACAGAAAAAAGTAGGGATAAAAAAAGTTAACAAGAAAGCTTGGAGTTCTAATAGAAGGGGATAGAGATGATGATAACCTTGTGGAACTGATTGGTACTAAAGTTCAGTTAAATTTAGAGATTGATAAAGATGGATTTTCTTGGGAACAAAGGGCAAAGGTGAATTGGTTGAGGTTGGGGGATAAGAACACAACTTTTTTCCACAATTTTACCCCTCAAAGAAGGAGAGAAAATAGAATTGGTGGCTTATAAGAAGGGATGGACGATTAATGAGAGGGGAGACTGAGATGGAAGGCATTACTAGGAATTATTTTCAATCCTTTTTGAGTCAAAGGGGATTGGTGATATGGGTCGTAGTCTGTCTGGGGTAAGACAATGTGTCTCTAATGAAGCAAATGATTTGTTAACGAAGCAATACACAGTGAAAGAAGTCATGGAAGCATTGAATAGTATGCGTTCTACAAAGGCATCAGAGACGGTGGCTTTTTTGCTTTTATCAAAGGTGTTGACATTTTGTTAGGAAGGATATTTCCTCTTATTGTTTGAAGGTACTAAATAAAGGAAAAATTTTAGTTCCTTTAAATGTTACAAATTTTGTGTTGATTCCTAAAATTTCATGCCCAATGAATTTAGCAAATTTGAGGCCTATTAGTTATGCACAGTTCTTTATAAAATGATTGCTAAGTGTTAGGAAATGTGTCCATATTGTAGTAAACATGTAACTATTTTCTATTTATTTAAACAATGAAGAAATAAATAAAATTAATTTCACATTTCACTATTATGTCTTTTGTATTTATATCTTTTATATCTTGCATGCATAGCAAAATTGTGACAAGCAAATTGATTGTTTAAGTTCAAACGGAAGATAAGTGACATTGTAAGAATGTTTATATTGCAAGAAAGGCAACTTACTTCAGTAGATAATATAAATGAGTCTATAATCACATAAAAGAATCAAAGTGAACATTTAATTCAAATACTGAGAAGGATTATTATGTCGTCTACAATTCCAATTGGGGAGATGACTAGTATTGGCTATCGGAACAATTAACTCCACGAGTAGAGACATAGATGTATTCTTTGGTAGAATGATACATTGGACTAGACCCAAGATGAATTAATTCTTATTCTGTTTGTGAATTAATTCACTTATGACGTTCATAGTGTGATTTGACATAAGTGGAGGGTTATGCTCTAAAGATGATCAAGCCCATAGCCGGTATGTTAGATACATGACTTGTGTATGACATGGCTTTACTAGCAATAGTGGAATTCACTGCTTAATTAAATAGTTAATGATATCCTCTCATTGGCATTGTGTAGATTGATAAATATGGAACATGGCCACAGGTTGCTTGTTCTCAAACGAGTAATTTATCATAGTCATTTGTTGACAGTGATCATAGTAATCATTAAAAAGACACAATGGTGACAATAAGATAAAATATTATTCTATTAAATGGACGGATTTAACTTAAAGGAATCAAGGATATCATATGAGAGTAACACACACATGATGAGGTCATTGGACAAAGTAGTTGGATGAATTGCTTTCGTAAAAAGTATATAATAATGACTTTTCAATCATAGTACTTCTTGTGGACTGACTCCCTAATTAAGTAATTGCGAATTATCAGAACAATACTTTCAGACTTAATTGTAATCACTAGAGCCTAATTTTATATGTCCGATTGGTCCCTCTGCTAGCTTAACAAAAGCTCGACCAGACTGTAATTGAATCAGAAAAAAAAATTCTACAACTTTAGGAACAATCTAATTGAGTCGATTTATTCGATGTGGAATTAAATTAGGTGTGTACAAGCCCAATTTTTAAAAAAGCCGGGCCCAATTACAATACAAAACCCGAATAGCCCAACGACCCAAATTTAGCCCCTAACAGACCTAACCCAGCAAAACCAAAACCCATTTACACCCAAACCCGAAGCCCAATAGCCAAGCCCAATTTCCCTAAAAAATATCTAAAAAGGGTTTCATTGTTCTGAAACCCTAGATGCCGCCAGCTACCCACCCTGCCCCTGACCAGCGCCGCAAGCCACCAACTGCTGTGCCGCACCTACTGCCGCCTGCTTCAAACGCCTACAAAGAGGAAAGAAAGGACAATCATAACAATGGAAATGATGACAAAATCGGTTATAAAAACCCAACAATATGTAATTTTAAGGGTGGTTTTTCTTTTGGACCGAGAACTTTTGTAACAAAACAAAAACAGATTCAATCGAAGAAATAAAAAGTAAAAAAAACAGATTCAAGGACTTTGTTTTCGGTATAAGATCTATTCCTCTTTTATTTATTTATTTTCTGTTCTTTCTTTATTTTCCTTCCTTTTGAAACTGTTTATATACATACATATGTTTCTTTAGTTTTTTAAACTATTATGCATATATTGAAAAGGAGTTAAAAGAAAAAAGAAAAAAGCGCACCTTTTCAACTTTCCGGCCACCGTGGACGGCGGCGCCGTTGCCGTTGACCGGCGGCCGACACGGCGATGGTCGGCCCGTCCTCTGGCCGAATCCTGAACGGAGAAGAAGGAATTGAGAGCATTTTCAGAAATTTTTTGGAGAAAAGAAAGGAAGGAATGATTTTTTTGAAAGAAATTTGCCTTTTATAGGCCCTTAAAACGGCGCCGTTTTGGCCGGCGTCCTTAAGCCCCAAAACGACGCCGTTTTGACTCGGCCCGGATCGACCTGACCCGAACCGCCTAGGATCCGCGTGTTTCTGGATAAAAGGGGTTATTTGCGCCCCTGGTCCTTACGCTTTTGAGGCTGTTTACAATTGGGTCCTATTTCGTTTTTATTTTTCAATTTTGCCACAAAATTCCATTTTTCTCGATTTCGTCCTCAATAAAGCTGCGCGTTTTAGAGGAGAAGGGAATTTTCTCTTCCAACCCCTCTATGTTATTCGCGCATTCAAATCAATCCCTCCTTTTTTATTTATTTCGAATCCGCCCCAAATTTCTGCCTTTTAATTTGATTTAGCCCTTTAAGCTTGCTATTTTATTTTTAATTAATTAATAATAATAATAATATTATATTATTATTGATATTACAATCAAATATTTGTACACTATATATTTATATTCTATATGTTGTATCCTATATACGTATTAATGTATTTTGTTATTACATATATATTTTAAAACATATACATATATATATACATATCTATATTTTATGATCTATGTGTATATGCATGCATTTTATTATCTGAATATACATACATATTTTAGGATATATATATACATATAAGCATACATTCATCCCTTCATTATTATTTATGTACATATTTATGTATTTATATACTTCCCTAATATATATTATATATTATACTTTATATTATGTATGTCCTATATATACGTTTTAATTTTCATATATACATACGTAATTTTTCATGTATAATAATTTCAAAAATGTATACATGCATATTTTTTCCATATTTTCATAATTTTATACATATATGTACGTATTTATATATCTTTCGTATTGTGTTAATTTTGTTCCCTTTTTTATATATGTCTATTATTGTTTATTTCCTTACTTTAGTTTAATATTATTTGTTATTTGGCCCGTATGATTATTTTTTATTGTTTATTTTTTATTTGTTTCATTTTATCTACATTGCATCATTATTGTTATTTTACATCCATTTTACTCGAATTTATTAAGAACAAAAATTTCAAAACAAAAGCAACACTCGGTATTTGGGATCTTCGAGAGAATCAAGCCCTAACGTATTGGGTTCTGATTTTCTTTACTGAATCTAAATAATCGAGGTTACTTTTTAAAAAAAAATGAAAATAAAAATAAATAAAAGCTCATTATCGGAAATTCAATATGTCGTGTCCTAACGCATTGGATGTGACACGTTGATTTTTCGAGATGAAGATTTTCTTAAAAACAACCAAGGCAATGTTCAATGTTCGGAATGTTGAGGAATTGTGCCCTAACGTATTGGGTTGCAATTTCCTCATCTGACTCGGACAATTGAATATCCTTTTCTAATTTTATCGTAGGAGTTTTTTTGATATGAGCAACCTATTTTATACAAGTCATTTCAAAACAAAGGATCGTATTTTAAATTTCTTTAAATTTTCCAATTTTCGACATTAAAACATTGATTAATCAACTAGGTACCAATTTTGGGCGTATCGAGCGTGCTAATCCTTCCTCGTGCGTAACCGACTCCCGAACCCGTTTTTCTGAATTTCGTGGACCAAACTTGTTGTTTTAATAAAATCAAACTGTTTATTAAAAACAACCACTTTTCGAGGTGATCCAATAACACCTCATAAAAAAGGATTGGTGGCGATTCTCGTTTTATTTTTTAAAACCCAAGTCGACCCCGTTTTTCATCCAAAAAATGGTGTCAACAAGGTGGTCGTGAAAATTGTTCAACTAGAGAATTTGATTAAAAATTTTTCTTGAAAAATTAATTTGGAAAATCTAAGTGATTTTTGGAAAAATTTGTTTTAATCAAGTAAAATTAAATTAATCAAATCAATTAAAATTAATATAATATTTTTGGAAGTTAATTTTCAAGTCAGACAATTGGCCCAATGGGTAATTGAACTTGAAAATTGGACCTAAGATCGTAAATTGAGCCCAGGAGCCCAAAACTGATACCAAGATCCAAAAACTGGTCGAATCGAGCTTAGTATGTGAAACCGAGCCAACGGTCCAATCGATGGCTAGACTAGACTGATTAGGTAGTCATTGACCCAGACCGGACCGACAGTAGTCGAACCGGCTCGAGATTCCATAAGGGTGTCGCACCTACATCACTGGACACGGCGGTGCCAGTGACTGCGACGACGGCGTCCCAGTGGCCGGCTACGATTGGTCATCAGCAGTTGAGTAGTGGAAGGGTTAAACTCATACTGAGACTCTACCAAAGAATTTGATTTTTAGATTAATTATTCCAAAAATAATATTATTTTAATAGTTTAATATTAAATTTAATTTAATATTTATCTTGCAGATAAACATTATATTATTTTAATAAAATTTAAAATTTAATTTAATCTAATATTTATCTTGATAAATATTATATTAATTTAATATTAAAATGATTAAGTTTAATTATAGTTGAACTCTCTAAATTCTCCTTAAATAAAAAGAGCCTTAGGTCATTATTTACATACACTTGAATTCAAGAGAAAGTTGTAAAGAGAAATTTCTTTGAAGAGATTATTCCATAAAATTTCTAAAGATATTTTTCTGATTTACAACTTGACCCAAAAGTTTAGAGAAATTGTAAAATTACCAGTGGGATAATTTTTGTGAAATTTTTTTAATTTGAAGCAAGCCCACACTCGGTAGATGTGAGCTTAATGATAGCAAAGAAAACTACTCAGTCGAAGCGATCATCCTAGAAGAATCGAAAAGGTACAATTTTGATTAATTATTTATTACTTTAGATATCACAACCAAGATCTTGTTTTGGGAAAGAAAATTAAACTCTATTTTCCCTAAATTTAATTTTCGCTTCATTTTTTAAACTCGTTTTTTCAACACTAAGATGGTAGCCAATCGATTCCAAAGGGTGTTAAAGGATTGCATTGATAGGGCCAAGAGTGCTTTTGTGCCGGGTCATTTAATTTCTGATAATATTTATAGGCCTATGTGATATTACATATTTTTCGTCAAAAGAGGGTGGGGAAGAAGGGTCTTATGGCACTTAAACTCGACATGAGTAAAGCTTATAATCGAGTGGAATGAATTTTTTTGAAACAAATGATAGAACGTATGGGTTTTACTAGTAGATTGGTGGAAACCACTATGAGGTGTATCTCATCAGTCTCATACTCAGTGATTCTAAATAGGAAGGGAGAGGTTTGCACCGAGTAGGGGGCTTCGGCAAGGTGATCCTTTGAGTCCGTTTCTTTTTCTGATTTGTAGTGAAAGATTATCTACTCTTATGAGATTGACTTTTGATGAAAGACTAATTAAGGGTGCTAAGGCTAGTAGGAGGGGTCCACAAATAATGCACCCTTTATTTACGAATGATTGTGTTCTTTTTGGTAAAGCTACAAATAAAGGGGTTACTGCTATGAAACAAAATTTGAAGGAATATAAAGTTTACCCTAGTCAGTGCATTAATTATGAAAAATCCACTGTGTGTTTCAGTCCAAACGCTTCTGAAGTGGATCGATTTCGGGTTTCATATTTGTTGGGGGTTCGTCAGTCTAATAATATAGAAAGGTACTTGGAGCTTCTAAATATGGTGGGCAAACAGAAGAGGATATTTTTCCAAGCTTTGAAGGACATGGTCAAACAAAGAATTGATAATTGGAGTACAAGGCTCTTGTCGCAAGGGGGTAAGGATGTATTTATCAAAGCAGTTTTACAAGCCATTCCAACATATACGATGTCTTATTTTTTGTTGCCTAAGTCATTATGTATTGAGTTGGAAAGAATAATAGCGCGATATTGGTGGTAGAAAGGTCATGGTAGAAGGGGTATTCATTGATGTCAATGGGCAAAGTTGTGTGAGCTTAAAGAGAATGGAGAGTCGGGCTTCTGATGTTTATCTTCTTTTAATATCGCTTTGTTAGCCAAACAGAGTTAGCGTCTTATTAGTAATCTGCATTCTTTATTGAGTCGTGTTCTAAAAGCCAAATATTATCCGAGTTGTGATTTTTTGGAGGCAAGGTTAGGGGGACTACCTTCTTTTACCTGGCTAAGTATATAGTCCACAAATGGTTTGCTTCGTGACGGCCTTGGTTGGTAAGAGGAAAGAGGAGATTGAATTTCAATCTAAGAAGATGCTTGGTTGGTTGGGGCTGAAAATTACAAAGTTTATGGGAATATTAGTGATAGTAGTTTAATTAAGGTATATGATTTGATTGACCACTCTTGTAGGTATTGGAATATGGGTCTAATAAGGAGTACCGTTGAGGAGAGCGTTGCTGATAAAATACTTAGAATTCCTTTGGGCTGGTTGGAACATGAGGATATAGTCGTGTGGAGAGGTGAACCTTCAGAAGCCTTCTCGATGAGGAGTGCTTATAAGCTTCTCCTTGATAGTAATCGGGATTCCCAATTTACAGTTCTTCAAAATGCCACAAAGGGCTTTTACAGGAAATTATGGAATTTAAGCTTAACTGCAAGACAGAAAATTACAACATGGAAAATTTCTTGGAATTTTTTGCCTACTCTAGTTAATCTTTACCACAGAAGAATCGAAGTTCAGTTAGCTTGCCCTAGATGTGGAAATATGGAATAGGCTTAATATTTCATAGATTCTATCTCAATCCCAGTTTATATTAAGGAATGACTTACCTGGGTTTTTCAGAATGGTTCGAATGGCATGTGTAGGAAGACATGATGTGTGCTGTGGATAACCTGAAATGAGAGAAACAAAGCCCTTCATGAGGGGTTTAAATTTCAGACGATGGGCAGCAGATGCCGTAGGCAAATACATTATGAAGCTGGATGGGTTAAGTAGTCATGTACTTACCAGGAAATATGCCATTTCAAAGTGGATTCCCCCCATAGATCCTTTTATACGAATAAATTTTAATCCTGCTTTTGATCCCAAAGAGTATAGATCGGGATCGGGTGTAGTGATCAGAGATGACAGGGGGGATGTTATATCTCAAAATCAACACTGCATGGGAGTAGTGTCCCCATTCGCGGTGGAAGCACTTGTGTGCTCTTAAGCGACAAAATTGGGCAGGAGCATGGGAGTCAATATGGTTGAGATAGAAGGAGATTCGTTAACAGATATCAAAAAATGTATATCAGATGAAACAAGCAGATCCGAGATCGATAATGTAATTAGAGATATTCAACAAAACAAGAGTGGTTTCAAAGAAATCTGTTTTAAATATTTACCTAGATCAGCTAATCGATTGGCTTATACTATCGCATTTGAAAGTTTAAGGAGAAGTGTAGAAGTGTAGCTAGTGGGTGCGTTGCCGAATTTCGCGGAGATATCACGGGGTCTGGGGACTCATCGGGAACGTGAACCAGATTGAACAAAAGCGTGATGTTCTTGAATCGGTGTAAAAGTACAAAAATGAAGATCATATGCATAAGGGGTCTGTGCTCAAGGAACTGATTCGTCTATGGAGAAAAAAAAGTGTTCTAGAAGTGAAGATGATTTGATAGGTGTTTAAATCAGGCTAGAATAAATTTTTTTCAAGGTTTCTATTTGTGTTTTCTATGCTACTTTTATTGTCGTTTGTTTTGCATGGCTTTGGGCCGTTTTTGGCTATTTTGGGCCTTTATGTTTTGTTTGTTTTATTTTTATTTTGTTAATAAAATTGTACATGAGGATCAGCTTAGTTTGATTTGGGCCGAACTTGAATTTAGTGTTTTAAATTTTAGATTGGTTACATTGGATTCTTTTTAGTATTTTAAATAATAAAGGGTAAACTATTAAAATAGTCACTTTTGTTTACTTCATGTTATATTTTAGTCACTTATGTTTGAAATGTTACATTTGAGTCACTTACGTTAATGTGTTGTAACATTTTAATCACTGAGCCATTAATTGTCGCTAATGGTGTAACGGTAAGTTGACGTGGCACGTTAAATTATCATTTCAAATAAAATTTTAGGTTAAATTATATAATTGGTCCCCATATATTCTTTATTTTGAGCAATTTAATTTTTTCTTTTATGTTCTTTTAACTTTTTTTTCTTTTTCTTTATTTTCCATTCTCTTCTGCTTCTCCTTTTGTTTTCCTCCCTTCTCCATCTCTTTTAACATAGTTTTTCTATGTTCTCCATTTGTTAAAACTTTTTTATGTTTATGAAAAAATAAAAGGCAAAAGCTGAAACCAAAATCAAATTTACTTTGCATATTCTCACCCCATAATTACTAATCGTAATTGTCCATCCTCGCTTTAACAGACCAATTTGGATCTCCTAATGACCTACTCCGCAAGCTCGCCTCACTCGAAGACCTCTCCAGCTGTGACTTATGACAGTCCACCCTCAACAAAGTTTCTCGAGATTAGGTTAGATCCAATTTTACTTTCAAAATTAGGTTATATTCAAATCAAGATTTGATTAAGAATGATTGATATTCGATTTTGAGTGAAATTCAATTTAGTAATCATGTGAAAGAAACAATGACTTGGTTTATTTGGTGGGCAAAGATTATATTTCTACAATAAAGAATATGAGAAAAGAGAAAATTAAAGGGGAAGAAGAAAAAAAAATAAAGAAATAAAAAGAAAAAATTGAATTGTTCAAAAAAATAAAAGTATAGGGACTAGTTTTAACAAATGAAAAACATAGAAAAACTACGTTAAAAGAAATGGAGAAGGGATGAAAACAGAGGGAGAAGGAGGAGAGAATGAAAAAAAGAGAAAAAAAGTGAGGAAACTTCAAAGAACATAAAAGAAAAAATTAAATTGCTCAAAACGAAAAAAAATATAGAGATCAATTGTATAATTTAACCTAAAGTTTTCGTTTGAAATGATGATTTAATGTGCCACGTTAGCTTACCATTACACCGTTAACGACAATTAAAGCTTAGTGACTAAAATGTTACAACACGATAATATATGTGACTAAAACGTAATATTTCAAATATAAGTGACTAAAATGTAACCTGAAAGAACAAAAATAACTATTTTAATAGTTTACCCATTAATATAATAATTTAAAATAAATTTATATTAAAATTAAAATAATTTTTTATTTGTGAAATAAGTCATTTGGACAAACTTGGACAAACCGACTCAGAGTTCAAGCTTGGAATTTTTAAAATTGGGCTGTGAACACTTTTAATTTTGTCACATCCTCGTATATCTAGCTATTTTAAATAATAGTATCCTTAAAATACTTTAATTTTTTTAAAAATAAATTTTTAGTCCTTAAGTTGAAATTTTATAATGATTGAGATATATGTGTATCTTTATTTTTCTCTAAATGCCAAGATCAGGCAAGGACTTTGGCTTCAAAATTGAAAATTTTATAATTTAGTCTCCCTAAAAATGATAAAATATCAAGTCAATAAAATGTTACAATTATAGTTCAGATCCCTAATTTATATTTCAATTTTCCCCTTAAATAATAAATTTATTGTTTAACCACCCTAGAAATTATAAAATTTGAAGTTATTATAATGATAAAATTACATTTTAATCCAAATATCATATTATGCACTAGTTAAATTCGAAACCGAGTTAAGTCGAACATACAATGATAGAATTGTATTTTAAATCCCTAATTTATAATTAAATTCTAATCCACAATAATAAATTTATTATTTAACCCCTCTAGAAAGGGTTTAGATTTCTTCTGGTTTTTAAATCAAAGGATAAAAAAATTGTCTATATTTGAACCTAGTACCTTATGTTATCATAGAGTTTTCTCTATTAACTTTAGGATAAACTACATCCAAAGTCACTAAACTATTAATAAGTTTATATTTTGGTCACACAACTTCAAATAGTTACAAAATGGTCACTAAACTAATCGAAAATTTTCATTTAAGTCATTGAGCTGTTAAAATCGTTCTTGTATGGCATTTTATGTTAGCACCACCTACACCAATCAAAAGCTCTCATTCTCGTTCTCTTCTACAGTCTAGTTTTTTTTTCATGAAACAACTTTGAATGTTATGAATATGCGAATCAAAATCCAAATAACTTTTCTTTTATCTCCAATGCCGACTATCAGATCGACTTAGACCTAAGGTATGTTCTTCTACTTGTCGATGGGTACTGACCTATTGTATCAATCGACGAATCACTGTTTGGAGCTCGCTATCTGGACTTCAAAAAGAAAAAAAATACTTAATAGCCTAGTGACTTAAATAAAAACTTTTGAATTGTTCAGTGGCTTAAATGAAAAGTTTTGAATAGTTCAGTGACCATTTTGTAACCTTTTGAAGTTGAGTGACTAAAACATAAACTTACTAATAGTTTAGTGATATTGGGTATAGTTTACCCTTAACTTTATTACTTTATACCACATTGTCAAGGGACTTTCTTGATGTCTAACCATATTGATCACTTTCATCCATCATGCTCTTATTGTTACGCGCTAATAATATTCCAACATGTTGTCCTTTACATTAAGGTAAACTAGATCGGTAGTCACCCAATTATTCAACTCATTCCTTTTTTGGTCACCAAATGTTAAATGGCTAACAGAAAGGTAGCTTTTAAAATTGACATAATAACAAATTTAGCCCTCAACATTTATACATTGTGCCAATTTTAGTATTGTGTTTTTAAGAATTTAGCCTTCAATATTTACACATTACATAATTTTTATCCTTTTTTACACGAAAACATTATTCAATATAGAACGTGTAAATTAGAAATAAAAACAAAAAAATAAAATTTGATTATTATTAAACTAGATAATCCCCAAAGACATTGTTTTCCTTATACTTAAAATGGCTGAGAACTTGATATTTCTCAATGACAATTGACTCATTTTTTGTTAGCTTGAGCTAGTTGTCATTGATGAAGCAAATCCAAACCTAAAAAATTAAAGTTGTTAGAATTAAAATGGTTAAAATATACCATAAGTCCTTATGCTCTTCACAAATTTGAAATTTAGTCCATGTACTTTTATTGATAGGAATTTAGTCCCTTTACTTTTCACATTTAAAAATTCAGGTCCAATTGTTAATACTACTAGAATTATTTTATTAAATTTAGGTTCATCACAACACCATATTTTTTAGTTACATGGCTATCAAGTGAGTATTTTTTTTAACAATGTTAACAATTGGACTTGAATTTTGATATCTGAAAAGTAAAGGGACTAAATTCTTGGAAATAATAGTACAGGATCTACGTTTCAAATCTGTGAAGAGTACATGAACTTATGACACATGTTAACCAATTAAAATTGGGTTGAATTACAAAGTGGGTACTTCTTAATTTCGAGGAATTGAATTGGCTATTTTTCAAAATTTGGGTTGTTTTGTTTCTTCTTGTTGTTCTTCATTTCCATTGAGTCAAATGCAAGGACAATGTTGCAAAAGGACAAAGTGGCAACACTCTAGTTGGTCTTATCTGCCTGTAAAAATTTTCTTTTGATGTCAGATCTAGTAATCAGTAATGCGAGTTCATCCATGTTTTTATTTGAACTCTCAAGTCCCCGAGACGTTCAACTTATCCACTCCCTGGACTCAACTAAGCTTATGGTGGCTCTGGTTCTAGAAGTTGATGATTTCAAAGGCACTTTCATATTCCTTTTAACAGTAGGTTAGTTGAACAAGTAACAAGGTTTTTTGTGTTCACAGAAGACGATAATAATGATGACAACAACAACAACAACAACAACAACAATAACAACAACAACAACAACAACAACAACAAGAGTTGCTCAGCTGAAACGAAATCGAACTGTTCAAGCGTGAATCTTATGAAATCTTTGAAGAGTGAATTAGTGAAAACCAAGTCATATCAGCCATTAGTGTTCAACTCAATGATGGAGAATCGGAGTATCGAGAGAAAAGAATGAGAAAGGTGAAATTATGATCTTGGTTGTTTGAGTGTTTCTATGTTTTAGGCAAAAGGGTCACAAAGAAAGCAAAACTACAAAAAGGATCAAATTGCATAATATGTAAACATTAAAGGTTAGTTTTTCAGAATCAAGACTGAATTGACATAATTTATAATGTTGATGAATAAAGTTGCTATTATACCACTTTTAAAAGCTACCATGTTATATTTCCATTAGTAATTTAATGACTAGTGAACAAAAAAAAACAAATAGTTGAAGAACTATTTTGTAACTTCTTATAATTAAACGATAAAAAAGAAATTTATTAATAGTTAAATAACTATTAATATAAGTTACCCTTTAACTTGTAGATGCGGTTGATAGAGAGTTAGGCCATTGCATAAGGATAAGCTTATGTTGAAAAGTGTGCACATATAAATCCACAACCAACCATGTAATTAACATCCTCCCCATGTTTTTCTTTCTTTCTTATTAAATTGTCCACCATGTCTACTGTATTTAATGGAGTTTGCCACCCACTTTGTTTAATTCCTTCAACCATATTGGTACTTAAAAGTTCAGTTTCAAAGTTTAATTTACTTGTATTTTTATTTTCTAATTTAATGCTTGAGTTTTTTTTGTCTTAATTAAACACCTGAATTTGATTTAATGTTCAATTTGGTAAATAGATTATCTTTTTGTCTCAATGAAATGCTTATATTTTTTACTAGAGCACGCGTTTCAAATATTAATTGGGTCACATGATACTATTGATCTAAATACCAAATTAAATATTGAAACCAAATCTAAGTACGAAATTGAACATTAAAACTAAACTAAGGTATTGCTTGACAACAATATTTTATTTAATTTTAACTTTTAAGTTATTTTAACTTTTAATTAAATGAAAATTTTTATTTTGACCCTTCCTACAAATAAACAATTTAATTTATAAAATTTTTAACATAAAAGTTTAACTTTAAAGTGATTCACATGGATATACTAATAGCCATTAAAGATAACTAAAGGTGTTTATGGGTCAGGTCGGATCGGTTTGGGCATGATATTAACATATTTATGTTTGTCGAAGCTTGATTTGGCCCGAAATATGGGTTTAAAATTTTATCCAAACCCATTCATATTTGCAAAAAACTAACTCAAAGCCATCTTAGGTCTACCCATATTATTTTTAAAATTTTTTAAATACTTATATTATATTATATTATTTTAATATTTAATATTTTTATATATATTTTTTATTATTGAAAATTTTTATATAGTCATCTTAGCAATATTTTAATATTTACATTAGAATAGTATTATATATTTCGTATAGGTTTATTTTTTTAATGTGTTCTAAATTACATAATATATATAAAAATAACATAATATAAAGTATTATAAACGTAAAAATGAGTAGGGCTGGACTCGAGCCTTGAATGTTTAAACCCGAGTCTAACTCATATTTTAAATGGGCTTAATTTTTTTTGTCCAAACTCATTTTTCGAACTTAATATTTTTACCCAAATCCTTTCAAATTTTAGATGGACCTTTGAGTCTCAACGTATAACTCGACCCATAAACATGTCTAAAGATGTCTAATAACATAATTGTTGTTTTCATCGTTAGATGTTAAAAAGGGACAACTTTAATTTCTATGTTAAATAGCATTGACATTATCAAAATTTTATATGTTAAAATATAGTTGGAAATATTTATAAAAAGATAATCAGTAACTTGTATTAATGTAAATAATTATTTAAATAAATAATAAACAATAAATAACATCACTATATATTTTATTAATTTCACAAAAAAATCAATTTCATCGTACGTACCATAGTATCCTTAGTTCGGCGCGATGAAATCCAAATGCATTTAACTATATTACATTTAACCACATTGTCAACGGACTTCATGTCTAACCATATCCATCACTTTCATCCATCATGCTCTTATCGTTACAAGTGAATAATATTTTGACATGTTATCGTAAGCTGGATAAATAGTTAGGGTGGGTTTGGATGGGCGATTGGATGCGGTGTGGTGCATTTAGTTTATTTTTTTGTCTCATGCTATAATATCGCTACAGTATCTAATCTCAGCGCCACTGCTGTTTTTACACTAACCACAGGTAAATTGAAATAATAATAAATGTAACATTCAATATTTATATATTATATTAATTTTAGTCTTGATTTTTAAAAAATTTAACCTACTTACGCATTACCTAATTTTTATCCTTTTTTACATAAAAATATTATTCAATACAGAACATGTAAATTAGAAATAAAAACAAAGCAAATTCAAATTTTGTTTATTTTTAAATTATATAATCTCCAAAGATATTGCTTTCCTTATACTTCAAATGGTTGAGAACTTTGATATTTCTCAATGATAATTAACTCATTTTTTTGTTAGCTTGAGCTAGTTACCATTGATGAAGCAAATCCAAACTTAAAAAACTGAAGTTGTTAGAATTAAAATGGTTAAAATATGCCATAAGTCCCTATACTCTTCACAAATTTGAAATTTAGTCCATGTATTTTTATTTCCAAGAATTTAGTCTCTTTACTTTTCATATTTAAAAATTCAGGTCCAATTGTTAATACTGTTAGAACTATTTTATTAAATTTAGGTTCATTACAATATTTTTTTAGTTATATGGCTACCAAGTGATTTTTTTTAACAATATTACAATTGGACTTGAATTTTGAAATCTAAAACATAGAGGGACTAAATTCTTAGAAATAAGAGTACAAGGGCTAAATTCCAAATTTGTGAAGAGTGCATGAACTTATAGCACATTTTAATTAATTAAAATTGGGTTGAATTGCAAAGTGGGTACTTCTTAATTTCGAGGAATTGAATTGGCTATTTTTCAAAATTTGGGTTGTTTTGTTTCTTCTAGTTGTTCTTCATTTCCATTGAGTCAAATGCAAGGACAATGTTGCAAAAGGAAAAAAAGTGGTAGTACTCTATTTGGTCCTATTTGCCTACACAAATTTTCTATTGATATCAAATCTAGCAATCGGTAATGCGAGTTCATCCATGTTTTTATTTGAACTCTCGAGTCCCCAAGTCGTTCAACTTATCCACTCTCTAGATTCAATTAAGTTTATTGTGGCTCTGGTTCCGGAAGTTGATGACTTCAAAGGCACTTTCATCTTCCTTTTAACAACAGGTTGGTTGAACAAGTGACAAGGCTTTCTGTGTTCGCTGATGGTCACTAAACTAACTATAATTACGACAAAGGCAAGCGCACCTATTGAACAACAGTATAGCTATGGTGAGAAGGGAATATCGTATCCACGAGGAATAAAAGTACTAGTAGTTACTGTTTTTCTATTATTTAGCGGATAAATTGAAGGAATTGTTTTAATCTAAATTTACTAATCTAAATTAACTAAGAACGCGACAGAGAGTGAATTGGGAAAAATAAACGAAGATAACCAATGAGATAGACAATACCCAAGAAAGAATCCACCTAGACTTCACTTATTAATCTTAATATGAATTAAATGATTTATTCACTTGTGCCTTGATCCGTAGAAATCCCTAAATTATGTTAATATCTCTTTCGAGAATAAGAACAACTGACTCTAGGTTGATTAATTGAAATATCTTTCTAATTAAAACTCCTATTATCGCATTAACTCGATCTATGGATTATCCTATTAGATTTGACTCTAATCTGCTAGATTTATGTCATCCTATTTCTAAGATTGCATGCAACTCCACTCAATTATGTTAGATCTACTCTTAAACAGGGACTTTTGCTCCACTGAAATAAGCACATTAAAATTGAATCAATATCTCAGAAATATTAAAACAAGAAATAATCATACATAATTGAGAACAAGAATCAAGTATTTATCATGTAATTCAGAAATCAAATAATAAAATCCACCATAGGTTTTATCTTCCTTAGGTATCTAGGGAATTTAGTTCATAATTTGGAATAAAACCATCTCAAAGTTAGGATAACAACAAGACATAAAGAAACCCAATAAAACTTCTAAGGAAATTGAATGGAGATCTTCAATCTTGAAGGAGATCCGCTTCTGAGTTGAATCTGGTGGCTTTCTTTGAGTCCTTTCTTCTTTCTTCTCTGTGTGCCCCTTTAAGTCTTCTTTTATGTATTTATAAATTTTAGAAAGCTCAAAACCCTAAAAATTAGGTTTTTTCGCATAAAAGAGAAGCAGGGTGCGAAATCGACACGAGCTGGCACATGGGAGTGTGGCCAGCCCATGTGGCTCATACGAGCGTGTGCCCAGCCTGTGTGGAAATGCCTAGGCCATGTGGATCCTAAAAATAACTCTTTTTGTCTGATTTTGGCCTATTTTTTACTCCTTTCACTTCCCTATGCTCACATAAGTATAGAAACATTGATTTAAATGATTAGGAGCATCGAATTCACTAATTGACATAATAAATCATCTAAAAACGCATCATGAATGGGATTAAAAACATGTTACTTTTATGGCTTATCAAATATCCCCACACTTAAGTGTTTGCTTGTCCTCAAGCAAAATCCTCAACTCACAATTAAAAATAAATTTTCTCAACTTCTAATTATCATCAATAATGTTTTGTCATAATTTACAAATAATCATACATTGATAATTCAACTAAAAGAGCACTAAAGATTCAAACAATCCAAGTCGAACATTTTTAAAGCATGAAAACATAAGCATTTCCCCTTATTTAAGTAATTACCTTTTATTCAAAATTGACAAGAATCGACATCCTCACTAAAGATTCACTCAAATCACTCAAAGTGTTTAAGGTTCAAAAATAAGCACTCAATAGTCGAACATGAAAAGTCATTACCATAGGCTTGCATGAAAATCAAAACTCCACCACTATAAAATGAGATGATACACAAATCAAAAGGTCTTTATGCAATTGTGATGGGGCTTAGGTTAAAGGTGTGGAGAAAAGCTGAAAAAGATGGTTAAAATCGAGATCGAATTGATAAATTACCAAACTAGAAAAATAAACAAATGCTGAATTAAAAACAATTACATCAATAGAAAACTATTTAAGAAAAACATGAGCTTCTTTTCAAAATATGAATTTAACTTTTCAAGCTCATTTAACAAAGAATTAAATAATAATCAATAAATATGTATATATATTATATATTTTTTCAAATAATAAGAAATAATTCAGCAACTTAAACAAATGGCTTAATCAAGAAATTAGCCAAATCAAATCTCGATAAAAATGGAGTCAATGAAACGAGAAAAATTATCAATGAACAAAAAATGAGTTATGGGTTAACATTAATGGGTAAATTAATAAACGGTGTGTTAGGCTCAAAAGGGGTTCACTAAGGGTTACTTATGTAGGTAGGCTTTTTATGAGATAAGTGGGTTAAAACCTAAGTGCCTTTATCATCTCAGTATATCAAATCAAAGGTGTGGTCTTGACATGTATAATCGAAGCAAGTTCTAGAGTAACAAATCAATAATGACACACTCATAACCAAAAATAAAAATGAGCAAGAAAAATGTATGCTCTAAAGGCTTAAAATCTCACAAAAAAATTATGGTTTTTGATGTCAATCTTGCAAATCTCAAACTTCAAGGTAATACCTCAATTCAAGGAAACAATAATAATAGGAACAATGAACAATAATAATAGACACAGTGAGCAAGTAATTCAAAATAATAGACTAAGAATGAAGTATAATAATATTGGCAATCAAAGACTAAATAGGAGCATAAAAAACAAAGAATGGATGAAATAAAATAAACAGAAGGGTAGTAAGAAGCCAAAGAAATAGATAATAAACAAGAAATAAATAAAATAAAATAACTAATAATAAATAATAAATAAATAGAGAAATAAATAAAGAAAGGAGGGCAGATGGTGGTAAGGGATGACTGGAGTAACGACAGTGGTGGTGGTGCGGGGCGGCCGTGCGCGTGGGCCGACGAGCACAGTGGGTGGTGTGGTGGTGTGCGTCGTGTGGTGAGGGAAGAAAGTGTTGCGAGAAGAGAAAAAGAAGAGAAGTGAGAGAATGAGTGGGAGGAAAAAGAAAAGAAACGGGAGAGGAGAGGAGAGGAGTGGTGGCTCGATGGGGGCGTATGGCTGGTGGTCGTATGGTTACTGGAGGGGGTGGTTAGGAAGGGGTGGCGGCTAGGGATGTGGGGGTTTGGAGAAGAAGACAAAAGAGAAAAATAAGAGGCGTTAGGGATCTAAAGGGGGACACGGTCGTGTAAGGCTCTCTGTGTTCGTAGAAGACAATTGTAACGCCCCAAAATTTTAATTTTGAGTATTGTGAATGTGTGACACAAAATATCTGTCAGCTCTAGTGGTTATGTATTCTGGGAGTGTTTGGGAGGTCCAAAGTTCAAGCCTTCGCTTGGGCAAATTTTGGTATTTTGAATGAATTAGGCCTTACTCTTGTTCAGTAGGCTTTTATTTGATTGTTGGGTAGGGTTTTTTTTTGCTCAGATTTCGAGATAGAGTTGTGTAATAGGGGGATTCTGAGTAGTGGATGTGTAGTGGGAATTAGGGGAGAAGATTAAGGGATTTTGAGGGTTATCGGGATTTTATTTTATTTTTTTCCCATAACTGAATTTTGATTCTCTTTTCCAAAAAAAAAAATTCCATCTATTCTTCTCTCTCTCCTCTTGCTGAAATTCTTTGAGATTTTCCATCTTTCTCTTCTTTTTATTTTTCTTGATTTTTCCTTAATCTATTTATTTTCCTTCGTTTTCGCACGTGGTTAGTGCTCGCTTAGTTTCGATAAGTGTTTCTCTTCGTTTCTATCATGAATCTCTTAACGACTAAAGTGGTAATATTTTTTCTCTGCGATTTGGGTGTAAGCGGAGGCTCGGACTGGTGAATTCAGTGTTCTCGTCTTAACAATAGTTAAATGGAGGGTTATCGTTGGTGGTAAGTTGGGTTTCTATTCGTTCTTGGTTGTCAATTCACTTGTAAATCCATTAAATTGATGTTGAGTATCTTGATTATAGGCTTTGGAGTGCTCGGGGACTATTTTAACATCAAACAAAACCAGGTGTGTACCCAAAACGCAAAAAAAAGGGATTCGACGAAAAGCTGAAATTGCTTACTGTTTGGACAGCAGCAGTAGGATAACTTTGAAAAATCACCATAAATTGTGGAAATCGAATTAGAGGATGAAAAAAAGAATTAAAGATTATTTAGTCTAGTTTCTCATAGAAGAAACGGTGGAAGTAATGGAATTGTAAATCGTGAGGTATAATAAACTTTGTGAGACAAGGTCAGATTGAATTCGAGTTCCCCTATTTTGACTTTGGAAAATCATCAAAAATTGGAGAAAAATAATTAGGGGTTAAAATTTACATGTTTAAATTATTAACGAGTCTATTTTTAATAGAAACAAATGGAAACATCATTCAAATTTTGTACTAAGAGATAATTAATTTTTAGCAAAGAAGCGACGAAGCTATCAGACAGCAGAACAAGGGTAAGTTTGAAGATTTTACTGTACTTATTAGCTGAACCAAAAATTTTGAAAATTTTATGGTAGAAAGGTATTTGAGTCTAGTTTCAAAGATATCAAGCAGATCTTAATTCAGAATTCTGTAGCTCAAGATATAAATAATTTAGTAACAATGACTCAAGTAGACAATTTTGAAGGAACATATAAGTAAATAGTGAAAATATATATGAATAATTAACTAGCACGATTTACATTAAAAATGGATTACGTGGCCAAGGCCAATTTGGGCCGAGTGGACCACATGGGCGTGTGAGCCTATTTTTTTGAAAAGTTCTGTAAGGTTGCACGGGTCGCCCAAGTCGACTGTGAACCTACTATAGGGTCGGTAAGCTTTACTTAGACCCCTCTATGTGTGATCTGTCTGTCTGGTTTCTATACCGAGCTTGACTTATGATATTTAAATGTATGTGCTATTAATTGCATAATGGCATGACATATTTTGTATGTTGCATTGCATCGAGGTGGGTTGATGATATTTGGAGGAAGTTTCTAAAAGGCTATTAAGCCTGTTATCTGGCAGCTCAGCTGCAACCTTCTGATTATGTGCCGCATTTCGGTACAGCATGGTGTGTAGGGATGAGTGGGTTGATTTAATCCTCACATGGTGTGTAGGGTTAGACGGAGATGATGTGTAGAGGCTGGTGGGTTGAATTCTGATTTACTGTATCTCCATTCTGTATCTGATATGGGACAAGGCCCTAATGTATTTCTGAGACTGTTTCTGTATGGGCTAAGGCCCAAACTGATTTTGTGATGGGCACGGGCCCCAGACTGTATCTAACTGAATTCTGTTGATTATCTGTATGCATGTTTTCTGTGGGGATTACACACTGAGTTTGCGAAAACTCACCCTTTCTCTGTTTAATCTATACAGGTAATCCCCAGACTTGACGGGTTGGTGCAGTGGAAGACTGGACGATGGCTACACATAAATTTTAGACTGTTTTCCGTTAATGCCTAGAATTTATTACTTATTTGGGTTTTTGATGTATCTTCTGGATTATGGACTGGTTGGCTTTAAATTTGGGATTTTATATTATTTTTTATAGATTTTTTTTAAAACTGCAACTCTACAAAACACGGTTTTTTCTAAAAACTAAGGTTTTTTGTAAATAAAAATGATTTTCCCTAAATTAATTGGTTTCCGCTAAGAGACAAGTTTTAAATAAAATCAACTAGTTTTTTTTCGATTTAAATAAAAGCTAACTTACTGTAGCAGTTTTTAAACTCGACAATCTTGTCTTCAAATCCCTTTCCATGTGACATCGCCAGATTTGGCCATAACATCTAGGCCGGGTTTAGGGTGTTACAATAATAATAAAAATGACAATAATAATAAGAGCTGCTCAACTCAACCAAAATCGAACTGTTCAAGCATGAATCTTATGAAATCGTTGAAGAGTGAATCAGTGAAAACCAAGTCATCTCAACCATTACACCCTGTTTGGTTCGCTGTAATGGGGATACCATTACAGCCTGATTCGGTAGGCCCTACCTATTCCGGCGTTTGGTTGGATGTAATGCCTCATTACGGGCTGATTACATTACGCCCCTATTCGTCATATTTGATGCTTTCTATTCCGGACGAAAAGGTCAGTTTCCATGCGTTTTAGGTTGTCCCGATTCCTTCTTCCCTGTTTTACCCTCCCAACCCGAAAGCCATCTCTACCTCCACCCTCTCCCTCCCGATTTCTTCCGGCCTCATCGTTTTCGAGCAGGAACTAGGGCTCTGTCAAGGTTATTGATCTCCAAATTCCGACAAGGTTGCGTTGATCTCCATCCTTTCTGGGTATGTTTTGAATTCCTTTTTTGCCTGAAACTTGTAAAAAACAATGTTTGCTTTTCATGGAAATTACTGACTGCATTGGTTTCTTGATTGATTTTCATGGAAATTGAATGGTATTTCTCTGTGCTAATTATATTTGCTCGAATGTGAAATCCAAATCCTGTCGACAAATATTTCCAAATCTTGAAAAATCAGAAAAGGCTCATTACAAGCTATTACATAAGGATCTTCGGCGCCATTGCATGCGAACAATGGTAGCTAATTTTGTATAATCCTCCTCTTTTTTTATTTGACACTCGAGGATCTCCCTCCTATTTCACAATCTAATATTCAAGCTTTTACCTTCAATTTCATTTTGTGTTTTGGGGATTGCATTACGACTTTTCTTTGGTTGGCGTTTTTCTTTTTTTTTTCTTTTACGTTTGCTGTTTTATTTTATTATTACTTCTTGTTCTTCCATATATATATTTCTGTTACTAGCTTGAGATAAAATTATTGCATTTTTCTTTACATTGAGAAATGGTTTGAATACTTCCATTTCGATCTGCTCTTTCTATGTTTTGATTTTTTCATCATCCAGTGATTTTATCTTCTTTGATCTCTGATCTGCTGTGGGTTTTCAGTTTACTCTCTTTGAGTTCCACTTTCGGGTTTGTTCTTCCCTGTATATATTTGAATTCTTTGTCCATCTTTAGATGCTTGAACCTTTTCCAAGTGGTGGCTAAGTTCCCGTGATTTTCATTTTCTTTCTCAAACGAATGAAAAGTATAAAAAGAAAAGTGGGAGGTGCTGAATTTCGATCGACATTCATGTGGTTTGGTTTCTATATTCGTTTATGATTAAAATCTGTAATGAGAGAAAACTATGTCGTTTTCAATAATAAAACTTGACGCTTCTGATTGGTAGGGGCAAAAAACTTGAAAGCTCCGCCGTGGGTTAGAAAAGAGAGATTGTGACTAAAAAAGTAAAGTTAGCTTAGTTTCTCTGCTGCATATATGGGAAAAAACGGTGTAAAACTAAATAAATTTTATACACATTTTAAAAGTTTTATGTATTTAAACTGACCTTTTGTGATTCTTTCTACAGGCTATGTTTTCTTAGTTGATAATGCTATATATATACCCAAGGAAATATCTTTTCTGAACTTCTTTTGGGTCATTTTCAATCGTGATTTTCATGATGAAAAGCATTTAACTTTGTTTCTAATACTGGAAATACATCTCTTGGCCTTTATTTTTCCTTTGATCTGAGTTCTGGAAATGATTCGACATTAGCTTTGAATGGAAAATGCATATCAAAGTAAACTGGAACTTGAAAATGCACAATTCGGTCTGGAAACACTGATCTAAGCATTTTTTAGTCAAAACAGGGGATTTCACCTTTTTAGTGTATGAATTATGGACCAATGTTATTTATCCATTATTTTAACCCAATAGTTCTGCAGCGGTGAAATTTACTGTTAATTTTCTAGCTGCAAGTTTTTGTCATTGATATTAACTGCAAAAAACCACATTCTAGATAGGTTTAAAGGTTTTAAATAGAAGATTTAAACAAATTTTTGGTTGTTTCAGATTGCCAAATTTTTTAGCTTAGAATTTTACCGGTTGTTTAATTGGAAGTTATCGGTTGCCTCAAATTTACTGGTTGGACTCTACCGCCATTGTTTGGTCTTGGTTGTGATTTTAAGAAGATGAGTTATTCTAGTGACATACAAGTTTCTTTATTGCTATATTTGTTCCTGTCAATATTTTCAAGGTTTACAAGATGCTTAATGCGTCTACGATTCAGGTCTGAGTTTTTTTTAACCAAATCCTTGTGGCATTTGAATGGCAACCTGTTGTTTGTATTTTACAGAACCTATAGATATAGACCTCATATTGTTGAATGAATTGCATGCTTCTGTCCTTGTTGTTTGTTCTTTCTTTTCTTTTGCTCGTTCTTTTCCTCCCAGCACTTACTTCTTATGCTTTTAGCTTGATGTGAAATTTTGAACTTTTAACCACATAAATAAGGTTAATAAGTTATTCGATTGATAGTTATTCGATCATAATGATAGTTAAATTGAATGTTATAATTGAAAAATGTACATTTTATGTAAGTACGTTTGAATTGGTATAGTGCTAAAAGATTTGAATTTCCAGTTGAACAAGCCTGCACAGATTGAGAACCAAAGAGCCAACACCCATATTCTCTTCCAATTGTCCTTTGAAAAATAGGCAAGACCCCTTCCCCATCTTTTAATGGGGTTCTTCTCTTTTGTTGGAACCAATTTTTCACTCAATAGCCTGCTTAAAATGCGGCTGTCTGTCACTAGGTTAATTGGCTGATTGATTGTGATTCCTTTGTTGTTACTTTAGCTTGATTTTTTTATGGATATATGTAAATGATAAATCATGATAATTATCATCTTATTGCACGACCATGAGCATGGAAAACTAGGAGATTGGCAATTTGTTTACATGTAATTGTGAATAACTTGCGAAATTGGTTTAGTTAGTTGTTTGAGTACCTTCATCAATTGTGATTGATTAAATTGTATTGCAATAATTGTAAGTATGTTCTTTGACTTACAAGTGAGGCTTTAATTGGATACTATCTCTTTTTTAAGCTTTATAGAATTTGGAAGTGACTTACAAGTGAGGTTTTAATTTGATTTCTGAATGCTTTGAAGTGTAAATTCTTTTGTATATTAGCACCCTTGTTAAATTTATTGTGCCTGGTGTATCTAAGCACTGTTGTTCCATTAAATTGATGTTCTATGTGAACTTTTGTAGGTATTGGACTGTTAGCTACGGATTTGCTCCAGACATAAATCGTTGGCAAGCTGAAGCTCTAGTTGCATTTCAAGAGGTATTTTATAGTTGCAATTCAAGAGGTATTTTATAGTTGCAATTCCAGTAAATTGGACTGTTTTTTTTATGGTTTACTCCATAGTAATATTTTTATAGTTATATTTTGCAAGTGGTGATGTAATAAGTTGATTTTTATTGGTATTGAAAATTTTGAATTTGGGATCGAATTTCTTAAGTTGAGGTAGTTCGAAAATTTTAATCGAGCAATTATGAGACCTGTATGAAATTATAGGATTTCTTGCACTAGTGTATATTCATATACAACGCATTAATTAAATGTGTATATTCATTTACAACGCATTAATTAAAAATATTTTTAAATAATTAAAATTAAAAATATTATTTTAATAATATTACATATATATCGACTTTTGAACCATTATAAATTAAACCTAATCCAATCATGAGTAAATAAAATAAAATAAAAATTGGATCATTAGATATAATCAAGTAAACAAATTGATTAAAAAACATATGGATAATATATTAAAATTGGATCATTAAATATAATCAAGTAAACAACTTGATTAAAAAAACATATGGATAATATATTAAAATTGGATCATTAGATATAATCAAGTAAACAACTTGATTAAAAAACAAATATTCATTGTTATTATGATTGAAAGTGCTTGTAAAAATTGTTTAAAGAAAAACAAATATTCATTGTTATTATGATTGAAAGTGCTTCTAAAAATTCTTTAAACAAAAATGTGGTTTGTTAATGTTAAATTTGTAACATTGTCAAAAAATACGGTTAAGTTCCTTCATGTGCTATAATTTTATAATTTGATTTCTTTTCATTCATCATGTGCTATAATTTTATACAGTGTTGAGTTTTTTATTCATGATATTGAACTCAATTTTAATTTTATAAAGTGTTCACCTTTTGATTCATGATATTAAACTTAATTTTAATTTATTTTTTTTCTTAAGATAATTATGTCAGGTGTTTCAGAATCAAATGTTCCTTCCCAATCATCTCGAGGAACCAAAAGGAAATAGGTTCCAGAAGAAGATGCAGCATTGGTTTCCTTCATGGTGGACTTGCACAATGTTGGAACATTTAACGCTGATACGGGGTTC